>NW_027361845.1:2808750-3540000 GCF_039654945.1 Dendrobates tinctorius | reverse complement strand
GCTGAATAACAGTCTACACTGTGTCACTAGATCCTTATACAGGGGTATAATGAGGCCTCACTGTAAAGGAGAGACCGGAGCGAGGAGCCGGGGCCTGATCACAAGAGCTGACAATCTGAGGAAACAGCAATGCTGAATAACAGTCTACACTGCGTCACTAGATCCTTATACAGGAGTATAATGAGGCCTCACTGTACAGGAGAGACCGGAGCGAGGAGCCGGGGCCTGATCACAAGAGCTGACAATCTGAGGAAACAGCAATGCTGAATAACAGTCTACACTGCGTCACTAGATCCTTATACAGGGGTATAATGAGGCCTCACTGTACAGGAGAGACCGGAGCGAGGAGCCGGGGCCTGATCACAAGAGCTGACAATCTGAGGAAACAGCAATGCTGAATAACAGTCTACACTGTGTCACTAGATCCTTATACAGGGGTATAATGAGGCCTCACTGTAAAGGAGAGACCGGAGCGAGGAGCCGGGGCCTGATCACAAGAGCTGACAATCTGAGGAAACAGCAATGCTGAATAACAGTCTACACTGCGTCACTAGATCCTTATACAGGAGTATAATGAGGCCTCACTGTACAGGAGAGACCGGAGCGAGGAGCCGGGGCCTGATCACAAGAGCTGACAATCTGAGGAAACAGCAATGCTGAATAACAGTCTACACTGTGTCACTAGACCCTTATACAGGGGTATAATGAGGCCTCACTGTACAGGAGAGACCGGAGCGAGGAGCAGGGGACTGATCACAAGAGCTGACAATCTGAGGAAACAGCAATGCTGAATAACAGTCTACACTGCGTCACTAGATCCTTATACAGGAGTATAATGAGGCCTCACTGTACAGGAGAGACCGGAGCGAAGAGCAGGGGCCTGATCACAAGAGCTGACAATCTGAGGAGACAGCAATGCTGAATAACAGTCTACACTGCGTCACTAGATCCTTATACAGGGGTATAATGAGGCCTCACTGTACAGGAGAGACCGGAGCGAGGAGCCGGGGCCTGATCACAAGAGCTGACAATCTGAGGAGACAGCAATGCTGAATAACAGTCTACACTGCGTCACTAGATCCTTATACAGGAGTATAATGAGGCCTCACTGTACAGGAGAGACCGGAGCGAAGAGCAGGGGCCTGATCACAAGAGCTGACAATCTGAGGAAACAGCAATGCTGAATAACAGTCTACACTGTGTCACTAGATCCTTATACAGGGGTATAATGAGGCCTCACTGTATAGGAGAGACCGGAGCGAGGAGCAGGGGACTAATCACAAGAGCTGACAATCTGAGGAAACAGCAATGCTGAATAACAGTCTACACTGCGTCACTAGATCCTTATACAGGAGTATAATGAGGCCTCACTGTACAGGAGAGACCGGAGCGAGGAGCAGGGGACTGATCACAAGAGCTGACAATCTGAGGACTCAGCAATGCTGAATAACAGTCTACACTGCGTCACTAGATCCTTATGCAGGGGTATAATGAGGCCTCACTGTACAGGAGAGACCAGAGCGAGGAGCAGAGGCCTGATCACAAGAGCTGACAATCTGAGGAGACAGCAATGCTGAATAACAGTCTACACTGCGTCACTAGATCCTTATACAGGGGTATAATGAGGCCTCACTGTACAGGAGAGACCGGAGCGCGGAGCAGGGGACTGATCACAAGAGCTTACAATCTGAGGAAACAGCAATGCTGAATAACAGTCTACACTGCGTCACTAGATCCTTATACAGGGGTATAATGAGGCCTCACTGTACAGGAGAGACCGGAGCGAGGAGCAGGGGACTGATCACAAGAGCTGACAATCTGAGGAAACAGCAATGCTGAATAACAGTCTACACTGCGTCACTAGATCCTTATACAGGAGTATAATGAGGCCTCACTGTACAGGAGAGACCGGAGCGAGGAGCCGGGGCCTGATCACAAGAGCTGACAATCTGAGGAAACAGCAATGCTGAATAACAGTCTACACTGCGTCACTAGATCCTTATACAGGGGTATAATGAGGCCTCACTGTACAGGAGAGACCGGAGCGAGGAGCCGGGGCCTGATCACAAGAGCTGACAATCTGAGGAGACAGCAATGCTGAATAACAGTCTACACTGTGTCACTAGATCCTTATACAGGGGTATAATGAGGCCTCACTGTACAGGAGAGACCGGAGCGAGGAGCAGGGGACTGATCACAAGAGCTGACAATCTGAGGAAACAGCAATGCTGAATAACAGTCTACACTGCGTCACTAGATCCTTATACAGGAGTATAATGAGGCCTCACTGTACAGGAGAGACCGGAGCGAAGAGCAGGGGCCTGATCACAAGAGCTGACAATCTGAGGAGACAGCAATGCTGAATAACAGTCTACACTGCGTCACTAGATCCTTATACAGGGGTATAATGAGGCCTCACTGTACAGGAGAGACCGGAGCGAGGAGCCGGGGCCTGATCACAAGAGCTGACAATCTGAGGAAACAGCAATGCTGAATAACAGTCTACACTGTGTCACTAGATCCTTATACAGAAGTATAATGAGGCCTCACTGTACAGGAGAGACCGGAGCGAAGAGCAGGGGCCTGATCACAAGAGCTGACAATCTGAGGAGACAGCAATGCTGAATAACAGTCTACACTGCGTCACTAGATCCTTATACAGGGGTATAATGAGGCCTCACTGTACAGGAGAGACCGGAGCGAGGAGCCGGGGCCTGATCACAAGAGCTGACAATCTGAGGAAACAGCAATGCTGAATAACAGTCTACACTGTGTCACTAGATCCTTATACAGGGGTATAATGAGGCCTCACTGTATAGGAGAGACCGGAGCGAGGAGCAGGGGACTGATCACAAGAGCTGACAATCTGAGGAAACAGCAATGCTGAATAACAGTCTACACTGCGTCACTAGATCCTTATACAGGGGTATAATGAGGCCTCACTGTACAGGAGAGACCGGAGCGAGGAGCCGGGGCCTGATCACAAGAGCTGACAATCTGAGGAAACAGCAATGCTGAATAACAGTCTACACTGTGTCACTAGATCCTTATACAGGGGTATAATGAGGCCTCACTGTACAGGAGAGACCGGAGCGAGGAGCAGGGGACTGATCACAAGAGCTGACAATCTGAGGAGACAGCAATGCTGAATAACAGTCTACACTGCATCACTAGATCCTTATACAGGAGTATAATGAGACCTCACTGTACAGGAGAGACCGGAGCGAGGAGCAGAAGCCTGATCACAAGAGCTGACAATCTGAGGAGACAGCAATGCTGAATAACAGTCTACACTGCGTCACTAGATCCTTATACAGGGGTATAATGAGGCCTCACTGTACAGGAGAGACCGGAGCGAGGAGCAGGGGACTGATCACAAGAGCTGACAATCTGAGGAAACAGCAATGCTGAATAACAGTCTACACTGCGTCACTAGATCCTTATGCAGGGGTATAATGAGGCCTCACTGTACAGGCAAAGACCGGAGCGAGGAGCAGGGGCCTAATCACAAGAGCTGACAATCTGAGGACACAGCAATGCTGAATAACAGTCTACACTGCATCACTAGATCCTTATACAGGGGTATAATGAGGCCTCACTGTACAGGAGAGACCGGAGCGAGGAGCCGGGGCCTGATCACAAGAGCTGACAATCTGAGGAGACAGCAATGCTGAATAACAGTCTACACTGCGTCACTAGATCCTTATACAGGGGTATAATGAGGCCTCACTGTACAGGAGAGACCGGAGCGAGGAGCCGGGGCCTGATCACAAGAGCTGACAATCTGAGGAGACAGCAATGCTGAATAACAGTCTACACTGCATCACTAGATCCTTATACAGGGGTATAATGAGGCCTCACTGTACAGGAGAGACCGGAGCGAGGAGCAGGGGCCTGATCACAAGAGCTGACAATCTGAGGACACAGCAGTGCTGAATAACAGTCTACACTGCGTCACTAGATCCTTATACAGGGGTATAATGAGGCCTCACTGTACAGGAGAGACCGGAGCGTGGAACAGAGGCCTGATCACAAGAGCTGACAATCTGAGGACACAGCAATGCTGAATAACAGTCTACACTGCGTCACTAGATCCTTATACAGGGGTATAATGAGGCCTCACTGTACAGGAGAGACCGGAGCGCGGAGCAGAGGCCTGATCACAAGAGCTGACAATCTGAGGAAACAGCAATGCTGAATATCAGTCTACACTGCGTCACTAGATCCTTATACAGGGGTATAATGGGGCCTCACTGTACAGGAGAGACCGGAGCGAGGAGCAGGGGACTGATCACAAGAGCTGACAATCTGAGGAAACAGCAATGCTGAATAACAGTCTACACTGCGTCACTAGATCCTTATACAGGGGTATAATGAGGCCTCACTGTACAGGAGAGACCGGAGCGAGGAGCAGGGGACTGATCACAAGAGCTGACAATCTGAGGAGACAGCAATGCTGAATAACAGTCTACACTGCGTCACTAGATCCTTATACAGGGGTATAATGAGGCCTCACTGTACAGGAGAGACCGTAGCGAGGAGCAGGGGCCTGATCACAAGAGCTGACAATCTGAGGACACAGCAATGCTGAATAACAGTCTACACTGCGTCACTAGATCCTTATACAGGGGTATAATGAGGCCTCACTGTACAGGAGAGACCGGAGCGCGGAGCAGAGGCCTGATCACAAGAGCTGACAATCTGAGGAAACAGCAATGCTGAATATCAGTCTACACTGCGTCACTAGATCCTTATACAGGGGTATAATGAGGCCCTCACTTTACAGGCGAAGACCTAGAACGAGGACTGTGGAAAACGGATTTCTATTTAAAAAAGAGCCGTTTAAAGAGCCGGCTCTTTATGGTGAGCGGAGCCGAATGAGCCGGATCACCAAAAAGAGCCGAACTTCCCATCACTACTTCTCTCACTCACTGACCTTTTCCTATTATTCTCCTGCTCTCTTGTGCAGTCTGTACTCCACCCACCTCCCAGCACTCTTTGTGTTCCAAGCAGGGAGCCACCAAGGGTGCTCTGCTACACTACTGGTGTGTGTGGGATGTGAGTGGTGGAGTGTGGGGTACCACACCTCATCAGGAGGTGCAGTACCTCTGTGGCGACTGAACCCTAATGATAAAGATCACGGACAGCTTTGCACTCATCTAAGGGACAGGTGCAATTCTAGGATTTGTAATTCCTGCGGAGCCTGCTATGGTTCTGTGCTGATTATAGTGGAAAAAAGATGAGCAAAAGAAAACCATCCATGAAATTTATGATGTCTTTATTTAAAATACAACGCGTTTCAAAGTCGATCTGACATCTTCATCAATGCATATAAACATCATTATTTTGCACTTTCGTGGATGATTCGTGTAGACTTTCACAGCACCTACAATCAGAGGGCCTTTTTTCTTAAAGAGAATGTATCACATGCACGCATTAGTAGTTGGTCCCCTTCTATTCTTCAGGAACAATTCACACAGCAGTAGAGATACTAAACATGTTTTCAATATTTTGGAATTGATCTGGTGGCAATCCAATTATTAACGACTTAGTTGTGACGTGGAGTCACTGTATTACTGTATACAGCAGAATCAAGGTTTATCTGCTACCTCTGAATTTTTGGAAAAGTACTCATTATACAGTGGCTTTCAAAAGTATTCACCCCGTGGCATTTTTCATTTTTTACTACATCACAACCTGGAATTTTACAGTGTTTCGAGAGTTTGCATCAGTTCATGTAAGAAACATGCCTTCGACTGTGAATATTTGGTTTTCATTTTAACTGTGTAGCAAACAACAAATTGGACAAAGGAACGGAAAATGTCAGTGTCCATAATTATTCACCCCCCTAAAGTCAGTACTTTGTGGAGCCTCCTTTCGCCTCAATTACACCTGCAGGTCACTTTCGATAAATCTCTATGAGCTTTCCACATTTTGCCACTGGGATTTTTGCCCATTCCTCAAGGCAAAACTGCTCCATCTGCTTCCAATTAGATGATCAAGTTTGAGCACAGATTCTCACTTGGATTAACCCATTAGTGACTGAGCCAATTTTGACCTTAATGGCCAAGTAAATTTTTACAATTCTGACCACTTTCACTTTATGAGGTTATAGCTCTGGAACGCTTCAATGGATTCCACTGATTCTGAGAAATTTTTTGTGACATATTGCACTTCATATTAGTGGTAAAATTTCTTCACTATGATTTGCGTTTATTTATGAAAAATATGGAAATTTGGCAAAAATGTTGAAAATTTTGCAATTTTCAAACTATTAAGTTTTGTGCCCTTAACTCAGATATGTCCCACAAAATAGTTAATAAATTACATTTCCCACATGTCACCTTTACCTCAGCACAATTTCGTAAGCATAATTCTAACTCCAACGCTAACACAGCCCTAACCCCAACATACCCCTAAACCTAATCTTAACTCTAACTGCAATCCCAACCCTAACCCCCACACCACAACACAATCCAAACTCCAACACAACCCTAACCCTAGCCCAACCCCAACCCTATCCCTAGACCCAACCCCAACCCTATCCCTAGCCCCAGCCCTATCCCTCGCCCAACGCTAACCCTAGCCCTAACCACAACCCTAGCCCTTGCCCCAACCCTAACCAGAACTGCAAAGAATGGAAAAAAAACTTTATTTTTAACTAAGGGGATGACAAAGGGGGTTTTGATTTACTATTTTTTCATTTTGATCACTGTGATAAGGTCTATCACAGTAATCAAAATGAACCAATAGGAAAAATCTCCTATTTTTGCCGGGTACTGGCCAGCAGACCTCAGCGGGTGCAGGAAGAAGATGCGGAGGGTCAGGGGACGGAGCAGGAAGGTCCGAGGATGGTGGAGGTACCGGGGGGCTCGGAGGACCCCATTTCTCTCCTCTGATATGCTAGATCATATCAAAGGAGAGAAAGAAATGAGTAAATTGGACTTTTTTTGCAAATAGTTAAAAACCAACTCATATCATGTTCTCCGGGGGTCTCAGCTACCCCCCTGTAGCCGAGATCCTAGAGATCTTCCAACGCTGGGAGGCACTATACAGTTTTTACTCAGCACCGTTAAGAAGCAGCAATGAGGAATAAAGCCCCTTAACTGCTGCCGTTAAAAGGCGTATCAATGTTCGTTAAGGGGTTAAGGTCTGTGCTTTGACTCGGCCACTCCAAAACATTTACGTGTGTCTCCTTAAACCACTCGAGTGTTGCTTTAGCAGTATGCTTTGGGTCATTGTTTTGTTGGAAGGTAAACCTCCGTCCCAGTCTCACATCGCTAACAGAAAGAAAAAAGTGGGTTGGCACTACATTTTCCATAGTTGTGCTCATGGAGAAAAAGCAGTAGATAAAATAGAATCCTGGCAGTCACATGCATAGAAGTTTATTTACTGCACACGTGGAAATCCAAACCACAGACGTTTTAGCTCATCTAAGGCTTTCATCAATAACTGATGATAGCCTGGGATGGGGTGATGCACCTGTTATTTGGATTTCCATATATGCATTAAATGAACTTCAATGATTGTGAGTGCCAGGATTCTATTTTGTCAAATCACTGACAAACAGGTTTTGCTCAAGAATATCCCTGTATTTCGAACCATCCATCTTTATCACAACTCGGCCGTGTTTCCTGTCCCTGCTGCAGAAAAACATCCCCACAGCATGATGCTGTCACCTCCATGTTTCACGGAGGGGATGGTGTTCTTGGGGTGATGAGCTATGTTGATTTGGTGCCAGACATAGAATTTACCTTGATGGCCAAAAAGTTCAATTTAGGTCTCATCTGACCACAGCACCTCCGGAGTCACCAAAATGTATTCTGGCAAACTCAAAACAAGCCTTACAATTTTTTGTGTGTAAGTAAAGGCTTTTTTTCTGCCCACTCTTCCATAAAGGCCACCTCAAGGGAGTCTATGGCATATTGTCATTGTGTGGACAGATACTCCAGTCTCTGCTTGAGAACTTTGCAGCTCCTTCAGGGTTACCTTTGGTCTCTGTGCTACCCCTCTGATAAATGCCCTCCTTGTTCAGGCTGAGAGTTTTGGTTGGCGGTCCTCTCTTTTCAGGTTTGTTGTGGTACCATGTTTCCATTTGATGATAATGGATTTGATGGTGCTTGGGGGGATCATCAGAGATTGGGATATTGTTTTTTTTAATAACCCAAACCTGACTGGTATGTCTCAACAACTTTGTCCCTGATTTTTTGGAGATCTCCTTGGGGTGGTTTAGAGATCTCCTTGGTCTTCATGGTTGTGTTTGGAGATCTTCATGGTTGTGTTTGGATATCTTCTTGGTCTTCATGGTTGTGTTTGGAGATCTCCTTGGTCTTCATGGTTGTGTTTGGAGATCTCCTTGATCTTCATGGTGTTTGGAGATCTCCTTGGCCTTCATGGTGCTTGGAGATCTTCCTTGGCCTTCATGGTGCTTGGAGATCTCCTTGGCCTTCATGGTTGTGTTTGGAGATCTCCTTGGTCTTCATGGTTGTGTTTGGAGATCTCCTTGGTCTTCATGGTTGTGTTTGGAGATCTCCTTGATCTTCATGGTGTTTGGAGATCTCCTTGGCCTTCATGGTGCTTGGAGATCTCCTTGGCCTTCATGGTGCTTGGAGATCTCCTTGGCCTTCATGGTGCTCGGAGATCTCCTTGGCCTTCATGGTGCTTGGAGATCTCCTTGGCCTTCATGGTGCTTGGAGATCTCCTTGGTCTTCATGGTTGTGTTTGGAGATCTCCTTGATCTTCATGGTGTTTGGAGATCTCCTTGGCCTTCATGGTGCTTGGAGATCTCCTTGGTCTTCATGGTTGTGTTTGGAGATCTCCTTGATCTTCATGGTGTTTGGAGATCTCCTTGGTCTTCATGGTGCTTGGAGATCTCCTTGGTCTTCATGGTGCTTGGAGATCTCCTTGGTCTTCATGGTGCTTGGAGATCTCCTTGGCCTTCATGGTGCTTGGAGATCTCCTTGGCCTTCATGGTGCTTGGAGATCTCCTTGGCCTTCATGGTGCTTGGAGATCTCCTTGGTCTTCATGGTGCTTGGAGATCTCCTTGGTCTTCATGGTGCTTGGAGATCTCCTTGGTCTTCATGGTGTTTGGTGTTCTCCTTGGTTTTCATGGTGTTTGGTGTTCTCTTTGGTCTTCATGGTGCTTGGAGATCTCCTTGGTCTTCATGGTGTTTGGAGATCTCCTTGGTCTTCATGGTGCTTGGAGATCTCCTTGGCCTTCATGGTGCTTGGAGATCTCCTTGGCCTTCATGGTGTTTGGTGTTCTCCTTGGTTTTCATGGTGTTTGGTGTTCTCTTTGGCCTTCATGGTGCTTGGAGATCTCCTTGGCCTTCATGGTGCTTGGAGATCTCCTTGGCCTTCATGGTGCTTGGAGATCTCCTTGGTCTTCATGGTTGTGTTTGGAGATCTCCTTGATCTTCATGGTGTTTGGAGATCTCTTTGGCCTTCATGGTGCTTGGAGATCTCCTTGGCCTTCATGATGCTTGGAGATCTCCTTGGCCTTCATGGTGCTTGGAGATCTCCTTGGTCTTCATGGTGCTTGGAGATCTCCTTGGTCTTCATGGTGCTTGGTGTTCTCCTTGGTTTTCATGGTGTTTGGTGTTCTCTTTGGTCTTCATGGTGCTTGGAGATCTCCTTGGTCTTCTTGGTGTTTGGAGATCTCCTTGGTCTTTATGGTGTTTGGTGTTGTCCTTCGTTTTCATGGTGTTTGGTGTTCTCTTTGGTCTTCATGGTGTTTGGAGATCTCCTTGGTGATGTGTGGAAGTCTCCTTGGTCTTCATGGTGATGTGTGGAAGTCTCCTTGGTCTTCATGGTGGTGTTTGGTTAGTTGAGCTTCTTGTTAATTCTGTTGCAGCCTCTGTGGCCTTTCAGAAAAGGTAAAGTGTATACACTGACAGACATGTGACACTTAGATTGCACACAGGGGGAGTCCTGTTACTAAGCATTTGACTTATGAAGGTAATTGCTTGCACCAGAAATTTTTAGGAGCTTCATAGCAAAAAGGGAGAATACATATACACATGCCAATGTTTAATTATTTGATCATATAAAAAAATGTATTCCTATTTTTTTTTTCACTTCACCAACTTAAACTATTTAGTGCTGATGCATCACACACAAATCGGATTATAAAAATGTTTACACCCAGGTTGTAATGTAACAAAAATGGAGGAAATGGTTGCACTCAATTGCATTAAGGCATGTCAATGTGAAATACATGAAGTGTGAATAGCGTAATGGCTTTTGAAATTTAGGAAATTTTGTGCTAAGCATCTCATGTGTTTTTTCTAAATTTCAAAAGCCATTACGCCATATACTTTTGCAAGCCACTTTATGGTCAAAATCTTAAACAATTCATTCCTATGGCATTAGAATATTTATTATCTCATAATTGCTTTTTATTTGCAGATAATTTATTTACAGTTGATTGGTGCGCCCACATGGGCAAACCATTCTCCATCTTTCGCTAATTTATATGTTGTGTGGCGCCCCTGAGGCTCAGTCACCACAGAAGTACTGCTCCTCCTCCTGAGGTGTGGTACCCCACCATCCAGGTAAGGTGGAGACTTCCAACCACACTCCAACACCTGCACCCCACACCACAAAGTAGTGTAGCAAAGCACCTTCGGCGGCTCCCTGCTTGGAGTATAGCAAAGCACCCATTGGTGGCTCCCTGCTTGGAACACGAAACGTGCTGGGAGGTGGGTGGAGTTAGTTTATATTACAGAGAGCGGGAAGAGTTGAGGATTGAGAAGTCAGTTGGTTAGAGAGTTGAAGAGAGGAAGATCCCCGGAGAGAGAGATAGATGGATGGAAGTGCTGCAGCAGATCCCAGTGACCTGGGTCTGCTGGCACAAGAAAAGAAGAGAGAGAGAGCAACATAGACTGAAAGCCTGATTCTCCATAGAAAGAAAGGATTAGTACGGAACATGAGGAGTAAAAGAGAACAGAGGACATGGGTTAGAGGAGAACCCTTCCTAGAAGTTCTAAGCGCAAGGCCGGGGCCCGGTCCCCGAGGTTGTATGGATAGTAATGATCCTGCAGCAGACACCGGAGGAGTAGAAGTTAACAATACTTTATTCCCACATCAGATTTGGGGGCACAACAGCTACTGGATAGTGAGCCGGGACTAGGAAGCAAGGAGTCCCTGATGCAGGCTACAGCTGTCTGCCGTACAAGTAGAGTTCATAGGAACATCAGACAGGAGGAACTCCAGTGTAACTCAGTACTAGGAGTACTTCATCTATAGGCGCTATAAGAGGAGACGTTCAGAAAGGCACATGTTGGCGGAGAGTTGGAAAGAAGTATTCCATCTGGCCTGGAGGTTGACTGAGTCCCTGACCCGGAGGACATGGCACGGAGGTAGGCACCTGTTTGCACAACAGACAGTGAGTAAAGCTTTGGAACTTCATGCTCTGGTGTCATTCCTGCGCCAACACACCCGGCACTGCTACATCTTAGTGCCCGATATCGCCTCACCTATGCCTTTCCTTTGCCTCTACATCTCCACTGCCCTGGGACTACAGCTCCACCTGTGGGGAGCTATAACATCTTTGCTGCGCCATACTACCAGTCCCAGAGGATCTGCTTAACACCTCCCTTGCCGAACACCACAGGTGACGTCACGAACTATTCATTTAATCAACTACATTCCACCATTCAATCTCCCTTTTACATTGGGCGCCCAGGGCCACGGACTGGGTCACCGCTGCTGTGACATTCCCATCTGAGAGACCAGCCCGGTACTGAGTACCCCACAGCCCAGGGAGGGCGACCCAGTTGCAGTTTGTGAAGAAAAAAAAATATTTTTTCAATTTGTGTTGTAGCATGGTCGGTCACTATATCGATGATTGTATTCATGCAATATTTGAATGACAACCAGTACAATCTTAAATATTTCCATCATTGGCAAAAGGATTCTATTCCTTTTGTGGATTTAATTTTAACTTCAAAAGGTAATAGAATGGATACTCGTATTTATCGTAAGGAAATATCAGGCAACACCATCCTAAATGCTAATTCATGCCACTCTGGGAATACCATCAGGGGTGTGCCCAAGGGTGAGTTGACCCGTGCACATAGGAATTGTAATAACGATGAGGTTTATTGTCAGAAGGAAATATCCATATATTCAATGTTAAAGAAAAGACAATATCCAGATTGGACTTTGAATAAAGCCAGGAATAAAATCAGTAACATTATTGGGCATGGTCTTCTAAAAGTATACTAACAATTATTTTGCCAATAGTAAAAAAGGATTATTGTTACCACTTTTAGTGAAGAATTCCCTGAGAACTTTTGGTCATGTAGCATGTGCCTCAGAAGCTTGGTTTACAGTTCTCCAGCTTCAAAGGCTGGTGAAAACAGCCAGACTGAGATTTCATATAGTTCTGTAGTCTCGTGTGAGCATTCAGGCAGTGATTAAAGACTGTGCAGGTCAACAAGGAGTTGCCTTATCTATTTTTTATGGCTTCGATTCATGGCTAGTGGAGTACTGCTGTGTGAATTTTTCCTGATTTTATTTTTATTGAAATAAAGCCTTTTTATGGATGAAGCAAATGCTGGTTTCTTCCTGGACTTTCTGCTTTGAGACTTTTGATTTTTGACTTACCAGGTGAGCTGAACAACTTGTATTCAGTCAGTTAAAGGGTGAAAAGTAGTCCCTGTGCTGTTTGGTATCATGGAGTGTACCACACTGAACACGGACCAAAGAGAGCAGAGAGTTGTCTCAGAAGATCAGAAATAAAATGATAGACAAACATGTTAAAGGTAAAAGTTATAAGACCACCTCCAAACAGCTCGATCTTCCTGTTGCTACAGTTGAACATATTAAATCAGAACATTAAGGTCTATGGGACTGTAGCCAACCTCCCTGGACATGGCCACAAGAGGAAAATTTTTGACAAATTGAAGAGACAGATAATACGAATGGCAACCAAAAGGACATCTTCTAAAGAGGTTAGAGGTGAACTCCAAGGTCAGGATACATCAGTGTCAGATCGCACCATCAGTTACTTTCTTGGCCAAATTGGACTTCATGGAAGACGGCCAAAGATATAAGCATTGATGAAAGAAAATTATAAAAAGACAAGACTGCAGTTTTCCAAAATGAATATTGACAAGCCACAAAGCTTCTGGGAGAATGTCCTGTGGACAGATGAGACACAAACTGTGGCTCTTTGACAAGTAACATCAACTCTGTGTTACAGGAAAAGATGACCAAAGTTGTGGATTTTCCACGCTACTGATCAATAATGGAGATTCAGTTTGTAAGATGATGGTGCTGCGGTTTTTATTGAATTATAGTCACCGTGTTTCAAAGTTATTCCAAAAGCCTTCTTCGGGACATAACCATATGCTTTGTTCCTTTTTTCCTGTATAACTAGTCTGACGACATGTGGATCTGCAAAGCTTACTATGATTTTACTGTCACGATTGGGCTGGCGAGTAACCTGGGACCAGGGGCACCTTTCCTGGCCCTGACACTAGGGGGGCACCGTAACTCGCCCTGTCCCCGGGATACCTCAGATAGCGAGGATTCCGGGGCCTCCGCCCTAGCCCTGTCTCGTAGCTTTAGCCCTGCGTCTGTCCCCCCCCTCTCCCAGGGAAGAGAGGCGCTACCATGTACCGAAGTACACCAACCCGACAGACAGGGGAACAAGACAAGGGTAAAAGAAAATTCCACTCACAAATAATACTCTCACAAGCAACAGAGGTATACACCAGGGTGTGAAGGATGGGGGAGGAAAACAAAGCAGGAATGGATGAGCTATCTCCAAGCATACAAACCACACAGTAGTCGCACTGTGGAGGTGCTGGGCCGGACTGGAGGGTGGTCCCTCTGTATACCGCGCAGTGACGTACAGACACAAGATGGAGGCAAGTTTCAGGTGCAACAGGTCCAAGTTTATTCTCTCTCTCGCCGTCCGCCAGATGGCCTCACAGCACACCGCACTTCTCTTCACAGCTCTCCGGTTACAGAACACATTATGACACCGTACTTTCTCCAGGGACGTATATATACGCACCGTCCCCTTTACACTCAATGACGCTCTGACAGCTCCGTCACTGTGGCTGCCTTAGGCCTGTACACCAACAGTAATTTCACCGGTCAAACATCGTTCCAAATACGGTGTCCTTCACCCAAAGCCTCGTCTATACTGCGGTACTTTGTGTCAGGACCACCCCCCCAGACTTTCTTTCTCCTCAGTCCCCTGGTTAGGTTTTCCTCACAGTGCTCCAACTGTCACAGCAGGGGCCTGATCACAAGAGCTGACAATCTGAGGAAACAGCAATGCTGAATAACAGTCTACACTGCGTCACTAGATCCTTATACAGGGGTATAATGAGGCCTCACTGTACAGGAGAGACCGGAGCGAGGAGCGGGGGCCTGATCACAAGAGCTGACAATCTGAGGAAACAGCAATGCTGAATAACAGTCTACACTGCGTCACTAGATCCTTATACAGGTGTATAATGAGACCTCACTGTACAGGAGAGACCGGAGCGAGGAGCCGGGGCCTGATCACAAGAGCTGACAATCTGAGGAGACAGCAATGCTGAATAACAGTCTACACTGCGTCACTAGATCCTTATACAGGTGTATAATGAGACCTCACTGTACAGGAGAGACCGGAGCGAGGAGCAGAGGCCTGATCACAAGAGCTGACAATCTGAAGACACAGCAATGCTGAATAACAGTCTACACTGCGTCACTAGATCCTTATACAGGGGAATAATTAGGCCTCACTGTACAGGAGAGACCGGAGCGAGGAGCAGAGGCCTGATCACAAGAGCTAACAATCTGAGGACACAGCAATGCTGAGTAACAGTCTACACTGCGTCACTAGATCCTTATACAGGGGAATAATGAGGCCTCACTGTACAGGAGAGACCGGAGCGAGGAGCCGGGGCCTGATCACAAGAGCTGACAATCTGAGGAGACAGCAATGCTGAATAACAGTCTACACTGCGTCACTAGATCCTTATACAGGTGTATAATGAGACCTCACTGTACAGGAGAGACCGGAGCGAGGAGCAGAGGCCTGATCACAAGAGCTGACAATCTGAGGACACAGCAATGCTGAATAACAGTCTACACTGCGTCACTAGATCCTTATACAGGGGAATAATTAGGCCTCACTGTACAGGAGAGACCGGAGCGAGGAGCAGAGGCCTGATCACAAGAGCTAACAATCTGAGGACACAGCAATGCTGAATAACAGTCTACACTGCGTCACTAGATCCTTATACAGGGGTATAATGAGGCCTCACTGTACAGGAGAGACCGGAGCGAGGAGCAGAGGCCTGATCACAAGAGCTGACAATCTGAGGACACAGCAATGCTGAATAACAGTCTACACTGCGTCACTAGATCCTTATACAGGGGTATAATGAGGCCTCACTGTACAGGAGAGACCGGAGCGAGGAGCAGGGGCCTGATCACAAGAGCTGACAATCTGAGGAAACAGCAATGCTGAATAACAGTCTACACTGCGTCACTAGATCCTTATACAGGGGTATAATGAGGCCTCACTGTACAGGAGAGACCGGAGCGAGGAGCAGAGGCCTGATCACAAGAGCTGACAATCTGAGGAGACAGCAATGCTGAATAACAGTCTACACTGCGTCACTAGCTCCTTATACAGGGGTATAATGAGGCCTCACTGTACAGGAGAGACCGGAGCGCGGAGCAGAGGCCTGATCACAAGAGCTGACAATCTGAGGACACAGCAATGCTGAATAACAGTCTACACTGCGTCACTAGATCCTTATACAGGGGAATAATGAGGCCTCACTGTACAGGAGAGACCGGAGCGAGGAGCAGAGGCCTGATCACAAGAGCTGACAATCTGAGGACACAGCAATGCTGAATAACAGTCTACACTGCGTCACTAGATCCTTATACAGGGGTATAATGAGGCCTCACTGTACAGGAGAGACCGGAGCGAGGAGCAGGGGCCTGATCACAAGAGCTGACAATCTGAGGAAACAGCAATGCTGAATAACAGTCTACACTGCGTCACTAGATCCTTATACAGGGGTATAATGAGGCCTCACTGTACAGGAGAGACCGGAGCGAGGAGCAGAGGCCTGATCACAAGAGCTGACAATCTGAGGAGACAGCAATGCTGAATAACAGTCTACACTGCGTCACTAGCTCCTTATACAGGGGTATAATGAGGCCTCACTGTACAGGAGAGACCGGAGCGAGGAGCAGGGGCCTGATCACAAGAGCTGACAATCTGAGGAAACAGCAATGCTGAATAACAGTCTACACTGCGTCACTAGATCCTTATACAGGGGTATAATGAGGCCTCACTGTACAGGAGAGACCGGAGCGAGGAGCAGAGGCCTAATCACAAGAGCTGACAATCTGAGGAAACAGCAATGCTGAATACCAGTCTACACTGCGTCACTAGATCCTTATACAGGGGTATAATGAGGCCTCACTGTACAGGAGAGACCGGAGCGAGGAGCAGAGGCCTGATCACAAGAGCTGACAATCTGAGGAAGCAGCAATGCTGAATAACAGTCTACACTGCGTCACTAGATCCTTATACAGGTGTATAATGAGGCCTCACTGTACAGGAGAGACCGGAGCGAGGAGCCGGGGCCTGATCACAAGAGCTGACAATCTGAGGAAACAGCAATGCTGAATACCAGTCTACACTGCGTCACTAGATCCTTATACAGGGGTATAATGAGGCCTCACTGTACAGGAGAGACCGGAGCGAGGAGCAGAGGCCTGATCACAAGAGCTGACAATCTGAGGAAGCAGCAATGCTGAATACCAGTCTACACTGCGTCACTAGATCCTTATACAGGGGTATAATGAGGCCTCACTGTACAGGAGAGACCGGAGCGAGGAGCAGGGGACTGATCACAAGAGCTGACAATCTGAGGAAACAGCAATGCTGAATAATAGTCTACACTGCGTCACTAGATCCTTATACAGGGGTATAATGAGGCCTCACTGTACAGGAGAGACCGGAGCGAGGAGCAGAGGCCTGATCACAAGAGCTGACAATCTGAGGACACAGCAATGCTGAATAACAGTCTACACTGCGTCACTAGATCCTTATACAGGGGTATAATGAGGCCTCACTGTACAGGAGAGACCGGAGCGAGGAGCAGGGGACTGATCACAAGAGCTGACAATCTGAGGAAACAGCAATGCTGAATACCAGTCTACACTGCGTCACTAGATCCTTATACAGGGGTATAATGAGGCCTCACTGTACAGGAGAGACCGGAGCGAGGAGCAGAGGCCTGATCACAAGAGCTGACAATCTGAGGAAGCAGCAATGCTGAATAACAGTCTACACTGCGTCACTAGATCCTTATACAGGTGTATAATGAGGCCTCACTGTACAGGAGAGACCGGAGCGAGGAGCCGGGGCCTGATCACAAGAGCTGACAATCTGAGGAAACAGCAATGCTGAATACCAGTCTACACTGCGTCACTAGATCCTTATACAGGGGTATAATGAGGCCTCACTGTACAGGAGAGACCGGAGCGAGGAGCAGAGGCCTGATCACAAGAGCTGACAATCTGAGGAAGCAGCAATGCTGAATACCAGTCTACACTGCGTCACTAGATCCTTATACAGGGGTATAATGAGGCCTCACTGTACAGGAGAGACCGGAGCGAGGAGCAGGGGACTGATCACAAGAGCTGACAATCTGAGGAAACAGCAATGCTGAATAATAGTCTACACTGCGTCACTAGATCCTTATACAGGGGTATAATGAGGCCTCACTGTACAGGAGAGACCGGAGCGAGGAGCAGAGGCCTGATCACAAGAGCTGACAATCTGAGGACACAGCAATGCTGAATAACAGTCTACACTGCGTCACTAGATCCTTATACAGGGGTATAATGAGGCCTCACTGTACAGGAGAGACCGGAGCGAGGAGCAGGGGACTGATCACAAGAGCTGACAATCTGAGGAAACAGCAATGCTGAATACCAGTCTACACTGCGTCACTAGATCCTTATACAGGGGTATAATGAGGCCCTCACTTTACAGGCGAAGACCTAGAACGAGGACTGTGGAAAACGGATTTCTATTTAAAAAAGAGCAGTTTAAAGAGCCGGCTCTTTATGGTGAGCGGAGCCGAATGAGCCGGATCACCAAAAAGAGCCGAACTTCCCATCACTACTTCTCTCACTCACTGACCTTTTCCTATTATTCTCCTGCTCTCTTGTGCAGTCTGTACTCCACCCACCTCCCAGCACTCTTTGTGTTCCAAGCAGGGAGCCACCAAGGGTGCTCTGCTACACTACTGGTGTGTGTGGGATGTGAGTGGTGGAGTGTGGGGTACCACACCTCATCAGGAGGTGCAGTACCTCTGTGGCGACTGAACCCTAATGATAAAGATCACGGACAGCTTTGCACTCATCTAAGGGACAGGTGCAATTCTAGGATTTGTAATTCCTGCGGAGCCTGCTATGGTTCTGTGCTGATTATAGTGGAAAAAAGATGAGCAAAAGAAAACCATCCATGAAATTTATGATGTCTTTATTTAAAATACAACGCGTTTCAAAGTCGATCTGACATCTTCATCAATGCATATAAACATCATTATTTTGCACTTTCGTGGATGATTCGTGTAGACTTTCACAGCACCTACAATCAGAGGGCCTTTTTTCTTAAAGAGAATGTATCACATGCACGCATTAGTAGTTGGTCCCCTTCTATTCTTCAGGAACAATTCACACAGCAGTAGAGATACTAAACATGTTTTCAATATTTTGGAATTGATCTGGTGGCAATCCAATTATTAACGACTTAGTTGTGACGTGGAGTCACTGTATTACTGTATACAGCAGAATCAAGGTTTATCTGCTACCTCTGAATTTTTGGAAAAACCTGGAATTTTACAGTGTTTCGAGAGTTTGCATCAGTTCATGTAAGAAACATGCCTTCGACTGTGAATATTTGGTTTTCATTTTAACTGTGTAGCAAACAACAAATTGGACAACGGAAAATGTCAGTGTCCATAATTATTCACCCCCCTAAAGTCAGTACTTTGTGGAGCCTCCTTTCGCCTCAATTACACCTGCAGGTCACTTTCGATAAATCTCTATGAGCTTTCCACATTTTGCCACTGGGATTTTTGCCCATTCCTCAAGGCAAAACTGCTCCATCTGCTTCCAATTAGATGATCAAGTTTGAGCACAGATTCTCACTTGGATTAACCCATTAGTGACTGAGCCAATTTTGACCTTAATGGCCAAGTAAATTTTTACAATTCTGACCACTTTCACTTTATGAGGTTATAGCTCTGGAACGCTTCAATGGATTCCACTGATTCTGAGAAATTTTTTGTGACATATTGCACTTCATATTAGTGGTAAAATTTCTTCACTATGATTTGCGTTTATTTATGAAAAATATGGAAATTTGGCAAAAATGTTGAAAATTTTGCAATTTTCAAACTATTAAGTTTTGTGCCCTTAACTCAGATATGTCCCACAAAATAGTTAATAAATTATATTTCCCACATGTCACCTTTACCTCAGCACAATTTTGTAAGCATAATTCTAACTCCAACGCTAACACAGCCCTAACCCCAACATACCCCTAAACCTAATCTTAACTCTAACTGCAATCCCAACCCTAACCCCCACACCACAACACAATCCAAACTCCAACACAACCCTAACCCTAGCCCAACCCCAACCCTATCCCTAGACCCAACCCCAACCCTATCCCTAGCCCCAGCCCTATCCCTCGCCCAACGCTAACCCTAGCCCTAACCACAACCCTAGCCCTTTCCCCAACCCTAACCAGAACTGCAAAGAATGGAAAAAAAACTTTATTTTTAACTAAGGGGATGACAAAGGGGGTTTTGATTTACTATTTTTTCATTTTGATCACTGTGATAAGGTCTATCACAGTAATCAAAATGAACCAATAGGAAAAATCTCCTATTTTTGCCGGGTACTGGCCAGCAGACCTCAGCGGGTGCAGGAAGAAGATGCGGAGGGTCAGGGGACGGAGCAGGAAGGTCCGAGGATGGTGGAGGTACCGGGGGGCTCGGAGGACCCCATTTCTCTCCTCTGATATGCTAGATCATATCAAAGGAGAGAAAGAAATGAGTAAATTGGACTTTTTTTGCAAATAGTTAAAAACCAACTCATATCATGTTCTCCGGGGGTCTCAGCTACCCCCCCTGTAGCCGAGATCCTAGAGATCTTCCAACGCTGGGAGGCACTATACAGTTTTTACTCAGCACCGTTAAGAAGCAGCAATGAGGTCTGTGCTTTGACTCGGCCACTCCAAAACATTTACGTGTGTCTCCTTAAACCACTCGAGTGTTGCTTTAGCAGTATGCTTTGGGTCATTGTTTTGTTGGAAGGTAAACCTCCGTCCCAGTCTAACATCGCTAACAGAAAGAAAAAAGTGGGTTGGCACTACATTTTCCATAGTTGTGCTCATGGAGAAAAAGCAGTAGATAAAATAGAATCCTGGCAGTCACATGCATAGAAGTTTATTTACTGCACACGTGGAAATCCAAACCACAGACGTTTTAGCTCATCTAAGGCTTTCATCAATAACTGATGATAGCCTGGGATGGGGTGATGCACCTGTTATTTGGATTTCCATATATGCAATAAATGAACTTCAATGATTGTGAGTGCCAGGATTCTATTTTGTCAAATCACTGACAAACAGGTTTTGCTCAAGAATATCCCTGTATTTCGAACCATCCATCTTTATCACAACTCGGCCGTGTTTCCTGTCCCTGCTGCAGAAAAACATCCCCACAGCATGATGCTGTCACCTCCATGTTTCACTGAGGGGATGGTGTTCTTGGGGTGATGAGCTATGTTGATTTGGTGCCAGACATAGATTTTACCTTGATGGCCAAAAAGTTCAATTTAGGTCTCATCTGACCACAGCACCTCCGGAGTCACCAAAATGTATTCTGGCAAACTCAAAACAAGCCTTACAATTTTTTGTGTGTAAGTAAAGGCTTTTTTTCTGCCCACTCTTCCATAAAGGCCACCTCAAGGGAGTCTATGGCATATTGTCATTGTGTGGACAGATACTCCAGTCTCTGCTTGAGAACTTTGCAGCTCCTTCAGGGTTACCTTTGGTCTCTGTGCTACCCCTCTGATAAATGCCCTCCTTGTTCAGGCTGAGAGTTTTGGTTGGCGGTCCTCTCTTTTCAGGTTTGTTGTGGTACCATGTTTCCATTTGATGATAATGGATTTGATGGTGCTTGGGGGGATCATCAGAGATTGGGATATTGTTTTTTTTAATAACCCAAACCTGACTGGTATGTCTCAACAACTTTGTCCCTGATTTTTTGGAGATCTCCTTGGGGTGGTTTAGAGATCTTCTTGGTCTTCATGGTTGTGTTTGGAGATCTTCATGGTTGTGTTTGGAGATCTTCTTGGTCTTCATGGTTGTGTTTGGAGATCTCCTTGATCTTCATGGTGTTTGGAGATCTCCTTGGCCTTCATGGTGCTTGGAGATCTTCCTTGGCCTTCATGGTGCTTGGAGATCTCCTTGGTCTTCATGGTTGTGTTTGGAGATCTCCTTGGTCTTCATGGTTGTGTTTGGAGATCTCCTTGATCTTCATGGTGTTTGGAGATCTCCTTGGCCTTCATGGTGCTTGGAGATCTCCTTGGCCTTCATGGTGCTTGGAGATCTCCTTGGCCTTCATGGTGCTTGGAGATCTCCTTGGCCTTCATGGTGCTTGGAGATCTCCTTGGCCTTCATGGTGCTTGGAGATCTCCTTGGTCTTCATGGTTGTGTTTGGAGATCTCCTTGATCTTCATGGTGTTTGGAGATCTCCTTGGCCTTCATGGTGCTTGGAGATCTCCTTGGTCTTCATGGTTGTGTTTGGAGATCTCCTTGATCTTCATGGTGTTTGGAGATCTCCTTGGTCTTCATGGTGCTTGGAGATCTCCTTGGTCTTCATGGTGCTTGGAGATCTCCTTGGCCTTCATGGTGCTTGGAGATCTCCTTGGCCTTCATGGTGCTTGGAGATCTCCTTGGTCTTCATGGTGCTTGGAGATCTCCTTGGTCTTCATGGTGTTTGGTGTTCTCCTTGGTTTTCATGGTGTTTGGTGTTCTCTTTGGTCTTCATGGTGCTTGGAGATCTCCTTGGTCTTCATGGTGTTTGGAGATCTCCTTGGTCTTCATGGTGCTTGGAGATCTCCTTGGCCTTCATGGTGCTTGGAGATCTCCTTGGCCTTCATGGTGTTTGGTGTTCTCCTTGGTTTTCATGGTGTTTGGTGTTCTCTTTGGCCTTCATGGTGCTTGGAGATCTCCTTGGCCTTCATGGTGCTTGGAGATCTCCTTGGCCTTCATGGTGCTTGGAGATCTCCTTGGTCTTCATGGTTGTGTTTGGAGATCTCCTTGATCTTCATGGTGTTTGGAGATCTCTTTGGCCTTCATGGTGCTTGGAGATCTCCTTGGCCTTCATGATGCTTGGAGATCTCCTTGGCCTTCATGGTGCTTGGAGATCTCCTTGGTCTTCATGGTGCTTGGAGATCTCCTTGGTCTTCATGGTGCTTGGTGTTCTCCTTGGTTTTCATGGTGTTTGGTGTTCTCTTTGGTCTTCATGGTGCTTGGAGATCTCCTTGGTCTTCTTGGTGTTTGGAGATCTCCTTGGTCTTTATGGTGTTTGGTGTTGTCCTTCGTTTTCATGGTGTTTGGTGTTCTCTTTGGTCTTCATGGTGTTTGGAGATCTCCTTGGTGATGTGTGGAAGTCTCCTTGGTCTTCATGGTGATGTGTGGAAGTCTCCTTGGTCTTCATGGTGGTGTTTGGTTAGTTGAGCTTCTTGTTAATTCTGTTGCAGCCTCTGTGGCGTTTCAGAAAAGGTAAAGTGTATACACTGACAGACATGTGACACTTAGATTGCACACAGGGGGAGTCCTGTTACTAAGCATTTGACTTATGAAGGTAATTGCTTGCACCAGAAATTTTTAGGAGCTTCATAGCAAAAAGGGAGAATACATATACACATGCCAATGTTTAATTATTTGATCATATAAAAAAATGTATTCCTATTTTTTTTTTCACTTCACCAACTTAAACTATTTAGTGCTGATGCATCACACACAAATCGGATTATAAAAATGTTTACACCCAGGTTGTAATGTAACAAAAATGGAGGAAATGGTTGCACTCAATTGCATTAAGGCATGTCAATGTGAAATACATGAAGTGTGAATAGCGTAATGGCTTTTGAAATTTAGGAAATTTTGTGCTAAGCATCTCATGTGTTTTTTCTAAATTTCAAAAGCCATTACGCCATATACTTTTGCAAGACACTTTATGGTCAAAATCTTAAACAATTCATTCCTATGGCATTAGAATATTTATTATCTCATAATTGCTTTTTATTTGCAGATAATTTATTTACAGTTGATTGGTGCGCCCACATGGGCAAACCATTCTCCATCTTTCGCTAATTTATATGTTGTGTGGCGCCCCTGAGGCTCAGTCACCACAGAAGTACTGCTCCTCCTCCTGAGGTGTGGTACCCCACCATCCAGGTAAGGTGGAGACTTCCAACCACACTCCAACACCTGCACCCCACACCACAAAGTAGTGTAGCAAAGCACCTTCGGCGGCTCCCTGCTTGGAGTATAGCAAAGCACCCATTGGTGGCTCCCTGCTTGGAACACGAAACGTGCTGGGAGGTGGGTGGAGTTAGTTTATATTACAGAGAGCGGGAAGAGTTGAGGATTGAGAAGTCAGTTGGTTAGAGAGTTGAAGAGAGGAAGATCCCCGGAGAGAGAGATAGATGGATGGAAGTGCTGCAGCAGATCCCAGTGACCTGGGTCTGCTGGCACAGGAAAAGAAGAGAGAGAGAGCAACATAGACTGAAAGCCTGATTCTCCATAGAAAGAAAGGATTAGTACGGAACATGAGGAGTAAAAGAGAACAGAGGACATGGGTTAGAGGAGAACCCTTCCTAGAAGTTCTAAGCGCAAGGCCGGGGCCCGGTCCCCGAGGTTGTATGGATAGTAATGATCCTGCAGCAGACACCGGAGGAGTAGAAGTTAACAATACTTTATTCCCACATCAGATTTGGGGGCACAACAGCTACTGGATAGTGAGCCGGGACTAGGAAGCAAGGAGTCCCTGATGCAGGCTACAGCTGTCTGCCGTACAAGTAGAGTTCATAGGAACATCAGACAGGAGGAACTCCAGTGTTACTCAGTACTAGGAGTACTTCATCTATAGGCGCTATAAGAGGAGACGTTCAGAAAGGCACATGTTGGCGGAGAGTTGGAAAGAAGTATTCCATCTGGCCTGGAGGTTGACTGAGTCCCTGTCCCGGAGGACATGGCACGGAGGTAGGCACCTGTTTGCACAACAGACAGTGAGTAAAGCTTTGGAACTTCATGCTCTGGTGTCATTCCTGCGCCAACACACCCGGCACTGCTACATCTTAGTGCCCGATATCGCCTCACCTATGCCTTTCCTTTGCCTCTACATCTCCACTGCCCTGGGACTACAGCTCCACCTGTGGGGAGCTATAACATCTTTGCTGCGCCATACTACCAGTCCCAGAGGATCTGCTTAACACCTCCCTTGCCGAACACCACAGGTGACGTCACGAACTATTCATTTAATCAACTACATTCCACCATTCAATCTCCCTTTTACATTGGGCGCCCAGGGCCACGGACTGGGTCACCGCTGCTGTGACATTCCCATCTGAGAGACCAGCCCGGTACTGAGTACCCCACAGCCCAGGGAGGGCGACCCAGTTGCAGTTTGTGAAGAAAAAAAAATATTTTTTCAATTTGTGTTGTAGCATGGTCGGTCACTATATCGAGGATTGTATTCATGCAATATTTGAATGACAACCAGTACAATCTTAAATATTTCCATCATTGGCAAAAGGATTCTATTCCTTTTGTGGATTTAATTTTAACTTCAAAAGGTAATAGAATGGATACTCGTATTTATCGTAAGGAAATATCGGGCAACACCATCCTAAATGCTAATTCATGCCACTCTGGGAATACCATCAGGGGTGTGCCCAAGGGTGAGTTGACCCGTGCACATAGGAATTGTAATAACGATGAGGTTTATTGTCAGAAGGAAATATCCATATATTCAATGTTAAAGAAAAGACAATATCCAGATTGGACTTTGAATAAAGCCAGGAATAAAATCAGTAACATTATTGGGCATGGTCTTCTAAAAGTATACTAACAATTATTTTGCTAATAGTAAAAAAGGATTATTGTTACCACTTTTAGTGAAGAATTCCCTGAGAACTTTTGGTCATGTAGCATGTGCCTCAGAAGCTTGGTTTACAGTTCTCCAGCTTCAAAGGCTGGTGAAAACAGCCAGACTGAGATTTCATATAGTTCTGTAGTCTCGTGTGAGCATTCAGGCAGTGATTAAGGACTGTGCAGGTCAACAAGGAGTTGCCTTATCTATTTTTTATGGCTTCGATTCATGGCTAGTGGAGTACTGCTGTGTGAATTTTTCCTGATTTTATTTTTATTGAAATAAAGCCTTTTTATGGATGAAGCAAATGCTGGTTTCTTCCTGGACTTTCTGCTTTGAGACTTTTGATTTTTGACTTACCAGGTGAGCTGAACAACTTGTATTCAGTCAGTTAAAGGGTGAAAAGTAGTCCCTGTGCTGTTTGGTATCATGGAGTGTACCACACTGAACACGGACCAAAGAGAGCAGAGAGTTGTCTCAGAAGATCAGAAATAAAATGATAGACAAACATGTTAATGGTAAAAGTTATAAGACCACCTCCAAACAGCTCGATCTTCCTGTTGCTACAGTTGAACATATTAAATCAGAACATTAAGGTCTAGGGGACTGTAGCCAACCTCCCTGGACATGGCCACAAGAGGAAAATTTTTGACAAATTGAAGAGACAGATAATACGAATGGCAACCAAAAGGACATCTTCTAAAGAGGTTAGAGGTGAACTCCAAGGTCAGGATACATCAGTGTCAGATCGCACCATCAGTTACTTTCTTGGCCAAATTGGACTTCATGGAAGACGGCCAAAGATATAAGCATTGATGAAAGAAAATTATAAAAAGACAAGACTGCAGTTTTCCAAAATGAATATTGACAAGCCACAAAGCTTCTGGGAGAATGTCCTGTGGACAGATGAGACACAAACTGTGGCTCTTTGGCAAGTAACATCAACTCTGTGTTACAGGAAAAGATGACCAAAGTTGTGGATTTTCCACGCTACTGATCAATAATGGAGATTCAGTTTGTAAGATGATGGTGCTGCGGTTTTTATTGAATTATAGTCACCGTGTTTCAAAGTTATTCCAAAAGCCTTCTTCGGGACATAACCATATGCTTTGTTCCTTTTTTCCTGTATAACTAGTCTGACGACATGTGGATCTGCAAAGCTTACTATGATTTTACTGTCACGATTGGGCTGGCGAGTAACCTGGGACCAGGGGCACCTTTCCTGGCCCTGACACTAGGGGGGCACCGTAACTCGCCCTGTCCCCGGGATACCTCAGATAGCGAGGATTCCGGGGCCTCCGCCCTAGCCCTGTCTCGTAGCTTTAGCCCTGCATCTGTCCCCCCCCTCTCCCAGGGAAGAGAGGCGCTACCATGTACCGAAGTACACCAACCCGACAGACAGGGGAACAAGACAAGGGTAAAAGAAAATTCCACTCACAAATAATACTCTCACAAGCAACAGAGGTATACACCAGGGTGTGAAGGATGGGGGAGGAAAACAAAGCAGGAATGGATGAGCTATCTCCAAGCATACAAACCACACAGTAGTCGCACTGTGGAGGTGCTGGGCCGGACTGGAGGGTGGTCCCTCTGTATACCGCGCAGTGACGTACAGACACAAGATGGAGGCAAGTTTCAGGTGCAACAGGTCCAAGTTTATTCTCTCTCTCGCCGTCCGACAGATGGCCTCACAGCACACCGCACTTCTCTTCACAGCTCTCCGGTTACAGAACACATTATGACACCGTACTTTCTCCAGGGACGTATATATACGCACCGTCCCCTTTACACTCAATGACGCTCTGACAGCTCCGTCACTGTGGCTGCCTTAGGCCTGTACACCAACAGTAATTTCACCGGTCAAACATCGTTCCAAATACGGTGTCCTTCACCCAAAGCCTCGTCTATACTGCGGTACTTTGTGTCAGGACCACCCCCCCAGACTTTCTTTCTCCTCAGTCCCCTGGTTAGGTTTTCCTCACAGTGCTCCAACTGTCACAGTCTCCTCGTCACTTGAGCTCCCCCTGGGGACTGGAACTTTCTGGAACCCTCCTGTCAAATTTATAGCTTTCCCGGTTCCCTGTAACTCTGCCCCCCATGACCAACGGTTTCTTAGCCCTAAGCGGATGTCAAGTCTTATGCTCACACTCCTCCCTGCCCTCTAATGTCAATTCCAGGTACTGCACGTCACCTACACTTTCCTAGCTGTTTTCCCTTCTGCCATAACAGTCATCCTGTCTAACAAGTGCAAACCCCCTTTTGAAATCTGACCAGTCAGTCCGTCCGGTCACCTTCCCTACACTCTCCCTTCCTTTGTCTATTGTCGTCCCCGACAATCATAATCCCCTACCTTCGTCATTCTGAAGCTTCTTCTACCATCTGTTGTCGGACCAGTTGTTGGGCCAAACCCACCACCTGCGGGGGCTGAACCAAACCGGGAGCACCATGCTCCGAGCGGCCTACTGCCACTCGCCAGCACGCACGCCACATGACAACATCTTTCAAAATTGGGCTAGGTACACCTGGATTCTCTCCCTCCAGCGTGTACATTCCCCTACTCTCCCCTTCTGTCACCTTTCACAATCCGGTACGCCATGATCGAGGCCTTACACCTACCAGATCATTGTCAGCCCCCGCCTTCTTCTTTCTGGGGTGTTTGTGATGCCAGGGACCTGACCTGGGACTACTGTCTGTTTCACATCTTCCATCTCTTTGCCTTTCTCTTGGTTACCAGTCATGGTCGGCATCTCCCAGACCGTCTCAACTCATAGACCCCTTCGGTCTCACGCTTCCTTCGGTCACACAGACCTTCCCTTACCCGGACCTGTTGCATTTCACTTTTGCATATTATACAATCAAACAACTTTATAATAGCACAAGTTCCCCTCTTTTTCATTTACTGCTTTTTTTTTTTTTAACCAACACAAAAATGTAACAAGCTCTCCCCCCCTTCCTTTAACATTAGCACTCCTTTTTTTCTATATATCTGCACCCCCACCATGCCAGGCAAACCAACTTCAACAATTTTAACAAAACAAAAAAAACCATTTTTTTTTCTTGACGCAAACTGTCCCAATGACCTGCATAACGTTGCAACGAATTCCTGACAGTCCATGCCATCTCCTGGTGGCCGGTAGCAAGGGACCCCACAGCCGTGGAGCTCCCGGGATGCAGGGAGTGTCTCTAAAATCCTTTCTGCAAGTAAGAATATACTAGCCGTCCCAGGGATCATGCAGCCGCCATGCCAGCCTCTCCCCTCTCATGGAGCAGGTTCCAGACTTCCTGCTCCCTGGCCTTTTTCTTTTTGATGACCTCCGCGACCCAAACGGAGGGTCCGGTATAGGCCCCGGAGTCCGGTGGGCGGGACTCAGCCGGGGTTGAGTGCGGGGCAGAGGCGGCCGTAGATGTCAGCGGCCCAGCAGCCGCTGGGGCCGGGCGGTGGGGAGGTGCAGGCGTAGTACCTGTTGAATAGGCCGCAGAGCCTGACAAATAGGCCGTGGTCGACTTCGGTGACGACACAGCTGCGGCCGCGGGGTAGGCCACACCAGGAGTTGCAGACGGGGTTGGAGCAGCGGCCGGTTTCATGGACGAGGTCGCTGCTGGCAGGAGGAACGCAGCAGCGTCGGCCGTGGGCAAGCTCCCAGGAACACGGGAGGCCGCATGCTGTGGCTGAGTGGTGGGGGCCGCTTGCGAAGCCGTCGGCGGAGCCGGGGGAACTCTCACCTTCCCCGGGGTCGCAACCTCCGACATCATCCCGCGGCTCCTCTCGCAGCCTCCGTTCTTCACCACGCCGTCCGGCGGGGCTAGCCTCCAGGCTCGGGGGCTCTGCGAGGAGGCTTTCCGGTGATGTCTTTGGCGGTCGCTCCTGCAGGGTCCGCAACTGCTCTTCTTCTCCGCCTGAGATCTGGAAGGCTGTCCATGACTCCCAGCGGGGCTCGATCTCCCAACGCCATCGCCACTCCAGGCGCCCGAGGCCTCCTGGCACATATCGTTTCCCCCAGGGGTACGTTGGAGGGGGCCCCAGTCCATCCGGAACAATGGCAAACACCCGGACCTCTCCCCTGCGTTGGCGTAATACCGCCATCTTGGGCAGAATCCGCTGCCTTAGGCCTGTACACCAACAGTGATTTCACCGGTCAAACATCGTTCCAAATACGGTGTCCTTCACCCAGAGCCTCGTCTATACTGCGGTACTTCTCCTCAGTCCCCTGGTTAGGTTTTCCTCACAGTGCTCCAACTGTCACAGTCTCCTCGCTTTCCCGGTTCCCTGTATCTCCGCCCCCATGACCAACTGTTTCTTAGCACTAAGCGGATGTCAAGTCCTATGCTCACACTCCTCCCTGCCCTCTAATGTCAATTCCAGGTACTGCATGTCACCTACACTTTCCTAGCTGTTTTCCCTTCTGCCATAACTGTCATCCTGTCTAACAAGTGCAAACTCCCTTTTGAAATCTGACCAGTCAGTCCGTCCATCAGGTTACCTTCCCTACAGCACAATAAACTCCTCCAGCACTCCTAACACCAGCTCCTCGCTCTCTCTCCAGATCCTTGAAGCAAATGCTATCTTAGACAAAGATCTGGCCAGTGGCCCTAGTTTTTATAGGAGAGAGGAGTGGTTAACCAAGCACAGCTGAAAGCAGGGATTTCCACAAGACCTATTAACCCCTGTCCTGCAGAAAGAAACAAACACCCTTAATACGCCGGAGAAGTGCTTCTTCTCAGCGGCAACGCAGGAGCCACAAGATGCTGTGGTTCTCTGGCTCTGTTCTGTCGCAGTAACCCCGTGACATTTACATGGTTGTGTGTTCACAACCTTACCCGGTTGGCATATCCTTGTTTTATTATTAATTATTCCTTTACTCAGATAAGGCACTATTTTTCTCTTTTTTTGCTCTTAGTTTCTTCATCAGCTCTGTGTTCAAATGCAAAAATTCAGCCTACAAAGAAAAGAACATTGTACCTGCTGTGACGCATGGAGAAGCTCGAAGATGTTTTGGGGATGCTTTTCATCATCTGGCACAGGGGGTCTTGAATCTGTGCAGGGTATATTGAAATCGCAAGACTATCAAGGTATTCTGGAACGATATGCGCTGCCCAATGTCAGCATGCTTGGGCTGAGTCACAAGTCATGGGTCCTACAACAGGTTAATGACCCAAAACACACAGCCAAAAACCATCCAAGAATGTCTTAGGGCAAAGCACCAGACTCTTCTGAAGTGACTTCTATGAGTCCTGATTATCTAAATTCTATTGAACATTTGTAGAAGGAGCTAAAACCTCTGGAGAAGACACCTTCACACCTGAGAGAGCTGGAGTAGTTTGATCACGAGGATTCTGCCAAAATTCCTGTGGATGGGCGCAGAAGTCTCATTGAGAGTTACACAAATTGTTTCTTTTCAGCAATTGCTTCGAAAGTTCTTGCCACAAAATATTAAGTTAAGAGCAATCATTTTTTTCCCCTCAAGTCATTTTTGTTTATTTGGTTCTTGTATTTTTTTGTCTGATTCTCGTTGGTCGATATTCAGTAAAATTAAATTGTAAATTACTTTTGTGAGTTTCATAATAGTGACTGTTGTGGGGTTTTCTTACTTTAGAAGAAGGTGCCAACAATTTTATCCTTGTGTTTATATTATTCTTACATATTGAACAATCAGATGTAGAAAGATAATAGATTCAGAGTTACACAAAGGTTTCTAAAGTTTAATGCTTGGCTCCTTTCCATGTTTAATTAACATTAATTCAGCACAGGGAGCAAACATACCGGCTGCGAGAGCCAAAACACAAGTTAATAAAACCAGTTTCCCTCTGAGCTCTTACTAAGACATTATTATTATTATTATTATTTATTGTTATAGCGCCATTTATTCCATGGCGCTTTACATGTGAGGGGGGTATACATAAAAACAAGTACAATAATCTTAAACAATACAAGTCATAACTGGTACAGGAGGAGAGAGGACCCTGCCCGCGAGGGCTCACAATCTTCAAGGGATGGGTGATAATACAGTAGGCGAGGGTAGAGCTGGTCGTGCAGCGGTTTGGTCGATCGGTGGTTACTGCAGGTTATAGGCTTGTTGGAAGAGGTGGGTCTTCAGGCTCTTTTTGAAGGTTTCGATGGTAGGTGAGAGTCTGATATGTTGTGGTAGAGAGTTCCAGAGTAGGGGTGATGCGCGAGAGAAATCTTGTATGCGATTGTGGGAAGAGGAGATAAGAGGGGAGTAGAGAAGGAGATCTTGTGAGGATCGGAGGTTGCGTGCAGGAAAGTACCGGGAGACGAGGTCACAGATGTATGGAGGAGACAAGTTGTGGATGGCTTTGTATGTCATGGTTAGGGTTTTGTAATGGAGTCTCTGGGCAATTGGGAGCCAGTGAAGGGATTGACAGAGGGGAGAAGCTGGGGAATAGCGGGGGGACAGGTGGATTAGTCGGGCAGCAGAGTTTAGAATAGATTGGAGGGGTGCGAGAGTGTTTGAGGGGAGGCCGCAGAGCATGAGGTTGCAGTAGTCAAGGCGAGAGATGATGAGGGCATGGACTAGGGTTTTTGCAGATTCTTGGGTGAGGAATGAACGGATGCGTGAAATATTTTTGAGTTGAAGTCGGCAGGAAGTGGAAAGGGCTTGGATATGTGGTTTGAAGGAGAGATCAGCATCAAGGATTACTCCAAGGCAGCGGGCTTGTGGGACTGGGGAGAGTGGGCAGTCATTTACTGTAATTGATAGGTTCGTAGGGGGGGTCACGTGAGATGGGGGAAAGATGATGAATTCTGTTTTGTCCATGTTGAGTTTCAGATATCTAGTGGAGAAGAAGGATGAAATAGTGGACAGACATTGAGGGATTCTGGTTAGTAGGGAGGTGATATCTGGTCCAGAGATGTAGATCTGTGTGTCATCAGCATAAAGATGATACTGAAAGCCATGAGATTCTATGAGCTGTCCCAGGCCAAAGGTGTAAATAGAGAACAGCAGGGGCCCTAGGACTGAACCTTGTGGGACTCCGACAGATAGGGGGCGAGGTGAGGAGGTGGTGTGTGAGTGGGAGACGCTGAATGTCCGGTCTGTTAGGTATGATGAGATCCAGGAGAGGGCCAAGTCTGTGATGCCGAGGGATGAGAGGGTCTGTAATAATAGGGAATGGTCCACTGTGTCAAAGGCAGCCGACAGGTCCAGGAGGAGGAGGACAGAGTAGTGTCGCTTGCTCTTGGCAGTTAAGAGGTCATTGGTGACCTTAGTAAGGGCAGTTTCAGTGGAGTGGTGTGACCGGAAGCCAGATTGTAAGCGGTCGAAGAGGGAGCAAGAAGAGAGATGGGAGGACAGTTCAAGGTAGACGTGTTGTTCCAGTAGCTTGGAGGCGTATGGGAGAAGTGATATAGGGCGATAGCTAGATACAGAGGATGGGTCAAGAGAGGGCTTTTTGAGGATAGGTGTGATGGAGGCATGTTTAAAGCTTGAGGGGAAAACACCAGTTGTTAGTGATAGGTTGAAGAGATGGGTTAGGGTTGGGATGAAGACTGTGGTGAGGTTTGGGATGAAGTGGGATGGGATCGGGTCGAGTGCACAGGTGGTGAGATGTGATCTTGAGAGTAGAGTGGAGAGTCGATCTTCTGTAATGGTGGAGAAGTTGGTTTTGAAGGTGGAGGGCTGGGAAGTCGGGAGGAAGGGCTCTGGGGGTTGTTGACCAAAACTGTCCCTGATGTTATCAATTTTCTGCTTGAAAAATGAGGCAAAGTCTTCAGCTGAGATGAGTGGGGAGGGAGGAGGTGCTGGGGGGCGGAGGAGAGAATTGAAGGTGTTGAATAACTGTTTAGGGTTGTGAGACAGGGAGGATATGAGAGATGAGAAGTAGGTTTGTTTAGCTGTGGCGAGTGTGGTCTTGAAAGTAGTGAGGGACTGTTTGAATGCGATGAAGTGCTCGTTGGAGTGGGATCTTTTCCATCTGCGCTCAGCAGCCCTGGAAGCTCGCCTCAGCTCTTTGGTCAGGCTGGTGTGCCAGGGCTGTCTGTTGATTTTGCGAGTTTTGGTATGTGTAAGTGGGGCAGCGGATTCCAAAGCTACAGCTATTGTGGTGTTATATAGAGCGGCAGCGTCATCCGCATTGTGTAAGGAACTTATATCTGTAAGAGGGAGGAGGGATTCGGAGAATGAGTGTAGGTCAAGGTGTTTAAGATTCCTGCGAGGGTGTGAAAGTTTGTGGGGTGGGGATTGTAGACATGGAGTGAAGAGGGAAGAGAATGTGAGCAGGTTGTGGTCAGAGAGAGAAAGAGGTGAGTTAGAGAGGTTAGATAGGGAGCAGAGGCGGGTGAAGATGAGGTCCAGTGTGTGGCCATCTTTGTGGGTGGCTGTAGAAGACCATTGAGTGAGGCCGAAGGAGGAAGTGAGAGATAGAAGTTTAGTGGCAGCTGAGAGGGAAGTGTCAATGGGGATGTTGAAGTCGCCCATGATGATAGTAGGGATGTCCGCGGAAAGGAAATGAAGTAACCAGGTGGTGAAGTGGTCAAAGAAGGTGGTGGCTGTCCCTGGGGGGCGGTAGATGACAGCCAGTTGGAGGTTGGAGGGGGAGTAGATGCGCACAGAGTGCACCTCAAAGGAAGGGAGGGTAACAGAGGGTGGCAGTGGGATTGGGGTGAAGGAGCAGGTATCTGACAGGAGAAAACCAACTCCTCCACCATGTTTGCTGCTGGGGCGGGGGGTGTGAGAAAGGTGGAAGCCGCCATACGAAAGTGCAGCAGGAGAGGCTGTGTCAGAAGGGGTGAGCCAGGTTTCGGTGATGGCGAGGAAGGAGAGTTTGGTAGTAACAAAAAGATCATGGATGTAGGAAAGCTTGTTGCAGACAGAGCGAGCGTTCCACAGAGCTCCTGTTAGTGGGACTGGGGAAGCGGGGGCTGGGTGAATGGGTATAAGGTTGGAGAGGTTACGGAAGGTTGTGATAGAGCGTGGATGGGAGGTAGAAATGACTGTGGGAATGTGGTGAGGAGGACCAGGATTTGGAGAGATATCACCAGCAGTGAGAAGGAGCAGAGAAAGTGTTAGCAGGTGGGAGCAGGAGAGGGCATGAGGGGGCTGTCTGTGTTTGGAGACAGAGGATTGTATGTTAAGGAACAGTTTTGAGGCGGAGGTGAGGTGGATGGGGAGGATGGAAGAAGAGATGAAGAGTTCCTTACTAGGAGTAGGGATTAGGGGAATTAGCAGAAAGTGAAGGATTATTGGGGTGAAAGTGAAAACAAACAGAAACATTGTTTACAGTGACTGTGTCCAGTTACCTTCAGTTCCCTTCTGGTTCAATTCTGGTTTTAATTCTTAAATTAATCTTCACACTTCTAGCACACACTTATAGCAATCACAATGCAGACTGAAGTCTATGCAGACTTGTACTCTGCAATATATGTACAACTAAGTGCAGTCAGGTGTGAAGCAGAGAGGAGTGGTCTCTGCTCATCTTGGCCAGACAATTAAGAGTGGACCAGATGTATATGATCAAGCCAGAGTAAACAAGGTCATAAATAACACTGGTGTAAGCTGGGGTTAGCTGAAAAGCATACCATGTGAATGCTAGGTGCAGAGGCAAGTCTATGTGCAAAGCTGGGTGACGCACTGTGTGTCCTTCATAGACAGACAGCAGGAGAGCAGGAGAGCTGGGTGGATGGACATACCATGTGAATGCTAGGTGCAGAGGCAAGTCTATGTGCAAAGCTGGGTGACGCACTGTGTGTCCTTCATAGACAGACAGCAGGAGAGCAGGAGAGCTGGGTGGATGGACATACCATGTGAATGCTAGGTGCAGAGGCAAGTCTATGTGCAAAGCTGGGTGACGCACTGTGTGTCCTTCATAGACAGACAGCAGGAGAGCAGGAGAGCTGGGTGGATGGACATACCTGTCGGAAGAATAGAGACATATGATTTGCTTGTCTGTATTAAGCACGTGTAGTTTGCACGCATCTTGAGAAGAGCCGCCCTTCCCAGTCCAGGTTTCCCATCTTCACCAACAACCTCTTTGTGACATACCTTTTGAGTCCTACTGAACCATTCCACCAGAACATCATTCTGGGGAATAGACAACTGGAGTACACAATTGTGTCATTTGTAGCAGCTTCTTTGATAATTTTAGACATAAAAGTTGTTCCCTGGTCTATTATAATATATTTTGGAATACTTGCCCAGGAAAACATTTGGAACAATTCTTTAGCAATAACCTTAGATGAGATGCTCCTGAGCGGTAAATGTCTCTGAATAATGGGTGGCGTAATCTAAAGCAGTGTTTTCTAAACTCCTGTCATCATGGCCCCTAACACATCATGTTTTCAGGATTTCCACAGTGTTGGACAGGTGGGAGAATTCCTGATACCTTGATGATATTTCCATCACCTGTCCAATACTAAGGAAATCCTGAAAACATGACGTGTGGGGGGGCCTGGGAGGACTAGGGTTTGGGAAATGCTGGTCTACAGACACTAAGATGTGCTGGTGGCCCACGGTGGACCTATGAAGTGATCCACCCAGATCCATAGCAATATGCACCAAAGAAACCTCAGTTATAGGTAGCAGTATTGGTGGGTGATAAGAGTGTGTCCAAGAAGTGTTGCTTTGACTGTCTGGGCAGGTCTGGATAACAATCTCCACAGCTTTATTAATATCTGGCCAGAAAAAGTTACGTTCGTTACACTCTATTGTTTTCTGCGCCTTCAGATGACACACCAAGAACATGTGAATGTATCAATTCCAATACTGTGTTCCCGGCACTGTGATGCAACCTTCAATATATTCTCTGCTTGAGTTTTCTTTATCCTGTAATGTAAATCATTTTGTACTTCAAAGTGAGGATACCCAAAATCACTCCATGGTTCTTGAGATACACCATTGATTACTTTGACACTTTTCCAGGCCTTCACTGGATTTGGATCCTTCAACTTTTCTGCAATTAAGTAATTCTTAGAGACTTGCAAGTCAGAAATCCCAATCTCTGTGGTGGATTTCTTACTCCCCATCTGGGATATACAAGGGAAAATTATCAGCTCCCTCTGGTATCGGTACTACAATAATATCATGTTGAGTAGACAGATCACTTATATCAGGTTTTTCGTCACAGTGAAGGGATTGTTTTTCCATAAATTCCAGAATAAAGGAAAGTTGCAACTAATGGTAGCACTGTGTCACATATTTTTAACTACTCTTTCGTCATGGTTCTCTGACCGACATGGAGTTTCCACCATTAGGATACTTTAGCATCTTCATGGACACAAAAAGACTCCAGATTCAAAGAATGGAGGTTATCAGAGACCACAAGGTTGGCGAGTACCAAAATTGCAAGAGTCCAGCAACGTGATTACAGGATGGTCTTCAATTTTAACTGGACGTGCTTCTATCTCCGACATACCACAAGATATGGCCTTCCCAAAACCTTGTCTGATGAACAAATTCACATGTAGCATGCCTGTGTGACTGGCGTCCAAAGCAAGCCTTTATCTATGTGCATTTTTTCCACTAGGCAGCTAACCCCTCCATGGTATGGTAGGTGTGGGGTGGTTGTTTTATCAGTGGATTGCACCTGTGCTGCTCCTTGCCTTTATTAGTGGAGGCCTGCTGCATCCTGTTACATGTGCATTTGTTCATCAGACAAGGTTTTGGGAAGGCCATATCTTGTGGTATGAGTTTTTTGAATTTTTCCTATTATGAGCTATCTCCGACATAGTGTCGACGTAAGCCTTATAGGAAGACTTAGCAAAAAAAGAAATATGTCTTTCCAAATTACAGTCAATAGGTTCTCCTAGAACCATACAGTTAAAAGCCACACGACCCTGTCCTTGGCATTGTGAACATGCTACTTGTCCCCAATCATTAGGTAAAGTGTTCTTCTTTGGACTTGTTGGCCTCTTATATCTGCTAGACACCTGAGAGTGTCCTACACTCTTCTTTAGAACACAGTCTACTTATGTCCACAACATCCACTATATGCTCCTGATATAGCTCATAGGTTAGAGCAAAGTAGACAAACAGGCTTCAATTGTTCATAAATCAGCTTCGTTCCAGCTTTTACTGACGGAAAATCAGCACATGCAACAAACACACGGGTAGTGAGAGGCAACACAAAGAGGTTAAACAAAATGCTGCTTGTCTGAGTACTGACTAAACCATATGACTTCCCCTTCCCCCTCTGTCATACATACAGAACAGTAGCAACCTGAACATGTAATTTGCAAGCAACTTGAGACCAACCAAACTGCTCTTTCAACAGCTTCCCTTTACCATGATAAAAGATCAGCTTCTCACCTCAGATGGTGGTCTGGGATGACTCAGGATGCAGATACTGCGAACAGTTGTAGTGGAGCAGAGAGCAATCAGCTCCCTGCTCCGCCACCTTCTCTGGAAGCCTGCCAAAGGCTATTAGGCTATCATCTTTTTTAGGTAGCAGTGGGAGACATCATACTGTATATCCAAAGCTGTGTGGCCAATATATTGTTAATAGGAGGCAATGGGGAAAACACACTGCATACATGGGAGCTATGGGACATCAATGTGTAAAGGGGGGTGTAGAGACACAGGGTCAGTGGGTGCTCTCGTCACCTGGCCAGGCTGTCTTTAGAAAGACTGAATGGACCAGGGCTCATACCACTGAACGCCAAACACTCTTTCCCCGTGGGCCGAACACTACTCGGACAATACAGGGTGAGGGGTAAAATAGTGTGGCAAGAAGCATAGGAAGGTCGTGGAGTGGCCTAGCCAGTCTCCAGATGTCAACTCCATAGAAAACCTTTCGAGGGATTTGAAAGTCCGTGTTGCCAAGTGACAGGCCCAAAACATCACTGCTCTAGAGGAGATCTGCATGGAGGAATGGGCCAACATACCAACAACAGTGTGTGCCAACCTTGTGAAGACTTTCAGAAAATGTTTGACCTCTGTCACTGCCAAAAAAGTATATATCACAAAATATTGAGATGAACTTTTGTTAAAGACCAAATACTTATTTTCATCATAATTTGCAAAATAAATCTTGCCAAATCAGACAAGGTGATTTTCTGGATTTGTTTTCTCATTGTGACTCTCATAGTTGTGGTCCACCTATGATGTCAATTACAGGCCGCTCTCATCTTTTTAAGTGGGAGAACTTGCACAATTGATGGCTGGCTAAATGATTTTTTCCCCACTGTATCTAGTTTCTGCCCCAAAAATGCCCCCCCCCCAAAAAAAAAAAAAAAATAAATAAATTCCAGGGTTAGCATGCACACAATGTCTTCAGTTTTTCTAGCAGAAGCAACTTCAGTGAGCTTTTTTTTATGAATCGTCTTTTGTGTCCTTTTTTCAGTCCTTTCCTGATTGTATAGCCACTGGTGGTATTCTGGATGGATTTCCCATGGGTTTTATAAATTCTTTTTTACAGTCATTTCCAGTAATTTTTTTTTTCACTTCATAATGAAATAACAGCCAGCAATGGCAAAATGCTCCATAAAGGTTCAGGACAGTGTGTCAGACACGGTGATCTGCAATACTGGGGCACCTCAAGGTACAGTTCTTGCCCCTTTTCTCTTCACACTGTACACTGCGGATTTTAGGTGAAACTCATCTAGCTGCTACTTGCAGAAGTATTCTGATGACTCTGCAATAGTAGGCCTCATCACAGGAGGAGACAAAAGAGAGTACAGAGATACTAACCAAGCTTTTGTGGAGTGGTGTCAGAGGAACCTCCTTAGGATTAATTACGGGAAGACCAAGGAATTGGTGGTGGACTTTCGCAAGGGCAAAAATCCACCAGTAGTGGTGAACATTCAGGGAAATGACATTGAGATAGTCGACACCTATAAGTACCTTGGTGTGATCCTCAATAATAAGCTTGACTGGGCCCATCACTTGGATGCAGTGTACAGGAAGGGCCACAGTAGGCTTTATCTGCTCAGAAGGCTGAGAGCCTTCGGAGTTAGAGGGGCATTCCTTGCATCCTTCTTCAACTCTTTTGTGGCTTCAGTCATCTTCTTTGGTGTGGCGTGCTGGGGTAGTGGCATATCAACCAGGGACAGGAATAGGCTGGACAAACTGATTAGAAGGGCCAGCTCTGTCCTGGGATGCCCCCTTGACCCAGTTCAGGAAGTAGGTGACAGGAGGATACTGGCCAAGGTGAGCTACATGGTGCAGAATGATTCCCATCCTATGCATGAGACCGTGACAAAGATGTGCAGTACTGTCAGTGACCAGCTACTTCATCCTAAATGTGAGAGGGAGCGCTATCGAAAGTCGTTCCTTCCTGCTGCAGTTAGGCTGTATAACCAGCACTGTCCAAAGCGGAGAACGACCCAAACAGTGAACTGATAGATCCAAAGTTGTGATAGTCCGGTTACATCTTTTTTCGTATATGTACCTACCTACTGTCAATGTAATGCCTTTATGCATCTGTATCTGTACTTGTTCCTGCCTTGCTGCTGTAATGCTCTGAATTTCCCCATGGTGGGACGATTAAAGGATTATCTTATAAAAAAGTCCGGTCCTCTTCCAGGTGTCCTTTCAGCTTTTTCAATTGAATTTTTTTTGTAAAGTACAGAGCATCTTCTGAGCAGAAGACACCAAAGAATGGACGTCACTTTCTTTAACTGCTTGGTATTTTTAGACATCGGAAGTGGATAAAAGTCATCAAAATGCCTTAACATAGGCAAAGGAAGTTAAAATTGCTTATGTTCATTCTGTTGAATGTTTTTGATAGTCTTTTAGGTGAGTTTTGCAGCGGAATCCACCTAAATAAAAATCAGTTGTTTGCACATAACCCAATGTCAAGGACCCCAAGAGCTCTGGGAGTCGTAGGGCTCAGTTTTGGGCTATGTACACAAAGATTCCGCCTGGACCTCAAAAAGTTCTGCAAATTATGAACATAATGCACAGCAATATCGAAAGGACATTGCTGTGCACGTCCCAGCTTATGTCACTTTTAGCACCTTCAAGGTTCAGTTAAAAGTAGTAACAGGTTCATGGTTCACAACATAGAGAGAAAAGATGTCGGAGGAGACTGCAAAGCCACCTCAGGTAAACGACTGCTGGCATTTTGTTGAAGCAGCTTCGCCTGGGAAAAAATGGTGGCTGTGTTGACATCTAAATAACGTAACATTAATGACATGCACATAGCCTTTGGAGAGGAAACTCCAAGTTTTAGGAGTTTTGAAATTGTGCACAGTTACTACTCCAAAAACTAATTGAAAAACTTATTGGGCACATACCCCAAATCCTCCTGAAAAACTCAAAACACCTTAAAAGCTTGTGCACAGGGAGTCATTTTTCAGAACAGAAATTCTAAGTGTTTGAGGAGTTTTGAGATTTGGAGGAGCATTTTGGACATTTTTCACTTGGTGACTATGTGCACACTGTGTCCTAAACCCGAAGATGTAGCTGCCAGAATTTTCTCTCACAAAGCCACTTCAGGAAAAAGACGGTGGCTTTTCGTCTGAGGAGACTCACTTGTGTGATGGCTCTGGAGTCCTTCATCTAATCAATGCATCTTCTTGTCAAGAGGAGGCTTTTGCAAGTATCATCAACTGTCATGGCGGCGTCAGGATCTGTGGATTCCATAGATTCTTACATTCCCCCTTATAACTACATTGATGGCTATGATCAGCGCAGGGTGACTCGGGCAGGGTAGCAAGAATTAATCTTTGCCTTTGGCCACTGCGGTAAAACTAGTCATGTCTGCTCTTTCCCTATTTAAGCTGACTCTGCCTTGCAGGTGATGACAGTAATAGTTTCTCTGTCCTGGTCTGGAGAGGTGGACACGTCCTGGTTATTAATAATAATAATAATCTTTATTTTTAAATAGCGCTAACAAATTCCGCAGCGCTTTACAGTTTGCACACATTATCATCACTGTCCCCGATGGGACTCACAATCTAAATTCCCTATCAGTATGTCTTTGGAATGTGGGAGGAAACCGGAGTGCCCAGAGGAAACCCACGCAAACACGGGGAGAACATACAAACTCCTTGCAGATAAAGTTATTAGTGTATTAGTTGTGTGAGGTAGCGCTGTCATTCAAGTAGGGGATACTCGCTTAGCCGCCACAAAACCAGATCCGGCACGGGTTTTCCACAAAACAGTCATAGTCCCTTCGGTTTATTCAGCATCATAAACCATCACAGCAACAGAAAACAGCATATAATCAGCATAGCGTCCATTACAGAGTTTCCCTCTGTTATCATATAAGTTATGCACTGTTCAATGTGCAGGCTTCCTAGCCCCAAGTTATCTCACCCTGTCAGGGTTTCCTCATGCTGCTTCACCATGCTGCACACGTTCATTCCCTCCAGGGAACTAACAGGCACACGTCACCATTACTCACAGCCACTTCACAGGCTGTTAGCCAGGAAGCCCCATCTCAGCGGGACCTTCCACACTGGACCAACCGGGTCCCAGCATTCACCACGTGACCTACCCTGGCCACCTTATACGGTCCGTAGTCACGCCCTCTGGGTCACATGGTTATGACCTCATCACAGGTCCTTGAACCATTCACAAACTTTTATCACAACTTTCTCGAACACACCCCCTGGGTGGGTTTGTAGGTAACTGGGCCGCCCGTCTCCTCAGTTACCTGGAGACTTCTCCCTGAGACATTGAAACAACACCTCAGCAAGATCATTGCTGATCAACACACACACATAAGTCTCCATCTCAAGGCCACCCACCTTGAGATACATAATGGTCCTTCAGGATTGTGCCACTCATCCTCTCTCTTGGGACATCCACACAGCGCCCCCTAGCGGACACAGTGATCACTACACCACAATGGTTATTTCCAAAGTTGTTGTGAGCGGTGTTTCGTTAACCCCTTCCCCTAGAAGTCTTTATATTACTTTGTTGCCTTTCGGGCTTTGCACTTTATATTCTTTTGTGTATTTCTCTGAGGGAGTGCTGAGTGATTGTGCTTCCGTTTTTCCATGTCTGTCTTGTTTGTATTTCCCCCAACACAGAAAAGACTAGTGCTTCATACGAAGGACAAGGCTCAGGCATCTCCACCTTCAGGGGTAATCCTGGGGACAGGGATAGCTAGGGACCCTTAACCCGAGGGTCAGCATTGGTGCACACCTGTCTTGCCACAGTCACACCGTGACACTTGTATTAAGAGAGCGGGCAGCTTCTACAGTTAGTAGAACCCTTTCAAATGTTACTTCTGTTAACTGCTCCAGAGTTTCCAAACCACAAAGCGATAAAAGAATTACAAACTACTGAACATGTGAGCAGCTGTGTTGTTTTGACATTGTTGTGCATTATTGTTAGCACCATGACAGATCTCTGCTCTGACAGGCACTCACCCATGCTGCGGACAGTTCTTCCCTTCCCAATGCTCTACATGCTTCCAGCCGGTCCTCTAGCCATGTCCTTAGGGCACCCGCGCATGCACTCCCGTCCTCTTAAAGGGTCAGCTCGTGCACTTGCTATTTCCTCCCCAGCCAATGGCTGTGGGACATTATTGCTTCCTCCCCACTGGGGAGGTGCCTGAGCATTTTTCATGTTTGCAGTCTATGTTGTGTAAGGTAACATACCTGTGCCTGCTGCACTCTGGTGCAGCCCCTGCCTGCTGCACTCCAGTGCACACCCTGCCTGCTGCACTCCAGTGCACACCCTGCCTGCTGCACTCCAGTGCACACCCTGCCTGCTGCACTCCAGTGCACACCCTGCCTGCTGCACTCCAGTGCACACCCTGCCTGCTGCACTCCAGTGCACACCCTGCCTGCTGCACTAATGCAAACCCTGCCTGCTGCACTCTGATACAAGCTCCGCCTGCTGCTACATCCAGTCTGTTCTTCTGGGTCCAGCTGCTGCACAACTGTTGGTCTATCTTGGAGTGGTACCTGGCGTTCATCGGGAGCCAAGTCCAACTTCACCATCAGAGGCTCTAGTGAACAGTCCGGTGATTGGTTAGTTACGCTCTCACAGGCTCTCCACAGTCCGTGGCACAGTGGTTCCACAAACCACAGCCGTGAGAATTATGTTCATTTTTCAGGTAGATTCCAGCCAGAACCCATCTGCAAAAGATACTGTGTGCACATAGCAGTTTCAGATGCAAAAACTCCTTTAAAAACATGGTATGCACATAGCCCTTCAAATAAAAAATCGTGCTTTTTGAACTTCTCATGGCTTTTGAATCTGATCTGATCCAAAACCTCAACAAGAAAATTCATGTTTGACGAATGCGGTTTCATTTTTTTGACAGTGAGGGTGATCAATGAGTGGAACTGGATGCTATGCAAGTTGGTGAGTTCTCCTTCAATGGAGGCTGGACAGACATCTGTCTGAGATGGTTTAGTGAATCCTGCATTGAGCAGGGGGTTGGACATGAGGACCCTGGAGGTCCCTTCCAACTCTACCATTCTAGGATTATATGATTGTACATAACCTCCCATGATCAGGTGGCTTAACAGTCGGCCCCGGGCGTCCTCTCTCCTTATTCACATTGAGGCCGGCTGACACAAGGTAAGGTTTTAACCCCTTCACCCCCAAGGGTGGTTTGCACGTTCATGACCGGGCCAATTTTTACAATTCTGACCACTGTACCTTTATGAGGTCATAACTCTGGAACGCTTCCATGGATCCCGGTGATTCTGACATTGTTTTCTCGTGACATATTGTACTTCATGTTAGTGGTAAAATTTCATTCAAATAACTTGCGTTTATTTGTGAAAAAAATGGAAATTTGGCAAAAATGTTGAAAATTTCGCAATTTTCCAACTTTGAATTTTTATGCCCTTAAATCACAGAGATACGGCACACAAAAAACTTGATAACTAACATTTCCCACATGTTTACTTTACATCAGCACAATTTTGGAACCAAAATTTTTTTTTGTTAGGAAGTTATAAGGGTTAAAAGTTGACCAGCGATTTCTCATTTTTACAGCACCATTTTATTTTTAGGACCACATCACATTTGAAGCCACTTTGAGGGGTCTATATGATAGAAAATACCCAAAAGTGACACCATTCTAAAAACTGCACCCCTTAAGGTGCTCAAAACCACATTCAAGAAGTTTATTAACCCTTTAGGTGCGTCACAGGAATTTTTTTGAATATTTAAAAAAAAATGAACATCTAACTTTTTTTCACAAAAAAATACTTCAGGTTCAATTTTTTTTATTTTACCAAGGGTAACAGGAGAAATTGGACTGCAAAAGTTATTGTGCAATTTGTCCTGAGTACGCTGATACCTGATTTGTGGGGGGGAACGAATGTTTCAGCGCATGGCAGAGCTCAGAATGGAAGGAGCGCCGTTTGACTTTTTCAATGCAAAATTGGCTGGAATTCAGATCAGACGCCATGTCACGTTTGGAGAGTCCCTGATGTACCTAAACAGTGGAAACCCCCCACAAATGACACCATTTTGGAAACTAGACCCCCTAAGGAACTTATCTAGATGTGTGGTGAGAACTTTGAACCCCCAAGGGCTTCACAGAAGTTTATAACATAAAGCCGTACAATTAAAAAATCATATTTTTTCCACAAAAATGATCTTTTCACCCTCAATTCTTATTTTTCCAAGGGTAACAGCACCCTAAAAGTTATTGTGCAATTTGTCCTGAGTACGCTGACACCCACATGTGGGGGTAAACCACTATTTGGGCGCATGGCAGAGCTCGGAAGGGAAGCAGCGTCATTTGACGTTTTTGGCTGGAATTGAGATCGGACACCATGTCGCGATTGGAAAACCCCTGATGTACCTAAACAGTGGAAACCCCCCACAAATGACACCATTTTGTAAACTAGACCCCATAAGGAACTTATCTAGATGTGTGGTGAGCACTTTGAACACCCCAGTGCTTCACAGAAGTTTATAACGCCCGGGCGTGAAAATAAAAAATTCGTATTTTTTCCACAAACATGATCAATTAGTCCCCAATTTTTTTATTTTCCCAATGGTAACAGGAGAAATTGAACCCCAAAACTTGTTGTCCAATTTGTCCTGAGCATGCTGACACCCCATATGTGGGAGAAAACTACTGTATGGACACACGTCGGGGCTCGGAAGGGAAGCAGTGACGTTTTGGAATGCAGACTTTGAGGGAATGTTCTACGGGTGTCATGTTGCCTTTGGAGAGCCCCTAATGTACCTAAACAGTGGAAACCCCCCACAAATGACCCCATTTTGGAAACGAGACCCCCTAAGGAACTTATCTAGATGTGTGGTGAGCACTTTGAACCCCCAAGGGCTTCACAGAAGTTTATAATGCCCGGGCATGAAAATAAAAAAATCGTATTTTTTCCACAAACATGATCAATTAGTCCCCAATTTTTTCATTTTCCCAAGGTTAACAGGAGAAATTGGACCCCAAAAGTTGTTGTCCAATTTGTCATGAGTACGCTGACACCCCATATGTGGGAGAAAACTACTGTATGGACACACGTCGGGGCTCGGAAGGGAAGCAGTGACGTTTTGGAATGCAGACTCTGATGGAATGGTCAGTGGGTGTCATGTGCATTTGGAGAGCCCCTGATGTACCTAAACTATTGAAACTCCCCACAAGTGACCCCATTTTGGACACTAGACCCCCCACGGAAGTTATCTAGATGTGTGGTGAGCACTTTGAACCCCCAAGTGCTTCACAGAAGTTTATAACGCTCGGACGTGAAAATAAAAAAATCATTTTTTTCCACAAAAATGATATTTTTGCCCCCAATTTTTTATTTTCCTAAGGGTAACAGGAGAAATTGGACCCCAAAAATTGTTTTGCAATTTGTCCTGAGTAGGCTGATACCCTACATGTGGGGGTAAAACACTGTTTGGGTGCATGGCAGAGCTTGGAAGGGAAGGAGCACCATTTGACTTTTTCAACTCAGAATTGGCTGGAATTGAGATCAGACGCAATGTTGCATTTGGAGAGCCCCTGATGTGCCCAAACAGTGGAAACCCCCAATTCTAACTCCAACCTGAACCCCAACACACCCCTAACCCTAATCTCAGCCCTAACCCTAACCCTAGCGGAAAAATGGAAATAAATACTTTTTTTATTTTATTATTTTTCCTTAACTAAGGGGGTGATAACGGGGGGTTTGATTTACTATTTATGGCGGTTTTTATGTTTGGCGGCTGTCGCACGCTAAAAGACGCTTTTTATTGTAAAAATAGTTTTTGCATCACCACATATTGAGAGCTATAATTTTTCCGTATTTTGACCCACCGAGTCATGTGAGGTCTTATTTTTTGCGGGACGAGTTGACGTTTTTATTGGTACCATTTTCGGGCACGTGACATTTTTTGATCGCTTTTTATTCCGATTTTTGTGACGCAGAATGAACAAAAACCAGCGTTTCATGAATTTCTTTTGGGGGAGTGCGTTTACACCGTTACGCGTGCGGTAAAATTGATAAAGCGGTTTTATTCTTTGGGTCAGTACAGTTACAGCGATACCTCATTTATGTCGGTTTTTATGTTTTGTCGGTTTTATGCAATGAAAACTATTTTATATAAAAAATAATTATTTTTGCATCGCTTTATTCTGCGAGCTATAACTTTTTTATTTTTTCGCTGATGATGCTGTGTGGTGGCTCATTTTTTGCGGAACAAGATGACGTTTTCAGCGGTACCATGGATATTTATATGCGTCTTTTTGATCGCGCGTTATTACACTTTTTGTTTGGCGGTATGATAATAAATCAATATTTTTTGCTTCGTTTTTTATTTTTATTTTTTAAGGGGTTCGCTAAAGGGGTTAACTAATGGGACAGTTTTATAGGGCGGGTCGTTATGGACGCGGCGATACCTAATATGTGTACTTTTATTGTTTTGGTTTTTTTTATTTCCAAAAAATGGATTTATTTGGGGGAATATTTTTTTTTTTTTCTAATTTATTTGGCGATTTTTTTTTAATTATTTTAACACTTTTATTTTTTTTTAACTTTATTAAATAGTCCCAGGTGGGACATCACTGTCCTGTGACAGATCGCTGATCTGTCACATCACAGATCACTGTGACAGATCAGCGATCTGTCACAGGCATTGAAGAAGACTTCCTCTTGCCTGCGCTTTGCAGGCACTGAGGTGGCCAGCTTCCTGCAGGCCCTCGAAGGCCCCCGTCGCCATCTTGGATTCGGGGGCCTGGAGGAAAGGAGCCCCCCGCAGCAGCGCTGCACATTGCGCTGCCGTGGGGGGCTCAGGGAAGCACGGAGGGAGCCCCCTCCCTGCCGATGCTTCCCTTTAACCCCCGGTACACCCCGATCGTGTTTGATCGCAGTGTGCAAGGGGTTAACGTGTCGGGGGCGGTCCGTGACCGCCCCTGACACATTGTGCCGGGTGTCAGCTGTGATAATCAGCTGACACCCGGCCGCGATCAGCAGCGCTCACCACATGGGCGCCGCTGATCGCGGTAGACGTACTATCCCGTCCATGGGCATAGGGGCCCGGGTCCCATGGACGGGATAGTACGTCTCATGTCAGAAAGGGGTTAATACTAGAGACAGAAAAGGATGGTCCCAACCGGGTACACCTTGTTGCGGTGGGATGACTTATGTTTTGTGTTCAAATTTGTGTTAACCAAGTCCTCTATGTTATTTATTACTGGAGCTCCAGGAGGTGATGATTTTCTCTCATATTTCTCGAATAGGGGTTGGACTCGATGGCCCAGGAGGTCCCTTCCAACTCTACGATTCTATGATTCTATGAATAGTTTTCCTTTGCTTTTCCATATCTTGTCTAGACGCTTTTGTTTCTTTATAATTTTCTCTCACGGTAACGCAAACGGAAAATTCATGAGTAAATAAAAAGTCCAAGTGAAAGAGGTGACCTGATGCAAAGTGACACGTAAAGAACAAAAATGATAAGCTATGGCTCCAAGTGAAGCATGACCAGTTGCCCCATGCTCCTTATCTGCAGTGATGTGGTCTTGTAATGTGGACCACCCACCGCTCCACTCACTCTACACTTATTTGATTGGTGGAAAGCTTAGAAATGACTCATAACATGAATTTCTAATGCTATAAAAGGTTGACCACCATGCTATATTTTCACTCCTTAGCGACCGCCGTTACGCCTATTTACGACAGACATTAACCCCTTCCATCCGGTGCAAATTTTTTATTGTTGCATCTTTTTCTTCTCCTTTTTTTAAATAGCCATAACTTTTTCAATTTTTCCACTGACAGACATATGAGGGATTGGGTTTTCTTTGCAGGACCAGTTGTAGTCTTGAATGATATCATTCATTTACCATATAGAGTAAGGGAAAACAACAACAAAAAATTCCAAATGTGGTGAAATGGTTAAAAAAAAATGCAATTCGGACGATGTCTTTTGGGGTTTTATATGTACTGTGGTAATTGTGCAGTACAATTGACCTAGAAAAATTATTCACCAGATAGCAAAGAAGTCTATTTTTTTATACCTTTTATTGGCTTAAATGTATTAGAAGTTTGCAACAACAACAAAAAAATTGATTTGTGTCGCCATTTTTTGAATCCTGTAACTTTTATATTTTACCATCAGTGGAGCTCTTTGGGGGGGATTTTAGCAACGCCAGAAATAAAATCTGATGTCAACCAATTTTTCCCCCTTTGACTTTTTCCAAACTCTTGCCAGCCACCAAGTATCAATATACCTAACTTGGACATGTCCGTGTGTCTGTGCGCAATGAGTCATCCACAGCTCAACTGTTAGGTATCCATAGTTACTACCACTAGCAGCTAACTGACTATATGCGTGGGCGTAACCATGGATACCCAAGTACTGTAAGGCCATGTATAGAAGTTAAGTGACATATCAAATAAGGAGAGGCGCTCTCCCTGGTGACGAGTTAAGGCATAAGCTTTTTATAAATGTTAGCCTGTGAGGCAACACTGAGGCAACATTGGGAGGCAACACTGTGAGGCAACAATCAGGCAACATTGCAAAGATGGATCAAATTGATCGCGCTGCTGCATGTAGAGAAGCGAATCGCAGATGGGTGCGTAACCTGCATCTTAATGAAACAGAAGACAAACAAAACTGTCGAAGAACTGCTGATGCAGCCCGACAGAGGGCGGCCAGAGCAAGAGAAACGAATTAAGTAACTGAATCACGTAGAATATCTAATGCTGCACGACAACGAGCAACACGCAATGCACAAAGTGAGACACAAATTTCCCAAAGACAAGAACAAGATAAAAGACTTGTGCAAAATGCAAGAGCCACTCGACGATGGCAAGTTAAGAGGGGGCTTCTTAGTCAAATTGATGAGACAATGTATTGAAGATCACTATGTTGGCGAACTGACATTTCGATGTCAGTTCTGCCAATCTAAAAATTTCAAAGGCGAAATGGCGCAGGACAAAACATTCCCTTCCTGCTGCAAGAGAGGGCGCATCCAATTACGTTCCCATTCATATGGATGATCAATTAGTCAAGTTGATGAAAGGAGAGCATCAGCTCTCCAATAACTTTATGGCTAACATAAGGCAATATAATAGCTCTCTGGCTTTGGCATCAATGGGAACACAAGTAGCGCCACCTCCTGGGCATGGTCCATACTGTTTTCAAATTCATGGACAAATTTACCACAGTACTGCCCCATTGCAACCCACTGTGGATAGTACTCCCAAGTTTGCCCAGATTTATATCTTGGACAGTGAAGAAGCATTATGTACAAGAAGTCAAGCAAATAAAAAGTGCCTCTCAGCACTGGTGTCATCTCTTGGAGAGAAAATGAAAGCAATTAACCCACTCGCAAGAGCCTTCACAATGATGAGGGAATTTGAAAGAGAGGAAGAGAGGATTGCTGAATTAGAAAATCGCGATCCACTCAAAATAACAATGTCAATTATAAATGACTACAATGATGACCAGAGGCGCTACAATGCGCCAAGGTGCAGTGAAGTAGCTATAATTTATCAAAATGCATTGGGTGAACCCCCATTTAATAGGGACATCAGAGTTCACCTCAAAAGTGAAAACAAAACAGTTCAAATCAGCTTTCTTCACAGAAAGTGTGATGCAATGACATATCCACTTCTATTTCCACATGGGAACAGTGGATGGACAATAAATTTGACAACTCCAATTGCCCTAAGTGTGAAACATCAAGGAATTGGTGACATTCATCTACCATCCATACCAGTGGATCAAGATCGACAACAAATAAAAATCACCCTGTTGCAGTACTATGCGTACAGGCTTGCCATTCGGGACGAGTTCAATCCCCTTTTAAATGCTGGCAGTTGACACAACAATTTATCGTTGACAGTTACGTCAAAATTGAATCCGACAGGATCGCATTTAAGGATAGCGCTATCGGATAGCTCTACCCGTTCATTTCCTTTAGGAATAGGGCTATGGGATAGCTCTACCCGTTCACTTTCTTCATGGATAGCACTATCGGATAGCTTTACCCAAACAGTATTAACTACAGAGCTTTTCCATACACAAGGTAGGAGTGGCAGGAGAGGTACACCAGGTATTTATGTTTGCTGCTAGTCTGCACATACGTCAGTCTGGTGCGTGGGTACACCCCATTGTGAGGTCAGTCTGCTGCGTGGTTACACCCCATTGCGTGGTTCCTACTCACAGAGCACACCCGAAGGGCGCGCAATAACTCGTTGGAATTAATTGCCTACAAATGTTTCATCTTTCTATCCTCATTCATGGATCTCCACAAGCGTCCCTGAAATAAAAAGAAAAAGACCAAACCATCATAGGTTTGGTGAAAAAACCCACTCTCTGCTCCCACTGGTCAACAAAATCTGTCCACATCACCCCTGGATTTTCAGCTGTTATGTCCCGATTCCATTATGAAGCCCTAATACAATTCACTCCCTCCCAAGAAATGAACCCGGCTATGATCGCCTTCATAATTTGACACCCTTAATTTCCCTTAAACAAGATTAATATTTCAATTACTATACCGCTGCCTGTTGTGAGTTCATTTTCCCCTTCACCGTCGATGTCTGATGAACTCGCTCTTCTGGTGAAGGAAGGCAGTGAGGCTGATTACCAAACACCTGAGCTGGTAGATGATGGAACAGGAACTTCTGACTGGATATAAGGCAGCCGACGCCCTTCTGAGTCGCTGGTGATTTCTCTGCTGGATTCTTAGAGACCAGTCTGATTCCTGCTTCCCAAAGATAAGTTTTTGCTTTGCTATTGAACTTATTAGTTTTGTTTACTTTGTTTTTTGGAGTTCAGCCATCCCTGGTCGGGGGTATGCTGAGTTCCATTTTTGTCTCTGATCAGTTTGTCTCTTTGCTTTGTCTTCAGAATTTACCTGAGTGCTGATATAGTCATTTTGAAGTCCTAGCGACTTCAGTGCCTGTTTTTCCTATCAGACGGTTGGGACATTTTTTGGTAGGGTTTTTTGCGGATTGCAGACAGCAGCTTTTCTATCCTGTCCTTTTTAGTTAGCTTGGGCCCCATTGTTTGCTCAACCTATCTTTCTATCTGTGTTACTGTTTTCATCTTGCTTCACCATCATTATATGTTGGGGGCTGCCTATTGCTTTGGGGTCTGCTCTGGGGCAGTTTAGATTTCCCCTTTCTTTCTTTAGGCCTATTTAGTTCTCCGGCTGTGATCGAGGGGTCTAGGGCATCGTAGGAACCCCCCACGGCTACTGTTAGTTGTTGTGGATAGGATCAGGGGTCTGCAATCCGATAGCTACCAACCTCTCCGGTTTTCTGGACTTAGCTTGTATTTTTGTTTTTTCCCTCCTTCGGTGACTCACTCATAACAGCTGCCCTTATGAGTGTTAATGGCCACCTTTTCTTACGCCAATTTATTCCCTCCAAGTGCAAAATATGGAATAAAATAATCTAATTTGTGAAAGAGCAAAACGGGGTACACAGACAGCAACATTTATGAAGGCAGGGATCACCATGTAAATCCAACTGGCTGCCCACAGACAGCTGGTATCCTGGATAAAATTAGGAACTAGTGATACCATTCTTTCATCAAGGGTATCACGTGTAAAAGGACAAATAGTCCATGAGTTTCCCCCTACATATATCCCTCCACGCTACAAATACAGGGGCCTGTGGTACAGTCAGTAAGAAAGTGAGTAGTTTTTCTTGACATTTGGTGTCCAGACATTTGGAGAAGTGGGATTCATTCTCACTGCCACTTGCATTGAAGTGGAATGACCAAAAAGTCATCTATGTAAGGAGATGGACATATTGCCTATGTCCCCCCTTGAAGAACAAGTGTGTTATTATATTCTGAAATGCAAATTTTGATCGATGTTAATGTTGTGTGCTGAGCGACAGTAGAGAGAGTAAGAGTTATGTTTGGGACTAGCCCACATTGGGAAGACCATAAGGATTGGACCACAGATGACTGGAGTGAGGTAATCTTCTCTGATGAGTCTAATTTTCAGCTTTGCCCAACACCTGGTTGTCTAATGGTTAGACGGAGACCTGGAGAGGTGTACAAGCCACAGTGTCTTGCACCCACTGGGAAATTTGGTGGAGGATCAGTGATGATCTGGGGATGCTTCAGCAAGGCTGGAATTGGGCAGGTTAATCTTTGTGAAGGACGTATGAATCAAGCCGCATACAAGGTTATCCTAGAAAAACAGTTGATTCCTTCTGCTCAGGCAATGTTCCCCAACTCTGAGGACTGGTTTTTCCAGCAGGACAATACACCATGCCACACAGCTAGGTCAATCAATGTGTGGATGAAGGAGCACCACATCAAATCCCTGTCATGGCCAGCCCAATCTCCAGACCTGAACCCCATTGAAAACCTCTGGAATGTAATCAAGAGGAAGATGGATAGTCACAAGCCATCAAACAAGAACTGCTTGAATTTTTGTACCAGGAGTGGCATAAGGTCACCCAAAAGCCGTGTGAAAGACTGGTGGAAAGCATGCCAAGACACATGAAAGCTGTGATTAACAATCATGGTTATTCCACAAAATATTGATTTGTGAACTCTTCCTGAGTTAAAACATTAGTATTGTTGTTTCTAAATGATTATGAACTTGTTTTCTTAGCATTATTTGAGGTCTGCAATGACTGCATTTTTTTGTTCTTTTGATCATTTCTCATTTTCTATTGGTACATATATTGCAGAGCACAAGTGATTCCTATAAGTGTGTTCTAGAAGTGTGAAGATTAATTTAAGAATTAAAACCAGAAGGATGTATACAGACTGTTCCCTGCTACCATCGCACTCTAACAAGCATCTCTATTCTTCCCACAGGTATGTTCATCCACCCAGCTCTCCTGCTGTCTATGAAGGGCACACAGTGCATCACCCAGCTTTGCACATAGACTTGCCTCTGCACCTAGCATTCACATGGTATGTTCATCCACCCAGCTCTCCTGCTGTCTATGAAGGGCACACAATGCATCACCCAGCTTTGCACATAGACTTGCCTCTGCACCTAGCATTCACATGGTATGTTCATCCACCCAGCTCTCCTGCTGTCTATGAAGGGCACACAGTGCATCACCCAGCTTTGCACATAGACTTGCCTCTGCACCTAGCATTCACATGATATGCCTTTCAGCTAACCCCAGCTTACCCCAGTGGTATTTATGACCTTGTTTACTCTGGCTTGATTGTATGCATCTGGTCCACCCTTACTTCTCTGACCAAGATGAGCAGAGACCACTCCTCTCTGCTTCACACCTGACTGCACTTAGTTGTACATATTTTGCAGAGCACAAGTCTGCATGTAGACTTCAGTCTGCAGTGTGATTCCTATAAGTGTGTACTAGAAGTGTGAAGATTAATTTAAGAATTAAAACCAGAATTGGACCAGAAGGGAACTGAAGGTAACTGTACAGCCACTGTAAACAATGTTTCTGTTTGTTTTCACCCCTATAATCCTTCACTTTCTGCTAATTCCCCTAATCCCTACTCCTAGTAAGGAACTGTTCATCTCTTCTTCAATCCTCCCCAACCACCTCACCTCCACCTCAAAACTGTTCCTTAACATACAATCCTCTGTCTCCAAACACAGACAGCCCCCTCATTCCCTCTCCTGCTCCCACCTGCTAACACTTTCTCTGCTCCTTCTCACTGCTGGTGATATCGCTCCAAATCCTGGTCCTCCTCACCACATTCCCACAGTCATTTCTACCTCCCATCCACGCTCTATCACAACCTTCCGTAACCTCTCCAACCTTATACCCATTCACCCAGTCCCCGCTTCCCCAGTCCCACTAACAGGAGCTCTGTGGAACACTCGCTCTGTCTGCAACAAGCTTTCCTACATCCATGATCTTTTTATTACTACCAAACTTTCCTTCCTCGCCATCACCGAAACCTGGATCACCCCTTCTGACACAGCCTCTCCTGCTGCACTTTCATATGAAATGAATAAAACACAAATCTGAACTGAACTGTTTACTAAATACCCTTATTATTATTATTATTACCTTTATGCTTTATTTGCAGCATATTTTTTACTTTTTAGTTCAGGATATTTGTGTTTTTTGCTTTTTGTTTTCTCTTGTTAATGGTCATGTGTTAATATGCACTTAAATTGTGCATACACATTAACTTACTTTTCTCAGTTCAGATTTGTTTTTTATTCATTTCATTGTGCATTCAGTGCATATAGGGGTGTGACCGCCCTCTTTCTGAGCTGGGAAAGCCATCCAGTCTGGCCTAAGCTGTTACAAGTGGTTCAGCCGCTCGACCCTTATTCACATTCACGCCACTTGGCAAGTGAAAAGGTTTTAAATACTAGAGTAGGGACTGTCCCACAAGGGTTGCCGTGACGTGGCGGGATGGCTTGTACATTATTTTGATCAAAATTATGTTTACTAAATACCCTTATTATTATTATTACCTTTATGCTTTATTTGCAGCATATTTTTTACTTTTTAGTTCAGGATATTTGTGTTTTTTGCTTTTTGTTTGCACTTTCATATGGTGGCTTCCACCTTTCTCACACCCCCCGTCACAGCAGCAAACATGGCGGAGGAGTTGGTTTTCTCCTGTCAGATACCTGCTCCTTCACCCCAAACCCACTGCCACCCTCTGTTACCCTCCCTTCCTTTGAGGTGCACTCTGTGCGCATCTACTCCCCCTCCAACCTCCAACTGGCTGTCATCTACCTCCCCCCAGGGCCAGCCACCACCTTCTTTGACCACTTCACCACCTGGTTACTTCATTTCCTTTCCGCGGACATCCCTACTATCATCATGGGCGACTTCAACATCCCCATTGACACTTCCCTCTCAGCTGCCACTAAACTCCTATCTCTCACTTCCTCCTTCGGCCTCACTCAATGGTCTTCTACAGCCACCCACAAAGATGGCCACACACTGGACCTCATCTTCACCCTCCTCTGCTCCCTATCTAACCTCTCTAACTCACCTCTTCCTCTCTCTGAGCACAACCTTCTCACATTCTCTTCCCTCTTCACTCCATGTCTACAATCCCCACCCCACAAACTTTCACACCCTCGCAGGTATCTTAAACACCTTTGCCTACACTCATTCTCTGAATCCCTCCTCCCTCTTACAGATATAAGTTCCTTACACAATGCGGATGATGCTGCCGCTCTATATAACACCACAATAGCTGTAGCTTTGGAATCCGCTGCCCCACTTACACATACCAAAACTCGCAAAATTAACAGACAGCCCTGGCACACCAGCCTGACCAAAGAACTGAGGCGAGCTTCCAGGGCTGCTGAGCGCAGATGGAAAAGATCCTACTCCAACAAGCACTTCATCACATTCAAACAGTCCCTCACTACTTTCAAGACCACACTCATCACAGCTAAACAAACCTACTTCTCATCTCTCATATCCTCCCTGTCTCACAACCCTAAACAGTTATTCAACACCTTCAATTTTCTCCTCCGCCCCCCAGCACCTCCTCCCTCCCCACTCATCTCAGCTGAAGACTTTGCCTCATTTTTCAAGCAGAAGATTGATAACATCAGAGACAGTTTTGGTCAACAACCGCCAGAGCCCTTCCTCCCGACTTCCCAGCCCTCCACCTTCAAAACCAACTTCTCCACCATTATAGAAGATCGACTCTCCACTCTACTCTCAAGATCACATCTCACCATCTGTGCACTTGACCCGATCCCATCCCACTTCATACCAAACCTCACCACAGTCTTCATCCCAACCCTAACCCATCTCTGCAACCTATCACTAACAACTGGTGTTTTCACCTCAAGCTTTAAACATGCCTCCATCACACCTATCCTCAAAAAGCCCTCTCTTGACCCATCCTCTGTATCTAGCTATCGCCCTATATCACTTCTCCCCTACGCCTCCAAGCTCCTGGAACAACACGTCTACCTTGAACTGTCCTCCCATCTCTCTTCTTGCTCCCTCTTCGACCGCTTACAATCTGGCTTCCGGTCACACCACTCCACTGAAACTGCCCTTACTAAGGTCACCAATGACCTCTTAACCGCCAAGAGAAGCGACACTACTCTGTCCTCCTCCTCCTGGACCTGTCGGCTGCCTTTGACACAGTGGACCATTCCCTATTATTACAGACTCTCTCATCCCTCGGAATCACAGACTTGGCCCTATCCTGGATCTCATCATACCTAACAGACCGGACATTCAGCGTCTCCCACTCACACACCACCTCCTCACCTCGCCCCCTATCTGTCGGAGTCCCACAAGGTTCAGTCCTTGGGCCCCTGCTGTTCTCTATTTACACCTTTGGCCTGGGACAGCTCATAGAATCTCATGCCTTTCAGTATCATCTCTACGCTGATGACACACAGATCTACATCTCTGGACCAGATATCACCTCCCTACTAACCAGAATCCCTCAATGTCTGTCCACTATTTCATCCTTCTTCTCCGCTAGATTTCTGAAACTCAACATGGACAAAACAGAATTCATCATCTTTCCCCCATCTCACGTGACCCCCCCTACGAACCTATCAATTACAGTAAGTGACTGCCCACTCTCCCCAGTCCCACAAGCTCGCTGCCTCGGAGTAATCCTTGACGCTGATCTCTCCTTCAAACCACATATCCAAGCCCTTTCCACTTCCTGCCGACTTCAACTCAAAAATATTTCATGAATACGTTCATTCCTCACCCAAGAATCTGCAAAAACCCTAGTCCATGACCTCATAATCACTCGCCATGACTACTGCAACCTCCTGCTCTGTGGCCTCCCCTCGAACACCCTCGCACCCCTCCAATCTATTCTAAACTCTGCTGCCCGACTAATCCACCTGTCCTCCCGCTATTCCCCAGCTTCTCCCCTCTGTCAATCCCTTCACTGGCTCCCCATTGCCCAGAGACTCTATTACAAAACCCTAACCATGACATACAAAGCCATCCACAACCTGTCTCCTCCATACATCTGTGACCTAGTCTCCAGGTACTTTCCTGCACGCAACCTCCGATCCTCACAAGATCTCCTTCTCTACTCCCCTCTTATCTCCTCTTCCCACAATCGCATACAAGATTTCTCTTGCGCATCACCCCTACTCTGGAACTCTCTACCACAACATATCAGACTCTCACCTACCATCGAAACCTTCAAAAAGAGCCTGAAGACACACCTCTTCCGACAAGCCTATAACCTGCAGTAACCACCGATAGACCAAACCGCTGCACGACCAGCTCTACCCTCGCCTACTGTATCACCCATCCCTTGTAGATTGTGAGCCCTCGCGGGCAGGGTCCTCTCTCCTCCTGAACCAGTTATGACTTGTATTGTTTAAGATTATTGTACTTGTTTTTATTATGTATACCCCTCCTTACATGTAAAGCGCCATGGAATAAATGGCGCTATAACAATAAATAATAATAATAATAATAATAATAATAATAATAATAATAATAATTTTCTGAAAATAAATACAAAATTTAGTGCTTGGAAATTCGAAGACATGTTGTCAGTAGTTTACAGAATTAAAAAAGCAATTTACATTTTACTCAAAAATATACCTATGAAGAGAAAAATCAGACAAACTGAAAATTTTGCAGTGGTCTCTTAATTTTTGCCAGAGCTCTATATAAAACATAAAATCTATAGTAGCCTGCTCTATACAAATCCACAGTTCTTGCCCAATTTGGGTGAAATTAGGCATGCCCCCTCTCCACCCACAGGAGCAGAATACTGCGCACGCTAATCTTGCTAGTCTCCCCCCATCATGAGACTGGGGCCCCCGAAGTTAGGCCCTATACATATAATAGAAAAATGTGAAGGTGAAAGTAAAAGTGCTGAGGGGAAAACAACAGTTGTGACTGAGAGGGACGGATTATAGCGATGGCGCCAAAGAGTCGCTGCTAAAGGGACTGAACGACCACACACAACACAAACGTTTCACAAACACCATACAGACAGCACACATACACCAACCCACAAGCACCTCAAGGTACAGTTCTTGCCCCTTTTCTCTTCACACTGTACACTGCGGATTTTAGGTGCAACTCATCTAGCTGCTACTTGCAGAAGTATTCTGATGACTCTGCAATAGTAGGCCTCAGCACAGGAGGAGATGAAAGAGTACAGAGATACTAACCAAGCTTTTGTGGAGTGGTGTCAGATGAACCACCTTAGGATTAATTCCGGGAAGACCAAGGAATTGGTGGTGGACTTTCGCAAGGGCAAAAATCCACCAGTAGTGGTGAACATTCAGGGAAATGACATTGAGATAGTCGACACCTATAAGTACCTTGGTGTGATCCTCAATAATAAGCTTGACTGGGCCCATCACTTGGATGCAGTGTACAGGAAGGGCCAAAGCAGGCTTTATCTGCTCAGAAGGCTGAGAACCTTCGGAGTTAGGCTAGTTTCACACTTGCTTTTTTTTGCAGCGCGTTTTTCCCGCAAAAAAACGCATTGAAAAAACGCATACAAAAGCATACAACTGCTGCGTTTTTTTCAAGCATTTTTATGAGCATGCATGAAAAAAACGCAGCGTTTTTATGCGTTTGTATGCGTTTTTAGTGCGTTTTTACCGCGTTTGCGTTTTTTTCCAACATTAGGTGGCCCCTCACACTAACCCAAACCATGACTTTACTAACCCTAACCCTGACCCTAACCCTAACCCTAACCCTGACCCTAACCCTAACCCTGACCCTAACCCTTAACCAAATCATACTTAACCCTAACCCAAACCCTAAACCCTAACTAACCCTAACCCTAACCCTAACCCTGACCCTAACCCTAACCCTGACCCTAACCCTAACCCTAACCCTGACCCTAACCCTTAACCAAACCATACTTAACCCTAACCCTGACCCTAACCCTAACCCTAACCCTGACCCTAACCCTTAACCAAACCATACTTAACCCTAATCCTGACCCTAACCCTGACCCTAACCCTTAACAAAACCATACTTAACCCTAACCCTGACCCTAACCCTAACCCTAACCCTAACCCTAACCCTTAACCAAACCATACTTAACCCTAATCCTGACCCTAACCCTGACCCTAACCCTTAACAAAACCATACTTAACCCTAACCCTAACCCTAACCCTAACCCTAACCCTGACCCTAACCCTTAACCAAACCATACTTAACCCTAATCCTGACCCTAACCCTGACCCTAACCCTTAACCAAACCATTCTTAACCCTAACCCTGACCCAAACCCCAACCCTAACCCTGACCCTGACCCTAACCCTAACCCTAAACCCCCTTAACTAACCCTAACTCTAACCCAAACCCCTAAATTCCATGGTTAAAAAAAAAAAAACGCATATGCAAAAAAACCCATACATGAGCATGCCAGTGCGCACATATGCGCATCCATAGGCTATAATGGCCATTTTTAGCGCAAAACGTGCGCATATGTGCGCATGCGCTTTTTTGCAGGGCCAAAAAATGCAACATGCTGCATCTGGAAAATACCAACGCACACCCCAAAAAAACGCAGCGCATGAAAATCGCATACATGCGCTTACAAGCGCGCAGGTATGCGCACCCATGTTAAATATAGGGGAAAAAACGCATGCGCACATATGCGTTTTTTTCCAGCGCTAAAAAACGCAAATGTGAAACCAGCCTTAGAGGGGCACTCCTTGCATCCTTCTTCAACTCTGTTGTGGCATCAGTCATCTTCTTTGGTGTGGCGTGCTGGGGTAGTGGCATATCAACCAGGGACAGGAATAGGCTGGACAAACTGATTAGAAGGGCCAGCTCTGTCCTGGGATGCCCCCTTGCTCCAGTTCAGGAAGTAGGTGACAGGAGGATACTGGCCAAGGTGAGCTACATGGTGCAGAATGATTCCCATCCTATGCATGAGACCGTGACAAAGATGTGCAGTACTGTCAGTGACCGGCTACTTCATCCTAAATGTGAGAGGGAGCGCTATCGAAAGTCGTTCCTTCCTGCTGCAGTTAGGGTGTATAACCAGCACTGTCCAAAACGGAGAACGACCCAAACAGTGAACTGATAGATCCAAAGTTGTGACAGTCCGGTTACATTTTTTTTTTCCATATATGTACCTACCTACTGTCAATGTAATGCCTTTATGCATCTGTATCTGTACTTGTTCCTGCCTTGCTGCTGTAATGCTCTGAATTTCCCCATGGTGGGACGATTAAAGGATTATCTTATCTTATCTTATCTTAAGCACAACACCACACAAACACTACCCCACAAATATCACAACACCACCCCATAAATGCCACATGTTCACCACACACACATGCAAACACTCAGATGGATGTACCATACGTACACGGACGAACAGAGCACATGCATACTCACACACAATGGACACGTGCACTGCACACGCACAAACACATGTATTACATGCGTGTGGAAGATTTCATCACTGAAGCTGCTGAGGTAAAGTGTGTGCAAGCAGCCTTACTGAGCAGCAATATTGGACAGGCATAAAATGCCTCATAGTAAGATTGTCATTATTGCTTATCATACAGGAAGCTTTCAGTAATGAAGCTGCTGAGGTAGAGTGAAAGCTGAGCTCTGATTGGTTGCTATGGGAGACTAGACAAGTCTGCCTTTGAGGCAGTTTTCATTACTGAGATATGAGCTCCCTCAGGTCATAGTAATACTGTGTGAGGGCTGCTCTGTATTTACTATTCATCCTATTACTTCGATCATCTCAAGATCTCCTTCTCTACTCCCCCCTTATCTCTTCTTCCCACAACCACATACAAGACTTCTCCCGTGCTTCCCCCATACTCTGGAACTCTGCCGCAAAACATCAGACTCTCACCATCATTGGAAACCTTCAAGAAGAACCTGAAGACCCACCTGTTCCAACAAGCCTACAGCCTGCAATGATCCTCGGTCTACTGAACCACCCACGACCTGCTCTACCCTCTCCTACTGTATCCTCACCCATCCCTGTAGACTGTGAGCCCTCGCGGGCAGGGTCCCCTCTCCTTATGTACTTGTGTGTCCTTTGTCTTACACATGTTTACTATACTTGTCTATATTTCCCCTTTTCACATGTAAAGCGCCATGGAATAAATGGCGCTATATAAATGCATAATAATAATAATATCTTTTATCAGTGTCAGGTGAATACTAAAGGGTCATAATACTAAGGACTGTTATTTAAAACGGTGTCAAAAACAACCATCTATTGGGCAAGTTCATCCAAAAGCTAACAAAGCAAAATTGTGTCAAAGAGCTGAGACAAGTGAACAATGTGACTCGCGGCTTAAAAAGAAACGGATGAGACAGGCTAAATGTAAGGCAGCTGAGACATCAGAGCAATGGGAATGTCGTATTCACAAGAATCAGATAAAGCAGGCTGAAGCAAGGAATATGGAAACTTCTGAGCAAAAGAGTGAATGTTGTGAAAATGACCCCATACAACACATGATTTGAGTTTGAAAGAATTTCACTACAACCCAATTCCAGACTATAGATCACATCAGAAAGTCATAATTTGCAAAGTGGACATAATATGCAAACGTTACCAAGCAAAGAAGTTTATCTTGGAATCGCCTGGTATGTGCTGCTCAAAATGGCAAAGTCCGTTTGTCACCTTTAGATCTACCTCCTGAACCATTTCTTTCATACTACATAATATGTATTGAATAAGTAAAATCAATAAAAATGTTGGTATTAAAAAAAAAGTTGTTATGACAAATTAGTAAAATGCCAAGATACCTTAAAATTTAAAGTGGGAAAAAATGAAATGTACTGTAGCACTCTGAAAATGTCAATTTCAGGGTGACACTGAAAATTTTACTTTCGCTACCATAACTAACAATTTAACATTTTCTGCAAGCGAAGCCGCGGGTATTCTACTAGCGATATATAAGTATCAGAAACCTCAAAGCAGAGTTGAGCAATCCAGTTAAACAAAAGGAAAATTTGAAGAACCAAGAAAGGAGGAAACGTCTTCAAAAAGAGTTGTGGTATTTCCTTAATAAAGGTAATTATAGAATAGAAAGAGAGACACGTGTTGTAGGGGAACACAGGCATGCAAGTTTATGGGCAAAACGTGTAAGTATGCACATACCAGACTCTTTCAGAGTAATAGTATGGGGACCGCTCCTGGTACACCTATATCTGTGTATCTACCTAATATATAAATATATTATTGTCAAATAGAAGACAAAATTTGGGTGGTATAAGATAGGAGGGGAGCAGACATGCCCGCCTAAGTATTTCAGGCTGGATAAGGCAGTTATGCCAAGGCAAGTACCCGTGCACACACACAATATATTTAAATAAATGGTACCTATTCATATAAGTCTCCACATGTATATTTCTCAATGTCAAATGGAGGACCTTATATTACCTTATGTGCTGGATGGAGCATGTATCATCTGCGACGCAGCGTCCACCACTCGTCTGAGTGTACATGTGCTAAAACACAGTTGATAAAGGTAAAGGGCGGGACTAAAATGCTTGGGTACTTCCAATCAGAGATCTGAATGCAGGCCGGATGTCACGTGACCGGAACAATATGGCTGTGTGTTCCGGAAGAGGTCTGGCTTGCATTTCACGAGAGAACAGAGTTTTTGCGATGGTGGGAGGACAGGAGGGGGTGGGAACTAGGCGTTTTCATAACATGCTGCAAGAGAATTAACATTGTACTGCTAAGACTGCATATCTGAGTGTAATATGTAAATGATTGTGGTGACTGGGCGTTTTGATAGAAAGCTCTATAAGAGAGGACATCATACTGCTGAAAACTGCGTACATAAATCTACCTTTTTCAACTGTGCTTTAGCACATGTGCACTCAGACGAGCGGTGGATGCCACATCGCAGATGATACACGCTACATCCAGCACATAAATTAATATAATGTCCTCCTTTTGACATTGAGAAATACACATGTGGAGACTTGTATGAATGGGTACCATTTATATGAATACAGTTAGGTCCATATATATTTGGACACAGACAACATTTTTCTAATTTTGGTTCTAGACATTATCACAATGAATTTTAAACAAAACAATTCGGATGCAGTTGAAGTTCAGACTTTCAGCTTGCATTTGAGGGTATCCACATTAAAATTGGATGAAGGGTTTAGGAGTTTCAGCTCCTTAACATGTGCCACCCTGTTTTTAAAGGGACCAAAAGTAATTGGACAATTGACTCCAAGGCTATTTCATGGACAGGTGTGAGCAATCCCTTCGTTATGTCATTCTCAATTAAGCAGATAAAAGGCCTGGCGTTGATTTGAGGTGTGGTGCTTGCATTTGGAAGGTTTTGCTGTGAAGGAAACATGCGGTCGAAGGAGCTCTCCATGTAGGTGAAACAAGCCATCCTTAAGCTGCAAAAACAGAAAAAACCCATCCAAGAAATTACTACAACATTAGGAGTGGCAAAATCTACAGTTTGGTACATCCTGAGAAAGAAAGAAAGCACTGGTGAACTCATCAATGCAAAAAGACCTGGGCGCCCACGGAAGACAACAGTGGTGGATGATCGCAGAATAATCTCCATGGCGAAGAGAAACCCCTTCACAACAGCCAACCAAGTGAACAACACTCTCCAGGAGGTAGGCGTATCAATATCCAAATCTACCATAAAGAGAAGATTGCATGAAAGAAAATACAGAGGGTTCACTGCACGGTGCAAGCCACTCATAAGCATCAAGAATCAAAAGGCTAGACTGGACTTTGCTAAAAAAAAAATCTAAAAAAGCCAGCACAGTTCTGGAAGAACATTCTTTCGACAGATGAAACCAAGATCAACCTCTACCAGAATGATGGAAAGAGAAAAGTATGGCGAAGGCGTGGTACAGCTCATGATCCAAAGCATACCACATCATCTGCAATCACGGCGGAGGCAGTGTGATGGCTTGGGCATGCATGCCTGCCAGTGGTACTGGGTCACTAGTGTTTATTGATGATGTGACATAGGACAGAAGCAGTCGAATGAATTATGAGTTATTCAGAGCCATACTGTGTGCTCAGATCCAGCCAAATGCAGCCAAACTGATTGGTCGTCGTTTCATACTACAGATGGACAATGACCCAAAACATAAAGCCAAAGCAACCCAGGAGTTTATTAAAGTAAAGAAGTGGAATATTCTTGAATGGCCAAGTCAGTCACCTGATCTCAACCCAATTGAGCATGCATTTCACTTGTTAAAGACTAAACTTCAGACAGAAAGGCCCACAAACAAACAGCAACTGAAAACCACCGCAGTGAAGGCCTGGCAGAGCATCAAAAAGGAGGAAACACAGCGTCTGGTGATGTCCATGAGTTCAAGACTTCAGGCAGTCATTGCCAACAAAGGGTTTTTAACCAAGTACTAGAAATGAACATTTTATTTACAATTATTTAATCTGTCCAATTACTTTTGGTTCCTTTAAAAACAGGGTGGCACATGTTAAGGAGTTGAAACGCCTAAACCCTTCATCCAATTTTAATGTGGATCCCCTCAAATGAAAGCTGAAAGTCTGAACTTCAACTGCATCTGAATTGTTTAGTTTAAAATTCATTGTGGTAATGTCTAGAACCAAAATTAGAAAAATGTTGTCTTTGTCCAAATATATATGGACCTAACTGCATATTTTGTATATTATATATATATATATATATATATATATATATAGTGAGGTAGCGCTGTCATCTAAGTAGGGGATACTCGCTCAGCAGCCACAAAATCAGATCCGGCACACGTTTCAATCATATCAGTCCCTGCGGTTTATTAAGCAGTACAAACCGTGACAAATAACATACAGTTCATATCATCAGCATAGTGTCCATTACAGAGCTTCCCTCTGTTAAGCCTGTGGTCACACAGGTTACTCAATGTCCATACTCAGGCTGTTCAGCCTCACCATTATCTCACCCACGTCAGGGTTTCCTCATGGCTGTTTCCCCATGCTGCAGACATCCACTCTCTCCTCTGGGACTCTCAGACGCTGGTGGCCATGACACACAACCACTCCACAGGCTGTTAGCCAGGAGACAACTCTCCTCATGGGACCTTCCACTCTGGACCAACCAGGGCCCTGCATTCACTCCTTGTGACTCACCCTGGCCACATTATATTGTTCATAGCCACGCCCACTGGCTTACATGACTGACCTCACCACAGGTCCTTCACACACACACACACACACACATATATATCTCTCCATCTCAATGCCACCCAGCTTGAGATGTATCACGGTTATTCAGTAACTTGCCACTCATACACTCTCCTGGGACATCCACACAGCGCCCCCTAGTGGACACAGTGGTCATTACACCACATACCTCCCCCCTCTGTTCAAACTTGTGTCGTTGAACACACAACATTACATCAGGCTCTCGAGACTGGGTACACATTACACCTTGCCCCACAGGTCAAGAGAACCATCTGTTCGTCATACGGCCTCATCTCTACATTAGGCCTCCCCCGCCCCCAGCGGTCAGAATATCGGCTCTGATCTTTGGCCCTCCAGTCACAATCTGTCTGCGTCATCCGACACTGTTTAGTCATCACATTCCTCTTCCTGCCTGTTCCGTTCCCCGACCAGATCCCCCGGTTGGTACGGTCATCAGTCTTAGTTAAGCCTACTGTCTGGCTTGAGTCTGACTCATTCAGCATCTCACAGGAACTACGGTCTCTAAACGTCGTACAGCCCGTTGAACTGCCACTTGCTGACATTCTTCGGCCATCTGCCTTGTCACTTCTTGACAGAACCCTTCGGGTCCTTACATCTTGGGTTGCAGGCGGCCGCCACCTGGTATTCCGTACTTCTTTATTAATTCACCGGCGGTCCAGCCTCAACTGCTCAATTTCTTGTAGGCACCCCACTCGATACTCCAAGAGCACCCGAAAGTCTCTCAGGCTCTCCACGGAGCCAACCACCATGATGGGAATCCTACCCACTTCACTGGATACCTGGTCTTCCTCATCAGGAGGGATCCTCACCCTCACCACACCGGAGATATTCACAAGGTCTTGCATTACCTTCCCGAACCTTCCAATGATTCTCCCAATCAGAGCTTTAGGTACCGGAACCACATCTTTCCGCAAACCCAGCAGATCCATAGCCTCCCTTGCTAACTCTAGGCCTCGAGCAGCCTTCATGTTACTCCGCCTGACCAGCTGTTTGGCGTGGAGACATTGTAGATACATCTCTTTCAGAACAGATACTCTGTTTGATGTATCTTCTCTGGCTGATACTATCACCAACTGCCGAGTCTCAGGTGCCCAGTGCACCTTACACGCTTTGAGCGCCTCTTTAAAAGCCTCATGCACACCTTCCTCAGCACAGGCTTCTTGCATGTCCTCTGGTACATCAATCACAGACTGGAAGGTCATGGTCTTGCTCTCTTCCTGGACCGAAGGCTCTAGCTTTACCACGGACACTTTCCTCACTATCGTTGACCCGACCGGGAGACTGTCTTCTTCCGTTCGTTGCTCACCAACTTCACAAGATTTTATCTCTTCACGACCCTTTTCCAAGAAGGAAACTGGCAGTTCCGTCTTGTTATCACTCGTGCTCACCCTCGGTAAGTCTTCGTCCAACTTTTCCTGCAGAAGACTATTTACTACTCCTCTGAGTTCCTCCATCTCTTCATTGAGGTTCTTGTTCACACTTTGCCACGTGGACAGGTGACCTCTGAGCTCCAAGACTTCATTCTCGAGCCCCTCCACCCTATGCTCGGCCATTTGTCTCAGGACCCTTTCTCGTTCGAGATGTTCTTCCACTGTCTCTTTTATCAACTGTATCTCATGGTCTTGTTCTTTTTTGGCCATCACGTGTCGCTCCACCACTTCTTTAATTATATCTTCAAGGGGTACCACTGGGTCAGCCCTATCAGTCGAGTGAGCTCTCCAGTCATCGTCTGACTGTGTGTCTACTCCAGTTGTCTCATCTCCTAACCAGGCCCAGATTGGCCACTTACCCAACCGGGCATTTTCCCACTGGGCCACCATTTTCATGAGGTTATGGGCTGCTGGTGGCGGCCGGTCGGCCACTCTTTTCCTGTCGTCGGACCTTTAAATTTTCAGGCAAGGCGGCAGGCAGCGGGGGTTAAAAACGTGATGCAACGTGGTGACGCTGCACATCGTCGGTCGACAAGGCCCCGCCCCCGGACCGCAGCAGGAGGAAACCTGGTGGCTGCGGCCATTTTTAGTTTGAGTGCGTGGCGTGGGCGACCCTGGGCCTGGGGCCATGATGTGAGTGAGTGACTCTGACTCATAAAAATACTGCTACAAAAAGGCTGCATAAGGCTAGTTTCACATTAGCGTTTACGGCCGCAGCGTCGGGCTGCGCACGGCCGCCGCTAAGCCCCGCCCCCTGCCGCGCCTCCGCCTACGGGCACATGACACTGCATGCGTCCTGCATCCCCTATCTTTAGCACTGGGGACTCAGGCCGAGCGCAGGTATGTGTTTGGCAGCGCATGCTTCCTTTTGACGGTGCGCCGTGCAACCTGTAGCAATTTGGTGCGCTCGGCGCACCGTCAAAAGGATGCATGCGCCGCCAAACGCATACCTGCGCTCGGCCTGCATCCCCAGTGCTAAAGATAGGGGACGCAGGACGCATGCAGCTTCATGCGCCCGTAGGCGGCGCTACCGGCGGAGGCGCAACAGGGGGCGGGGCTTAGCGTCTGCCGTGCGCAGCCCGATGCTACGGCCGTAAACGCTAATGTGAAACTAGCCTTACTCTGCGCTACCAGGACTCCTGGTAGAGCAGAGTAATGCAGTATTTTTGTAGCAGTATTTTTTTATGAGTCACTCACATCACATCATGGGTCGCCCTGAGCTTGCCACCCAGCTTTCCCAGACTCCTGCATGGCAATTAATAATTTACAGAGGTCTGAAACACGTACTACATCACAGTTTATTCACGGCTTCCCCGGTCTATTGATTGGCTGCAACTGTTACAAGCACTATAGACATCGCGTCACTGCTGCAGCATGCAGCTGGTAAGCAAACATACTTAGCAGCAGCAGGGAGGCAGCGCAAACCCAGGGAGAGTGATCAACGCCGGCGAGCCGGAAAGAGCACACCTCTGCTATGCTCTTCCATCATTGGCTGCCTGCGCCAAGCACAGACACTGGCCTATCAATGGCGTCGCTGCGGCCGTGTTCACCGACCCAGGCCAGGAAGCAGGAATTTATCCAGGGACCAGAGGAGGCAGGGCAGTGGGAGCTGCTGTGCGCGACTCCACTCCTACCCCCGCGCGCTGGGCTCAGGGCAGGCTGAAGTTCATTCAAAGCATTGTGGGCCGGGGGCGAGTTAAAAGAGGATGGGGGGGTGCACGGATGTGATGGATATATATATATATAAAAATATACAGAGCAGGGCTGGGGGGCCGCCATGTGCTAGCACTGATGTGGATGTATATACAGGGCAGGACTGGGGAGGCAGCCATCTGCCTGCGCTGATGTGGATGTATATTACAGGGCAGGACTGGGGGGGCAGCCATCTGCCTGCGCTGATGTGGATGTATATACAGGGCAGGACTGGGGGGGCAGCCATCTGCCTGCGCTGATGTGGATGTATATTACAGGGCAGGACTGGGGGGGCAGCCATCTGCCTGCGCTGATGTGGATGTATATACAAGGGCAGGGGGGGATGTAGATGCTGGTTCTGGTGTGTATACACAGGTGCTGATGGATATATGTTGTTGGGGCTGATGTGTATACAGGTCCTGTATATACAACAGCCCCAGCACCTCCGTATACATATGAAATAAAAATCCTTTATTATAAATGAAACAAAACACTTTTACTTTTCTATTTAAAAACTAGCTGAAGAGTCCGGCGTTGCCTGGGCATAGTAACCAACTCTGGTTAGCTATAACAAATTATAATGATTATATTGCACATAAAAACATTTCACATCATATATTCAACACTACAGATTTGCAACACAAATTAACTAAACGATTACCCAAGTATTGATAGTATTTTATTTTCAACTCATTCAAGATTTTTGTTTTTTCCTTTCGGTGCAAAGATGAACATATTTTTGGCAGTTCCAACTCTTGAACAGATCACGTAAAGTTGACCATGAGAAAAGCATGGAGATTGCAAATCGATCCCTACTACTTTAAAGAACTGTCCCTGAGCATTGTTAATGGACATTGCAAATAGCAGTTGAACTGGAAACTGGAGGCGTTTAAAATCAAAAAACAAGTCAGATGGAACGAGTGGAATTCTTGGAATGAAAATGTCCTCTCCTTTGCCACATCCTGTTTCTGAGCTGTGTATCTAACCCTATCCTGTGTGATAATGTCTGCTGAACCGTGTATCTAATCCTAGCCTGTGTGATACTGACTGCTGAGCCGTGTATCTAATCCTATCCTGTGTGATACTGGGCTGTGGGCTCCCCCTGCAGTCTGTGTCAGAGGGTGGTCTGTGTTGGCACGGTAATAAATTGTGTTATTTCCAGCTTTACAGAAGGACAATAACACCATAGAAATGATATGAATAGGCAAAATTGTTTGGTGAATTGGAACGCGCGAGGTTAAAATTTCGCCTCGCAACATAGCCTATGACGCTCTCGGGGTCCAGACGTGTGACTGCAAAATTTTGTGGCTGTAGCTGCAACGGTGCTGATGCCATTCCCGGACATACACACACACACACACACACACACACACACACCCATACACAGACACACACTTTCTTACTGGTTTCCTCCGCAGTGCTGCTTTCAGTGCTTTGGTGGTGCAGGAGCCCTGGGCCAATCAGAGCGCAGGAGCCCTGGGCCAATCAGATCGCAGGAGGCCTGGGCCAATCAGAGCGCAGGAACAATCAGAGGCTATGGATGACGTCAGCTGGCCCATGGTTCCTGCGCTGTGATTGGCGCAGGGCTCAAGGGTGGAGATCGGCACACAGCTCAGAGGCTGTGATTAACTCCTGTGAACAGCGCAGCTGCAGTGGCGAGCACTGGAGGGCACCGGACAGCGGGGACAGTGGGAGCGAGACAACAGCATGCCCCATGCACAGAACAAGGTATGCCTTATTTTCAGGGGGGTGCCTTATATTAGCAGGCACAGTGCTCCCCCAGCATGCCTTACTTTCGGGGGGCGCCCTATTTACAGGGAAACAGGTGTGGTGTAATGACCAATGTGTCTGCTAGGGGGCGCTGTGCAGATGTCCTAGGAGAAAGGATGAATGGCAGAACCATGAAGGACCGTTATGTATCTCAAGGTGGGTGGCCTTGAGATGGAGACTGATGCGTGTATTGACGAGCAGTGATACTGCTGAGGTGTTGTTTCTATGTGTAAGGGAGTATTCTCAGGGTAACTAGAGAGATGGGCAGACCTGGTTACCTACAAACCCACCCAGGGGGTGTGTTTAACCCCTTTCTGCCACTAGACGTACTATCCCGTCCATGTGCCCTGGGACTTAATTCCCAGGGATGGGATAGTACATCATAGCGATCAGCGGCGCCCACGTGGTGAGCGCCGCTGATAGTGGCCGGGTGTCAGCTGATTATCATAGCTGACACCCGGCACAATGTGTCAGGGGCGGTCACGGACCGCCCCGACACGTTAACCCCTTGTACACCGCGATCAAACACGATCGCGGTGTACCGGGGGTTAAAGGGAAGCATCGGCAGGGAGGGGGCTCCCTCCGTGCTTCCCTGAGCCCCCCACGGCAGCGCAATGTGCAACGCTGCTGCGGGAGGCTCTTTCCCTACAGGCCCCCGGATCCAAGATGGCGACGAGGGCCTGTAGGGAGCTGACTTCCTCACTGCCTGCAAAGCGCAGGCATGAGGAAGTCTTCAGCAGTGCCTGTGACAGATCGCTGATCTGTCACAATGATCTGTGATGTGACAGATCAGTGATCTGTCACAGAACAGTGATGTCCCACCTGGGACAATGTTATAAAGTTAAAAAAAAGTGTAAAAATTATTTTTAAAAAATCGCTAAATAAATTAGTTAAAAAAAATATATATATACACTCACTGGCCACTTTATTAGGTACACCTGTCCAACTGTGTGTTAAGACTTAATTTCTAATCAGCCAATCACATGGCGGCAACTCAGTGCATTTAGGCATGTAGACATGGTCAAGACAATCTCCTGCAGTTCAAACCGAGCATCAGTATGGGGAAGAAAGGTGATTTGAGTGCCTTTGAACGTGGCATGATTGTTGGTGCCAGAAGGGCTGGTCTGAGTATTTCAGAAACTGCTGATCTACTGGGATTTTCACGCACAACCATCTCTAGGGTTTACAGAGAATGGTCCGAAAAAGAAAAAAAATCCAGTGAGCGGCAGTTCTGTGGCCGGAAATGCCTTGTTGATGCCAGAGGTCAGAGGAGAATGGGCAGACTGGTTCGAGCTGATAGAAAGGCAACAGTGACTCAAATTGCCACCCGTTACAACCAAGGTAGGCAGAAGAGCATCTCTGAACGCACAGTGCGTCGAACTTTGAGGCAGATGGGCTACAGCAGCAGAAGACCACACTGGGTACCACTCCTCTCAGCTAAGAACAGGAAACTGAGGCTACAATTTGCACAAGCTCATCGAAATTGGACAGTAGAAGATTGGAAAAACGTTGCCTGGTCTGATGAGTCTCGATTTCTGCTGCGACATTCGGATGGTAGGGTCAGAATTTGGCGTAAACAACATGAAAGCATGGATCCATCCATCCTTGTATCAACGGTTCAGGCTGGTGGTGGTGGTGTCATGGTGTGGGGAATTTTTTCTTGGCACTCTTTGGGCCCCTTGGTACCAATTGAGCATCGTTGCAACGCCACAGCCTACCTGAGTATTGTTGCTGACCATGTCCATCCCTTTATGACCACAATGTACCCAACATCTGATGGCTACTTTCAGCAGGATAATGCGCCATGTCATAAAGCTCGAATCATCTCAGATTGGTTTCTTGAACATGACAATGAGTTTACTGTACTCAAATGGCCTCCTCAGTCACCAGATCTCAATCCAATAGAGCATCTTTGGGATGTGGTGGAACGGGAGATTCGCATCAGGGATGTGCAGCCGACAAATCTGCGCCAACTGTGTGATGCCATCATGTCAATATGGTCCAAAATCTCTGAGGAATGCTTCCAGCACCTTCTTGAATCTCTGCCACGAAGAATTGAGGCAGTTCTGAAGGCAAAAGGGGGTCCAACCCATTACTAGCATGGTGTACCTAATAAAGTGGCCAGTGAGTGTATATTCCCCAATAAATTAATTTTTTGAAAAAAAAAACAAGAAAAAAAAACAATAAAAGTACACATATTTGGTATTGCCGCGTCCATAACGACCCGCCCTATAAAACTGTCCCATTAGTTAACCCCTTTAATGAACCCCTTAAAAAATAAAAATAAAAAACGAAGCAAAAAATAATGATTTATTATCATACTGCCAAACAAAAAGTGCAATAACGCGCGATCAAAAAGATGCATATAAATATCCATGGTACCGCTGAAAACGTCATCTTGTTCCGCAAAAAACAAGCTGTCATGCAGCATCATCCGCAAAAAATAAAAAAAGTTATAGCTCGCAGAATAAAGCGATGCAAAAATAATTTTTTATATAAAATTGTTTTCATTGCATAAAACCGACAAAACATAAAAAAACGACATAAATGAGGTATCGCTGTAACCGTACTGACCCGAAGAATAAAACCGCTTTATCAATTTTACCGCACACGGAACGGTGTAAACACACCCCCCCAAAAGAAATTCATGAAACGCTGGTTTTTGTTCATTTTGCGTCCCAAAAATCGGAATAAAAAGCGATCAAAAAAGTCACGTGCCCGAAAATGGTATCAATAAAAACGTCAACTCGTCCCGCAAAAAATAAGACCTCACATGACTCGGTGGGTCAAAATACAGAAAAATTATAGCTCTCAATATGTGGTGAAGCAAAAACTATTTTTACAATAAAAAGCGTCTTTTAGCGTGTGACAGCTGCCAAATATAAAAACCGCCATAAATAGTAAATCAAACCCCCCCGTTATCACCCCCTTAGTTAGGGAAAAATAATAAAATAAAAAAAATGTATTTATTTCCATTTTCCCATTAGGGTTAGGGCTAGGGTTAGGGCTAGGGTTAGGGTTAGGGTTAGGGCTAGGGTTAGGGCTGAGATTAGGGTTAGGGGTGTGTTGGGGTTAGGGTTGGAGTTATAATTGGGGGGTTTCCACTGTTTGGGCACATCAGGGGCTCTACAAATGCAAGATGGCGTCTGATCTCAATTCCAGCCAATTCTGCGTTGAAAAAGTCAAATGGTGCTCCTTCCCTTCCAAGCTCTGCCATGCGCCCAAACAGTGTTTTACGCCCACATATAGGGTATCAGCCTACTCAGGACAAATTGTAAAACAACTTTTGGGGTCCAATTTCTCTTGTTACCCTTAGGAAAATAAAAATTTGGGTGCAAAAATATCATTTTTGTTGAAAAAAATGATTTTTTTATTTTCACGCCCAGGCGTTATAAACTTCTGTGAAGCACTTGGGGGTTCAAAGTGCTCACCACACATCTAGATAAGTTCCTTAGGGGGTCTAGTTTCCAAAATGGGGTCACTTGTGGGGAATTTCAATAGTTTAGGTACATCAGGGGCTCTCCAAACGCACATGACACCCGCAGACCAATCCATCAAAGTCTGCATTCCAAAACGTCACTACTTCCCTTCCGAGCCCCGACGTGTGCCCATACAGTAGTTTTCTCCCACATATGAGGTATCAGCGTACTCAGGATAAATTGGACAACAACTTTTGGGGTCCAATTTCTCCTTTTACCCTTATGAAAATAAAAAAAATGGGGACTAAAAGATGATGTTTGTTGAAAAAATACGATATTTTTATTTTCAAGCCCGGTCGTTATAAACTTCTGTGACGCACACATCTAGATAAGTTCCTTAGGGGGTCTAGTTTCGAAAATGGGGTCACTTGTGGGGGGTTTCCACTGTTTAGGTACATTAGGGGCTCTCCAAAAGCAACATGACACCCGCAGACTAGTGTTGAGCTTTCTGATACCGCAAGTATCGGCCGATATTAGCTGTATCGGAATTCCGATACTGACTTTCGATACTTTTTTCGTATCGGATACCGGAATCGGAAGTTCCTATAAAGCTATCAGCCTGCTCGATTTGATTCAGCCAATGGGAATCCTCAGAAATGTGGGCACATCCTGTTAGGCATGTTAACTATTGGCATGGCTGTGATTGGCTGCTGAAATGACGTCATCATGATGCGCGGTCTGTGCCGACTGCAGGGGGTCTGTGCCGACTGCCGGTGGTCTGCACGGGCCTCTCGGGGGCCTGTGCCGGCTGCCGGTGGTCTGTGCGGGCCTGCCGGGGGTCTTGTGTGTGTACAGGCATCTTCCGATGGGACTACAAGTCCCATCGGGCGATGCCTGCTACACTGACAGTGATTGACACATTAGCCAATGATGGAACAGTAGTAGTCCCACCATCCGGCTAATGTGCTGAATGTTAAAAAAAAAACAAAAAAAACAACATACTACATACATACATGCTGCATATATACTACATTCATACAACATACATACTACATACATGCTACATATATACTACATTCATACAACATACATACTACATACATGCTTCATACATACAACATACATATATACTATATTCATACTACATATATACTACATTCATACAACATACATACATTCAACATACATGCTACATATACTACATTCATACATACTACATACATGCTACATATATACTACATTCATACAACATACATGCTACATACATACTACATTCATACAACATACACACATACTACATACATGCTACATATATACTACATTCATACATACTACATACATGCTACATATATACTACATTCATACAACATACATGCTACATACATACTACATACATACAACATGCTACAGACATACAACATACATACATACTACATACAATACATACATACTACATACAATACATTCATACAATACATACGTAGACATACAGTACATATAACACAGAGTACATACTCACCAATACTTGTCACATTGTTCCCCGAAGCCAGTGTCATCTAAGGAAAAATATGAAGATAACAAACAAGCCATATACTCCCTGATCCCGCTCTCTAGGGGCTCAAGGAATCCAGTGTCGGGAGGTAGGTATCCTTCCGCACTGTATTCCTCCGCCACTGTAAAAAAAATAGTCCCTAGTCTCACTTTTGGCATTGTTGTGTGAAAAAGTTCCCACGCAGCATTTGCCATAAAGTGAGACCAGGGACTATTTTTTTACAGTGGCGGAGGAATACAGTGCGGAAGGATACCTACCTCCCAACACTGTATTCCTGAGCCCCGTAGAGAGCGGTCGCATCAGCTGATGCTGCTGCTCTCCATGGGAGATCGGCGTGGGACACTCACTCGTGGATTTCTGTGGATCAGGGAGTATTTGGTGGTTTGTTATTTTCATATTTTTCCTTAGATGACACTGGCTTCGGGGATCAAAGTGACAAGTATTGGTGAGTATGTACTCTGTGTTATATGTACTGTATGTATTGTATGAATGTATTGTATGCAGTATGCATGTTGTATGTCTGTAGCATGTTGTATGTATGTATGTATGTAGTATATATGTAGCATATATGTAGCATGTATGTAGTATATATGTATGTTGTATGAATGTAGTATATATGTATTATGTATGTACTATGTATGTATGTTGTATGAATGTAGTATACATGTAGCATGTATGTACTATGTATGTATGTTGTATGTAGTATGTATGTTGTATGAATGTAGTATATATGAAGCATGTATGTAGTATGTATGTATGTTGTATGAATGTAGTATATATGTAGCTAGTATGTACTATGTATGTATGCTGTATGAATGTAGTATATATGAAGCATGTATGTAGTATGTATGTTGTATGTAGTATATATGTAGTATGTAGTATATATGTATGTTGTATGAATGTAGTATATATGTAGTATATATGTATGTTGTATATATGTAGCATGTATGTATGTTGTATGAATGTAGTATATATGTAGCATGTATGTAGCATGTATGTATGCTGTATGAATGTAGTATATATGTAGTATGTATGTAGTATGTATGTAGTATGTTTTTTTTTTTTTACATTCAACACATTAGCCGGATGATGGGACTACTACTGTCCCATCATTGGCTAATGTGTCAATCACTGTTAGTGTAGCAGGCATCGCCATTGACTTGAATGGGACTTCCGGGATCAGAATCGGCGATACCCAATACTTTTTTTTAGATCGGCCGATCCATTCCGATATGATATTTTTCAGTATCGGGTGGTATCGCTCAACACTACCGCAGACCATTCCATCAAAGTCTGCATTCCAAAACGTCACTACTTCCCTTCCGAGTCCCGACATGTGCCCATACAGTAGTTTTCTCCCACATATGGGGTATCAGCGTACTCAGGACAAATTGGACAACAACTTTTGGGGTCCAATTTCTCCTGGTACCCTTGGGAAAATAAAAAAATGGTGACTAAAAGATCATGTTTGTGGAAAAAATACGATTTTTTTATTTTCACGCCCGGGCGTTATAAACTTCTGTGAAGCACTGGGGGGTTCAAAGTGCTCACCACTAGTGTTGAGCATTCCGATACCGCAAGTATCGGGTATCGGCCGATATTAGCGGTATCGGAATTCCGATACTGACTTCCGATACTTTTGTCATATCGGATTCCGGAATCGGAATCGGAAGTTCCCATCATGCTATGAGCCTGCTTGCTTTGATTAAGCCAATGGGAATCCTCCGAAGTGTGGGCACATCCTGTTAGGCATGTAGGCATGTTAACTATTGGCATGGCTGTGATTGGCTGCCGAAATGATGTCATGATGCACTATAAAAGCCACCGCAGCCGCCATTTCTGGTTCACTCTGCTGTGAATTCAGTTAGGGACAGGCTGCTGTAGAAGACTGTGAGGGACAGTTAGAAATAGCGATTCCACCAAACATCTAGTGCTTTACCCAGGCTACATAAACCACCACTGTAGCCTTCTTTGCCCTAGCAGCAGTGTTCACAGCTGTCTGCAAGGGCTGTGTGAGTGCAGCTCATGCTGTGGAGTGGGTCCTGCAGCCACGTCAGGCTGTAGGCCACCCAGTGTGATCACTGCTGCCTCATACATCTTTTAATTTTTGAGCTGCATTTTTTACATAATTTCAATCTAGTGTGCTTCCATCCGTATCCATATACGTTGGTTGCAAACACTAGTAGTAGACAGCGGAGCCTTTCTGCAGCCTTTCAGTGCTAGTGTCCACTTTGCTGCACTGTTCACGGCTGTCTGAGAGGTCTCTGACTGTGTGTGAGTGCAGCTCACGCTGAGTTGTAGTTTGTCCTGCAGCTACGTCTGGTTGTAGGACGCTCAGCGTGTCACTGCCTCACACATTTTTCTTTTATTGCAGCTCATTTTTTCTTCTATTAGTGTGCATCCATCCGTCTCCATCTACGGTGGTTGCAAACACTATATAGGAGTACACAGCGGAGCCTTTCTGCAGCCTGTCAGTGCCAGTGCCCACTTAGCTGCACTGTTCACGGCTGTCTGAGAGGTCTCTGACTGTGTGTGAGTGCAGCTCACGCTGAGTAGAGTGTCCTGCAGCTACGTCTGGTTGTAGGACGCTCAACGTGCGTCACTGCCTCACACATATTTGTCTTTGAGTGCAGCTCATTTTTTCTTCTCCTATTAGTGTGCATCCATCCGTATCCATCAACATTGGTTGGTTGCAAACACTATATAGGAGTAGATAGAGGAGCCTTTTTTTCTGGCTTGTGCCCTGCCGGCGCAGCCAGATTAGTATTACCCAATTTTTTTGGAGCCTCATCTTTTGCATTGTAGGTTACCTGCCTGCATTGTAATAGCTCCAAAAAGTTGGTGATACTATCAGTTTCAATTCTTTGTTCACATACTTTGAGTTTGTTTCCAACAAAGAAACCACAAAAAAAGTTCACCAAACACTACATTTGGAACTTGTGTAGGCCACATCAGCTCCTATTAAAGTGTAGTCCACACACACACACTTCATAAAATTAGTGTTTCTTGTACCTGTAACCAGCTGTTCAGGAATAAGCAAACTAAGGCCCCCCTTTGTACTTTTCTGCCTATCTTAAGCAGTCTGGCAAGATGAAGAAGGCAGGGAGTAAGGCGCGTGGGCGTGGAGTTTCAGCAGGGAGAGGACATGGGGATTCTGCAGGGAGAGGACGTGGGAATTCTGCAGGTAGAGGACGTGGGGATTCTGGGCCTGCTGCGGGCACCAGTGGATCAGCATCCCCCAGTTTTAGCAGGCAACAGTCCTTTATGCGCAGCTTTGTAGGACCTCAACGTACCCCACTGCTGCGGGAGGAACAAATTGAAGCCGTTGTCGGATGGATGGCAGCTAACGCATCGACTTAAATTACTTCCACAGCCTCTCAGGACCAGAGCACCGAAGAGCAACCATCTGTCTCTTCACCACCTGCCAAAGTGCCCAGGCCGTCAGAGAGACATGGACAGGAGCCATCACAGTCTCTACTTCTGTTCTCGGAATCTGTTGGCTTGGAAAGAGGGGGACAGCCAAGCAGCATTCCTGAATGTGAAGAAGAGGGAGTATGCAGTGATGCGCAACTTCTTTGTCCCTCTGAATCTGAAGAGGCGAGTGGGCCAGTGCCTATGGTCAGCACACCTCAGTACGCATCAGATGATGACGAGACTCAGTTGCCACTTTCTGGTGCGTACGGTGCTGGCAAGACAACCCCGGAGAAGCAGCTGTTTGAAGAGGGGAGGGAAGATGATGAGGTCCTTGACCCATCATGGCGTGAGGAACAGGAAGGTGGTGGGAGCAGCTGGGAGGAAGAGATTCCCCTACCGGCCAAAACAGGAGGCAGAGGGAGGGGGAAGACTTGGTTGCCTGTACCCTCCACTTCGGCACCCGTTAGGAGCATTCCTCATTCCAAAGGCAAAACGGGTGCTCCCAAGAGTTGCAGTGCGTGGTCCTTTTTTGACACAGTTGCAGATGACATTTGCTTTGTCAAATGCAAGCTGTGTCATCAGATAGTCAAAAGAGGGAGAAATGTCAGCAACCTCAATACCACAAATATGTGGAAACATGTGCGCACCAAGCACGAGTTGGAGTTGCAGAGACACCCTGAAGACGTAGGCCAACGTACAGCACCACCTACCACCTCTTCAGTTCGTGTTGGGGCCTCTTCCTCCAGCTCACACACTGCTGGTTCGGCTTCCTCACAGGATCGCCAAGGAAGACCCTCTGCCACTGTTGTCCGGAGACCCTGTCAGATTCCACCCATAGCAGCACGTTCCCATCCATCACAGCCATCGGTAGCACAGGCATGGGATAAAAGGCGCCCTTACACGGCAAACCATCCCCTAGCACAGTCTCTGAATGCTGGCATTGCCAAACTTCTGGCAGTTGAAATGCTGTCATTCAGGCTGGTGGACACTGACACCTTCCGGGACTTAATGGCATTGGCAGTCCCCCAATACAACGTGCCCAGCCGCTTTTATTTCAGCAGGCGAGCCGTCCCTGCCCTGCAGAAACATGTTGAGGGCAAAATAAAACATGCGCTACTAAACGCCGTTAGTAGCAAGGTCCACCAGACCACCGATGCGTGGACCAGTAACCATGGACAGGGACGATACCTTTCCCTCACTGCCCACTGGGTCAATGTTGTGGAGCCGGGTACAGATCTGGAGAGTGGCGCTGTACGTGTTCTTCCAACGCCACGGATTGCAGGACTCCAGTCTGTACACATAGACTCCTCCTCCTACTCAAGTTCCTCAGAAACAGCAGAGCAGGAGCCTGTTACGACCAATATGAGCACAGCCGTGGCCAAACGTCAACAGGCTGTACTCAAATTAATTTCTTTGGGGATTCGAAGCCACACAGCGCAGGAGCTCTGGAATGCTATCAAGCTGGAGAGCGATGTGTGGTTTGGGCCAGCGAATCTCCAGCCGGGCTTGGTAGTGTGTGACAATGGCCGAAATCTGGTGGCAGCTCTTGGCCTAGGCAACCTCACACACATCCCATGTCTGGCACATGTGCTTAACTTGGTTGTGCAGAGCTTTCTGAGGGACTATCCGGATCTTGATGCACTGCTGCACAAGGTCCGCATAGAGTGCGCTCACTTGCGGCGTTCCAGCACGGCAAGATCGCGCCTCGCTGCTCTGCAGCGACGATTTGGCCTTCCGGAACATCGCATCATATGTGACCTACCCACCCGGTGGAATTCAGCGTTACATATGTTGGAGCGGTTGTGTGAGGAGCAGGCAGCAGTCATGGAGTACCAGCTGCATCAGGCGCAAACAAGTCGCACTGTGCGCCGTTCACACTTCAGCACCATTGAGTGGGCCTCTATGAAGGACATCTGCCTCGTTTTGCGTGCCTTCGATGAATCCACGCGGATGGCGAGTGCAGATGATGCACTAGTCAGCATGACTGTCCCCCTTATCTGCCTGCTTCAACAAACACTGCAAGCACTAAGGGATGAGGTTTCGGAAGAGGTGGAGGATGAGGAGTCCCAAATGCCATCTGCTTCTGGACAGTCTGCGCTACGTGTTTCCTCACAAAGGCCTAGGCAGGGGACACTTTGTGAGGAGGATGAGGAGGAGTCGATGGAGGAGGAAGACATCTCTCCAGAGGAGGGAGGTACACAAACCTCTACTCAGTATGTACAGCGAGGGTGGGGTGATGCAGAGCAGGCCGAGGTCACGCCTCAAACAGGGGACAGCGGTTCTTTGGCAGTTGGGAGTCTGCAGCACATGGTTGATTTCATGCTGCAGTGCCTGAGAAACGACCGCCGCATCGCCCACATTCTCGTCTCGGCTGATTATTGGGTGTACACCCTCCTAGATCCTCGCTACCGGGACAGCGTACAAAGGCTCATACCAACGTTGAACTGGGAGCGTAAACTGCGGGAGTACGAAGAGTCACTGGTGCAGTCCATAATGTTTTCCATTCCACCCGACAGCATTGTTGCTAGTGCTTTACAAAGCAGCTCTGTGCGTCGAGGCAGTGGAGGAAACTCTGCACAAAGAGTGAGCAGAGGCAGCGCCGCAGCACAAGGCAAGACCACTATGGCCCAAATGTGGCAAAGTTTTGTGTGTCCACCACAATTGTCTACACCATCAGCGACGCCTCGAGTCAGCAGGAGGCAACGCTTCCGTCAGATGGTGTCAGACTACATGTCTTGCCCTGTCACTGTACTCCCAGATGGCTCTTCCCCCTTCAAGTTTTGGGTCTCTAAGCTGGATACATGGCCAGAGCTTAGCCAGTATGCATTGGAGGTGCTGGCTTGCCCTGCTGCCAGTGTATTATCGGAACGTGTCTTTAGTGCCGCAGGTGGTGTACTAACAGACCGTCGCACGCGACTATCTTCCGATAATGTTGACCGGCTGACTTTTCTGAAAATGAACAAGGCCTGGATCTCCGAAGACTTTGCCATTCCTCTTACACACTCAATTAGTGGTTGACAACTGTATCCAGGTCTGCTGGTGTGTTCATTTTTCTACCACCTGAACTATAATCCCTGTGCTTCAACACAGCCAGTTGTCGCTCAGATGTGTCGTCTGCACAGAGAAACACACTAGCTCCTGTGTTAGTGGGGTTCAGTAACGCCAGCTGATCCCCTGCTGTGTGGACGGCAAAGTCACCAGCTCCATCAACATTCAAACCACTACTGATTTTTAACCGTGCCCAACTTAGGTCTCTGGCTCCACTGTCTCTACTATTTCCCCTGACCTCCAACCCCGCCATCTACATCTCTGAAGTGGCGTCAGCACAATCTACACTTGTTCCTGTGTTCCTGTGGCTCAGTCCCATCAGTTTATCCCCTGATGTGTGTCCGGCAAGGTCTCCTGCTCTGTCCACATTCCCATAACCAGTAGTGGGAATGAGGACAGAGCTGGCGAACTTGCCGGACAAACATCAGGGGATTAACTGACGGGATTGAGCACCAGTAACACAGGAACAAGTGTAGATTGTGCTGACGCCACTTCAGAGATGTAGCTGGCGGGTTTGGAGGCCAGGGTAAATAGTAGAGACAGTGGAGCCAGAGGCCTAAGTGGAGCATGGTTAGAATCAGTAGTAGTCAACAACCTCCATAAAAACCGCTGCCCATTGGCCTCTGCATGCGGCATGCGTAATCCTGGGCTCCAACAGTGTCAGTTGGTGTTCAGAAGTGTCGTCTCCACAGAGCCAAACACATTCGTTCAAGTGTTAGTGGGGTTCAGCACTGCCAGCTGTTCCCCTGCTGTGGAGATGGCAAGTCTCCTGCTGCCTTCACCTGCCAAAATCCAGTAGGCCCCAGCCTGCTCCACGCCTAATCCTGGGCTCCAACAGCGTCAGTTGGTGTTCAGAAGTGTCGTCTCCACAGAGCCAAACACATTTGTTCGAGTGTTAGTGGGGTTCAGCACTGCCAGCTGTTCCCCTGCTGTGGAGATGGCAAGTCTCCTGCTGCCTTCACCTGCCAAAAGCAACAGGCCCCAGCCTGCTCCTCGCCTAATCCTGGGCTCCAACAGCGTCAGTTGGTGTTCAGAAGTGTCGTCTCCACAGAGCCAAACACATTCGTTCGAGTGTTAGTGGGGTTCAGCACTGCCAGCTGTTCCCCTGCTGTGGAGATGGCAAGTCTCCTGCTGCCTTCACCTGCCAAAATCCAGTAGGCCCCAGCCTGCTCCACGCCTAATCCTGGGCTCCAACAGCGTCAGTTGGTGTTCAGAAGTGTCGTCTCCACAGAGCCAAACACATTCGTTCGAGTGTTAGTGGGGTTCAGCACTGCCAGCTGTTCCCCTGCTGTGGAGATGGCAAGTCTCCTGCTGCCTTCACCTGCAAAAATCCAGTAGGCCCCAGCCTGCTCCACGCCTAATCCTGGGCTCCAACAGCATCAGTTGGTGTTCAGAAGTGTCGTCTCCACAGAGCCAAACACATTCGTTCGAGTGTTAGTGGGGTTCAGCACTGCCAGCTGTTCCCCTGCTGTGGAGATGGCAGTCTCTCCTGCTGTCTCCGCATTCCAAAGACAGTAGGCCTCTGCCTACACCCTCCTATTTCCTGGGCTTCAACACAGCCAGTTGTAGCTCGGAAGTGCCGTCCACACGGAAAGAGACACTTGCTCCCGTGTCTCAGTGGGGTTCAGTAACGTCAGCTGATCCCCTGCTGTGTGGATGGCAGTCTCTCCTGCTGTCACCACATTCCAAATACAGTAGGTCTCTGCCTACACCCTCCTATTTCCTGGGCTTCAACACAGCCAGTTGTAGCTCGGAAGTGCCGTCCACACGGAAAGAGACACTTGCTCCCGTGTCTCAGTGGGGTTCAGTAACGTCAGCTGATCCCCTGCTGTGTGGATGGCAGTCTCTCCTGCTGTCTCCACATTCCAAAGACAGTAGGCCTCTGCCTACACCCTCCTATTTCCTGGGTTTCAACACAGCCAGTTGTAGCTTGGAAGTGCCGTCCACACGGAAAGAGACACTTGCTCCCGTGTCTCAGTGGGGTTCAGTAACGTCAGCTGACCCCTGCTGTGTGGATGGCAGTCTCTCCTGCTGTCTCCACATTCCAAAGACAGTAGGTCTCTGCCTACTCCCTCCTATTTCCTGGGCTTCAACACAGCCAGTTGTAGCTCGGAAGTGCCGTCCACACGGAAAGAGATACTTGCTCCCGTGTCTCAGTGGGGTTCAGTAACGTCAGCTGATCCCCTGCTGTGTGGATGGCAGTCTCTCCTGCTGTCTCCACATTCCAAATACAGTAGGCCTCTGCCTACACCCTCCTATTTCCTGGGCTTCAACACAGCCAGTTGTAGCTCGGAAGTGCCGTCCACACGGAAAGACACTTGCTCCCGTGTCTCAGTGGGGTTCAGTAACGTCAGCTGATCCCCTGCTGTGTGGATGGCAGTCTCTCCTGCTGTCTCCACATTCCAAATACAGTAGGCCTCTGCCTACACCCTCCTATTTCCTGGGCTTCAACACAGCCAGTTGTAGCTCGGAAGTGCCGTCCACACGGAAAGAGATACTTGCTCCCGTGTCTCAGTGGGGTTCAGTAACGTCAGCTGATCCCCTGCTGTGTGGATGGCAGTCTCTCCTGCTGTCTCCACATTCCAAATACAGTAGGCCTCTGCCTACACCCTCCTATTTCCTGGGCTTCAACACAGCCAGTTGTAGCTCGGAAGTGCCGTCCACACGGAAAGAGACACTTGCTCCCGTGTCTCAGTGGGGTTCAGTAACGTCAGCTGATCCCCTGCTGTGTGGATGGCAGTCTCTCCTGCTGTCTCCACATTCCAAAGACAGTAGGCCTCTGCCTACACCCTCCTATTTCCTGGGCTTCAACACAGCCAGTTGTAGCTCGGAAGTGCCGTCCACACGGAAAGAGACACTTGCTCCCGTGTCTCAGTGGGGTTCAGTAACGTCAGCTGATCCCCTGCTGTGTGGATGGCAGTCTCTCCTGCTGTCACCACATTCCAAATACAGTAGGCCTCTGCCTACACCCTCCTATTTCCTGGGCTTCAACACAGCCAGTTGTAGCTCGGAAGTGCCGTCCACACGGAAAGAGACACTTGCTCCCGTGTCTCAGTGGGGTTCAGTAACGTCAGCTGATCCCCTGCTGTGTGGATGGCAAAGTCTCCTGCTGCCTACACAGTCGTACCACTACTGATTTTTAACCGTGCTCCAATTAGGCCTGTGGCTCCACTGTCTCTCGTATTTCCCCTGTCCTCCAACCCTGCCAGTTACAGCTCCGAAGTGGCGTCTGCACAATCCACACTTGTTCCTGTGTTACAGGTGTTCAGTCCGGTCAGTTAATCCCCTGATGTGTGTCCGGCAATGTCGCCTGCTCTGTCCACATTCCCATTATGGGAATGTGGACAGAGCAGGCGACATTGCCGGACACACATCAGGGGATTAACTGACCGGACTGAACACCTGTAACACAGGAACAAGTGTGGATTGTGCAGACGCCACTTCGGAGTTATGGGAATGTGGACAGAGCAGGCGACATTGCCGGACACACATCAGGGGATTAACTGACCGGACTGAACACCTGTAACACAGGAACAAGTGTGGATTGTGCAGACGCCACTTCGGAGCTGTAACTGGCGGGGTTGGAGGACAGGGGAAATACGAAAATCAGTGAAGCCACAGGCCTAAGTGGAGCTTGGTTAAAATTAGTAGAAGTCTACAACCGATCTTAAAATTTCTTCAATGCAGCCTCAGCCTGCTCCGTGCTTGTCCCTGGGCTTCAACACAGCCAGTTGTTGCTCGGAAGTGCCGTCTTCACAGAGTAAAACACTAGCTCCTGTGTTTGTGGGGTTCAGTAATGTCAGCTGTTCCCCTGCTGTTTTGATGGCAATCTGTCCTGCTGCCTCCCAATTGACAGCACATCAGGCCTCAGCCTGCTAAGTGCTTGTCCCTGGGCTCCAACATCGCCAGTTGCTGCTCATAACTGACTTTGGCACGGGTACTCCCTCCTGCCCAGCTTGGTTCCAGCCCTGCCTGCTGTTTCCGGGAAGTGTCAATGTCAGTTTGCCACCCCAAGTTGCCATGTCGTGTTGCGGTTGGGTTAGCCGAGGCTAGGGTGCCAGCAGTTTAGGTGCTTCCTATGTGGACTGCGGGTTCTGGTAAGAAAGGCTTGTTCCGTAGTGCCAGTAGGACAAGCACCCCCTGTAGGACTGTGTGATTCGTTAACTGCGGCCAGCTTGCAGCATGCCAACTTTGCTTTTCAGGGGTAACTTCTGCTACCCCTCCGGGTTCCAGCACCGTCAGCTGGTTCTCGTCAGAGCCTTTGGCCTAGGTGCCTCCATCTCGGTATCCAAGTTCCGGCAACGTCTGCTGGTCCTTGGTAGTGCTTTGTAGCACAGGTACCTCCTGCTTAGTAACCGGGTTCCAGCACCGTCAGCTGGTCCTCGGTTGTGCCATTGGCTCTTATTCCTTCTGCTGCCCCTCCGGGTGCCAGCACTGTCAGCTGGTCCTCGCTATTTCCATTTGCTCTTGCAGCTTATGCTACCCCTCCGGGCTCCAGCACCGTCAGCTGGTTCTCGTCAGAGCCTTTGGCCTAGGTGCCTCCATCTCGGTATCCGAGTTCCGGCAACGTCTGCTGGTCCTTGGTAGTGCTTTGTAGCACAGGTACCTCCTGCTTAGAAACCGGGTTCCAGCACCGTCAGCTGGTCCTCGGTTGTGCCATTGGCTCTTATTCCTTCTGCTGCCCCTCCGGGTGCCAGCACTGTCAGCTGGTCCTCGCTATTTCCATTTGCTCTTGCAGCTTATGCTACCCCTCCGGGTTCCAGCACCGTCAGCTGGTTCTCGTCAGAGCCTTTGGCCTAGGTGCCTCCATCTCGGTATCCGAGTTCCGGCAACGTCTGCTGGTCCTTGGTAGTGCTTTGTAGCACAGGTACCTCCTGCTTAGTAACCGGGTTCCAGCACCGTCAGCTGGTCCTCGGTTGTGCCATTGGCTCTTATTCCTTCTGCTGCCCCTCCGGGTGCCAGCACTGTCAGCTGGTCCTCGCTATTTCCATTTGCTCTTGCAGCTTATGCTGCCCCTCCGGGTTCCAGCACCGTCAGCTGGTTCTCGTCAGAGCCTTTGGCCTAGGTGCCTCCATCTCGGTATCCGAGTTCCGGCAACGTCTGCTGGTCCTTGGTAGTGCTTTGTAGCACAGGTACCTCCTGCTTAGTAACCGGGTTCCAGCACCGTCAGCTGGTCCTCGGTAGTGCCATTGGCTCTTGTTCCTTCTGCTGCCCCTCCGGGTGCCAGTACCGTCAGCTGGTTCAAGAGGACAAAGAACAGGAAGACAACCACCAAGATGCAGAACAACAAGAGAGAGAAGACAAAGAAGCATAAAAAAACAAAGCAGAAGAACATTAAGCATAAGACTAATACTCTGAGCAAATGATATTATCTTATTTATAAGCAGAAGAAGACTAAGCAGTGTATGGGGGTGAGTCCGTTCCTCCTCGTGGTGCCCCTGGAAAAGGCCTGCTGCTGCAGGCCAAACTGAACGCGGACAAATCCTGTTGTAAATCTTTTGTGACAGGCAGAACGGAAGGTGTAAACTTCTAACTTTTCTAGATAACAACTACAGGAATGCCTGACACAAACAAGAATATGATGAAGAAGAATAGGAAGAAGATGAAGAAGTTGAATATGTAGAATAATAATTGTTGAATAAGAAGAATATGAAGAATGTAAGAAAAGGAAGAAGAAGAAGAATGTAAAAAAAGGAAGTAGAAGAATTTAAAAAAAGGAAGAAGAAGAAGAATGTAAAAAAAGGAATAAGAAGAAGAAGAATGTAAAAAAAGGAAGAAGAAGAATGTAAAAAAAGGAATAAGAAGAAGAAGAAGAAGAAGGTAAAAAAAAGGAAGAAGAATAAGAAAGAAGAAGAAAGAAGAAAGAAGAAGAAGACATACATGTCTGGCAAAATATAAATGAGGCTAACATAGTCAATATCTTTGTAACTCCTAACGTCTTTAAAAAAAAAAAAGTTTAATTCCTGCTATTCCATTTGATTGGGCTAAACCTCTATGGCTTTAATGTCTCCTCCACCTCCCACAATACATTCTACATTATTCTTAGTTGTTTTTCTTCATGTAGAATTAACCTACAAGGAAAGAAAGGGTTTTTTTTAATTCCGATATTTTGGCCCCATTGACTTGCATTGGTTCCCGGTATCGGAATCGGCGATACCGATATTTTTTTTTAAGATCGGCCGATCCATTCCGATCCGATATTTTCAAGTATCGGCTGGTATCGCTCAACTCTACTCACCACACATCTAGATAAGTTCCTTGGGGGGGTCTAGTTTCCAAAATGGTGTCATTTGTGGGGGGTTTCCACTGTTTTGGTACATCAGGGGTTTTCCAATCGCGACATGGTGTCCGATCTCAATTCCTGCCAAAAACGTCAAATGGCGCTGCTTCCCTTCCAAGCTCTGCCATGCACCCAAATAGTCATTTACACCCACATATGGGGTATCAGCATACTCAGAACAAATTGCACAATAACTTTGAGGGTCCTGTTACCCTTGGAAAAATAAAAATTGAGGGTGAAAAGATCATTTTTGTGGAAAAAATATGATTTTTTAATTGTACCGCTGTACGTTATAAATTTATGTGAAGCCCTTGTGGGTTCAAAGTTCTCACCACATATCTAGATAAGTTCCTTGGGGGGTCTAGTTTCCAAAATGGGGTCACTTGTGAGGGGTTTCCACTGTTTAGGTACATCAGGGGCTCTCCAAACGTGACATGGCGTCCGATCAGAATTTCAGCCAATTTTGCATTGAAAAAGTCTAACAGTACTCCTTCCCTTCTGAGCTCTGCCATGCACCGAAACAGTGGTTCCCCCACACATATCAGGTATCAGTGTACTCAGGACAAATTGCACAATAACTTTTGCCATCCAATTTCTCCTGTTACCCTTGGTAAAATAAAAAAAATTGAACCTGAAATATGTTTTTCGTGAAATAAAGTTAAATGTTCATTTTTTTTTTTAAATATTCAATAAATTCCTGTGACGCACCTAAAGGGTTAATAAACTTCTTGAATGTGGTTTTGAGCACCTTAAGGGGTTCAGTTTTTAGAATGGTGTCACTTTTGGGTATTTTCTATCATATAGACCCCTCAAAGTGGCTTCAAATGTGATGTGGTGCGTAAAAATAAAATGGTGTTGCAAAAATGAGAAATCGCTGATCAACTTTTAACCCTTTTAACTTCCTAAGAAAAAAATTTTGGTTCCAAAATTGTGCTGATGTAAAGTAAACATGTGGGAAATGTTAGTTATTAAGTTTTTTGTGTGCCGTATTTCTGTGATTTAAGGGCATAAAAATGGAAATTTGGAAAATTGCGAAATTTTCAAAATTTTCGCCAAATTTCCATTTTTTTCACAAATAAACGCAAGTTATATGAATGAAATTTTACCACTAACATGAAGTACAATATGTCTTGAGAAAATAATGTCAGAATCACCGGGATCCATGGAAGCGTTCCAGAGTTATTACCTCATAAAGGGACAGTGGTCATAATTGTAAAAATTGGCCTGGTCATGAACGTGCAAACCACCCTTGGGGCTTAAGGGGTTAAAGCACTGTTGGAAAGTGTGTGCAAATGCTTGAAGGACCTGTGATGAGTTCAGAGTCATGTGACCTGGTGGGCGTGGCTATGAACCATATAATGTGGCCAGGGTGAGTCACATGGGGTGAATGCTGGGACCTGGTTGGCCAGGGTGGAAGGTCCCGCTGAGATGGAGCTTCCTGCCTGACAGCGTGTGTGAAGTGGCTGTGAGTAATGGTGACGTGTGCCTGTTAGTTCCCTGGAGGGAATGGATGCATGCAGCATGGAGGAACAGCTGTGAGAGAACTCTGATGGGTGAGATAACTTTGAGGCTGAAGAGCCTGTGTTCTGGACATTGAGTAACCTGTGTGACCACAGGCTTAACAGAGGGAAGCTCTGTATTGGACGCTATGCTGGTGAAATGAACGTTATGTTATTGGTCACGGTTTATGCTGCATAATAAACCGCCTGGAGTTGTGGTTTTATGGAAAACCCATGCCAGATCTGCTTTTTTGTGGCTGATGAGCGAGTATCCCCTACTTAGATGACAGCGCTACCTCACACAGGGTACATTATAACCTCCCAACCTTCCCATTTTTAATGAGGGCGCTTTTTACATATACATGACCATTTGGACATAATATTCAATTCCCAGATGTACAAATATGTGACCTTGGCCGTTTTGAGTACGGTCAAGGTTTTTTGCTATTTTATAATATCAAACCATGGAGTTCTATATGTATTGTTAACCATCTATTGTACATTCATTATTATGCATATGTGGTGCCCCCAGGAGTATGGTTGCCACACTGGCTTTGCCTTCCTCCAGGGGAGGGTAATGCCAGGCTTGGAGGCAATGACGGGTCTCTATCGCAGTCAAAGCATGCAACACAGTTCCACTCCAGGCCAGCAGGGGGAACTCTGAACCAGGATTAAGGGGAGGAGTGCTCTCTGAGGGCTAAGAGGAAGGAGTGGTCAGTTAGTCTGCAGAGGGTGGAGTGTGCGAACGTGGAGAGAGAAGCTGGAGGTTGAGCTGCGGAAGGCGAGCTCCCTCAGCGTGAAAGCGCAGGAACTGGAGCCTGGTCTCCACGGTTGTACGGATACTAACGGTCCTGCAACAGATACCAGAGGAGTAGGAGGCTGTAAATGCCCTGCTCCCATCTAAGACTTGAGGGCACAGCAGCAGCTTGGATAGAGAGCCGGGACTCAGGAGAAGGGAGTCCCCGAGATAGGCTACAGCTGTCTGCCGTGAAGTAAGGTTCTTGGGAACATCTGAGAGGAGGAACTTCAGTGTAACTCAGTACTTGGAGTACTTCATTCAAACCAGCACTTGGAAGGAGACTGCACAGCCCATCTGCTGAGAGAGAATCCCTGAGTTGCTTCCAGGCTAGCCTGCTCATTACCATCTGTAATCAAGACCCTGGACTGCAGTTATCAAGTAAAGGCACAGAAATTGCACCCTGCTGTGTCTTGTCTGCTTCCTGCCCTTTCGGCACTGCTACATCCCTGTGCCACTACATCTACACTGCCCTGGGACTACAGCTTCACCTGTGGGGAGCTTTTACATCTTTGCTGCACCATACTATCAGTCCCAGCGGATCTGCATGCAGTGTGGCATCACGAACTATTCCATTAACTACATCCCCCCCATTACTTGGGCGCCCAGGGCCACGGACCGGGTCACTGCTGCTGTGACACATCCCCCTGACACCGGCCGGTACCGAGTACCCCACAGTTCTGGGAGGGCGACCCAACTTGGCGTTACAAACAGGATTACAGAGCCCGGTACCCCCGGGTCCTGTGTGCCATAGACTGTGTATGTGAAGAAGACTGTGTGAATTTGGCGCCAGTTGCCGCCATTGCCGCACTGTTTGGCGGGCGCGGGAAGAAAAGGGGCAGACCTTCATGGGCGGTGCCTGCCACCGAGCGCGAAGCAGCGAAGTGCCGCATGGGAAGAGAGAACAGCGCGCGAGAAGTGGAGGAGCTGAGGCCTACAGCTCGGAGCGTCGGGCCTGTGAAGCAGCCGCCAGAGAGCTCACACAAACCCCAGCCCTGGCTAACGTTAACTAGGGGGGGAAGAGAAAGTCTGATCCGTGCGGCGATGCCGCAGCGGACGCCGTCGCCAACCCCGCAGCAGTGGTCTCCATAATGCTGCTGTCCATGCCCTACATACCAGGAGCGGCCTGGCTACCGCAGTACTCAGGTGTGTCGCATACCCTGAGTGAATTTGAAGAGAGACTGTGCAGCTTGTTTAAAGTATACCCTCTGTCTGAAGGCCAGAAAGTGAATATCCTGACTGGACAGCTAACGGGTGCAGCACAGAGGGAGGCGAAAGCCTGGCAGGACACCGATAAAGAGACTGTTGCAAAGATCTTGGCCAAGCTGAGGAGCACCTTTGACACCCGTACTGCAGCTGAAATCAAGATGAGGTTCTTTGGCTGTAAGCAGAGAGCGCAAGACAGTATCAGGGATTGTGCTCTTAACCTGCAGGAGGCGCTGCGAGCAATTAAGCAAGTTGACCCTGACAGTGTGAAAGAGGAAGATAAACTGTTAAAGGAGCAGTTCATTGAAGGACTCCTGTCCAGTACCCACAGGAGGCAGTTACGCATCCTAACCCTGCAAGACCCTGATCTGGACTTTGCTGATTTTAAGGACAGGGCTATACGGGTACTGCAGGAACCCACTGACAGCCGTCCAGCGCCCTTGAGGCGCCAAGCGATCACCTACCACCAGGAAGCAACGTCTTTCCCTTCCATCCCTGTGGAGGCAGATGCACAGACTCTGAACAAAGATCCAACTGAGGAGCTGCGTCTTCAGGTCCAGGAGTTAACCAAAGGGATGGCTGCACTTACTAAAACCGTGCAGTCCCTGCAGGTGTCCTCCAAAGACAAGGTCCAGCTTGCTTCCAGTCCAGAGGATGTCCCATGGCTCCAGAGGAGGAGAGCCCCGCCACTTCGAGGAAGGAACAACTATCGCTATGACCAGGATGAACGTCCCATCTGTCGTCACTGCTACAAGGCAGGTCATCTTGCAAGGTACTGTTCTTTAAACGAACAACCCCTGGGGCAGAGGGCCAACCCCCTGGAGTAGGATCCCCAGGCCCAAGGAACTGGTGAGCCAAGTATGTGGGAGGGAGACCGATCCTCCCTGTGGTGATTGACAGTATCTCCATGAACGCTCTGCTGGACACTGGCTCCCAGGTGACCACTATGCCGTACATTCAAAATCAGAGGTATTGGGCTGATTCTGAACTTACCCGATGCCCAACTGATGAACTGACAGTAGTTGCTAGTAATGGTCAGTCTTTACCGCAGATTGGATGTAAAGAGATTACTGTTAAAGTGAGTCGGGTAGAGCTGAAATCTCAAGGCCTGATAGTTGTTGATATTGATCGACATGAATGTAATCCCATGATGACTCTTGGTACAAATGTAATTGAAAACTGTCTGTCCGAGGTTATTGTCTTGTTGCAACAGGTGGCTGAGACTGCTGGTTCTGGAGAACAGCGAGTCCTACAGAAGGGGATCCGAGCCCTGATGCAAAGACAACAGGTAGAACTCTCTGGCGGAGAGATTGGCAGCATCAGAGTGAGTGATGCCTTCCCCATTGCAATACCCCCCAGATGTGAAATGTTGGTTTGGTGTCGGGCAGCTATAGGTCTTAGAGGGAGAGATTACTAGGCATTGGTAGAACCAGTATACTCCGAAAGCAGACACACTGTCCTGACAGCCAGAGGGGTGGTTGACATCAGAAAAGGGAGAGTACCTGTACGCCTTTTGAATTGTGGGGAAGAGGAGGCCACAATACCTCGGTACGCCACAGTTGCCAAGCTGCTCAATGTTAATAACTCATTGCAGGCAGTGGAGCCCTTGGTCTCATCCGATCAGGTAGAGGACATTGGCTCTGTGAAGCAGCCAGAGGAGTGGTGTCAGCAACTGCAGGTGGGAACTGACTCTACACCTTCATACCAGAGACATGAGGTTTACAGAGTGACACAAGAGTATGAGCGGGTATTCAGCAAACACCCACTAGATTTTGGGCAAGCAAAAGGGGATCAACATCATATCCCCACTGGAGACCATCCACCCATAAAGGAGAGGTACAGACCTATACCCCCAACACAGTTCCAATGTGCTAAGAGTATGTTGAATGAGATGAAGGAAGCTGGGGTTATCAGAGACAGTTGTAGCCCATGGGCAGATCCCATAGTTTTTGTAAAGAAAAAGGATGGTACCATGAGAATGTGTGTTGATTAGAGGAAAATTAACAGCATTACACAAAGATGCCTACCCATTACCCAGAATTGAAGAGTCATTGGCTGCACTTAAAACTGCTAACTACTTTTCCACCTTGGATCTCACCAGTGGGTATTGGCAGGTTCCCGTGGCAGAGGCAGATAAGGAGAAAAGAGCATTTACCACTCCAATGGGTCTCTGTGAGTTCAATTATATGCCATTTGGGCTCTGCACTGCCCCAGGAACATTTCAACGACTGATGGAGTGCTGCCTGGGACACATGAACTTTGAGACGGTCCTGTTGTACCTGGATGATGTCACTGTTTTCTCTAAAACCTATGAAGATCATCTGGAACACCTGGCAGAAGTGTTTGAAGCTTTGTCCAATTTTGGCCTGAAGGTGAAGCCTTCCAAATTCCACCTCCTGAAGCCCAAGGTACAGTACCTCGGTCATGTGGTCAGTGCAGAAGGTGTGGCACCAGATCCTGACAAGGTCACAGTCATCCGGGACTGGCCGAAGCCCAGCAACCTCCATGAAGTGCGCCAATTCCTTGGACTGGTAGGCTACCACCGAAGATTCATCAAGGGCTTTACTGAAGTGGCCACCCCTATGCAAAATCTCCTGGTGGGGCAGTACAAGAAAACCAAACAGAAGAATTCCACCTTTGAATGGACGGATGAGTTGGAGAGGTCCTTCTCCAGATTGAAGATGGCTCTCACAGGTGACGAAGTTCTGGCCTACCCAGATTATGACAAACCCTTTGTGCTGTACACTGATGCCAGCAACGTGGGGCTAGGAGCAGTACTGTCGCAGGTACAGAATGGAAGAGAAAGAGTGATCTCCTACGCCAGCAGGAAGTTGCGTCCCACCGAAAGGAACCCTGACAATTACAGTTCTTTCAAGCTGGAGTTCCTGGCCATAGTCTGGCTGTCACCGAAAGGTTCAAACATTACCTGGCCTCTGCCAAGTTTACCATCTTCACGGATAGCAATCCGTTGACTCACTTGGACACTGCAAAACTAGGCGCACTGGAGCAGCGATGGATGGCTCGGCTGTCTAACTATGAGTTTACAATCAAGTACCGGGCAGGGCACAAGAATGCCAATTGTTATGAATGAGTCACCGAAGGAGGAAAAAACAAAAATACAAGCTAAGTCCAGAAAACCGGAGAAGTTGGTAGCTATCGGATTGCAGACCCCTGATCCTATCCACAACAACTAACAGTAGCCGTGGGGGTTCTTACGATGCCCTAGACCCCTCGATCACAGCCAGAGAACTAAATATGCCTAAAGAAAGAAAGGGGAAATCTAAACTACCCCAGAGCAGACCCCAAAGCAATAGGCAGCCCCCAACATATAATGACGGTGAAGCAAGATGAAAACACTAACACATAGAAAGATAGGTTGAGCAAACGATGGGGCCCAAGCTAACTAAAAAGGACAGGATAGAAAAGCTGCTGTCTGCAATCCGTAAAAAACCCTACCAAAAAATGTCCCAACCGTCTGATTGGAAAAACAGGCCCTGAAGTCGCTAGGACTTCAAAAAGACTATATCAGCACTCAGGTAAGTTCTGAAGACAGAGCAAAAAGACAAACTGATCAGAGACAAAAATGGAACTCAGTACACCCCCGACCGGGGATGGCTGAACTCCAAAAAACAAGGTAAACAAAACTAATAAGTTCAATAGCAGAGCAAAAACTTATCTTTGGGAAGCAGGAATCAGACTGGTCTCCAAGAATCCAGCAGAGAAATCACCAGCGACTCAGAAGGGCGTCGGCTGCCTTATATCCAGTCAGAAGTTCCTGTTACCCAGTCATCATCTACGAGATCAGGTGTTTGGTAATCAGCCTCACTACCTTCCTTCACCAGAAGAGGGAGTTCATCAGACATCGACGGTGAAGGGGAAAATGAACTCACAACAGCCAATGCTGATGCGCTGTCCAGGATGCCTAACCTGCCAGAGGCAGGAGAAGACTCTGAGGCTCTGGAAGAAATAGAGCTACCTCCCTTCCACCGGTCACTTGCGGCCCAACGTGCTCAAGGAGTAAGAAACAGATGGTCTGGCTTGAAGGAGGTCACCCTGAATCCCTTGCCCCATCAAGACTGGGCAGAAACGCAGGATAGTGACCCTGCAGTCTGCCTGGTGAAAGAGCTGCTGGCACGAGCTGACTCACGCCCAGAGTCGGATGCTCCTGAAGAAACCCAGCAGTTGTGGAAGGAGAGAGGCCGGCTGTTTATCTATGAAGGGAAGATGTGTCGGAGGAGTATCAATGCCCACACTCATGAGCTGGTCTGGCAGGTGATAGTCCCAAAGAGAGAGGCACCAATGGTCCTGGAAGCATACCACAATGGAGCTGGACACTTCGGATGGAAGAAGTTGGAAGCATTGCTCCGGGAGAGGTTCTACTGGATTGGTATGAGGAAAGCCATTGAGAGGTGGTGCCGGGAGTGTGGACAATGTAACCTTCACAGAAAGGATCGAAACAGCCAGAGAGCTCCTCTACAGCCAATCATCACCAAACAGCCACTGGACCATGTGAAGCTGGTTCCAAGCCGGTCAGGTTACCTCTATGCTCTTACCATTGTGGACCACTATTCAAGATTTCTGGTAGTTGTGCCTGTCAAAGATCAAACTGCCAGGACAGCAGCCAGAGCATTCCAACAGCGCTTTTGTAGACCACATGGGTATCCTGAAAGAGTGCTGACAGATCAAGGTCCAGCTTTTGAGGCAGAAGTGTTTCTAGAATTCTGTAACCTGTATGGTTGTAAGAAGATCCGGACAACCTCGTATCACCCACAGACCAATGGCATGTGCGAGAAGATGAACCAGGTAGTGATAGACCTCCTGAAGACTTTGCCCTTGGAGGAGAGAAATCTGGGCCAGAAAAGTTTCCATATCTAGTAGATCTCTACAACCATATTCCGGTGAACTCCACTAACTGTACCCCAGCATATCTGATGAGAGTGAGGCCTGGCAAACTGCCTATAGATTTGGACATAGGAGTTCTTACTCCTGAAGTGCCATCCCCAGATGCTGACTGGGATAACGAAAGACAACAACAGTACAGAAGAGTACAAGAATGTTTGGAAAAGAGTTTGGCCCAGGCAAGACAAAAGCAGAAGCTTTACAATCAGAGTGCACCGGCAGTTTCCTTGTCACCGGGAGAGCAAGTTCTCAAGAGAAAGAGAAGATTGCATAAGCTGGATGATCAACGGGAAGCTGAACCCTATACCGTTCTACCCTCGAATTTTGATAACACAAAGGAATGCCTTATTAGCAAAGATGGAGGAGAGACCTCAGCAGCCGTATCAAGAGATCAACTGAAATTATGTCCTGACCTGTTGAAAGAAAGAGTGGAAGAACCCGAAAACATACAGCCCGTGGTGGAAGAAGAGAAGGTCAGTACAGTACTTGGAGAGTTCCCTGTGAATTGGACTAAGGTGAATGATGCTATAGTGGTGCCAGTGTTGCTATCTCCCCAATCGGTAGCACAGGAAGATGTGACTCGAGAAAATCCTGAGGATCAGGAAAATCAGGCAGCAGAAGCCACACCAGCAGTGGAGCCAGAGAACCCTCGCCCTGCCAGTGGTAAACCTGTTGTGCCCCTGGTGAGTCCAAGAGTTGCTAGACAATCACGTATCCCTGTGCCATGTAGAACCCCCAGTAATGTATCCAGTGCATTACACTCTACACCCGTCTTATGCAGGTCTACCCGCATTACACAAGGCATACCACCCATCAGATATCGTGTATAGTAAAGTAAATGTAAATGTTGAAATTATGTATATACAGTATGTAAATGTTTTTCAAGTTTTGTACCTACAGGTAACCTGTAAGAGTTTTCCTTGAATTTTCCCATTTCTTACCTTGTTTTATGGACACAGGACTTGTGTGTGGTCAAAAACTTTCTTTGTAAATTTACCATTTGCCCAGAAATGGACCATGGACATGGATGCTGGACTTATTATCATAGAACCATTTTTGAAGCACTTGGTTTTTGTACATTTTTCCATTTTTCAAATCTTGTACAATTATTATTGTTTAACTGTTTGTATGTTTTCATGTTTTTGTTCAGCCCAGGAGTGCTGACTTCCACTAGGGGGGAATGTGGCGCCCCCAGGAGTAAGGTCGCCACACTGGCTTTGCCTTCCTCCAGAGGAGGGTAATGTCAGGCTTGGAGGCAATGACGGGTCTCTCTCGCAGTCAAAGCATGCATCACAGTTCCACTCCAGGGCAGCAGGGGGAACTCTGAACCAGGATTAAGGGGAGGAGTGCTCTCTGAGGGCTAAGAGGAAGGAGTGGTGAAGTGTGCAGATGTGGAGAGAGAAACTGGAAATTGAGCTGCGGAAGGCGAGCTCCCTCAGCGTGAAAGCGCAGGAACTGGAGCCTGGTCTCCACGGTTGTACGGATACTAACGGTCCTGCAACAGATACCAGAGGAGTAGGAGGCTGTAAATGCCCTGCTCCCATCTAAGACTTGAGGGCACAACAGCAGCTTGGATAGAGAGCCGGGACTCAGGAGAAGGGAGTCCCCGAGATAGGCTACAGCTGTCTGCCGTGAAGTAAGGTTCTTGGGAACATCTGACAGGAGGAACTTCAGTGTAACTCAGTACTTGGAGTACTTCATTCAAACCAGCGCTAGGAAGGAGACTGCACAGCCCATCTGCTGAGAGAGAATCCCTGAGTTGCTTCCAGGCTAGCCTGCTCCGTTACCATCTGTAATCAGGACCATGGACTGCAATTATCAAGTAAAGGTAGAGAAATTGCACCCTGCTGTGTCTTGTCTGCTTCCTACCCTGTTGGCACTGCTACATCCCCGTGCCAACCACATCTACACTGCCCTGGGACTACAGCTTCACCTGTGGGGAGCTTTTACATCTTTGCTGCACCATACTATCAGTCCCAGAGGATCTGTCTGCAGCGTCGGCTTAACACCTCACTTGCCGAACACCACGGGTGGTGTCACAAACTATTCCATTAACTACATTTCCCCCATTACTTGGGCGCCCAGGGTCACGGACTGGGTCACTGCTGCTGTGACACATCCCCCTGACACCGGCCGGTACCGAGTACCCCAAAGTCCTGGGAGGGCGACCTATATATATATTTTATTTTTGGTATATTTTATTTATATATATATATATATATATATATATATATATATATATATATATATACACACACATACACACACACACACACACACACATACACACACACACATTTTATGTATGCATAGTGATGACCTTTTTTGCGCACTTATTGGTTGGAGCGCATAAAAATACATTTTGGCTGATTTGCTCCTTTTTTTTCTTTTTAGATGTGGGAGAGACTGTGTATTTTTGCATGATTTTGATGGATTATATACATTTTTTTTCCTACCATGTGATGCATAGACAGTGCCAGGTTAGTGATTATACGGAGGCAAAGGATACTTTTTATTTGTGCTGAAGGTTTTGCAGCCTCTGGTTTGCATCTCTTTATACACAGCAACACTAGTTGCTGTATCAGACCGGTCTGAATAAACTGAATACACTGCGAAGGCGCAAACAAACCAATACAGCGGTATATGGAATGATCTTGCGGTCTTCCCGCGAGATTTCGGCGAGATGGGACAATCCAGCGGTCCTCTCGCGAGATTTTGGTGTGAACACCGGGCTGCATGAGACATCTGCAGGGCCATGACCGCTGGGGAGTTTTCACACACCAGATGACGTTTAAGGTATTATCTACATGCTATTTAAATGCTGAGTTTGGGCCAGCAAGCACACTTCCCCTGACAAAGCTGCTTTAAGCAAGTGATACGCGTGGGGCTTCTCCTCACACCCCTGCTCCATGTCTTTAGCCCTGTCTTAGCTTGATTTTGGATGCCTATGGGCATTATTCCCTTGGCTATCCAGACTTCATGGGTGCCTGGCCATCCACCAGCACATTATCTGGCAATATTGAGCTGGCTTTCAGGGTTTTTGCGCACTAGGTGGCTCAGTGAGTATGTAGCTACAACTTCTCTAACATCTTAACAGCCTTATTTGTTTGCAGGCTCCTGAATTGTGGTCCTGGAAAGTTTTGTACATTGGGCTGGTATATAGGAATCAATTTGGAGACTACATATGTCTCAGAAAAAACTCTGCACACATGGTGTATTGTGATGGCTTTTCATTGTCTGTGCTTTTAATGATACAAAAGGGGCTCTATCCCTATTATGGCTGTATGTGATTATTACATGTGGGGGTGTCACATGGACTTCCTTTGTCCTTTTTAATTGTTTTTAACACGTGTGTTGTGTTTTCCAATAAAGCATTTTTCTACGGTTATTATGTGTTATCAGATTTAATTGGTGTGCAGGCCATTCTTTGCTTGGTCTTTTTTCTCTTACATTTCGTTATTCTGGACTGTGTCTCCATTACTGGGGGTCACCTGGAAGAAGGGCTGTCACCGCCTGGGAAGTGCCCAGGGGGATCTGAACCTGGAGACGCAGGTACGCTGAGCAGTGGATTACAGTTTTCTGTGAGGGACAGTTGGGATACAGATGCTTCAGTGTCTCTGGCCATGACTACAGTCCTGGCCTCCTCTTACATTATGAAGCACCGAGGAACAATGATGCACAGAGGAACTATGACACCCTAATGATACACCATGAGGCACAGGGGCACAAAAGCACTTTGACAGGGGGAAAAAATTGGACATGCCACACAATCCCCCTAAACCCCGTAAAACGTCCACATTCTATCTTCACTCCTGGAGCAACCTCTCATACAACTGTCCCCTGTAGGGACAGGAAAAATACTGGAGGGCGGAGGTGGGAGAGGGCTTTTATGCTCTCTGTGATCCTGTCCCGCTATAGGTCAAGGAAGGACTACCTCCATGGTGCTGTCCAGAGGGACGTAATGGAAAGGGGAATTAAGGCTAGGCATTAATCATTTAACTGTGAATATAGTGGGTAAGATATATATACATATATAACACGTTGTGTAAATATCCTGTTTAGTTGCATTACCGTGTTCGGATTGTGCCACAATTTTACTGTACCATTTTTTTCACTGTTATTCTTGATACCGTGCCTACATAAATATAGCTATACATATTAGCCAAATAGTCGTTTGTCTAGTTCCACTGTGTCCTTATTGTCTGCATTCGTGTACCTGTTAGCAATATCATAAGGAGCAATAAACTTGAGTTCCAGCTTAGTGTTGGGGGCCTTAAGTTTGATATTGCTGGAGGAAAGACAAACCGTGTCCCAATAGAGAAGTGGGGCTCATCCATCTTCTTATTTGAGGAAGAGGTTTGTCCACCCAGTGAACTTTCTGAGTTCTTTCTTACTTCTGAGCAAACAAGCTCCAAACTTGTCCACAGATTTTATAGCTTCTGGAGTAACAAATTCAGATGCTGAAAAAAGACCACCATGCAGATGATACCAGAGATTGCAGACAAACAAAAAAATACTCGATAGAGTTTTGATGCTGATTATTAACCCCTTTCTGCCACTAGACGTACTATCCCGTCCATGTACCCTGGGACTTAATTCCCAGGGACGGGATAGTACGTCTAGTAGGATCAGCGGCGCCCACGTGGTGAGCGCCGCTGATCGCGGCCGGGTGTCAGCTGACACCCGGCACAATGTGTCAGGGGGGACACGGACCGCCCCCAACACGTTAACCCCTTGTACACCGCGATCAAACACGATCGCGGTGTACCGGGGGGTTAAAGGGAAGCATCGGCAGGGAGGGGGCTCCCTCCGTGCTTCCCTGAGCCCCCCACAGCAGCGCAATGTGCAGCGCTGCTACGGGGGGCTCCATTCCTGCAGGCCCCTGTCGCCATCTTGGATTCGGGGGCCTGCAGGAAGCCGGCTTCCTCAGTGCCTGCAAAGCGCAGGCAAGGAGGAAGCCTGTGCAGTGCCTGTGACAGATTGTGATTTGCCACAGTGATCTGTTGATCTGTGATGTGACAGATCAGCGATCTGTCACAGGACAGTGATGTCCCACCTGGGACAATGTAATAAAGTAAAAAAAAAGTGTTAAAATAATTAAAAAAAAAAAATCGCCAAATAAATTAGAAAAAAAAAAATATTCCCCCAATAAATTCATTTTTTGGAAATAAAAAAAAAATAAATAAATAAATAAAAGTACACATATTTGGTATCGCCGCGTCCGTAATGACCTGCCCTATAAAACTGTCCCATTAGTTAACCCCTTTAGCAAAGCCCTTAAAAAATAAAAATAAAAGCAAATAAAAAAATAATGATTTATTATCATACCGCTGAACAAAAAGTGCAATAACGCGCAATCAAAAAGATGCATATAAATATCCATGGTACCGCTGAAAACATCATCTTGTCCCGCAAAAAACGAGCCATGATACAGCGTCATCTACAAAAAAATAAAAAAGTTATAGCTCACAGAATAAAGCGATGCAAAAATAATTATTTTTTATATAAAATAGTTTTCATTGCATAAAACCGACAAAACATAAAAAAACAACATAAATGAGGTATCGCTGTAACCGTACTGACCCGAAGAATAAAACCGCTTTATCAATTTTACCGCACGCGGAACGGTGTAAACGCACCCCCCCAAAAGAAATTCATGAAACGCTGGTTTTTGTTCATTCTGCGTCCCAAAAATCGGAATAAAAAGCGATCAAAAAATGTCACGTGCCCGAAAATGAAACCAATAAAAACGTCAACTCGTCCCGCAAAAAATAAGACCTCACATGACTCGGTGGGTCAAAATACGGAAAAATTATAGCTCTCAAAATGTGGTGATGCAAAAACTATTTTTACAATAAAAAGCGTCTTTTAGCGTGCGACAGCTGCCAAACATAAAAACCGCCATAAATAGTAAATCAAACCCCCCGTTATCACCCCCTTAGTTAGGGAATAATAATAAAATAAAAAAAAATGTATTTATTTCCATTTTCCCATTAGGGTTAGGGCTAGGGCTAGGGTTAGGGGTGTGTTGGGGTTCGGGTTGGAGTTAGAATTGGGGGTTTCCACTGTTTGGGCACATCAGGTGCTCTCCAAATGCAACATGGCGTCTGATCTCAATTCCAGCCAATTCTGGCTGAAAAAGTCAAATGGTGCTCCTTCCCTTCCAAGCTCTGCCATGCGCCCAAACAGTGTTTTACCCCCACATGTAGGGCATCAGCCTACTCAGGACAATTGCAAAACAACTTTTGGGGTCCAATTTCTCTTGTTACCCTAAGGAAAATAAAAAATTGGGGGCAAAAATATCATTTTTGTGCAAAAAAATGATCTTTTTATTTTCACACCTGGGCGTTATAAACTTGTGAAGCACTTGGGGGTTCAAAGTGCTCACCACACATCTAGATAAGTTCCGTGGGGGGTCTAGTTTCCAAAATGGGGTCACTTGTGGGGAGTTTCAATAGTTTAGGTACATCAGGGGCTCTCCAAACGCACATGACACCCGCAGACCATTCCATCAAAGTCTGCATTCCAAAACGTCACTACTTCCCTTCCGAGACCCGACGTGTGTCCATACAGCGTTCTCAGGACAAATTGGACAACAACTTTTGCGGTCCAATTTCTCCTGGTACCCTTGGGAAAATAAAAAAATTGGGGACTAATTGATCATGTTTGTGGAAAAAATACGATTTTTTTATTTTCACGCCCGGGCGTTATAAACTTCTGTGAAGCACTGGAGGGGTCAAAGTGCTCAACACACATCTAGATAAGTTCCTTGGGGGGTCTAGTTTCCAAAATGGTGTCATTTGTGGGGGGTTTCCACTGTTTTGGTACATCAGGGGTTTTCCAATCGCGCATGTTGTCGGATCTCAATTCCAGCCGAAATCGTCAAATGGCGCTGCTTCCCTTCCGAGCTCTGCCATGCGCCCAAATAGTGGTTTACCCCCACATGTGGGGTATCTGCGTACTCAGGACAAATTGCACAATAACTTTTAGGGTCCTGTTACCCTTGGGAAAATAAAAATTGGGGGTGAAAAGATCAATTTTTGGGAAAAATATGATTTTTTAATTGTACCGCTGTACGTTATAAACTTCTGTGAAGCCCTTGTGGGTTCAAAGTTCTCACCACATATCTAGATAAGTTCCTTGGGGGGTCTAGTTTCCAAAATGGGGTCACTTGTGGGGGGTTTCCACTGTTTAGGTACATCAGGGGCTCTCCAAACGTGACATGGCGTCCGATCAGAATTCCAGCCAATTTTGCATTGAAAAAGTCAAACAGTACTCCTTCCCTTCTGAGCTCAGCCATGCGCCGAAACAGTGGTTTCTTCCCACATATCAGGTATCAGCATACTCAGGACAAATTGCACAATAAATTTTGCAGTCCAATTTCTCCTGTTACCCTTGGTAAAATAAAAAAAATTGAACCTGAAGTATTTTTTTCGTGAAAAAAAGTTAAATGTTCATTTTTTTTTTAATATTCAAAAAATTCCTGTGACGCACCTAAAGGGTTAATAAACTTTTTGAATGTGGTTTTGAGCACCTTAAGGGGTGCAGTTTTTAGAATTGTGTCACTTTTGGGTATTTTCTATCATATAGACCCCTCAAAGTGGCTTCAAATGTGATGTGGTCTGTAAAAGTAAAATGGTGTTGCAAAAATGAGAAATCGCTCGTAAATTTTTAACCCTTATAACTTCCTAACAAAAAAAAATTTTGGTTCCCAAATTGTGCTGATGTAAAGTAAACATGTGGGAAATGTTATTTATTAAGTTTTTTGTGTGCCGTATCTCTGTGATTTAAGGGCATAAAAATTCAAAGTTGGAAAATTGCGAAATTTTCAAAATTTTTGTTTTTTTCACAAATAAAAGCAAGTTATTTGAATGAAATTTTACCACTAACATGAAGTACAATATGTCACGAGAAAACAGTGTCAGAATCACCGGGATCCATGGAACCGTTCCAGAGTTATTACCTCATAAAGGGACAGTGGTCAGAATTGTAAAAAATGGCCTGGTCATTAACGTGCAAACCACCCTTGGGGCTTAAGGGGTTAATGGCAAATTCAACTACGGCAGGCTGCTCTTATTCCATAATTGCTTGGACCTTTGAGGGATCCATTAAGATACCTTAAGTGGACAAGAAGATACATTACACTACAGGAACTTTTCTTCTTCAACTCGGAAAAAACATTTTTAGCAAATAAAGCATGGTCACTGAGTGTTTGGAGTATAGTACATACATGCACCTTCCCGCATGTAATCTCTGGTCCTCCCAAGACCTCCTTCTCTCATCCACACTTATTCACTCCTCACCCAACCGCCTCCAAGACTTCTCTCAAATATCACCCATCCTCTGGGATTCTTTGTCCTAACATGTCTAACTATCAACCACATTCAGATCCTTCAGACAGAACCTGAAAACCCACCTCTTCAAGAAAGCTTATAGCCTGCAATGACCCCGCTACCTCCTCACCACTACCGGAGATATCGCTTCAACCAACACCGGAACTGCTGCAACCCCCCAACCTACTGTCTCCTTCCCCACCATCCTGTGGAATGTAAGCCCGAAAGGGCAGGGTCCTCTCCCCACTGTATCAGTCTGTCATTGTTTGTTTACTGTAAGTGATATCTGTAATTTGTATGTAACCCCTTCTCATGTACAGCACCATGGAATCAATGGTGCTATATAAATAAATAATATTAATAATAATAATGTTGGGTATGTAGTTTGGCATGGGATAGTAGCCATGGGCGAGGTACTCTTCTTTTGCACCCCGGCACGTTACATGAAAGGGGGTCCTGACTGGGTGTGTGGACTTGTGCTGTGAGGGCACTACGGTAGGCCGCATGTTACTATTGTAGCAGGTTTGCCTGGACTATATGATTTACAGTTCAATGAGAGAGACCACCATTCAAAAATAAACTCCTTACTAAACGGTAAGGGCATGGTAGACATTCAGTAATTGGCAGCGCCTTGGACGCAGCACATGACCACTGCATCCAAAGCGCTACCATCTATTGAACGCAGGTGAATTCGCATGTGTTCATTTTACCGTGTGGATTCACCGCGTCCCATACATTGGACGGGTGAGATTTATCTTGCGGAGACTTGCTTCTGCACAAGATAAATAGACATGCTGCGGTCTGGAAAGACATCACATGTCCATCGCCGCCGGTGTCTCTGGACACATTGTAGACATGGTATTTCTTGAAATCTCATCCACTATTCTGTAACATCTGGACACTGCTGGTTGGATGCTGCACAAGTACGCAGCGTCCAACCTGCAGTGTTTACTGACCGTGTGCACCTGTCCTAACAAGTGTTATATACAAGGGATAGCGGACACAGTCTAATGAACATGTCCTTTACAACATGAAGCATTTTGCACAGTTTCCTCCTCTCTTGCTTACTCCCGGGCTGTCTATGTCCACTGTTGCCCCTAATTCAACACAACTCTACTTTAAAGCACCACTCCAACATTTTAGATATTTTTCTTTACTGGAGTGGAGTTTTAAATGTAAGTCCCCAGCCCCCGTCATCTACTCACCTTCCAGTGTCTTCACTGTTTTCCAGCACCACTCCAGTCTTGTGGTGCCCTCTTGTGAAAGCATCTTCTGACTGGCCAGAAAACAGTTCTGTCACAAGTTCTGAATGCAAGTTTATGAGAGCCAGAATGAGACTCCACTAGACTTATTTTGAAAAGCGACCTCCACACCACTCCATGAAGCACTGGAGCTTCTAGCAGGTCACTTTTCACTGCAAACCAATGGAAGTGACGCTGGAAAATGATGAAGATGACGGAAAGTGAGTATGAGAAAGGGGGAAGGGAATTACATTGAGAGCACCACTCCAGCGGTGCAATGAAAAAAACACTGGAGTGGTGCTTTAGCAAAAAATAGATAGTATGCCAGCTCACCAGTAACCTCCGCAGATCATCGGAACTCAGCGTAGACAAATGTAGAAAAAGAGTTGTAGGCTCCAGCTGCGTAAAAAATTCTGCTTTATTCGATCATGTTAAAATACACATATAACGAATGTGCTCTTCAAAAGAGCCAACATAACGGACAGAGGCTACGCATTTCGATCTTGTCGATCTTTGTCCAAGCCATACTAGTACCAATACACTTGTTTCTATATAGAGAGATTTGACCAATGATGGTACATTTCAACGTCACATGACATGCAAGAAAGGTCCTTTGCACATTAAAAGTATCAACCATGAAAAAATATATATATATATATATATATATATATATATATATATATATATATATATATATATATATATATAAAAGAAATGATTTAATGTTACATTATTGTTAAATATGTTGGTTTTTCTTTTCTTTTTTTTTATATGTTTTGTTATATATATATATATATAACAAAACATATAAAAAAAAAGAAAAGAAAAACCAACATATTTAACAATAATGTAACATTAAATCATTTCTTTTATTGAAGCCACCAGGGATTCTAGTATTTAAATGATAGATTCAATAAGCTTCTTGAGTGAGGAGACGCTGTCTGACCTCTCCCCCACGAAAAGGTGTGATAATAACACGTTCAATTCCTTGCACCTGAAAATGTGCCGTATTGCGGGCATGTTGTACTATAAAGTGATTAGAGGCTGCTGGCACATTGCCATCCAGGTCATGAGTATTATTAATATCACTTAAATGCTCCCTAATTCGTGCTTTTCGCTTTCTAGATGTACATCCAATATGCAAAAGATTGCAAATCTTACAGTCTATTTTATACACAACATTCGTAGAATTGCAAATAATATAGTTTTTGATTTTAAAATTAACTGTATTACCCGCATTAGAAAAATTCTTTGTGATACGCGCATATTTACACGTTTTGCAATTATTGGAGCCACATTTGAAAAATCCAGTGCAATTTAACCAATTTTTCTGAGATTTTTTTATTGTTTAGAAAAAAACATACTTGGGGGTAAAATTTGTTACCCAATGTTGGTGCCCTTCTAGAAACCACATTAACACATGGGATCAAGATTTTTGCTAATTTCTCATCTTCATATAAAATTGGTAAATACTTATCTATAATTTTTCTAAATTGCGAACTGTACTGAAAACAGATGTATGGTTTGTTAAATTCTTCTCTTGTTTTTTCCTAATGGAGAATTTAATTATCTCATTACGATTTTTTTGTTGCACAATTCTTCGTGCTCTGTTTAGTGTCCAGCAGGGATACTTGCGGTTTTTTAACTTTTGTGAAACATAATAAAATTCATCCTTTAAATCTGTGTCCAAACTACAGTTACGTTTAATTCTAGTAAACTCTCCCACCGGGATTGATTTAATAGTATGTTTACTATGACTACTGGTGGCATGCAAAATGGTGTTGCCACTGAGTGGTTTATGATGAGTTTTTGTGGAAATATGATTGATTGTTCCAGTCAATTCAAGATCCAAAAAAGAAATTTTTTGTGGAATCGTATTTATGAGTGAATATGATGTTGTAACTGTTGGAATTTAAGTAATGAATAAATCCTGGTATGGCAGATAGAACTCCACCCCACACAATGAGGGTATCATCAATATATCTGCCATACCAATTTATCTGATCAAGAAACAGATTATTAGCAGACAAAATATATTCAGATTCCCAGAATGACATTACTAGGTTGGCAAGGGAGGGTGAGAATTTGGCCCCCATTGCCTGAGGGTCTGAGAAGCACATACAAGGCCTCCTCACCTTGCAAAACACAGACAGAGTGAGACAGACCCAGCTGCCCTAAATCAGACCATCGGAGACCTGGAGTGGAGGTAAGTGAGCAGCCGATCCCACCCAGCTCTTTCAGCTGCTCGTAAAACCTGGACCCATAAAATCACCTCTCAGCACTATATATGATGGAGCCGGCTTCTCCGCGTCCCACATCACCGAGGTTTGGCACCTGGGGGACACATACCTCCCATCCACAACCAGTCCAGCTGCCACCTTACAATATATATGCTGAAAGATATTATTTGATTTAGTCAAATGAATAGTGCTGGTAACGTACCACTGTCTCCTGGTTGTCTGCGCTGTTACATCCAAGTATCCTGCCTACAACTAGGGAATGACATTCTCTAAATGATCATCAAAAATGTCTAACAAGGAGGGTGATTTACAATTGGGGTGGGAGTGAGGAAATGCATAATTAGAATGAATTGGGGGAGCGAGAGATGCACAGTGGTGGCAATGAGAATGCAGTGGTGACTGGTTATGAATTGGGGGAAAGACTACAGAAGCTAATTAATTTATATATTGTGTGGGGGAAAGTGGATAATTATAGATAACAGCAGTACAGTGGTGGATCAATTTACATTGTGGGCTGCATAATAGCTAATTATATATTAATGGTGGGTGCACATCTGTATTTAGCGGCGTAGTGTGGTAGGGATTTCTTATTCAGGAAACACATAAGTACATACATGTGACCTTTTTTATTTTCAGGGGCGCGGGGATCAGTGCAACAAACTCTGCAATGACCAAGTCCCGGCATTAGAATGTCAACAAAAAGGTTTGACAAGATGAAGAAAAAGGCTGTAATCAGAAAAAGTTACCGCATAGATCACCATGATAAAGGTGATGTGCAGAGACCTCTCTGAGCTGAACTGTGGTGTACTCAGTGACTTTTTCCCACGGTGTTGAGGTCACCGCAGTTCAGACCTGCTGGGAATGCAGCCTCAGTGACTGGCGGTAACCACGATGACGTCACCCCTAATCACAAATGTTGCGTTCGCAGCAGCTCATTCACCAGTGGTTCTCAGCCTGGACTCTCACATCTTGGCACCGTCCTGGTTGAAAACTATTAATCCCCAGACATGGATTACAGAGTGGGACAGAACGATGGATAGGTATGGTATATTGTGTTTTTATTTAAGTTTTATTACAGGAGATGAGGAATTCAGTGGAATTAGGCGTTATACTCACCTAACTGTTTGTTATTTTTCAATAATAATGGAAATAAAAATGGAAAACTGTGCTTAGTCTTATTTCTAATAAAGGACTTTATTCTGTCTGTGTCTTTATTTATCATGTAACTATAGGATTAGTAATGGATAGGTGTCTCATAGACACTTCTCCATTACTAAGCCATGGGCTTGATGTCACCAGACAATACAAAGGTGACATCAACCCCACAAATATGAACCCCACTTGCCACCGCTACAGGGCAAGTGGGAAAAGCCAGGCAAAGCACCAGAATTGGCGTATCTAATAGATGTGCCTTCTCTGTGCAGCTGCAGGCTGCTATTTTTACGCTGGGGGACAATATCCATGGCCCCTTACCAGTCTGAGAATACCAGTACCAATATAAAAAATAATTTAAAAATACAGTTTGGGGACCCCTCTATTCTTGATAACCAGCCTTGCTAAAGCAGACAGCTGAGGGTTGCAGCCCCCATCTGTGAGTTTTTCCTGCTGGTTATAGAAAATATAAAGGAACCCACGCTGGAATTTTTATTTATAGTGCAGGTGGTGGGTTATGATTACTCTCATCAGCCGCCGCCTGCTCTCACTGGTATTATCAGCAAATGTAGACTGATCGGAACAATAGTCCCATTAGCTGCCGCCTGCTGTCTCTTATCAGTTAAATATAACTCATTTTTCTCCCCTGCCTGCACTAATCGCTGGCACAACAGGGGAGAATGATGAGATCGGTCTTCAGCACCCGACGCCGGGGAACAGCGCTAACTGTACCTCTGCTTCTCAGGCGCCGGTGTGTATGGTACTGATGCTCCACTGTGGAGCCAGACAGAACACGGAGAGATGAAGGGAAATGGAAGCCCTGCAACTAAACAAGATTAGAGGAGAACTAGAGATGGGAGTCACGCTCCCCCAAGGAGCCAGACGGCAAATGGCGAGATGGAGGGAAAGGGAAGCACTGCAACTAGGGAAGATTTGAGAACTAGAGATGGGTGCCATGCTCCCCCAAGTAGCCAGATGGCAGATGGTGAGAGGGAGGGAAAGGGAAGCACTGCAACTAGGGAAGATTAGAGAGACACCCCTGAGCTCCCTGTTGTCCCTAGACAGGTTCTTTCACCCTGTGTGGTGATCGCGTTCCTATTCCTTTCTTGCCCTAACCACAGCCCTGGCTAGTGTATGGGGTAGCAGAAATGCTATTACTGCTCTATCATACAGACACAGAGGGAAACAGACAAGGGAAAAAGAAAACAGCAATCACTTAACGTGCACAAAAGTTAAGGAATGGTATATAATTGGATAGGATGGGAGAAACAAACCAAAAGGGAGATAAGGAGAAGGAAGACACCAGACAAACTTCCAAACAGTAATTTCCGGGGACGAGTCCTACACGACTTCTCTTTCCACAGCTGTAAGTGGTTTATACCTTGTGGGAATAAAAGGACAAGAAATAGGGAAAAACCCATTGTGGCTAAACGAAGAAGTAAAAGCAATTAACAGTAAAACGAAAGCATTTAAACTACTAAAGCAGGATGGCACCGCTGAAGCTCTAAAAAACTAAAGGGAGAAAAATACTTTATCTAAAAAACTAATTAAAGCTGCCAAAAAGGAAACGGAGAAGCACATTGCTAAGGAGGGTAACACTAATCCCAAACTGTTCTTCAACTATATCAATAGTAAAAGAATCATAAGTGAAAGTGTAGGCCCCTTAAAAAATTGAGAGGAAAGAATGATTGTAGATGACGAGGAAAAAGCTAATATATTAAACACCTTCTTCTCCACGGTATTCATAGTGGAAAATGAAATGCTAGGTGAAATGCCGAGAGACAAATGAAGCGCCCCCAGGAGTATGGTCGCCACATTTGTGTGATGTCATGCTTGGAAGCAATAAAGGGTCTCTCTATCAGGTTAACACAACACACAGCACAGTTCCCACTCCAGGCCAGCAGAGGAGCTCTGAACCAAAACTGGGGGAAGAGCTGCTCTCTGGAGGCCAGGAAGGGGAAATTTAGTCAGTTCGTGTGAGGAAGGAAACATGTGTGGACATGAGGAGAGGAGCTGGAAGACTGAGCAGAGTTCAGGGCTCACTTCAAACTGTAGCGCATGATCTGGAGTCCGGTCTCCAAGATTGTATGGATACTGATGTTCCTGCAGCAGAAACCGGAGGAATAGGAAGCTGTAAATGCTCTGTTCCCACAAAAGACTCGGAGGCACAACAGCAATGTGTGAGCCAGAAGAAGGCGGCTACGGCTGTCTGCCATACGAGGAAGTTCTGAAAGAGCACAAGCAAGTGGAATTTCAGTGTAACACAGTACTGCAAGTACCTCAAATAAGCGCTAGAAAGGAGACTACCCAACCCATCTGCATAAAGAGATTCCTAAGTTGCTTCCAGGCTAATCAGCTCCTGTTCCATCTGTAATCTGGACCCTGGACTGCATTTACAAAGCACAGTAAAGGTAACGGAAACTGCACCCTGTTGTGTCATTGCATTCTTCCTGCAAACCCTCCAGCACTGCTACATCTCTGTGCCAGACACTACACCCTCTTCCTCAACACCTATTACCACTGCCCTGGGACCACAGCTCGACCTGTGGGGAGCAATTACATCTTGCTGCCTTATACCATCTGTCTCAGAGGCCTGCAGCGTCGGCTTAACCCCTTCATTGCCGATCACCACAGGTGGCGTCAAGTATCATCCACTTATAAACTTTAATGAGCCACTCTCAACCCCTTTTACATGGACGCCGAGGGCCACGGACCGGGTCACCGCTACAGTGACACTTCCCTCTGAGATACCGGCCCGTACCGAGTACCCCACTGCCCTGGCGGGCGACCCATTTTGGCATCACAAACAGGATTTACGGAGCATGGTGCCTCCGGGTCCTATGTGCCAGAGACTGTGTTGTGTGCCATAGACTGTGTAATTGCCGCCATTACCCCGCCGCTTGGCGCGCGCGGGAAGCCAAAGGGGTGGGCCATCGTGGGCGGAGCCAGCCGAAGAGCACGAAAAAGTGAAGTGCTGCGCGGGAAGAGGCCAGCGCGTGGGAAGTGAGAAGCCGAGGCCTGCAGTCCCGGCATCCCCCGATCATCCAGCCTGCAAAGCGGCAACCGGTAGGCCAGCGTAACCCACGGCCTGGCCAACGTTAGCTAGGGGGGGGGGGAGAATGTCTGAGGCAAGAGCAGATGCAGCGGTGGACACCACTGCACCCACCACAGCACCGCAAGATGCAGGGGCCAGCGCAGTTAAGCTCCAATGGCACCGCAGAATCCAGCAGCCAGCGCTGCCTTCAGAGCAACGCAAGAATCAGCGCCCACCGCAGCAGTCCCCATAATGCCGTTGTCCATGCCCTATATACTGGAAGCGGCCTGGTCACCGCAGTACTCAGGTGAGTCACATACCCTGAGTGAATTTAAAGAGAGACTGTGCAGTTTGTTTGAGGTGTATCCTCTGTCTGAAAACCAAAAAGTGAACATCCTTATTGGGCAGCTAACTGGTGCAGCACAGAGGGAATTAAAAGTCTGTCAGGACACTGATAAAGAGATGGTTAAAAAGATCCTGGCTGAACTAAGAAGCACTTTTGACACCCACACTGCAGCTGAAATAAAAATGAGATTCTTTGGGTGTAAGCAGAGAGTGCAGGACAGTATACGGGACTATGCTCTTAACCTGCAGGAGGCACTGCGAGCCATAAAGCAGATTGACCCCGACAGTGTGAAAGATGGAGACAGACTGTTAAGTGATCAATTTATTGAGGGACTCCTATCCAGTACCCACAGAGCACAGCTGCACATCATAGCCCTACAAAACCCTGACCTAGACTTTACAGACTTCAAAGACAGGGCTATTCGGGTGCTGCATGAACCAAATGTCTGCCGTCCAGCGCCCCCTAGGCACCCAGCGATCAGATACCACCAAGAAGCAGCATCTTTACCTTCCAGCCCTGGATAATGATCAATCTACAGAACTGCGCCTTCAGGTCCAAGAGCTGACCAAAAATGTGGCTGCACTTGCCAAAACTGTGCAGTCCCTGCAGGTGTCATAGGTGAAGATCCAGCTGGCCTCCAGTCCAGAGGATGTCCCGTGGCTATGGAAGAAGAGAATCCCGCCACGCCGAGGGAGAGACAACGATCGCTATGACCAGGACGGATGTCCCATCTGTCGTCACTGCCACAAGGCAGGCCACATCGCAAGATTCTGCCATTTAAACGAGCAAACCCTTGGGCAGAGGGCCAACCCCCAGGAGTAGGACCACAAGGCCCATAGAACTGGCGAGTCAAGTATGTTGGAGGGCGACCGGTTCTCCCAGTGGTGATTGACGGCATCCCCATGAATGCTTTGCTGGACACTGGCTCTCTGGTGATAACTATGCTATATATCCTTTACAAGCGGTATGGTCAGTCTTTGCCACAAGTAGGATGTTAAGAGATTACCATTAAAGTGGGGCGAGTAGAGTTAAAATCTCAAGGTCTGATAGTTGTAGACTTTGATCGACGAGAATGTAACCCAATGATGACCTTAGGTACTAATGTGATTGAAAATTGTCTTGCTGAGGTTATTGTTTTGTTGCAACAGGTGGCTGAGACTGCTGGTTCCAGTGAACAACGAGTCTTGCAGAAGGAGATCAATGCCCTGATGCAAAGACAGCAGGTAGAACTGTCTGGTGGAGAAATTGGCAGCGTCAGAGTGAGTGATTCTTTCCCCATTGCAATACCCCCCAGATGTGAAATGTTAATTTGGTGTCGGGCAGCCATCGGCCTCAGAGGAAAAGATTAAAAAAGCATTGGTAGAGCCAGTGTATTCTGATAGCAGGCCCACTGTCCTGACAGCCAGAGGGGTAGTTGATGTCCGCAAAGGGAGAGTACCTGTACGCCTCTTGAATTGTGGGGAGGAGGAGGCCACAATACCTCGGTATGCCACAGTTGCTGAGCTGCTTACTGTCAGTAACAACGCAATACAGGCAGCAGAGCCCTTGGTCTCGTCCGACCAGGTGGAGGACAATGGATCTGTAAAGCAGCTGGAGGAGTGGTGTCAGCAGCTGCATGTGGGACCTGACTACACCCCTTCATACCAAAAGATTGGGATTTACCGAGTGACTCAGGAGTATGAGCGGGTATTCAGTAAACACCCTCTAGACTTTGGAAAGGCAAAAGGGGTTCAACACCATATCCCCACTGGAGATCATCCACCCATTAAAGAAAGGTACCAGCCTATACCCCCAACACAATATCAATGTGCCAAAAGTATGTTGCGCGAAAGGAAGGAGGCCGGGGTGATCAGAGACAGTTGTAGCCCCTGGGCAGCTACAATAGTCTTTGTGAAAAAGAAAGATGGTACCATGAGAATGTGTGTTGATTACAGAAAAATTAACAGCATTACACATAAGGATGCCTACCCATTACCCAAAATTGAAGAGTCATTAGCTGCACTTAAAACTGCTATTTTTCCACCTTAGATCTCACTAGTGGGTATTGGCAGGTTCCCGTGGCAGAGGCAAACAAGGAGAAAACAGCGTTTACTACACCAATGGGTCTCTGTGAGTTCAACTACATGCCGTTCGGGCACTGCACCACCCCTGGGACATTTCAACGGCTAATGGAGAGCTGTCTTGGACACAAGAACTTTGAGAAAGTCCTGTTGTACCTTGATGATGTCATTGTTTTCTCCAAGACTTATGAAGACCATCTGAAGCACCTGGCTGAGGTGTTTGAAGCCTTGTCCAACTTTGGCCTGAAAGTGAAGCCTTCTAAATGCCACCTCCTGAAGCCCAAGGTACAGTACCTCAGTCATGTAGTGAGTGCAGAAGGTGTGGCACCGGATCCTGACAAAGTCACAGTCATCCGGGACTGGCAGAAGCCCAGCAACCTCCATGAGGTATGTCAATTCCTCGGGTTGGTAGGCTACTACCGGAGGTTCATCAAAGGCTTCACTGAGATAGCCACACCTATGCAAAATCTTCTGGTGGGCCAGCCCAAGAAAGCCAAGAAGAAGAGTATTGCATTTGAATGGAATGAGGGACTGGAGAGGTCCTTCACTCTACTAAAAATGGCTCTCACAGGAGATGAAGTTCTGGCCTACCCAGATTATGACCAACCATTTGTTTTGTATACTGATGCCAGCAACGTGGGACTGGGAGCAGTACTGTCACAGGTACAGAATGGCAAAGAAAGAGTGATCTACGCCAGCAGGAAGCTTCTTCCCACTGAAAGGAACCCTGACAACTACAGTTCCTTCAAACTGGAGTTCCTCGCCATAGTCTGGGCTGTGACTGAACGATTCAAGCATTACCTAGCTTCAGCCAAGTTTACCATCTTCACGGACAACCACCCGTTGACTCACTTGGAAACTGCAAAACTAGGTGCACTGGAGCAGCGATGGATGGCCCGGCTGTCTAACTATGAATTCACCATCAAGTACCAAGCGGGGCACAAGAATGCCATTGCTGATGCGCTGTCCAGAATGCCTAATCTGCCAGATGCAGGAGAAGACCCTGAGGCACTCGAAGAAATAGAGTTACCTGCCTTCCACCGGCCAATTGCGTCCCAGCATGCCCAAGGAGAGAGAAACAGATGATCTATCGTGAAAGAGGCCACACTAAATCCGTTGCCTCATCATGACTGGGCAGAAATGCAGGATAGCGACCCTGCAGTCCGCCTGGAAAAGGAGCTACTGTCACAAGCTGACTCACGCCCAGATCCAGATATTCCTGAAGAAACCCAGCAGTTGGGGAAGGAAAGAGGCAGGCTGTTCATCTATAAGGGAAAGCTGTGTCGGAGGAGTATCAATGCCCACACTCATGAGCTGGTCTGGCAGGTGGTAGTCCCAAAGAGGGAGGCATCAATCGTCTTGGAAGCATACCACAACGGAGCTGGACACTTCGGATGGAAGAAGTTGGCGGCCTTGCTCCGGGAGAGATTCTACTGGGCTGCTATGAGGAAGGCCATTGAAAATTGGTGTCGGGAGTGTGGACAATGCAACCTGCGCAGGAAGGACCGTAACAGCCAGCGAGCTCCTTTGCAGCCAATAATAACCAAACAACCACTTGAGTTGGTAGCCCTGGACCATGTGAAGCTGGTTCCAAGCCATTCAGGCTACGTTTATGCTCTTACCATCGTTGACCACTACTCGAGATTCCTGGTAGTCGTGCCTGTCAAGGATCAAACAGCCAGGACAGCAGCCAGAGCATTCCAGCAGCACTTTTGTCAACCACACGGATATCCCGAGCGAGTGCTTACAGATCAAGGTCCAGCTTTTGAGGCAGAAGTGTTCCAGGAATTCTGTAACTTGTACAGTTGCAAGAAGATCAGGACAACCCCGTACCATCCACAGACCAATGGCATGTGTGAAAAGGTTAATCAGGTGGTGATCGATCTACTGAAGACCTTGCCTTTGGAGGAGAGGAATCTGTGGCCAGAGAAGTTGCCAGATCTGGTCGACCTCTACAATCACATTCCTGTGAATTCCACCAACTGCACTCCAGCCTACCTAATGAGAGCGAGGCCTGGCAAGTTGCCTATTGATTTGGATATGGGAGTCCTTACACCTGAGGTAACATCACCAGATGCTGACTGGGATACAGAGCGGCAGCAGCAATATTGAAGAGTACAAGAGTGCGTAGAAAAGAGTCTAGCTCAGGCGAGACAAAAACAGGAAAAGAACTACAATCAACATGCACCTGCAGTTCCTTTGTCACCGGGAGAACAAGTCAAAAAAGAGGAAAAGAAGGATGCATAAATTGGATGACCAATGGGAAGCTGAACCCTACACCGTCTTACCATCAAACTTCGACAACACCAAAGTATGCCTTATCAGTAAGGATGGAGGAGAAACCTCATCAGCAGTATCGAGGGATCATTTGAAACTGTGCCCTGACCAACTAAAGGACAGAATGGAAGAGCAAAACAACCTTCAGCCCATAGAGGAAGAAGAAGAAAAGGTCAGCACTGTACTCGGAGAATTCCCTGCAAATTGGTCTAGAGCAAATCAAGCCATAGTGGTGCCAGTTTTGACCTTTCCCCAACTGGTAGTGCAAGAAGAAGTGACTCAAGACCACCCTGAAAACCAGCAAGTACAAGCAGCGGATGCTACATCAGCAGTGGAACAAGAGAATTCTCACCCTGCCAGTGGTGAATCTGTCATGCCCAGAGTGAGTAGAAGTGGTCCTAGGAAATCTAGTATTCCTGTGCTACGCAGAACCACCAGAAGTGTAGCCAGTACAGCACACACTACACCAGTAGTAGTTAACACAAGGCAACCATTAAGGTCCCCAACAACACCAGTGCTACGTAGGTCTGTCCATAGTACCCAAGGTATACCACCCCTAAGGTTTCGTATCTAAATAAGTTATGTGAATGGTAAACTGTAAATATGCAACCTTTTTCAAGCTTATGTGCCTACAGAGACTCTGTAAGAACTTTTGAACAATCTTATTTCCAGGACGTCGACCTGACAGCACCATGGAGGACGTCCTCCTCCTCCTTACAGGGACAGGAAAGCACACAAGAGGTTAAAAGGTCCCGTCCCACCCCCTTTCCCTCAGTGTCTTTCCTGTCTCTGCATGGAGGGACATGCGAGAGGATTGCTCAGGAACTTACCGGAGGGCTCAGGGGGATCGTGCGGCCAGTCCAATCCTTCCCCCTGTCAAAGAAACCCGGGGCCGAAACTCTCCGGGGGGGCGGGGGGTAGGGGGGAGTCCCTCTGCCCCAAAGGCAAGGAGCAGGACGACGCTCCTGGAGGGAGCTGCTCCTCCTGGTGGGAGGTTGTCGACTCCAGTTAGCGGTCGCCGTGGCAGTCGGAAGCCGGTCCCCCGCAGGCAGCTGGTGGTGCGGGCGCCGGCGCCACAGACTGAGCGCCCTCAGAGGTGCAGGCGGGAACTAGCATCCGGGCAGGAAGCGGAAGTGGCCGGGGCGATTCCTGGGCTATCGCGAAAAGACACGCGTCATTGCCGGTGACGTCACGCGCCGGTTTTGAAACCGCGCGTTCCAGCAGCTCAGCTACCTGTCAGATTCAGTGGTAATGGACCCAGAGGCCCCATCAGAAGGAGGGTTAAGTGTGCCTGGCGCAGTCCACCCTCCCCACAGCCATCCCCGCAGCCCAGGACGACTGACCCGACTGTCCCTATCTTATATCAATAGGAGAAGGGAACCCCAGCAGCCCCACCAACGGTGACTAAGGACCCAGCCAAGGCCACATCTAAGTCGGTCAGATGCCCTATATGCAGGGTAAAGCTGCCAGACACTCATATCAAAACCCTCCGTGGACCCTGCACATCTAGGGTTGTAAGAGACGAGCAGTCCCCCAGCCCGGGGCCAAGCTGCAAACGGCCGAGGTGGGAGGCAGAGCCAGTCTCTGAAGCAAGCTCTATCGAGGGGTCAGACTTCCGTGACTTGGATCCTGAGGAAGAGGGAGAGATCCCAGCCGACAGACGGGACCAGGACAGGAAATACCTGGTCAGACTAGATGACACTGACGAGTTGGTCCAGGCGGTAAGGAACACTATGCAGATCGAAGAAGTTCCAAAGCCGCAATCCAGACAGGACCTGATGTTTGGGGGACTGGTGGCTCGGAGACAGACTGTGTTCCCTGTAAGTGAACACATTAAAACGATGGTCCTAGATGAGTGGAAGGAGGCAGAATGTCGAGTCGTGTTGTCCTGCGACTTTAAGAGCCGACTACCTTTTGACCCTGAGGAAACACGATTGTGGGAGGAGATTCCTAGGATTGACGTTCCCGTAGCTAAGGTCGCCAAAAAAAAAAACGCCATTCCGTTCGAGGACTCATCAAGTCTCCGGGACCCGATGGACAGGAAGGCGGATGTTCTATTAAAGAGAACATGGGAGACGGCGGCAGCCCTCATTAGAGCTAACATAGCAGCCACCTTAGTGGCCAGGTCCATGTTCTTATGGATAGGGCAGTTAGAAGAGCACCTAACCAACAAAACCCCTTGATCCTGACATCCCTTCCTCTGATGAAATCAGCCACGGCGTTCCTGTCAGATACGTCAGCCGAATCAGTAAGGTTCGCAGCCAGGAACAGCTCCCTGTCTAATGCGGCTCGGAGGGCACTCTGGCTTAAATCTTGGTCAGGGGATAATGCTTCAAAGGCGAGGCTATGCTCCATCCCCTTTTCAGGCACAAGGGTGTTTGGACCAGCCCTAGACAGTATTTTAGAGCTTGTGTCCGACAAAAATAAGGGTTTCCAGAGGAAAGACCTAAGCTTCCCCAGCCCTTTCGGAGAGTGCCCTTCTTTAGGAGACAGACCAACTTTAGGAGCCAGGGTAGGTCCAACAGGGGCTCCTATAGAAGCTCCCACAGCCAGGGTGGGAGAAGCAAGGGCTCCCTTTTTGCGCCAACCTCCAGATCTAGGAGGCAATGATGCCAGGAGTATTGGGGGAAGACCGCCACTTTGCAGTAAGTTGGGCCCGGGTTACCCACAATCAGTGGGTCCTCAGAACCATTGCAGAAGGCTACAGTATAGAATGCTGTGGAGCGCCCGCCAGGGCTAGCGGGGTACTCGGTACCGGGCCCGTTGATCTCAATGGGAGTTGTCACGGAAGCGGTGACCCGGTCCGTGGCCCTGGGGCTCCATGGCAAACAGGGGAATTGCAATAGTGGAATGTAGTTAAATGAATAGTTTGTGACGCCACCTGTGGTGTTCAGCAAGTGAGATGTTAGGCCGACGCTGCATGCAGATCCTCTGGGACTGGTGGTGTGTTGCAGCCGAGATGGTGAAGCTCCCCACAGGTGGAGCTGTAGTCCCAGGGAAGTGTGGATGTAGTAATGGAGGAGAGATGCAGGCAGTGTAGAAGCTGGTACCCAGATGTAACGGTACCCGGTGTGTTGGCGCAGGAAGGAATGGAGGACACCAGGGCTTGTAGTTCCATGCCCGGACTCTGTGAATGTTAACCCCACAAGTGCCCGGCAAGAGAGAGAGAGATCTCTCTCTGTCACCCGGACACGTGAGAGATCTCTCTCGCCGGGCACTTGTGGGGTTAACACTCACAGTGTCTGGTTGAGAGAGAGAGATCTCTCTGTGGGGTTAACCCCACAAGTGCCCAGCAAGAGAGAGAGATTCTCTTGCCTGGACACTAATGTTAACCCCCCATGTCTCTCTCTCTCCACCCCCCTCCCCTCTCCTCCCCTCCCCTCCCCTATCCTCTCCTCCCCTCACCTCCCTTTCAGCAGCTGTCTCATTGGCTGCCTCTGTCCTGCGGCTCCTTTAATAATGTCCGAGCCGTATCGTCTCGCTGCACACACATCCGGTGTCACGGCTGCAGGCCGGATCCGGCGGCCCGGCTTTTCGCCGCACGCCGCCGGACCCCACACACCGGATGTGTGAAAGTAGCCTAAGATTCGCAGTCAGTCTACCGACCCAGACCTGCCACTTCCAGTTCCAATGCCTTCCATTCGGGCTGGCTTCAGCCCCCCGAATATTCACAAAGCTGGTAGCGGAGGTAGTGGCCTACCTGAGAAATCAGGATATCGTCATCGTACCATACTTAGATGACTTCCTTCTGGTGGCAGGATCTGAAGAAAAGCTCATTCGCGACAGAGGTCGAACAGTTACAATATTGGAGTTCCTTGGCTGGGTGATCAACGAGAAGAAGTCAGACCTGAGACCAGAAAGCAGAAAGATCTTCCTGGGAGTTCTCCTAGATTCAGGAAACAGGATATCCCTACTACCAGGAAAGAAGCAGAGGACTATACAGAACAGAGCCAAGGACCTCCTCGAGCATCGCTCCTCCATAAGAGGGGCAATGGAGGTTTTGGGCCTAATGACGGCTTGAATACCGTGCGTCAGATGGGCCCAGTTCCATACAGAAGGAAATCCTCGCAAGATGGGACAGGTGTCAGGCTTCACTCAACAAGCCCATAACGCTGCCAGGACCAGTGAAAAGGTCGCTACAGTGGTGGACACAGCCCAGGAACCTGCAGGTGGGCATGCTATGGACAACCACTCCATACGTGGTAGTCACCACAGATGCCAGTACGTGGGGATGGGGAGCCCACGTAGGAGGCAAGATTTTCCAGGGAGAATGGCCAGTAGACATCAGAGACAGATCCTCCAACTTCAGGGAACTCTATGCGGTCTGGGAAGCCCTGCGACGGACCCGGTCAGTTGTGAAGAACCGACACGTTCGAATATTATCTGACAACATAACAGCAGTTTCATTCCTGAAGCACCAGGGGGGCCCCAGGCATTGTCCACTCCAAGCACTAGCAGAACGAATATTTGCATGGGCAGAGGAAACTGTCCTCTCAATAATGGCAATCCACCTGGAGGGTTCCCAAAACGTGGTAGCGGACTACCTAAGCAGACAGCAGGTCAGCCCGACAAAGTGGGAGCTGAACGAAGAGATCTTCCATCAACTGTGTCTGCATTGGGGGACCCCCAGAATAGACCTATTCGCAAATCGGAAAAACTCAAAGGTCTCCAGATTCTATTCCTTGAACTCAGCTGACTACCCGGATGGTGTAGACGCCCTGAGTCACGCTTGAGTAGAACCCCTCTCGTACGCATTCCCACCAGTGGCATTCATACCGGCGGTACTCAGGAATATCCACGAGGACCACGCAAGGTGATGATAGTCCCATACTGGCCGAGGAGAAGCTGGTTTCCCCTACTAGGGGCCATGGCAGTGGAAAGCCCAGTCGAGCTACCTCTGAAGGAAGATGTCATCCACCAGGGCCCGATCCGTCACCCAGATCCAGCAAGACTCTACCACTCGGCTTAGATCCTGAAAGGGACATCCTGAAGGCAAAGGGCTTATCAAATCAGGTCATATCTACCCTACTGGCCAGCAGGAAACCGGTTACATCCGCAATCTACCGGAAAATATGGAAGAAATTCTGTCTGGACGGTGGCAGGTCCGACTTCGTAGCAGGTACCCCTGATCTCCCTAGTGTCCTAGATTTCCTACAGTTGGGGTATAATAAGGGCCTTAAACCCAGCACCTTAAAGGTCCAGATTTCGGCCTTGAGCTCCTTCTTTGATTATCCGCTAGCCTCTCATCCTTGGGTAATAAGATTCATAAGGGCCACGCAACGTCTTCGCCCCAGGATTAGGCAGCTCACCCTGCCTTGGGACCTTAACCTGGTCCTCAGATCCCTAGGGACCCCTATGTTACCAGTGAAAGGATGACCATCTCAACTCTCACTTGGAAAACGGCCTTCCTTGTAGCCATTACCACAGCCAAGAGAATAGGGGAACTCCAGGCCCTGTCCACCAAAGATCCATATCTCCAGATTAGAGAGGACCATGTAATCCTGAGATTAGATCCAGCATTTATCCCAAAGGTAGCCTCTTACCAAAATATAAACCAGGAGGTAGTGTTACCATCCTTCTGTGACAATCCCCGTAATGGAAATGGAATCCACTCATTAGACGTGAGACAAGCAGTTATGAACTACCTTGAGGCCACCAACAGTTGGCGCATTGACTCAAATCTGTTCATCCTTTTTGGGGGCAAGAACAAGGGGGAAAAGCCTCTAAGGCATCCATCGCAAGATGGATTACCTCAGTAATTTCAGATGCCTACCAATCCGAAGGCGCCAACCTGCCAGATACGTTAAAGGCCCACTCTACAAGGGCAGTATCGGCCTCTTGGGCCGAGCGAGCGGGCGCCTCGGTTGATCAGATCTGTAGAGCAGCAACCTGGGCCAGTCTCAATACATTTTGCAAGCACTACAAGCTTGACGTGCTATCAGGTCAACATACTGCATTTGGGAGAAAGGTTCTCCAAGCGGTAGTCCCACCCTGAGGAGGTGCTGTCAGGTGGACGTCCTGGAAAATAGACATTAGACCAACCGGTAATTATGTTTCCAGGAGTCCATCCTGACAACACGGGTAGTTCCCTCCCTGTTATGTTGTATTATGTAATGTTATGTCATATGCTGTAATATGATTGTATCATTAAAGTGTTATTGCATTTTCCACGCTGTGGTACTTGTTAAATCACTGGGGGAAAGTGGGTGGGACGGGACCTTTTAACCTCTCGTGTGCTTTCCTGTCCCTGTAAGGAGGAGGACGAAGTCCTCCACGGTGCTGTCAGGATGGACTCCTGGAAACATCATTACCGGTAGGTCTAATGCCTATTTTTGTTTTTGATGGACAATTGGACCACAGGACTATGTGTGGTCAAAACTATCTTGTACATAGTTTACCAACTGCTCAGGAATTGGGCCATGGACATTGACGCATGGACTAATCGTCATCAGGACTATTTTTGAGCTTTGGTTTTTGTAATTTTTCATTTTTGAAATCTTGTTACATTTACAATTGTTCATTTGTTAATGTGTTCTGCATGTTTTCTTCAGTCCGGGAGTACTGAATTGCACTAGGGGGGAATGTGGCGCCCCCAGGAGTATAGTCACCACAGTGGCAATACCTTCCTCCTAGGGAGTGTGATGTCATGCTTGGAAGCAATAAAGGGTCTCTCTATCAGGTAAATACAACACACAGCACAGTTCCCACTCCAGGCAAGCAGAGGGATCTCTGAACCAAAACTGGGGGAAGAGCTGCTCTCTGGGGGCCAGGAAAGGGAAATTTAGTCAGTTCGTGTGAGGAGGGAAGCGTGTGTAAACATGAGGAGAGGAGCTGAAAGACTGAGCAGAGTTCAGGGCTCACTTCAAGCTGTAGCGCATGATCTGGAGTCCGGTCTCCAAGATTGTACGGATACTGATGTTCCTGCAGCAGAAACCGGAGGAATAGGAAGCTGTAAATGCTCTGTTCCCACTTAAGCCTCGGAGGCACAACAGCAACGTGTGAGCCAGAAGGCGGCGCCTACGGCTGTCTGCCATACAAGGAAGTTCTGAAAGAGCACAAGCAAGTGGAACTTCAGTGTAACACAGTACTGCAAGTACCTCAAATAAGCGCTAGAAAGGAGACTACCCAACCCATCTGCATAGAGAGATTCCTAAGTTGCTTCCAGGCTAATTAGCTCCTGTTCCATCTGTAATCTGGACCCTGGACTGCATTTACAAAGCACAGTAAAGGTAACGGAAACTGCACCCTGTTGTGTCATTGCATTCTTCCTGCAAACCTTCCAGCACTGCTACATCTCTGTGTCAGACACTACACCCTCTTCCTCAACACCTATTACCACTGCCCTGGGACCACAGCTCCACCTGTGGGGAGCTATTACATCTTGCTGCCTTATACCTTCTGTCTCAGAGGCCTGCAGCGTCGGCATAACCCCTTCATTGCCGATCACCACAGGTGGCGTCACGTATCATCCACTTATAAACTTTAATGAGTCACTCTCAACCCCTTTTACATGGATGCCCAGGGCCACGGACCAGGTCACCGCTACTGTGACACTTCCCTCTGAGATAGTGGCCCGGTACCAAGTACCCCACTGCCCTGGCGGGCGACCCACAAAGAAAACCCTATATCAAGTGTCACCAATCTAACCCAATATAAATCCTTATGGATAAAGTATCTATCTCAGGCTTACTGTGCGCTGCTTGACCAGGATAAAAATACTACCACATGAGAAGTTTAACCATTTAATTACCGACGCGTTTCAAAGTGTAAACCACTTCTTCCTCAGGGATGACATGACTACATTACACTTTGAAACGCGTCGGTAATTAAATGGTTAAACTTCTCATGTGGTAGTATTTTTATCCTGGTCAAGCAGCGCACAGTAAGCCTGAGAGATACTTTATCCATAAGGATTTATATTGGTGGTCACGGAGTGGACCTTCAGGCGTGCAGCAAGCTGACATTGGTTTATATGCCTATATCCTTCCCGGAAAGGGTGAGTAGATTTCATCAGTTTTTATTCCGTTTTCCACCCAGATAAGACCCTATTGCGCTTTTCTTTTTCCTTAGTTTTTATACCAATCTAACCCAAGAAGATGTGAGAAACTGGCTAAATAAGATTAGAATAGATCAATCTCCAGGTCCGGATGGCATACACCCACGAGAACTAAGAGTACTAAGTAATGTAATAGACAAGCCATTATTTCTGATATTTAGGGACTCTATAGTGACGGGGTCTGTTCCACAGGACTGGCGCATTGCAAATGTGGTACCAATTTTCAAAAAAGGCTCTAAAAGTGACCCTGGATATTATAGGCCAGTAAGTCTAACCTCTGTTGTTGGTAAAATATTTGAAGGGTTTCTGAGGGATGTTATTCTGGATTATATCAATGAGAATAACTGTGTAACTCCATATCAGCATGGGTTTATGTGGAATCGCTTCTGTCAATCCAATCTAATCAGTTTTTATGAAGAGGTAAGCTATAGACTGGAACAAGGTGAATCTTTCGATGTGGTAGAACTTGATTTTTCCAAAGCGTTTCATACCGTGCCACACAAGAGGTTGGTACACAACATGAGAATTCTGGGTCTGGGGGAAAATGTGTGTACATGGTGTGGTGTAGTAACCACTGTGTCCACTAGGGGGCGCCGTGTGGATGTCCCAAGAGAAAGGATGAGTGGCAGAATCCTGAAGGATGGTTATGTATCTCAAGGTGGGTGGCCTTGAGATGGAGACTTATGTATGTGTATTGATCAGCAATGATATTGCTGAGATGTTGCTACAATGTGTAAGGGAGAGGTCTCCAGGTAACTAGAGAGATGGGCGGGCCTGTTTACCTACAAACCCACCCAGGGGGTGTGTTTAAAGCACTGTTGGAAAGAGTGTGTAAATGCTTGAAGGACCTGTGATGAGGTCAGAGTCATGTGACCCGGTGGGCATGGCTATGAACCATATAATGTGGCCAGGGTAGGTCACAGGTGGTGAATGCTGGGACCCGATTGGTCCAGTGTGGAAGGTTCCGCTGAGATGGAGCTTCCTGGCTAACAGCCTGTGGAGTGGCTATGGTGAATGGCTGCACGTGTCTCAGAGTTCCCAGGGGAGGGAATGAACGTCTGCAGTAAGCTGAAGCAGCCATAAGGAGACCCGGACGTGGGTGAGATAAATGAGGCTAAGAGAGCCTGTATGCTGGACATTGTACAACCTGTGTGAACACAGGGTTTACAGAGTGAAGCTTTGGTATGGACGCTCTGCTGTTTCCAGTTGCTTTGGTTTATGATGATGAATAAACCTCATGGACTATGATGATGCTTTTTGAAAACCCCGTTCCGGATGTGATGTATTCACTGCCGAGCGAGTACCCCCTACTTAGAAGACAGCGCTACCTCACAATGGGTAAGTAACTGGCTTAGTTATAGAAAGCAGAGGTTGGTTATAAATGGGATATTCTCTAACTGGGTCGCTGTGACCAGTGGGGTACCGCAGGGCTCGGTGTTGGGACCTATTCTCTTCAACGTATTAATGATCTGGTAGAAGGTTAACACAGTAAAATATGGATATTTGCAGAGGGTACAAAACTATGTAAACCACTAGTAGTATTCTGCTACAGATGGATCTGGATAAGTTGGAAACTTGGGCCGAAAGGTGGCAGATGCGGTATAGCAATGATAAATGTAAGATTATACACATGGAAAGAAGGAATCAATATCACCATTACACACTGAACGGGAAACCACTGGGTAAATCTGACATGGAGAAGGACTTGGGGATCCTAGTTAATGATAAACTTACCTGTTGCAGCCAGTGCCAGGCTGCGGCTGCCAAGGCAAACAGGATCATGGGGTGCATTAAAAGAGGTCTGGATACACATGATGAGAGCATTATACTGCCTCTGTACAAATCCCTGGTTAGACCGCACATGGAGTACTGTGTGCAGTTTTGGGCACCAGTGCTCAGGAAGGATATAATGGAACTAGAGCGGGTACAAAGGAGGGCAACAAAATTAATAAAGGGGTTGGGGGAACTACAATACCCAGAGAGATTAGAAAAACTAGGATTATTTAGTCTAGATAAAAGATGACCGAGGGGTGATCTAATAACCATGTATAAGTATATAAGGGGACAATACAAATATCTCTCTGAGGATCTGTTTATACCAAGGAAGGTGACTGTCACAAGGGGGCATTCTCTGCGTCTGGAGGAGAGAAGGTTTTTCCACCAACATAGAAGAGGATTCTTTACTGTTGGGGCAGTGAGAAGCTAGAATTCTTTGCCTGAGGAGGTGGTGATGGCGAACTCAGACGAGGGGTTCAAGAGAGGCCTGGATGTCTTCCTGGAGCGTAACAATATTGTATCTTACAGTTATTAGGTTCTTCAGAAGGACGGAGATCTGGGGATTTATTCTGACGGAATATAGGCTGAACGGGATGGATAAATGTCTTTTTTCGGCTAACTATGTACTATGTAGCTCACAGTTCCCAAAACAATTCCAAGGTTAAGGAAGCTATCACTGGCAACTACCCAAGCTAAGAGGTGTGTACTTGTACCAGAGGGAAGTGGAGAAAATCAGAACAGCTGAGAACTCAGAATGGAAAGTTTTAGGAAACAAGCAGGAGAGTTTAATCCTTGCAAGCAATGAACAAGGGAAATCTGCATAGCTAACTGGAAAGCAAAGCACATGCAACCAGTGCAGTAGTGCGTGTAGTGAAATGCTGTAATCTTCTGAGCCCTGAAATAAGAGGAAACCACTCTGTGTCACAATATCCCTGTGACAATGGGTGGATGGATTCACTGGACTCTGGGTCCATCAGCCAGGTCATGGGTACATGAATGGTACCCATTTACCACTGCTTTTCTCTCTCACACACACACACACCAGCAATATGTAATTTTTATTCAGAAGCTTTATTTCCTTATCTATACTACTAGGCTGTGACGTCCTTCCACTATCCAGATTCCCTACATAGCGGCTGCTGCTTTCTTTGCCTCAGATGTGATGTGATAACTACACGGCATTGTAGACTACAACCGCACTGCCACAACTGAGGTCACGTGAACCTCCTATGGCAGAAGCAAACTTTTGCATTGTGAAAAATAGTCGTGGGCATTGTTGGGTTTTTTTTTCGATCACTAATTTTTCAAATTTACTGAGTACCGCAAAATCTTAAAATCCTACACAAATTCAATTACTATCGGTTTGTACTTTAATAGGACGTGCACTCCGAGGGAGGTTAGGTGAGACGCCCCGGATTGTGGTATTATTTATATCTGGCATGTGCCTATTGTGAAATGTGAAAATTTTTTTTTTGTTTTTAATTACAGAGTTCTGAATTTTATTATTCACATATAGATTTTTTTACAGTTTAGCATCCCCATAACTGTACTGACAAGGAGAATAATTTTGTCAGGTCACTTTTGCCACACAATGCACGCCGTAAGAAAAAGCGAACCAAAAAATAAGAAAGCAATAACAAAAATGAGATTTCTCGTCTCACTTTTTTTTTCCTGTATTTTTTTTTTTCAGGACATTATATGGTGTCCTTGAAAACTACAGCTCATTCCATAGAAAAAAAACAAGACCTCGCACTGAATGTGGATGGGAAAAGTAAAAAAAAAAAAAAGATCTGTGTCTGATAAAACGAGAAGGAAAAATTGAAAGTGCAAAAGTAAAAAATTGGCTGCACGGAAAGCGGTTAATAAAGTACATATTTTTTAGCCGTTCATTAATATGCGGGTACTTTATGTAGAATTATTCCCGCACTTATATTTCCAGCGTCTCGGCGCCCCCGGGGGAGCGTAATACGTCTTATTACGAGCTCGTTACTTTTGTAATAAGATTACTTGAAACTGTAAAGCGCTGCGGAATATGTTGGCGCTATATAAATAAAGATTTTTATTATTACTCTATACAATGAAGAAAACACATCTTTCCCGGCACCAGATGTCAGAAATTAATATCAGTTGTATTTTTGCAAATTTTTACAGTGAAAACCTAAAAACACAGTCCTAGACTACAACCCCCATCAGGTACTTACCCCTCCAATCCATCCCACACAGCAGAGCAGGAGCAGGAGTCTCTTGCTGGTCCACATCTGTGACTGTCGGAGGACGGGTGTGTGACTGCGCACTCACTAACCGGACACACCTCACAGCTGATAAATCTCCCAGCACATTATCTGCTCACAAACAGAGTTGTTCACACATAGTAATGTGTCATGAGAAAAAGACCTATTGTTTATATGTTTTAACTTTTTTTTCCAATTCACAAACTTTATTAAAAATCTAAATTTTAAAATCTTGAAATTTTCACACCGGCCACTGTTTTTTGTTTTTTTTTTTGTTCTCATAACTTTAATTTCCTGCCGTTTCAGGAAACCCACAGTAGCAGCAACGAGCTGAATCTGACCCCATCTTTTTTTTTTTTTTTATTGAAGCCTCTAATGAGCATGTATAAAAGTCATAGCGAAGGGAGAGGGGGGAGGCGAGATGTGACATCGCCAAATTAATTATTGGATATGGTGATAGATAAGACCTCCCAACAATATTACCCAATACCTCTTTCTTTTTTCACCTAGTTTTTTTTTCATATATTATGACTTATTTTATGAGTATTTATATATTTTGCCCAATAAAGTAAAAAAAAAAAAATAATTTTATCCTTCAGGCCTCCAGGTTTGTTGTAAATCGGTGCCTATAGGACCCTATCAGAGACAGGCGCTAAAAAGCAGCCGCTCACTGTCATGATGAAATAATGCACCGCACTACTAAAATAGTGCAGTGTATTTATTGCCTAAGCAAAGGATCACATATTAATGTCCCTTTGCGAGCCTAATAAATAAATATTGTGAAAAAAAAAGCTTGTGTTTTAAATAAAAAAATTTTTTTAAAAATCCTATTTGTACCTCCCCGTAAAAAAACAAACACCCCTAAAAATGACACGTATTTGGTGCTGTGGTGTGCATAACAAATTGTACCATAAAACTACCGTATATCATTAATTATACCACCAGATGAACCGCGTAGCAAAAAAATAAAAATACAAAAAAGTGCCAGAATTGCTGTTTTTGTTCATTGTTACTCACATAAAAATGAATTAAAAAATGGTAAAAAAAAACATATGTCGTCAAACATGACCTCATACAACTCCTGTACAAAATAATAAATAGAAAAAGTTACGGGTGTAGGAATATGCTGACTAGTGATGAGCCAGCACTAAAATGCTCGGGTGCTCGTTGCTCGAGTAGAGTAAATTGGAATACTCGGGTACTCGGACAGAACAACGAGCCCAATGTAAGTCTATGGGAGACCCGAGCATTTTTACCATGATCCCCCCCCCCGGGGTCCTTGAGAAAAACAAAAGAGAAAAGAACATGCCAATAATAATGGGAACACCCAAAATACAAAAATAGTAATTTGTGCTTTATTAACCAATCAAAAAAGACATACAAAGGACACAAGGTTAAAAACATTAAAAAAAAACACAGAAATGCATAAACTAGCCATACCTTGAAATAAAGGAAATGGCAACCCACAACATCACCCATGAAGCACAAATTACAAAAGGCTCATAAGTCACAATGTGCGCACACAAATACCTCAAATGTTTGCCACAGCAGCAAGAAGTGAAGGTAAACAGTTACCCTTATCCACAGTATTTTATAGGCAGAGAGTAGAAAAAAAACATGTATGTGTGTAACACCTAGACCATGGGTCTGAATCAAAAATAATACATGAAAGGAAATTCTTATGCTGCTAGAAATGATGTCAAAGCTGCATCAGAATAAATATTTGAGCAGCTCAAGATACTATGTGGCGCCCCTGAGGGTCCAGTCGCAACAGAGGTACTGCACCTCCTCCTGAGGTGTAGTATCTCACTCCCCAGGTAAGATGGTAACACCTGACCAGACTCCAGCACCTACATCCAGCACAGACACCTTAGAACAGCAGAGCACCCTTTGTGGCAGCTGCTTTGGTTCATGAAGGGTGCTGGGTGGTGGGTGGAGCTTAAATAACATTAGAGGGGAAAGCTGACAGGACATTAGGTTAGAATCCCCTGGGAGGGATGGAGTGAAAGCAGCCTCCTGTGAGCTGGAGCTGGTGGCAAGGAGAGAGAAAGAGAAAGATCAGTTGGTCAGAAGAAAGATAGGTAAGTACGGAACATGAGGAGAGAGACTGGGGACTAGGGCTAGAGCAGAGCCCTTTTCTAAGTTTAATGCGCCAAAGGCCAGGCTGTGTGTGATACTAATGATCCTACAGCAGAAACCAGAGGAATAGAAGTTGTGACCACTTTATTCCCACCTAAGACTCGACGACACAGCAGCAACGTGTGTGAGCTGGGACATGATTGTAAGGCGTCCCCGAAGTAGGCTACAGCTGCCTGTCATGCGAGTGGAGTTATAAGGAACAGCAAGAAAGAGGAATTTGAGTGTAATTCATAACTACAAGTACTTCAGATTAGGGCTAGAAAGGAGACGTTCAGGAAAGGCACATTTGGAAGGGAGTGCTGGAAGGGTTATTCCATCTGCCTCGGAGTTGGCTGAGCCCCTGACCTGGAGGACCTGGAGGACACAGCACAGAAGCGAGCACCTGTCTATGCCAGAAAAGTGAGTAAAGCATTGGAACTGCATTCAGCTGTGTCATTGCCTTCTTCCTGCACCAACCTACTCAGCACTGCTACATCGCTGTGCCTAACACTATACCTTCTACCTCAACATCTACAACCGCTGCCCTGGGACTACACCTCTACCTGTGGAGAGCTATTAAATCTTTGCTGCACTGTTCTGTCCCCACATGAGGCGAATGGAGGTGTAGTTGATTGGGGCTGGGAGAGATTCCTACCTTCCGTTTCCTCAATGCAGAGCAGACAGGACCATGTTGCTGTTTTGCTGTTCTTGCGTCCGGAGAGATGATACACACCCAGGATTGTGAAGTCCAGACTTGTTTATTTGGAAATCTGGACATACAGCATATGATTGGTAATGCAGTACTTCTCCAGAAATGCAGGTGTAACAACCAAGGTGGTACCACAACGAAGTGTGAGCAAAGTGTTGAGCAAATTGAGCAACAAATATGTGAATCAGCAATGTGCAACAAATGTGGTCGAAAAACTGATGCCTTTCACAGCTCGGTACAAGCCTGTCTCTCCCGGGTGAAAATGAAACTAGAAAGGCTGCTAAGCAGGGAGAGAAGGAGTGACTGACCCAGAAGTGGAAGGCATGTACTAGAATTAATTAGCTGCAGGCTGCTATACAGAAAAGGGACAGCAGGTGGCAGCAGACCAAATGCAAGACTTATACAAAGAATGGTAAACAGGCTCGGACTGGCCCACTGAGGTACCGTTGGATCCCTCGGTGGGCCCCGCCCCCGAATGTCACTGTCACTCACTGGTCGCTCGTACCCAGGCCAGGACAGGGCCGGCATCAGCACCCGGGCAAGTCCTGGGGCCCTGGCGAGATGGGAGGGCCCACTCACGCTGTCTGGGATACCCGCCGGCCGCCGCCACGCCCCCCATGTACTGACCCCATCCTGCGCCCTCCGCGAGGGACCCACGCAGTGACGCAGCCCCTTACAGCCAGCAATGATCATCGCTTCCTTCGGCTGTAATCTTGTGTGCGGTGCCAGCACAGGACCTGTGATGAGGTCACAGGAGGGGAGGAGTCTGGTCACATGATCAGGGTGGCTGCAGGACTCTGTTGTGCTGGTCGCTTTTCATTATGGTGCTGGTCTGGATGGATGAGGTAACGTTTATGTGTGGGACAGTGGGGTCAGGGAGGGGTTTAACAAGGTGGATGTAGCAGAGCCGTGTGTGTACTTGTGTGGGGTCAGGAGGGGTTTACAAGGTGGATGTAGCAGAGCCGTGTGTGTACTTGTGTGGGGTCAGGGAGGGGTTTACAAGGTGGATGTAGCAGAGCCGTGTGTGTTCTTGTGTGGGGTCAGGAGGGGTTTACAAGGTGGATGTAGCAGAGCCGTGTGTGTACTTGTGTGGGGTCAGGAGAGGTTTACAAGGTGGATGTGGCAGAGCCGTGTGTGTACTTGTGTGGGGTCAGGGAGGGGTTTACAAGGTGGATGTAGCAGAGCCGTGTGTGTACTTTGTGTGGGGTCAGGGAGGGGTTTAACAAGGTGTATGTAGCAGAGCCGTGTGTGTACTTGTGTGGGGTCAGGGAGGGGTTTAACAAGGAGGATGTAGCAGAGCCGTGTGTGTACTTGTGTGGGGTCAGGAGGGGTTTACAAGGTGGATGTAGCAGAGCCGTGTGTGTACTTGTGTGGGGTCAGGAGGGGTTTACAAGGTGGATGTAGCAGAGCCGTGTGTGTACTTGTGTGGGGTCAGGGAAGGGTTTAACAAGGTGGATGTAGCAGAGCCGTGTGTGTACTTGTGTGGGGTCAGGAGGGGTTTACAAGGTGGATGTAGCAGAGCCGTGTGTGTACTTGTGTGGGGTCAGGGAGGGGTTTAACAAGGTGGATGTAGCAGAGCCGTGTGTGTTCTTGGGTGGTGTCAGGAGGGGTTTACAAGTTGTATGGAGCAGAGCCGTGTGTGTACGAGGTGTACGGAGCAGAGCCGTGTGTGTACGAGGTGTACGGAGCGAAGCCGTGTGTGTGTACGAGGTGTATGGAGCAGAGCCGTGTGTGTACGAGATGTACGGAGAAGAGTCGTGTGTGTACGAGGTGTACGGAGCTGAGCCGTGTGTTTATGTAGAGGAGCAGAGCCGGGGGTGTACGGAGTGAAGCTGCGTGTGTACAAGGTGTACGGAGCGGAGCCGTGTGTGTACGAGGTGTATGGTGGGGAGCATTTATACCTCCCGAGTCCCAACTGTCCCGGATCCAGCGAGACAGTCCCGATTTTGAGAGAGAGACTGCCCCAGCCGGGAGCATACTTTCCCCGCGGGACACAGGAGTACACAGCGGAGCCCCAAGGAGCAATTTAAAACTTGCACGTAACGTTCTACCGGAAGTGACGTGCTGGAAGCTGACCAGAAATTAGGTCCTTTCAGTAGGAGATTGTGACGGAACCATGGAGGCACTTCAGGGAATGCTTCAGATCCATCACCGTGTCCTCCTCTGACAGCGGACAGCGAGATCGCCCTGGAATCGGGGATGTCGGCCATGTGAGCGGATCATGATATGTCCTGCACCAGGAGGCTCAGGTAGGCACTACAATGGGAGCTGGGCTGCTATAGTATCTTAATAGAATTTTTCTTTCTCTGTTTCTTTCTCTCTCTGTTCTTTCTCTCTAATCTTTTTTTTCTCTCTCTCTGTTCTTTCGCTCTCTGTTCTCTTTCTTTCTGTCTCTGTTCTTTCTCTCTGTCTGTTCTCTCTTTCCTCTCTTTCTCTCTCTCTGTTCTTTCTTTCCCCTCTTCCTCTCTGTTCTTTCCCCTCTTTCTTTTTCTCTCTACCTCTCTGTTCTTTCTTTCCCCTCCTTTTTCTCTCTCCCTGTTCTTTTTTTCTGTCAACTCTTTTTCTCTCTCCGTTCTTTCTTTCCCCTGTTTTCTCTCCCTCTCTGTTCTTTATTCCCCTCTTTCTTTCTCTTTATTTCTTTCTCTCTCTGTTCTTTTTTTCTGTCCACTCTTTCTTTCTCTTTGTTCTTTTTCTTTCTTTCTTCTTTCTCTCTGTTCTTTCTTTCCCCTCTTTCTCTATCTGTTCTTTCTTTCTTTACCCTCTTTCTTTCTCTTTCTTTCTGGTCTTTTCTTTCTCTCTCTGTTCTTCCTTTCTTTCTCTGTTCTTTATTTTCTTTCTTTCTTTCTCTGTTCGTTCTTTCTATGTTCTTTCTTTCTTTCTCTCTCTGTATCTTTCTCTGTTCTTCCTTCCATTCTTTCTCTGTTCTTTATTTCCCCTCTCTTCTTTCTTTCATGCGTACACTACTAATCAGTAGCCTCCATCACATGAACGTGTTTTGCCACAGAGCGAGTGTCCGTGTGGATCACATGCGTGTCCGTGTGATCCACACAGAGAGAAGTCCGTTTTTGGCCGTCACCACGGATGTCACACGGCATGAGTCGTGGTATGTGTTAAGGGGGGGCCAACTGAGACTTTTTCGCCCGGGGCCCTCAAAAACCTGGAGCCGGCCCTGCCCAGGGGTGGGATTCAGCGGGTTCTCCACGGTTCGGTGGAACCAGTTGTTAAAAAAGCATCCAGTTCCCCGAACCAGGGAGATTCACAGCCGCGATCCGGTACTTTGATGTTCCTGCAGTGCAGCCGGCAAGGAGCAGGAGCAGAGGAGGACTCTTGCTTTGCTTCCTAGTCCCGCCCGCCGCGCCGGATACCGCGCATTGATACGTCGGGTCGTTCTCTGCTCTGTCTCTGACTACCGGACAGAGCACAGCACACCCCGGAGGCCCCCGCCCCGCGCACTGATTCCTGCGCGCAGTGCGGCATTGGCGGGTAACTGGAGCTCGCTGGAGGAGTCACCGCCACTGCCCAGACTTGTCAAGTCAATGTGAGCTGAGCCCAGGCAGCGTGACGGACCGGTGATTTGCGCACACCCGGAGGCCGGAGGAGCAGGACGGGCGGTGCGGGGCCTGGCCATCCAGGAGGCCTCAACCGCGGCCGTGGGATTACAGTGACAGTCTTCTTCTTCAGAGTCAGACGCGTCGCAGCCTGTCGCCTGTGTATCTGGTACACAGGCCAACGCCGGGTCAGTGAGTTACTGTCTGTATGTGCTGCGTATTGGGGACCTGTGCTGCCTACTAGGGACCTGTGCCTGCCTATTGGGGACCTGTGCTGCCTATTAGGGACCTGTGCTGCCTACTAGGGACCTGTGCCTGCCTATTGGGGACCTGTGCTGCCTACTAGGGACCTGTGCCTGTCTATTAGGGACCTGTGCCTGCCTATTAGGGACCTGTGCCTGTCTATTAGGGACCTGTGCCTGCCTATTAGGGACCTGTGCCTGCCTATTGGGGACCTGTGCTGCCTATTGGGGACCTGTGCTGCCTATTGGGGACCTGTGCTGCCTATAGGGATCTGTGCTGCCTATTGGGGACCAATGCTGCCTATAGGGAACAATGCTGCCTATTGGGGACCTGTGCTGCCTATTGGGACCTGTGCTGCCTATTAGGGAACAATGCTGCCTATTAGGGACCTGTGCCTGCCTATTGGGGACCTGTGCTGCCTATTGGGGAGTTGTGCTGCCTATTGGGAACCTGTGCTGCCTATAGGGACCAATGCTGCCTATTGGGGACGTGTGCTACCTATTGGGGACCTGTGCTGCCTTTTGGGGACCTGTGCTGCCTATTGGGAACCTGTGCTGCCTATTGGGAACCTGTGCTGCCTATAGGGACCAATGCTGCCTATTGGGGACCTGTGCTGCCTATTGGGGAGGCTAATCGCCCGGGTACCGGGAGGCTTTCGCCGCTAAGACCGGCAGGCAGCAACGCTGCCTGGCTGGTCCGGGCGAATTTTAGCCCCTCCTGCAGATACAAACACTTCGATTGGCTGGGCTGTGTAGCATCTACCATGGAACTCTTGTTGGGACAAAGTGATCACTATACCCCCTACGTCAATCCTTGGGGGTGTAGACTCCAAAATGGGGTCACTTTTTAACTTCAAAGTAACACAGGTCAGATTTGCAAAAAATGGCCTGGGCATTAAGGTGAAAACAGGCCTGCGGCCCTAAAGGATTAAATGAATCATAGTGCGGAAAGATCTGCAGCATATGAACAACGGTGCAGCTTTTAGTAGAATTAGGATGCTGAAATGATGCAGATTTGGCGTGGGATATACGGCAAAAGAACCCATGGTGTAATTCCGCGGTCTCAAAGCCTAAATGTTGAGTTGTACATTACTGTAGGTGGGCCCCTAAAATTAATTCCCTTGGTGGGCCCTAGACACCCCAGTCCGACCCTGATGGTAAATATAATACAATCTATTAAACCATATAATCATAACTTAGACGGAACAGCACATGCACCACACCATCAGTCCCAGAGGATCTGCACTACAGCGCTGGTCCCCCTTCTGACCAGATACCACAGGTGGCGTCATGAACTACCTACATATAAACTTTACTTCATTCCACCTATTTTATATACCGAGTAGCCCCACAACCCTGGGGGTGATCCAAATGCAACCTGCAGCAAAGAAACAAAATATCAAACCCAGTTCCCAAAAATAGAGACGTCAAGATCTCAAACCCAAAGGTTTTGGGAATGCTATAGTCCAGCAGAGAGCCATGGAGGCTAAAGGGAAAATGAAGGGAGATGAACCTCTCCACATGTATCGCCACACTAACTGTGGCTTCTTGGGGGAAAAAATCACACACTAAGTCCTATACGTCAAGGATATTTATTTTGAGTGGACCCTCTGGGTCGTGGCACCCACCCACCGAGGGCGAGCTGACCTTGTGAGGAACCACCCCCTATACAGGGAGTGTCAGGGGCAAGACCAAGGGGGTGAGCCACCACGACTGCTGGGACCAGACGGCCGGCTCTGGGGGACACTAGTGAGTGTCTAACAACAGGAACGAGCAGGATGCAAAACATAAAGCGAGGTCACTGGGTTTCTTCAATAAACGTGGTTTCAAGCTTTAATCAGGTGCAAGGCATAAACAGTGAAACACAGCAAAGTGCGTGCAGGGGCACGCCAAATGTTCAAGGCATAACACGCCAGGGTCCAAGGCAGGGTGCGATGGCATCGGACTCCGGACTACTGGCAACGACCGACAGTATCCAGGCATCAGGCTGCGGAAATCAGCTCCGGACATAAGGCCGCAGTCATCTGGTTCCGGACCTCTGGCAGCGGTCGGCAGTTTTCGAGAATCTGGCAGGAAAGCCAGGGTTCAAGGCAGGGTGCGTGCTAGGAGCCACGCCAGGGTTCAAAGCAGGGTGCGTGCTAGGAGTCACGCCAGGGTTCGAGGCAGGGTGCGTGCTAGGAACCACGCCAGGGTTTGAGGCAGGGTGCGTGCTAGGAGCCACGCTAGGGTTCAAGGCAGGAGACACTAGCTAGTGCACACGGCTGAGACACAAGCAAGCGGCACGACTAAGGCACAGGAGGTGGGCAATGGGCAATCTGTCACGTATGCCTGTCCTGTGTGACACGACCCGAAGGCCGGTAACTAAAACAACAAGACTGACGCGTGACACTGTCCTGTGTGACGCGACCAACAGGTCGGTACTGAAACAACAAGACAAGAGGAAGGGAAAACCAGACAGGGCAAGGAAAAGACAAAGCAAGGAGCGGAACCTAGGCGGAAGCACAGAGCGGGGTCAGAGAGAGTACAGGAAAGGAGAGTGTGCCAGGAGGTACCACAAAGCAAGGCAGAATACAGAGCTAGCAGCGGAGCGTAGGCCGAAGCCCAGAGCCGGGTCAAGGAAGAACCTTGAGACTAGCCTGGAAATGTGCTGGAGAAGCACCATACGTCAGAGCAGGAATGGTGCATGTGCCAGGAGGCACAACAGAGCACCAGGCAGAGAACAGGGCTAGCAGCGGAGTGCAGGCCGAAGCCCAGAGCCAAGTCAAGGAAGAACCTTGAGACTAGCCTGGAAATGTGCTTGAGAATCACCATAGGTCAGAGCAGGAATGGTGCGTGTGCCAGGAGGCACAACAGAGCACCAAGCAGAGCAAAGGCAAGACATGGCAAAGCAGGAAAAGGCAGAGACATGACAGAGACAAAACATGGCACAAAGGACAGGACAAGACATGGCACAGGACAAGAGGCAGAATACAAGCACACAGCATTTGCAGAGATGCACGACAGGGCAGAGTGCAGGGGCACAGAATACAGGGAGCGACCGAGCAGACCAAGCAGCCATGCAGGGAAGCAACATGGTATTCAGGCCCCGACCATAGGAAGGAGTGGTCTGATATAGGGGATTAGCACCTGCACTTCCGGGTCAGGACCAGGAGGGGACTTCCGGTTCAGTCCTCTAGGATCATAGAGAGCATTGCTAGATCAGACTGGGCTGGACGATAAAAAAGGTCACATGATCAGGGGATCCAGAAACACTGAGAGGTTAGCTGGGTCAGACAGTGCTGGAACATAGGAAAGGTCACATGATCAGGGTCTTCAGGAACACAGAGGATTGCCACAGGCAGAGCAGAGACAGCTGGTCACACAGCCACGGCATGCAGCCAGGAGGTGAGGTGCGCATGCACACTGCTCCAGGCATCTTGCAGCACAACAGTCACGAGGTGCATGTGCACACTGCTCCAGGGATCTTGCAGCATAAGACATGAGAGACTTCCAGGGCGCCCGCAGGGACCCGGCACTGGGGGCAAAGCGGCATGACAGGCATGGCAGGCGTGACATTTATACACCATTACCAATTAGTTAATTGATCAGCGAATAGATGTTGTAGCGAGAGAAAGAGCATGGTCGCAGCCATCTTGTCGGCATCCCGGTATGGTCATGGTGAGTAAAGTTGAGTCAAAAACCAAAGTCAAAAAACAAAAGTGCGCATGCACTAGAGAAACTCTGACGTACATTGATAGTTAAAATAACAGAGTGCCAGAGTGTAATCACGGCCATGATGCTGAAGTCTAAACACAGTCATGATTTGGAAAGTGAGTCCAAGACGCGCATGCGCAATGAGTTCTCCAACATTCATTGAGAAGACACGGCACAGTGTGCTCGCACCAGTATATATAATGAACACTGCATTAAAAATATTATAATCAACATAGAAATGAGATTAGAGCAAAACATGATAAAAAGGCAAGCGATAGATATCACTCACTGTGCAGGCAATATTTAGAAAATGCTGAGTAAAAGATAATGACAAAACATCATACTCAGCAAGTGAAAAAGTCAAAAGCAAACATGTATAGCCGTATGTGTGATCAGAAAGAGGCACACACGGCCAGCCAGTCAGCTTAAATTTAGCGATTGCGCAATCATGCAAGAGAGCTCACCAGCACAAGCGCAAATGGTAGCATAATCGACTATACCATAAATATGCAGGAAAACAGAGAGCAAAGTATTGCTATGGATACAGACATATCAAGAAAACAGATTTGCAAAAATACTCTGCAGTAAAATATATGACATTAATCAGCAAGTGCTGGATAAGAAATACAGGGTATTTAGTTGATACTTTTTTTGCAAAGAAATGTATACCAAGCTGCTTCACCGCGTCAAGGTAACCCGTATTGAAGCAGTCCCTATCTAATGTATTTAAAACCTGACCATCTGAACAGTGTCTAAAATGAACAGGATTCGGACAGGCGCTTCTTAGTATGGGCTTGTGGTGCAAGACAGCTCTTTTGTGCATACAGACATACGGTATATAGCACAGTGAGTCAAAGTTTTAAGTTTCAAAAATGGTCAGTATGGCCAACATGATGCCATAGGTAATGCTCAAGCATTATAAGAAATTCAACAAGGTTCAAAAAGGCCAATATGGTACTGTGTAGAACACTCAACAAATATATGTTTATAACAAATATAGGTATCATCATCTGTCCCAAAGTGCTAAAAATTGTACAATGTTACAGAATAAACATAAGGTGGAACTTGATGAAAACAGCCACAAAAAATGTGGCACAATGGAAAGAAGGAATTCGACCAAATCCAAATGCTCCAAGCGTATTTATATGGTGGTAGAAGGTCTTTAAAAAACACTCTGAAATAAAAAGAAGAGCATCAGCCATAAAAGCCAGAGAATAACAATTCCTCATTTAAACCATTTGGTGACATACTCTTTAGTTTATATATCCAACGGGATTCCCGATGAAGGAGTTCTTTCACTCCCCCCGAATACTACTAGTCACTTGATCCACAACCATGATACGTATGTCATGATGTCTACTTCCATGATATTCCAGAAAATGAGAGGCAATTGAAGTAATGGGCTTACCCTTCTCTTTGTCACTCTTTGCCTTGCCAATGTTAGACACATGTTGCTGTATCCTACGTCGGACTTCCTGGCTGGTTTGGCCCACATATATTTTGGGGCACTGACAAATTAAAAGATATACGACATTCTTCGATCGACAATTAGAGTAAAGCCCAGTGCGTATTGTCCCTGGAAAAATCGGGAGAGAGACGTTGTCAGCAGCAATCATATAGGGGCAATTGTTAAATCCACCACATGGGTCTCTTGAAATGACTCACAGTGAGATGGTCTTTCAGGTTCTTAACTCTTTTGGCTACCATACTAGGGGCATCAGATATAAAAGGTCTAAGTTTAGGCTCACTGAGCTAAATACTCCAATATCTGCCCAGAATGTCATAGATATCACTCCACTGATTATTACATGCTGTAATCAGATTAATAGTGCCTGGTCCATGACGGACCTTGGGTTGAAGAAGGGAGCACCTGTCACTGGCCAAGGAATGCTGGAAGGCTCTGGAGATAACCTTACGAGGGTAACCCCTCTAAACGATTGCTAAGATCCTGAGCCCCTTCCCGGGGGGTCCTTTTAAGGTCTAAAAACATCTGAAAAGTGTGGGAGGGAGGGTCCCCGCCGAGTGTCCGGGTCGGAACCAAGGGGTCCGTCACCTAGGTTCCGGGGGAAACTGTTTCCGGGGGACAGAGTTCAGGGACGGACCGGAGAGACTGACAGATGGGCTGGGGGAGGAGCCGGTATAAAAAGGGCGGGGAATGAGAGTCACGGTGAGTCAGCAGAACGGGACAGAAGGAGCAGGAGACCGTGGGAGCGACTGAGAGCCAAAGCAACTTACCGGAGCCAGAAAGGACAGAGGCAGGAGAGACACTCACCCTGGACATCAGTGGGACGGCACCAAGACGACCGTCCGAGAACCGCTGCTCCGCGTCGACCAGCGGCCGCTGCCGCCTCACTCCATCCCGCGGCTGCGGCCTGCCCGCGGTCACCAGCGGCCGCTGCTGCCTCACTCCAGCCTGCGGCTGTGGCCTGCCCACGGTCACCAGCGGCTGTTGCCGCCTCACCCTATCCCGCGGCTGCGGCCTGCCCGCGGTCACCCGCGGCCATTGCCGCCTCGCTCCTGCCCGCGGCTGCGGCCTGCCTGCGGGTCCCAGCGGCTGTTGCCACCTCACCCCAGCCCACGGCTGCGGCCTGTCTCCCGCTGCCCGCAGCCGCCCTGCTTCCACCCGTGGCCGCGGCTAGTTCAGTGCCGCCGGTGGCCACCACTGTCCTGCTCCAGTCCACGGCAAGGGCCGAGCCATTGCTCGCCGAGGATCCCCCGTTGCAGCCGCTGGCTGCGCAGGTGGCCTGCCAACCACCACCTGGCATCGCCACTGCTTGCCCCTATCCGGGGGCTGCGGCCCATCTGTCAAAGAACTCCTCCGGGGCCTGTTGTGCCCCTGCTTCACCGGAGCATTGGAATGTTAGAAGACTACGACAGATCCTTAGCGGCTAGGCCCAGCAGCTGCTACGCCGAAGAACCATCGTCCAGGACGCCGAGGGAAGTCAGGACGGTTAAGTGACACTATATAGCTAAGGACCCGTAGTCGGCCATACCGCGGCCCTATAGTGACCGGCTTTTGCCGGACGTAGTCGTGTTCTTATATTTCCGTGTTTGCTTGTATTGAGTCCCTGCGAGGACAATTCCTATATTTGTTCGGTTGCTTAGACTACCCCTGCAGATAGTTACCTATAAAAGTTATTACCAAAAACACAAAACCGTCTCGCGTCTCGTCACTGCATCCTGTGTACCTGCTAGTACCACATTTGGCGTAGTCAGCAGGATGCAGTCTCCGAGCGCAGACAGCGGTACTCCCGACTAAAGTGGGGCCACAGGCGCCGATGATAATGGGGGCCCCCGGTCCAGCATTTCTTTGGGGGCTATGCTAAGCAACCTGCCACGGTTTTCCGGCTCCAATACCCTGTTGTGGAGCTGGACAGAGCGCATGCGGGGGCTCTTCCGCATGTAACCAATGACCCCTGATTTAGAAGCTGAGGTAGCTCTCATGGCGTTAGGTGGGGAAGCCCGGAATTCAGTAATGTTGAGACCCCCGAGACACCGCAACACCTTTACTAGGGTCTTGCGGATTCTGGAAGAAACCCATGGGGATTCAACAAACGTGGGAGAGTTGAGGACCCGATTGTTCAGTTGAATGCAGGGAGAGGGGGAGACCATCACCCAGTATATGAATGTCCTCCAGGAGTTATACACAGCCATCGAGCGAAAATACACAGCCCGAGGATCCTTGGGCAGTAATTATATGGACCCTACAGACTGCCAAATCCTTGACCCAGGAGAAAGGTCGAACCATCCTGGATAGAATGCGTGCCGAACTCTCCGGCCTAACGCCAGCCCAAGTTCTCCAGGTAGAGACACTTCTTGGACAGTATTACAGTGTCTTCGCCAGCCACGAGGATGACTTTGGGTGCACCACGGCCATCACGCAAGGAATCCACACGGCAGTAACGGCCCCCATCTGGGAACGATATCGGCAAATGCCTCCACAGCTATACCAGGAGCTGAAAACCCTACTAGCCCAAATGCTCCGGAAGGGGGTCATACGAGAAAGCCAGAGCCCCTGGGCGGCCCCCATTGTGTTGGTATGAAAAAAAAGACAGCACCCTGCGTTTTTCTGTGGACTATCGAAAGTTGAACGCCTGCACCATCAAGGATTCGTATCCACTGCCCCGCATAGAAGAGTCTCTGTCCGCCTAGGAAACGCAACATACTTCTCAACTCTAGACCTGGCCAGTGGGTACTGGCAGGTGCCAATGTCGGAAGAAGACAGAGCCAAGATGGCATTTATTCTTCCCATGGGGCTGTTTGAGTTCAATCGTATGCCGTACGGGTTGGCCAACGCCCCAGGAACCTTCCAACGGTTTGATGGAGCGGTGTCTAGGAGATCTCAACTCGAAGCCACACTGATATACCTGAATGATATCATCATCTATTCCGCCACTTTCGAGGACCACCTGCGGCGGTTGGGGCAGGTGCTCGGCCGGCTGCAGAAGTACGGGTTAAAGGTAAAGCCCCAGAAATGCCACCTGTTTCGCACCCAGAAAAAATATCTGGGGCATGTCGTCTCGAGACGGTGAAAGATGTGCGAGCCTTCCTGGGGTTGGCCGGCTACTACCGTCGGTTCGTGAAGAATTTTGCACGCCGAGCCTGAGCCCTGCAGGACCTGCTAAATGGGGCTCCTGCCGGGGCGAATGGGTGGAAGATCCAGTTGCAGCAACTGCAAGAGGACGCGTTTCAAGATATTAAGGCTGCACTCTCGGAAGTCCCGGTGTTGGCGTATGCGGATTTCTCACAACCGTTCATACTGCATACCCACGGGAGCCTCCAAGGACTAGGGGCTGTGTTGTCACAGGTTCAGGATGACCGAGAAAAAGTGATCGCCTATGGTAGCCAGTAGCATGACTCCGAACGCAACCCTGACAATTACAGCTCCTTTAAGCTCGAGCTCCTCACGGTAGTGTGGGCAATGATGGAGAGGTTCACAGAGTATCTGGCGGGCTCCGAAGTAGTAGTGCAGACTAACCACAACCCGCTAGCCCATTTGGAGAATGCTAAACTGGGAGCTCTGGAGCAGCGGTGGGTGGCTCGGATGGCTAAGTTCAACTATAAGATCATCTACAAGATAGGGGCTGAAAACGTGCATGCTGACGCCCTCTCCAGGATCCGACACACCACCCCAGGGAAAAATCGAGATGATGAATTGGAAGGAGAAGAGATGCTGTTCGCACTCACCACCACTGCGCTTACAGCTGCCGTGTAGGGAGCGCCCTATCCAGGATCCCCACGGGGGATGCTGGAACAGCCATGCGACAGGTGGATCCAACAGCAGCAGGAAGATGGAGAAATTGGACTCCTGCGCCGATGGGTGGCCACTGGCAAATTGCCCACTGGTTCAGACAGACTTTGACCCAGGACAAGTTGCTGATGTTGCGCCAATGGGAAAAACTAGTCATCAAAAAGGGGCTATTGTATCGAAAGGCCTTGTCCCGGACGACGTCTGCTACAACTGGCAGGTGGTCGTGCCCGGAGCCCACCTAGGCAAACTGGCGCATGAAGCCCACGAAAAAGGGGTTCACTTCGGTGCTCAAAAGACTTTGCAATGGTTACAGCAGATAGTCTACCACCCGCGCTTGCACGCCGCTGTGGAAGAAGTTTGCCGAACCTGCCGCCATGCAAGCCTGCTAAACCGCCCGCACAACGAGCCCCAGTGCAAACAATTGCAACATCAGCTCCCCTCGAGCTCCTCACGGTGGACTATCTGACCATAGGTCCCGCATACCAGGGGTATGAACATTGTCTCGTTATGGTGGATCATTTCACCAAATTCGCCGTGGTCACCCCTCCCGAGACCAAACTGCAGAGTCGGCCGCCTATGCGATTTGTAAAAATTTCTTCCAAGTGTACGGCTGCCCGCAACAAATGTTCTGTCCCCACATGAGGCGAATGGAGGTATAGTTGCTTGGGGCTGGGAGAGATACCTACCTTCCGTTTCCTCAATGCAGAGCAGACAGGACCATTGTTGCTGTTTTGCTGTTCATGCATCCGGAGAGATGATACACACCAGATATTGTGAAGTCCAGACTTGTTTATTGGAAATCTGGACATACAGCGTAAGATTGGTAATGCAGTACTTCTCCAGAAATGCAGGTGTAACGACAAAGGTGGTTGTTGTGAGTTCATTCTCACCAGTTGTGAGTTCCCCTTCTGGACTCCCTCTGGTGGTGACGGGAAGTGGTGCGGCTGGTTTGATCGGTGGAGATCTGCCACCTGAGAATGAGGATGACGATTGGATCTCAGGATTCTCAGATTGGAATTAAGACAGCCGACGCCCTATTCAGTTGCTGGTGATTCCTTCTGGCTTGTCAGCTCTTGGTTTTTAGCTCTGTTCCAGTCATCTAAAGCTAAGATTTTCTGCTAATGTTCACACCTGATTTTGTTGGTCTATTCAGTTTTTTGTGTGGTCTGCCAGCTCTGGCTGGGGGCTGAGCTGAATTTCCACTCTTATTTATCAGTATTTTGCCAATTGGCTTTTTGTCCCTTACTAGTTCGGTCTCTTTTTGCTCTGTCTCAGAATATTTCAGAGTGCTGATATAGTGGGAGAAGTCTAGTGACTTCAGGGTTAATTTTGCTATCAGAAGTGTTGGACATTATTCTTTCGTAGGGTTTTTTGCAGGTTGCAGATAGTGTCTTCCATTTACTTTCCTGTCTAGTTAGTTTGGGCCCCATCATTTGCTCAGCCTATTTTCCTGCCTGTGTTTGTGCCTTCATCTTGTTTCACCGTCAATACATGTGTGGGGGCTATTTATTCCTTTGGGGTCTGCTCTGGGGCAGTTAGTTTTCCCTTTGCTTGCTTTAGGCTTATGTAGTCCTCTGGCCATGACGAGGCGTCTAGGTTCATCGTAGGCATGCTCCACAGCTACTGCTGGTTGTGTGGTAAGATCAGGGATCTGCAATCTGCATAGTTACCAACCACTCTGGTTTTCTGTGGCTTAGCTTGTTTGCTTTTTTCTCCACGGTGACCCATTCATAACAGGTGGCACAGCAAATTGTGAGTGCAAAGAAGTGGTAAAAAAACTGATGCGTCCCACAGCCTGGTAAGCATGTCTCTCCCGGGTGAAGATGAAGCTAGTAATGGCCACCGGCAGGAAGAGAAGGAAGTCACCTGACCAGGAAGCTGAAAGCATGTAAAAGAATTAATAAGCTGCAGTCTGCTATACAGAAAAAGGACAGCAGGTGGCAGCAGACCAAATGAAAAACTGAACACAAAAAATGGTAACATAACAGAATTATACAAGCATACTGTTAGGCGTCGGATTCCTGGCACTGCACAGCGGGAATCCAGAGCCAGACATCCTGCGGTCTCCCATTCTCCTCCGACCGCTCGGACTCCTGCTCAGCATTCTAGGCGAACCAGGCATCTCCCTCAGACTTGTTCTGTGAGCCTGGATGTTGCTGCCACCTCTGGTGCAGCAATGGTGGCGCAACCTGCTTTGCAGGGAACTGCTCCGGAGGCTAAGTCCTCGTGCCGTGCTACTGGGCATGCCCGCAACTTGTCTTCTCTGTTGAGAGCAGGGGTCACATGTGCAGGTCCTATGTCGGATCTGATTGGTCCTTCCTATAGTACTGGAAGGTCCCGGAAGCGCATGGCTATAAAAAGCCCGCATGGCGGCTCGGCCATGCGCTAGTGTAGCATATTATGCTGTGTGTGTATGGTGATGGATGCATGGACTGGTGGCTGACATTTGAAACCCCTTCCCTCGGTTATTACGAATGGTGACAGATTGTTGGGTAGTCAGCTCCAGATTGTGGCAAGCTACATGCCACTGTGCCTCCTGCACTGCACACTAGCGTCCGACGGTGCTCGGTCATTCCGGCGCCGTCGTTCAGCGGCCATAGTAATTGCCGCGCTGCAGTAGCAGCGTCCTTGGCGTCTGCGTTTGCAACGTCACTCGCTGGTTAGCCTGTGAAGTGAACAGGGCCAGCGTCCTCATAAGTCTATTGTGTTAGCGACTCTGTGTGTGAACAGAGCCGCTCTTAGCGTTCGGGTGACGTTAACCCGAGCGCAGTACTTCACCTTTTGGTGCATTCGCCATTACTCAGCAGCGGTCTTGTCACCTACCGCACGGTGGACCCCGGGCGGCGAACGCACCCCCTATTATTTATATCTGGTGCGTTCCGCCGACCCTAACATTACACTAGCGCCAGGGTCTGGCTAGTAATGGCGGATGAACAGCGACTGCTGCAGTACATCCGGCAGCTGCAGGGCAGGTTGGCGGCTCTCGAGCGTTCAGCCTCAGCTGCGGATGTTACTGCAGTCGCTGTTCAGGCAGCCACAGAGGCTGCCTCCCGTGTGACCACAGCCATCCCTGCCCCGACTTTGTCCCACCTCCCGCTGCCCGAGAAGTTCTCGGGTGATAGTGCTGCTTGTAGGGGTTTCGTAAGCCAGTGCTCTATACAGTTGGAGCTGCTGGCCGCCCGATTCCTCTCTGAGTGGGCTAAAGTGGGATTTATCATTTCCCTTCTGTCGGGCAGGGCTCTGGAGTGGGCCACACCGCTGTGGGAGCGTGGTGATCATGTGGTGCAGTGTGTCTCGCGGTTCTTAGACACGCTGAAACAGGTCTTCCTGGGACCACGAGTCACCCATGACACCGCGCTCCGGCTGCTGGCATTATCACAGGGCTCGTCCATGGTCAGTCACTTCGCCATCCAGTTCCGGACGCTGGCCTCAGAATTAGAGTGGCCAGATAAGGTCCTCATTCCGGCATTCTGGAGAGGTTTGGCTGGCCATGTGAAGGACGCTCTGGCCACCAGGGAGATTCCCCCTACACTGGAGGAGCTTATCACTGTCTCCACCCGAATAGATCTTCGCTTTACCGAGCGAAGGTTGGAGCGGGACCAGTGTAGGCAGAGGTTTAGGTTGGCACCTTGTTTTTCTAAACCTCTGGAATCTTCCGATCGGGCGTCCGAGCATCAGGGGGCTTCCCGTGAGGGATCTAGGCTCCGGTCCGCTCGAGCTCCTGTGAGCTGTCATATTTGTCGGCAGTCCGGTCACCGTGCCAACCGGTGCCCACAGCAGCAGGGAAAATGCTCGCGCCTAGTGGCCGTAGGAGGCGGCGCACTAGAGTCAGCGACGTTTTCCTCCAAGCTGTCCTTTAAGGGGACTCTTGGGTTTTATTCTTCCACTCTGGCGGTGGAGGTTTGCGTGGATTCCGGGGCAGAGGGCAATTTTATGTCGTCAGCCTTCGCCCAACGGCACGCTATACCCCTGGTTATGATGTCTACACCAGTCACCGTCAGAGTGGTGAACGGCACTACCCTACCCTCACAGATAACTCACCAGACCGTTCCCTTAGTACTCTCAGTGGCCCCGTCTCATCAGGAGACGATATCCCTCCTCGTCATGCCCGAGGGTATTGACCAAGTACTTCTAGGGGTTCCCTGGCTGCGGTTTCACTCCCCCCATATAGAGTGGTCCTCAGGGAGGATTATTGGGTGGAGTAAATCATGTGAGGGTAGATGTCTGAGGGAGTGCGTTCAGGTTGCCTCCACCGAGGTTCCCGCTGATCTCTCCTTGCTCCCCAAACACTATCGACAGTATGCAGACGTGTTCTCCAAAAAGGCGGCGGAGACCCTTCCACCGCATCGCCCCTATGACTGTCCTATTGACCTCTTGCCTGGTGCTGAGCCACCCCGGGGTCGAGTCTATCCCTTATCTCTCCCAGAGACTGAGGTCATGTCTCAATATATCAGGGAGAATCTGGCAAGAGGATTCATTAGGAAGTCAGTGTCACCAGCGGGGGCGGGATTCTTCTTCGTCCAGAAGAAGAGTGGGGAACTACGTCCTTGCATTGATTACAGGGGTCTTAACAACATCACCGTTAAGAATAAGTATCCTCTGCCCCTGATATCAGAACTGTTTGATAGGCTACGAGGAGCGAGGGTATTTACCAAACTTGATCTGCGGGGAGCTTACAACCTGATTCGCATCCGTGATGGGGATGAATGGAAGACGGCATTTAACACCAGAGACGGGCACTATGAATACCTGGTGATGCCCTTCGGCCTCTGCAATGCCCCGGCCGTCTTCCAAGACTTTGTAAACGATATCTTCCGGGATATGCTTACCACCTCGGTTGTAGTCTATCTGGATGATATTCTCATCTATTCTCCAGATATTGACTCCCACCGGAGAGAGGTTTGCAAAGTCTTCGATCGCCTGCGGGCGAACTCCCTCTATGCCAAGTTGGAGAAGTGTGTGTTTGAGCAGGAGTCCTTGCCTTTCCTGGGCTATATCATCTCTGCCCAGGGATTGGCCATGGATCCTGCCAAGCTACAGGCGGTGATGGATTGGCAGGAACCTCATTCTCTCAAAGCGGTGCAGCGCTTTATGGGGTTCATAAACTATTATCGCCAATTCATTCCCCACTTTTCGACTTTGGTAGTACCCTTGGTAGCCCTCACCAAGAAGGGTGCAAATCCCAAGTTGTGGTCGGAACCGGTCTCCAAGGCCTTCTCCACCATTAAGTCCCATTTCGCTAGTGCTCCCATTCTACATCGCCCCGATGTAGACAAGCCCTTCATTCTGGAAGTGGATGCCTCTTCCGTCGGTGCTGGAGCGGTCCTGTTCCAGAAGGACACGCAAGGTCGGAAGCATCCATGCTTCTTTTTCTCCAAGACCTTCACACCGGCGGAGAGGAATTATGCCATCGGGGACAGGGAGTTGCTAGCGATGAAGTTGGCCTTCTCGGAGTGGAGACACCTCCTGGAGGGGGCTCGCCACCCTTTCCAGGTGTTCACCGACCACAAAAACTTGGTATATTTACAAACAGCCCAGCGGCTAAACTCTCGCCAGGCCAGATGGTCTTTGTTCTTTTCCCGGTTCCATTTCACCCTCCACTTTCTCTCCGGGGAGAAGAACGTCCGGGCCGATGCTCTCTCCCACTCCGTGGTTTCATCAGAGGAAGAGGAGGAGGAGCCTCGGCTGATCGTCCCTTATGAGAGCCTGAGGACTGTGGCTCCGGTTGCCCTTAAGTCAGTACCTCCGGGCAAGACATTTGTCCCTGCCCGTCTGCGACCGGAGTTCCTCTCTTGGGCCCATTCGTCCAGAGTGGGTGGACATTTTGGGACAAAACGGACCTCTGAGCTTTTGGCGAGGACGTACTGGTGGCCACATATGGCCCGTGACGTCAAGGACTATATTGAGGTGTGTGTCTCTTGCGCCCGGAATAGGTCCTCTCAGCAGCGGCCCGCTGGGCTTCTTTTTCCTCTGCCGATAGCAGACAGGCCCTGGGAGATGGTCGGTATGGACTTTGTGGTGGGGCTACCCAAGTCCAGCGGCAGCACGGTCATTTGGGTTGTCACCGACCATTTCTCTAAGATGGTGCACTTGGTACCTCTCTCCCGGTTACCTTCAGCGCGGGGCCTGGCAGTCTTGTTCATCAAGCATGTTTTCCGCCTGCACGGCATGCCGGACAAGATTGTCAGTGACCGTGGCCCTCAGTTTGCGTCCCGTTTTTGGAGAGAGCTCTGTTCTCTACTCAGCATTGAGCTGAATCTCTCCTCGGCCTATCATCCCGAGACGAATGGGTTGGTAGAGAGAGCCAACCAGACCCTGATAACATATCTTCGACATTTTGTCTCAGCCAGACAGGACGACTGGGCATCCTTGCTGCCGTGGGCAGAGTTTGCGTTGAACAATGCTGTGGCCGACTCCACCGGTCAAACCCCATCCCTCCTAAATTACGGTCAGCATCCGCGCGTCCCTGTGCCCATGCCCGTGTCTTCCACCGACTCCAGGGTGGCAGACTGGGCGGTGGAGGCACGTGACATTTGGGATCGCACCCAGGATGCTATCCGAGCTTCCAAGGAGAGAATGAGGATCTCCGCTGACGCACACCGGCGTCCGGCTCCAAGCTTCTCCCCTGGCGACATGGTATGGCTCTCCACCCGAAACATTAAACTGCGGGTTGAGTCGCCCAAGTTCGCGCCACGATACATTGGACCATTCAAGGTCCTTGAGCGACTTAGCTCGGTGGTCTACCGCCTGGCTCTTCCTCCACATTTGGCCATCTCGGACGTGTTCCATGTGTCCCTCCTCAAACCAGTTCACATGGCCCGGTTTTCCGAGCCATCTGCCGGATCATCAGACTTATCGTCTGACGAGTTTGAGGTTAACGCCATCGTGGGGCGCAGGTTTGTCCGTGGCAAAAAATTTTATTTGGTGGACTGGAAGGGTCATGGTCCCGAGGCTCGGACCTGGGAGCCGGTGGAAAACATTCACGCACCGCTCCTGATCGCGGCGGTGCTCAGGGGGGAGGGGGCCCTGGGAGGGGGGGTAACGTTGGGCGTCGGATTCCTGGCACTGCACAGCGGGAATCCAGAGCCAGACATCCTGCGGTCTCCCATTCTCCTCCGACCGCTCAGACTCCTGCTCAGCATTCTCAGCGAACCAGGCATTTCCCTCAGACTTGTTCTGTGAGCCTGGATGTTGCTGCCACCTCTGGTGCAGCAATGGTGGCGCAACCTGCTTTGCAGGGAACCGCTCCGGAGGCTAAGTCCTTGTGCCGTGCTACTGGGCATGCCCGCAACTTGTCTTCTCTGTGGAGAGCAGGGGTCACATGTGCAGGTCCTATGTCGGATCTGATTGGTCCTTCCTATAGTACTGGAAGGTCCCGGAAGCGCATGGCTATAAAAAGCCCGCATGGCGGCTCGGCCATGCGCTAGTGTAGCATATTATGCTGTGTGTGTATGGTGATGGATGCATGGACTGGTGGCTGACTTATTTGAAACCCCTTCCCCATAGTAATTGCCGCGCTACAGTAGCAGCGTCCTTGGCGTCTGCGTTTGCAACGTCACTCGCTGGTTAGCCTGTGAAGTGAACAGGGCCAGCGTCCTCATAAGTCTATTGTGTTAGCGACTCTGTGTGTGAACAGAGCCGCTCTTAGCGTTCGGGTGACGTTAACCCGAGCGCAGTACTTCACCTTTTGGTGCATTCGCCATTACTCAGCAGCGGTCTTGTCACCTACCGCACGGTGGACCCCGGGCGGCGAACGCACCCCCTATTATTTATATCTGGTGCGTTCTGCTGACCCTAACACATACAATCATAACCTTAGATGGAACAGCACAGCGAATACATTCAGACAAGGGAGCGTGCTTCCTAGGAAGAGTCATGGATGAATTACATCATCTCTATGGTATCGATAAGTCTCGGACTACACCATACCACTCGCAGGGGAACGGAGCCTGCAAACGATTTAATCGAACACTAATTCAAATGCTGCGTACCCTGGAAAGCGACCGAAAGGCCCGCTGGCCTGAGTATGTCCCTGAACTGGTGTGGGTTTACAACAACCGAGTGCACCGGGTGACCGGTTATACCCCCTCTTCACTGCTGTTTGGACGGGAAGGCAAAGGAATCACAGAAGTGGAGTTAAACCCGGAGGAATCTCAACCCTGGACCGGGGTATCCTCTTGGGTCCGAAGCCACCGGCACCGGCTACAAACCCTCCACCGAATCGTCCATACAAAGCTCCATGACCTAGAACACCAGGGGGAGCGCTACCGCCACCTATTGACTTTCAAACTGGGGACCGGGTACTCGTACTAGATCAATGCCCCCAAAACAAGCTAGAACCACGGTGGGAGAAAAACCCGTACCGAGTGTTGCGCCGAATAAGCCCCGATGGGCCTGTGTATGAAATGCAATCTGAAGAAAACAGCGCGCCTGTCACTCGTGTCTTGCACCGTAACATGCTACGTCCTTGTGCGTCCAATGATCCCCTGCGATCCGAGGTGATCCCTCAGGTCCCCAACCCCCCGTCAATGGTCTGGGACATGGATGATGAGGAGGACTCCCCAGCCACATCCGCGGGGCATCCAAGTAGTGACATCACAGTGGACCCAGCCACCCCACCAGAATCAACCAACCTAACACCATCCACCACCCCAGAAAACTTCACCACAACTGAACTTAGACACTCCGAGCCGTCAACAGCTGGCAAATCCCCTGAACGCTACGAACAGGACCAGTTCGTATGGCGACAAGAACTGTCGTCTCAAAAGACTAACTTGAGTCTACTAAGGCCCTCGCCCAAGGACTGGCGAGCATATAGGGTGGGGGAGTGTGGGAGAGAGGATCCCTGCCGAGTGTCCGGGTCGGAACCAAGGGGACCGTCACCTAGGTTCCGGGGGAAACTGTTTCCGGGGGACAGAGTTCAGGGACGGACCGGTGAGACTGACAGATGGGCTGGGGGAGAAGCTGGTATAAAATGGGCGGGGAATGAGAGTCACGATGAGTCAGCAGAACGGGACAGAAGGAGCAGGAGACCATGGGAGCGACTGAGAGCCAAAGCAACTCACCGGAGCCAGAAAGGAGGACAGAGGCAGGAGAGACACTCACCCTGGACATCAGTGGGACGGCGCGAAAACGACCGTCCGAGAACCGCTGCTCCGTGTCGACCAACCGCTTCACTCCATCCCGCGGCTGCGGCCTGCCCGCGGTCCGCTGCTGCCTCACTCCAGCCCGTGGCTGCGGCCTGCCCGCGGTCACCAGCGGCCGTTGCCGCCTCACCCCATTCCGCAGCTGCGGCCTGCCCGCAGTCACTCGTGGCCGTTGCCACCTCGCTCCTGCCCGCGGCTGCGGCCTGCCCGCGGGTTCCAGCAGCCATTGCCACCTCACCCCAGCCCATGGCTGCGGCCTGTCTCCCGCCGCCCGCAGCCGCCCCCGCTTCCACCCGTGGCTACTGCTAGTTCAGTGTCGCCGCCAGCCACCACTGTCCCGCTCCAGTTTGCGGCCAGTGCCGGGCCATTGCTCGCCGTGGATCCCCCGTTGCAGCCGCTGGCTGCGCAGATGGTCAGCCAACCACCACCCCGCATCGTCGCTGCTTGCCCCTATCCGGGGGCTGTGGCCCATCTGTCCAAGAACTCCTCCGGGGCCTGTTGTGCCACTGCTTCACCGGAGCGCCGGAACGCTCGAAGACTACGACAGATCCTTAGCAGCTGGGCCCAGCGGCTGCTATGCCGAAGAACCATCGTCCAGGATGCCGAGGGATGTCAGGACGATTAAGTGACACTATATAGTTAAAGACCCATAGTCGGCCATACCGCGGCCCTAGATTGACCGGCTTTTGCTGGACGTAGTCATGTTCTTTTATTTCCGTGTTTGCTTGTATTGAGTCCCTGCGAGGACAATTCCTGTATTTGTTCAGTTGCTTAGACTACCCCTGCGGATAGTTACCTATAAACCTATAAAAGTTATTACCAAAAACACAAAACCGTCTCATGTCTGATGGAAACAGTGCTCAATTGACACAGGGAAATCATGGGGATCGCCCCTGAAAGCATTCCTGACTCCTAGTTCACAGCTTTAAACAATGTTTTCAGAGTTTCATGCCATTTTTACCGGTATACCAAAATGAAACCAAAACAGATTTTTGTTGTGAGCTCATTTTCTCATTCACCTTTGATGTCCGATGAACTCCCTCTGCTGGTGAAAGGAGATGGTGAACCTGATTTGGATGGGAGAGACCTGTCACCTGGACAGGTGGATTGTGATTGGACATCAGGAATCTCTGAGTGGACATAAGGCAGCCGACGCCCTGTAGGGTTGCTGGTGATTTCTCTGCTCTGAGTTGTGGCCTCCAGTTCAGTTCCTGTCTGCTAAAGCTAAGTTTTGCTCTTCAATTGTTCCATGAGATTTTGTCTGATTTACTTAGTTTTTTGTTCAGCAAGCCCCGGATGGGGCTTTGCTGAATTTCCATTTTGTCCCTGATCGGTTTGATCTCTTTTTGCTCTGTGTCATGATCCAGTTTGGATCTGACAGTTTAAATGGACAAAGTGAACTTTTTTTCCTTTGGCAAGGTGCCAAAGTGATGTGATTGCCCCCGGTGGCCATTAGAATTGTCGCACGTGGTGTCGTTCATTCTGAGTTGCACCGGTGGTGGTGAGTGGTAGTGCACGTTAGTTTCTTTGGTTTATTGTGCACTTAACAAAGCAGGTGTTAGGCTCTATTAAAGAGAGTCAGTGGTTTTCAATCACTGTTGGTGATATTGTGAGTCATTTTCAAGTAAGCCTGGGTGAAAGATGGAGCTGAACATGAGTCCTGCGCAGCCCAGCCAGAGGGGACGAGTGGCAGCTAGGTGGTCTGCAAGAAGGGCTGGCATGGCGTGGTGGAGTCACAGCTTATGGTGTTGGCAGGAAGTGCTTGCATGGCTTGGTGGAGTGACGACTATGGAGACAGTTGCATTCAGCAGGCGGGACTTGGTTGCTGAGAGCTGGACTCAAGCATGCTTAACTTTTTGGGCAGGAGCTGAACTCATCTTTAGGACTCTGTTACTGGACTTCTGCAAATGGTGGTGGATTCTGCTCCAAGGCTGCACTATGGTGAAGGATCAAGTTATGGGGATGGATCCGGGTGGAGGAGAAGATGCACACAGTTGGTGGGCTCTGTTGCTAGGAGCGTACGCAACAGAGCAAAGCTAAGTGCTGTTTTCCCTGTTTTGTCATCTTTCCTCATGTGTGTTTTAGTGCAGTGGTGGGATTAGTTTCTGCACCGACCAATTCCCTAGTGAGGGTTTCGGTCAGGGTGAGCTAGGGTTTTTAGGTTCCTGTTGCGCGCCCGGTGCGGAACCGGCATAGGGAACATTAGGAGTGCAGGGACACTGGCTCAGGGGAGCTCAGGAGGTCTCCACTTCCCTATTCCCTATCGCAGGACCCACCATTGTTAATGTTTCCCAGGTTTCCCTTATTGTTTAAATTCGCCTTACTGGAGGCGGGGTTTCCAGACTTGTATATACCTGTAATATCTAAATTCGCCAGTTGGAGGCGGTGTATTCAGCTGCACGTGTTTATTATTTAAATTTGCCCCACTGGAGGCGGTGTATCCAGGGTCATGTGTCTTATGGGCTTGCCTTGCGGTACTCGCTGCGTCCAGAGACACGTGACCGTGACATTATCACCAACCCTACATTTTTTTTTTCTCTGGTGAGCTTTGACCATGTGGAGACCGCTGAGTAATTGCTGCCGGGCATCACTGAGGTGAGTGGGGAATGGCAAGGTGTTTAGAGCCGCTGCAGCTGCAGTTATCAGGGTCTGGGGCCTCTGCTCAGGTAACCAAGAAATCAAAATGGCGTCTTTGGCAAATTGCGGGTCTGGCAAAAGCCCCTTGAGTCGCTGCTGGGGAGCGGGACTTGTTCATACAGGTGGACGTAACCAGACAGGTGGGTGGAGTTGGTGGTCCCCATGGTGCTGTCTGGGGTTCCCCGAGGTGAAGGGGTACGTCCCTGTAGTGAGCAGACTGGTGTATAGTCCACGGTGCTCACGCCAAACCTTCAATACCACCGAAGAAGCCGCCCTTCCTGGTCGTGTGGAGGTGACCAGCGAGTGTATTTTTCCTCCATATTCCTGCGGCTCTGGCAAAGTGCCCCTTAGAGTCGCTGCTGGGGAGCGGGACTTGTTCATACAGGCGGACGTAACCAGACAGGTGGGTGGAGTTGGTGATCCCCATGGTGCTGTCTGGGGTTCCCCGAGGTGAAGGGGTACGTCCCTGTAGTGAGCAGACTGGTGTATAGTCCACGGGGCTCACGCCAAATCTTCTATACCACCGAAGAGGCCGCCCCCTCCTGGTCGTTTGGAGGAAGGCGACCAGCGAGTGTATATTTCCTCCGTATTCCTGTCCCCTTCTCCTCCAGGTGTGAGCGGCAGGTGTGCTGCGGGGGAGTGTTGTGAGTTCATTTTTCCCTTCACCATTGAGGTCTGATGAACTCCCTCCTCTAGTGAAAGAAGGTAGTGAGACTGATTACCAAACACCTGGGCAGCTGGATGATGACTGGGTGTCTGGAATTGAGGACTGGATATAAGGCTGCCGACGCCCTTCTTCCTGGCTGGTGATTTTCATGCTGGATTCTTGGAGACCAGTCTGATTCCTGCATCTCAAAGCTAAGTTTTTCTGCTCTGCTTTGCACTCTTCAGTTTTGTTTTTGCTTTGCCTTGTTTTTTGGGAGTTCTGCCATCCCCGGCTGGGGGTGAGCTGGATTCCATTTTTGTCTCTGATCTGTTGATATTTTGCTCTGTCTTCAGAATATACCTTAGTGCTGATATAGTCTTTTGAAGCCTAGCGACTTCAGGGCCTGTTTTTCCTATCAGTCGGTTGGCTCATTTTGATAGGGTTTTTGCGGATGGCAGACAGCAGCTTTCCTATCCTGTCCTATGTAGTTAGCTTGGGCCCCTGTTATGAATGAGTCACCGTAGGAGGCAAAAGCAGAAATACAAGGTAAGTCCAGAAAGCCAGAGAAGTTGGCAACTATCAGATTGCAGACCCCTGAACCTATCAACACAACTAGCAGTAGCCGTGGGGGGTTCCTACGATGCCCTAGACCCCTCGATCACAGCCGGAGAAATACATAGGCCTAAAGAAAGAAAGGGGAAATCTAAACTGCCCCAGAGCAGACCCCAAAGCAATAGGCAGCCCCCAACATATAATGACGGTGAAGCAAGATGAAAATACTAACACAGACAGAAAGATAGACTGAGCAAAGACGGGGCCCCAAAACTACCTAGATAGGAAAGGACAGGAAGGCTGCTGTCTGCAATCTGCCAAAACCCTATCAAAGACATAAGCCAACCAGCTGATATGAAAAAGGCCCTGAAGCAGCTAGGCTTCAAAAACTAAATCAGCACTCAGGTATTTTCAGAAGACAGAGCTAAATTAATTCAGCACACCCCAGCAGGGAATGGCAGAAATCCAGAAAAACAAAGCAAAAACAATGTCAAAACACAAAAGCAAAGGCAGAGCAGCAAACTTAGCTTTGGAGGAGCAGGAATTCAGACTGGTCTCCAAGGATCCCACAGAGAAATCACCCACAGGGCAGAAGGGCGTCGGCAGCATTATATCCAGTCCGTAACTCCACTCAGCCAGTCACAATCATCAGCCTCAGGTGTCTGACAATCAGGCTCACTACCTTTCTTTACCAGAAGAGGGAGTTCCTCGGGCCTCAGTAATGAAGGGGAAAATGAACTCACAACAGGCCCCATCATTTGCTCAACCTATCTTTCTATCTGTGTTAGTGTTTTCATCTTGCTTCACCGTCATTATATGTTGGGGGCTGCCTTTTGCTTTGGGGTCTGCTCTGGGGCAGTTTAGTTTTTCCCCTTTCTGTCTTTAGGCAATATAGTTCTCCGGCTGTGATCGAGGGGTCTAGGGCACCGTAGGAACCCCCCACGGCTACTGCTAGTTGTTGTGGATAGGTTCAGGGATCTGCAATCCGATAGCTAGCAACCTCTCTGGTTTTTCTGGACTTAGCTGGTATTTTGTTTTTTCCTCCTTCGGTGACTCATCATAACAGAATCACCAGCCATACCGCAGATCCTAGGGTACTCAATAGCAGGAGAGAATTGAAAAAAAAAAAAAAAAGTGTCAGAATTTTTTTTTTTTTTTTTGTGTGTGCATATTTTTTCCTCTCTGAGGCTGTAGGGGGAATTTTTCTCTCAATGGAGATGAAGCAATTGTCCGATCATGTGGAGCAGCTCGCTGCTGAAGTGCGGGGAATTTCCGCCTATCTTGCTCATTCACATGCTGCTGAACCAAAGATTCCTTCTCCTGATGAATTTTTGGGGGATCAGTCTAAATTCTTGAATTTCAAGAATAATTGTAAATTATTTTTTGCCTTGAAGCCTAACTCGTCGGGGAACTCCACGCAGCAGGTTAAAATTGTCATCTCTTTGCTGCGCGGCGATCCCCAGGATTGGGCGTTTTCTTTGAAACCTGATGATCCTATTCTGAATAATGTGAACACATTTTTTCAAGCCTTGGGGTTGTTGTATGATGAACCTAATGCTATTGATCAGGCTGAAAAGACCCTGTTGGCATTAAGCCAGGGTCGGGATTCGGCAGAGTTGTACTGTCAAAAATTCCGAAAGTGGGCGGTCCTTACTACCTGGAATGATGGTGCCTTGGCAGCCCTCTTTCGGAAGGGTTTGTCAGAAACTGTAAAAGATACTATGGTGGGATTTCCTGTTCCCTCTGGTCTTGACGATTCTATGTCATTAGCCATTCAGGTGGATCGGCGTTTACGTGAACGCAAAACTACACGAGAGATGTTACCACCTGTTGAACAAATGTCTGAACCTATGCAATGTGATAGAGTTTTGTCTAGGGCACAACGTCAGGAGTTCAGAAGGCGTAATAAGCTGTGTTTTTTTTGTGGCGATGCCTCGCATATTATTTCTGTCTGCACTAAACGAGAGAAACGTTGTGCACACACGTTTTCTGTGGGTGGTGTTCAACCTAAGTTTCTTCTGGCAATTACTCTGATCTGCTCCCTGTCCACATTTTCCGCCAAGGTTTTTGTGGATTCAGGAGCAGCTCTGAACCTGATGGACTTGGATTTTGCTAAACGTTGGATTTCCTATGACACCTCTGCGGACGCCTATCCCTTTGAGGGGTATTGATGCTACTCCTTTGGCGAAGAATAAACCTCAGTTTTGGACCCAGGTGGTAATGCGGGTCGCCCCAGACCATCAAGAAAATTGCAGATTTTTGGTGTTGCATAATTTGCATGATACCATTGTTCTGGGGTTTCCCTGGTTTCAAATCCATAATCCAGTTCTGGATTGGAAATCTTTGTCTGTGGTGAGTTGGGGTTGTCGGTGTGCCCTTAGTGATGCTCCTGTTTTCTCCACCTCTCCCCATTCACATGATGTTCCTGACTATTTGGCTGACTTTTATGATGTATTTAGTGAGAATGAGTCTGCGTCTTTGCCTCCTCATAGGAGTTATGACTGTGCTATTGAGCTGAACCCGGGGTGTAAATTCCCCAAGGGTCGACTTTTCAATTTATCTGTACCCGAGCACGAGGCTATGCGATCCTATATTAAGGAGGCATTGGAGAAGGGTCATATTAGACCATCCTCTTCACCCTTAGGTGCTGGGTTTTTTTTCGTGGCTAAAAAGGATGGTTCATCAAGGCCTTGTATTGACTATCGTGACCTCAACAAAATTACTGTTAAATATCAGTATCCGTTACCCCTGATTTCTGATCTATTCTCCAGAGTTAAAGGTGCTTGCTGGTTTACCAAGCTTGACCTCAGGGGGGCGTATAATCTTATTCGCATTAAGCATGGGGATGAATGGAAGACGGCGTTTAATACTCCGGAGGGACATTTTGAGTACCTGGTGATGCCTTTTGGGCTCACTAATGCCCCTTCTGTCTTCCAGTGCTTCATGAACGATATATTCCGAGACTTTGTGGATAAATTTTTGATTATCTATCTGGATGATATTTTGATCTTCTCCAAGAATTGGGACTCTCATGTGGAACATGTTCGGACCGTGTTCCGGATTTTGAGGGAGAATTCCCTGTATGTCAAGGGATCGAAATGCCTTTTTGGGGTACAGAGGATTTCATTTTTGGGATTTATTTTGTCTCCGTCAACTATTGAAATGGACCCGGCCAAGGTACAGGCCATTTATGATTGGGTTCAGCCCACTTCTTTGAAGGCCCTCCAGAAGTTTTTGGGTTTTGCTAATTTTTATCGGAAATTTATAGCTAATTTTTCTAGTATTGCCAAGCCATTGACGGATTTGACTAGGAAGGGTGCTGATGTGCTGAATTGGTCTCCGGAGGCTGTTTCTTCCTTTCAGGAGCTGAAGCGAAGATTCACTTCTGCTCCGGTTTTGCGTCAACCTGATGTCTCACTCCCGTTTCAGGTGGAGGTGGACGCTTCTGAGATTGGTGCAGGAGCGGTGTTGTCCCAAAAAGATCCTGTGACATCTAAAATGAATCCTTGTGCTTTCTTTTCCCGAAAGTTCTCCCCATCCGAACGTAACTATGATGTGGGGAATCGGGAACTGTTGGCCATGAAATGGGCATTTGAGGAGTGGAGACATTGGTTGGAGGGAGCCAAACACCAAGTCGTGGTCCTTACTGACCACAAGAATTTGATTTACCTGGAGTCGGCCAAGCGCTTGAATCCTAGACAGGCTAGGTGGGCCTTGTTTTTCACACGTTTTGATTTTGTGGTCTCTTTTCTTCTGGGCACTAAGAATGTCAAGGCAGACGCCCTCTCTAGGAGTTTCCTTGCTGATTCTCCTGTTGTGACTAAGCCTGCTACCATCTTAGGCGAGGGGGTAGTTCTTTCTGCCATCTCGCCCGATTTGAGACGTGCTCTGGAAGAGTTTCAGGAGGACAAACCTGAGCGTTGTCCCAGTGGAAAGTTGTATGTTCCTGACCAGTGGAGGAAGAGAGTGATGTCTGAAGTTCATTGCTCTGCATTGGCTGGTCATCCAGGTATTTTTGGTACTAGAGATCTGGTGAGTCGATCTTTTTGGTGGCCTGCCTTGTCTCGTGATGTCAGGAATTTTGTGCAGTCCTGTGGGACTTGCTCCCGGTCTAAACCTTGTTCTCGCTCTAGTGGCTTGTTGATGCCTTTGCTGGTGCCCAGGAGGCCATGGACCAATATTTCAATGGATTTTATCTCTGATATGCCTGTCTCTCAAAGGATGACTGTTATCTGGGTGATTTGTGATAGATTCTCTAAGATGGTCCATCTTGTGCCACTCCCTAAGTTGCCATCTTCCTCAGAGTTGGTGCCCTTGTTTTTGCAACAGGTTGTTTGCTTGCACGGGATTCATGAGAACATTGTATCTGACAGAGGAGTTCAGTTTGTGTCTAGATTTTGGAGGACTTTCTGTTCCAAGCTGGGAATTCAGTTGTCCTTCTCCTCTGCTTTTCACCCTCAGACCAATGGGCAGACGGAGAGAACAAACCAGACTTTGGAGTCGTATCTGAGATGTTTTATTTCTGCCGATCAGGATGATTGGGTTTCATTTTTGCCCTTGGCCGAATTTGCTTTAAATAATAGAGCTAGTTCTGCCACTTTGATGTCACCTTTTTTTTGTAACTTTGGTTTTCACCCTCGATTTTCTTCAGGGCAGGTGGAGCCTTCTGCCTGCCCAGGTGTTGACACTGTGGTGGAGAGAATGCACCAGATCTGGGACCAAGTAGTGGATAAGTTGTCTCTCTCCCAGGAAAAGGCCCAGCGGTTTTCCAACCGGCGTAGGACCGTTGGTCCCCAGTTTAAGGTGGGTGATATGGTTTGGTTGTCATCAAAAAATATCGCTATGAAGGTGGCTTCTCCTAAGTTTAAGCCTAGATTTATTGGACCTTACAAGATTTTGGAGATTATTAATCCGGTCTCTTTTCGGTTGACTCTTCCTGTCACATTTAAAATTCATAATGTGTTTCATAAGTCCTTGTTGAAGAGGTTTGTTGAACCAGTAGATCCTGTGGTGGCACCTCCTGACCCTATATTGGTTGAAGGTAACATGGAATATGAGGTAGAGAAGATACTGGATTCCCGTCTGGCTAGACGGAGGCTCCAGTATTTGGTTAAGTGGAAGGGTTATGGTCAGGAGGATAATTCCTGGGTCTCTGCCTCTGATATTCATGCCGAAAGATTGGTGCGTGCCTTTCATCGGGCTCACCCGGATCGCCCTGGTGGCATGGATGAGGGTTCGGTGACCCCTCCTCCAGGGGGAGGTACTGTTGTGAGTTCATTTTTCCCTTCACCATTGAGGTCTGATGAACTCCCTCCTCTAGTGAAAGAAGGTAGTGAGACTGATTACCAAACACCTGGGCAGCTGAATGATGACTGGGTGGCTGGAATTGAGGACTGGATATAAGGCTGCCGACGCCCTTCTTCCTGGCTGGTGATTTTCCTGCTGGATTCTTGGAGACCAGTCTGATTCCTGCATCTCAAAGCTAAGTTTTTCTGCTCTGCTTTGTACTCTTCAGTTTTGTTTTTGTTTTGCCTTGTTTTTTGGGAGTTTTGCCATCCCCGGCTGGGGGTGAGCTGGATTCCATTTTTGTCTCTGATCTGTTGATATTTTGCTCTGTCTTCAGAATATACCTTAGTGCTGATATAGTCTTTTGAAGCCTAGCGACTTCAGGGCCTGTTTTTCCTATCAGTCGGTTGGCTCATTTTGATAGGGTTTTTGCGGATGGCAGACAGCAGCTTTCCTATCCTGTCCTATGTAGTTAGCTTGGGCCCCATCATTTGCTCAACCTATCTTTCTATCTGTGTTAGTGTTTTCATCTTGCTTCACCATCATTATATGTTGGGGGCTGCCTTTTGTTTTGGGGTCTGCTCTGGGGCAGTTTAGTTTTTCCCCTTTCTGTCTTTAGGCAATATAGTTCTCCGGCTGTGATCGAGGGGTCTAGGGCACCGTAGGAACCCCCCACGGCTACTGCTAGTTGTTGTGGATAGGTTCAGGGGTCTGCAATCCGATAGCTGCCAACCTCTCTGGTTTTTCTGGACTTAGCTGGTATTTTGTTTTTTCCTCCTTCGGTGACTCATCATAACAGGGGAGCAGGGACAAATCTCACCCCTCGCCATTAACCAACCCTGGGAGGCATAGACCTCATGGTGAAAGGGTAGGAGGGTGGTGTCCCTTGGTGAATAGCGGGGGTGTGAGTGTGGTGACAGCAGGGGGACGCCTCTGTTGTCGAGTCCAGAATGAGTTCACCAAATATATGACAAACGAATATGTGGCAATAAACGTTCAGGTCCGGACCTGTGTGTGAACGAGCATGTATGGGTGGCCACAAAAAACATCTTGTGGAAGTGTGTTGTGGAGTCTGATCAGCTCATAGCAAACATACACATACATAACCTTGTTCCCCAGGTCGGCACTGTGGAGATGAGTGGTGCCTCCAGAACACATATTGCCAATACCAGCGGTGCGTTTGTCATTAACCTGAAGTGTCAGGTAGTGGTGGGGTGAACTCAGGATCTGGGCGTCCCCGCTGTAGGTGTTTCCCTAATGAGGAGTGGGTGGTCTTGAGGGTCCAGAGGCCCCTCATTAAGGAGTGGGTACTGTCATGATCCAGTTTGGATCTGACAGTTTAAATGGACAAAGTGAACTTTTTTTCCTTTGGCAAGGTGCCAAAGTGATGTGATTGCCCCCGGTGGCCATTAGAATTATCGCACGTGGTGTCGTTCAATCTGAGTTGCCCCAGTGGTGGTGAGTGGTAGTGCAGGTTAGTTTCTTTGGTTTAATGTGCACTTAATTACAAAGCAGGTGTTAGGCTCTATAAAAGAGAGTCAGAGGTTTTCAATCACTGTTGGTGATATTGTGAGTCATTTTCAAGTAAGCCTGGGTGAAAGATGGAGCTGAACATGAGTCCTGCGCAGCCCAGCCAGAGGGGACGAGTGGCAGCTAGGTGGTCTGCAAGAAGGGCTGGCATGGCGTGGTGGAGTCACAGCTTATGGTGTTGGCAGGAAGTGCTTGCATGGCTTGGTGGACTGATGACTATGGAGACAGTTGCACTCAGCATGCGGGACTTGGTTGCTGAGAGCTGGACTCAAGCATGCTTAACTTTTTGGGCAGGAGCTGAACTCATCTTTGGGACTCTGTAACTGGACTTCTGCAATTGGTGGTGGACTCTGCTCCAAGGCTGCACTATGGTGAAGGATCCAGTTATGGTGATGGATCCGAGTGGAGGAGAAGATGCTCACAGGTGGTGGGCTCTGTTGCTAGGAGCGTACGCAACCGAGCAAAGATAAGTGGTGTTTTCCCTGTTTTGCCATCTTTCCTCATGTGTGTTTTAGTGCCGTGGTGGGATTAGTTTCCGCACTGACCAATTCCCTAGTGAGGGTTTCGGTCGGGGTGAGCTAGGGTTTTTAGGTTCCTGTTGCTCGCCCGGTGCGGAACCGGCATAGGGAACGTTAGGAGTGCAGGGACACTGGCTCAGGGGAGCTCAGGAGGTCTCCACTTCCCTATTCCCTATCGCAGGGCCCACCATTGTTAATGTTTCCCAGGTTTCCCATATTGTTTAAATTCGCCTTACTGCAGGCGGGGTTTCCAGACTTGTATATGCGTGTAATATCTAAATTCGCTAGTTGGAGGCAGTGTATCCAGCTGCACGTGTTTATTATTTAAATTTGCCCCACTGAAGGCGGTGTATCCAGGGTCACGTGTGTCTTATGGGCTCGCCTTGCGGTACTCGCTGCGTCCAGAGACACGTGACCGTGACACTCTGTCTTCAGAATATATCGGAGTGCTGATATAGGGATTTTGAAGTCTAGTGACTTCAGGGCCGTTTTTCCTATCAAACGTGTTGGGACATTTTTGGTAGGTTTTTTGCGGATTGCAGCCAGCATCTTTTCTGTCCTGTCCTATCTAGTTAGTTGGGCCCCATCATTTGCTCTGCCTGTCTTTCTGTCTGTGTTTGTGTTTTCATCTTTTTTCACCGACAATACATGTTGGGGGCTGTCTATTGCTTTGGGGTCTGCTCTGGGGCAGCTTAGATTTCCCCTTTCTTTCTTTAGGCTTATTTAGTTCTCCGGCTGTGACGAGGCATCTAGGCTCACCGTAGGAACGCTCCACGGCTACTGTTAGTTGTTGTGAATAGGATCGGGGTCTGCAATCCACTAGCTTCCAACCTCTCCGGTTTTCTAGACTTAGCTTGTTTTTTCCTCCTCCAGTGACGCATTCATAACAGATTTTGTTGGGAAATATGTTAAGGTGCATCCTTTCTAGGTTAATGACTTGTATATAAGGCAAAATAATTAACCCCAGACCAAAATGATCCTCCCCCACTTGGGCTATGTTCAGACGCAGTGTTTTTGAGGCGTTTTGCAACTTTAGCATTGCTTTCAAACAAAACAAATGCATTCACTGGGAAATGTCATTGTAACATTTAACCACCCTAGCTGGCCATGTGGTGTGTGACACATAAGCAGACACATCTTGTTTCATTTATGAAGGAGGGACTCTTAAAGTCACAGAGCCTATTTTAAGAGGGCCATTAGGCAGAATTAATCTTCTTAAAGGGCCATTATTAATCAGTGGGTCTCCTAAACTGTTATTGCCTATGCAGTGAGTGGATGGGCTGCCAAGAACTACAACGCACCCCAATACCCCTTTCACGAGAGGTACAGAAGGGCTTCCAGAAAAAATGTTGCATTGAATGCAAGGCCTGGCCTGCCCCAAAGTTACATGCACCCCAATAAGCTGTTCAAGCCACGTAATGGATGGACACAGGTAAATCCACTTCACATTATTCATTTTGTACTCCCATGCCACATAATCTTTTTTTATGCATTGACTGCAAGGCCTGGCCTGGCCTGGCCTAACCTGGCATATGCACCCCAATAAGCCTTTGAACCCAGGTACTGGATCGGCAGAGGAAAATCCACTTCATATTATTCATTTTGTACTCCCATTCTGTTTTCTTATGCATTGACTGCAAGGCCTGCCCTCCTGCCAAGTCATATTCACCCCAATAACCCCAATCCCCCCTTGGATAGAGTACCAGGACCTACGATCATGTGACCACAGGGGGCGTGGCTTAGCGTCCTGCTGCAGTAGATGACTGTAGGATTCTATTACAGGAATCCTGGAGAGAAGATTAGGGGAACTCAGGTCAGACAAGCGGGGGGGTCATTCACAGAGAGGGCAGAGTGGTACCAGAGGAGCAAGCAGAGAATAGTCAGAACATAAGCAATGAGTCATACACAGAGATAGCAACGCAGTACAAGGGAGGCAGTCAGAGAGTAGTCAGGTCCAAGGCAGCAGAGTCATACACGGGAATAGCAGAGCAGTACAAAAGGACAGGCAGAACTCGTAACAGGGACAGAACCGTGTCAAAACCAAACAAGCATAAACTATCACAGTCACAAAGCAGACCAGGGTCATAAACACTCGGCCAAGGATCTGAGTATAAGCGACGAGGAATGAGTCCACAATGAGGCTATAAAAAGCCTCCCAGAATCTCAGAGTGAGGCCGTCCAGACTAACCTCTGCACTACCTAATCCCATGAACTAAGCAGATCATGACAATTTTCCATTCAAAGGCGAATGCGCTTGTCTGTGATGATTCCACCAGCGGAACTTAAAACCCGCTCTGACAAAACGATAGCGGCAGGGCAAGCCAGGACCTCCAAGGAGTAGAGAGCCAGTTCATGCCACGTGTCCAGCTTGGATACCCAATAATTAAAAGGCACTGAGGAATCACGGAGGACGTTGGTACGGACAGCAAGGTACTCCCTCAGTATCTTAGAAAACATTGCATTCCTTGTGATATTACCCCACGCCTCAGGGCCAGGGCGATGGGAGGGTCGGAGAAAACTGTCCCAGAAATTTGCCAGTGTTCCCCTGCCTCTGCTGGATTGGAGTGGTGTCTCTCTTGCCTGTCCTCCTTGGTTGGCCAACGAACTGTTATCTCTGCCGCCAGCGTTTTAAGATGGGAATTTTTTTAATGATTGAGCAACAATGGCCCTCTGGTACTGCACCATTTTAGTACACTTGTCTGCTTCTGGAACAAGAGATTGAAAGTTATCCTTGTAGCATGGGTCTAAAAGTATCACTACCCAGTAATGACTGTTATCCAATATTTTTACAATACGAGGGTCACAGGAAAGGCAGCGCAACATAAAGTCAGCCATGCGTGCCAGACTGGTAACAGACAAGCCTTCTGTATCCTCACCAATAGGATGACTGACCATGGTGTCCTCCTCCTCCTCCTCTTCCCCCCTGTCCTCAGGCCATCCACGCTGAACAGACGGTATGACAGTTGTGCTTGTAGTACTGTCTATAGTGCATGAAAGTAGCTCCTGTTCCTCCTCCTCTTCCTCATTGTCAACCAATCCATGTTGGGATGACATGAGGCTGGGCTGTGTGTAATCACCCTGTATGGTTCCTTGATCCATGTCCTCGTGCTCCACCTGCAATGCATCCTCTTTCATTGTGAACAGAGGGCTTTTCAGAATGCAGATGAGTGGAATGGTGACGCCAATTATGGTGTCATCACTGCTCACCATCTTAGTGGACTCCTCACAGTTTTGGAGGATGTTACAAAATGTCTGACATCCATGTCCATTCCTGAGGTCTTTTGTGTGGCGTAAAACCTGAATAACGATGGCCTTGTTGATGCTGGTATTCAACAAGTGCCCTCTTCTGCTCACAAATCCTTTCCAAAATATGCAGTGTAGAGTTTCAACGCATGGGGACATCACACCCCAGTTGGTAAGCCAGAATCTGCAATCGCTGCTGAAGCAGGGCAAGGGCCGCTGAAGCTGTAGCTGACTTTCTAAAATGGGCACACAAGCTGCGTAATTTCACCAGCAGATCCGGCAGCTCCGGGTAGCTTTTTAGAAAACATTGAACAACTAGGTTAAGCACATGGGCCAGGCATGGTACGTGTGTCAGTTCACCTCGCCTCAGAGCCGCCAACAGGTTCCTACCATTGTCACACACAACCATGCCTGAAGTCAGCCACACATCTGCCAGCTCTTTCAGAGCTGTCAACAACTCTTCAGCATTGTGAGGTTTGTCACCTAAGCAAAATTAGCTTAAGCACAGCCTGTTGCCGCTTGGCTTTGGCAGTGCTGCAGTGCTTCCAGCTTGTGACTGATGTGCCCATTTTGGAGACGGAGGCTGAAGAGGAGGAGGAGGTGCAGGAGCTGTACACAGTGGGGGCAACCCTGATTGACGTAGAGCCCGCAATCCTTGGCGTCGGGAGGACGTGTTCCATCCCAAGGTCTGACTGGGTCCCGGCTTCCACTATGTTAACCTAGTGTGCCGTCAGCGAGATGTACCGTCCCTGGCCACAAGCACTTGTCCACGTGTCCGTGGTTAGGTGTACTTTCCCAGTAACTGCATTGTTGAGAGCATGGGTAATGTTGTGGGACATGCTTGTGTAATGCTGGGACGGCACAGTGGGAGAAATAGTGGGGGCTGGGAATCGAGTACCTTGGGATGACTGCCGCCATCAGGTTGCGGAAAGCTTCCGTCTCCACGAGCCTAAAAGGCAACATTTCGAGCACAAGCAGATGAGAAATATTAGAATTGAGTACTGTGGCCTGTGGGGCGTTGGCTGCGTATTTATGCTTACGTTCCAATGACTGGGGTATGGACAACTGAAGGTTGTGCTGGGACAAGGACGTGGACGTGCTTGATGATGGTGCTATTTGACTGTGGGCAACGGCAGGTGCAGGGCAGGAGGCATCTTCGCATGCACCGTGAACAGGGGATTGGCTTGCATGCACAACAGTGGAAGAAGCTGTGGTGTCACCTGTAGACACTATTCCTGCAGCATGGGGTTGGGCCCACAAAGTCGGATGCTTTGCTGCCATGTGCCTGATCATGCTGGTGGTAGTAAGGCTGGTAGTTTTGCTACCCCTGCTGATGCTGGCATGACAGGTGTTGCAAATGGCCTGTTTGGCGTTATCGTCTGTCTTTAAAAAAATAACCAGAGTCAGGAAGACCTAACAATTGGACTGGCAACTTCCGTCATGTTGGTGTTACGGGGAATGGTTGCACACCTTCTGTCTGCAGCCACCACACTGCTTCTTCCTGCCTGAAGTGGTGCTACCTCCCCTGCGTGCTGCTGTCCTTGCTCTGCATGTCCTCCTGCCAGGTTGGGTCTGTTACTAGATCATCCACCACCTCATCTTCCACTTCCGCACCCTGGTATTCCTCCTGACTTTCCGGCAATTGTGTCTCATCATTGTCCACCTCTTGTGACCGTGGCTGCACAAATATTTGGGCATCGCTACATGGAATATCATCTTGCCCTGCTTCAAGTGGACCGGGCGAGAGGCACGAATCTCCAAATGGAAAACTGAACAGCTCTTCAGAGTGTCTGAGTGTGGGATCAGTTGTCTCAGGGCACTCAGCATGGTGGGAGGAAGGAGGATCAGGGTAAGGAATATGCGGTCCCGATTCACAGCAACTGTGACTTGACCGTGTTGAAGACGGTGCTGGTGGTGGTGGATAAGTAACTGGAAGTACTATCCAACCAACAACCTTTTCACACTGCTTGGGCTTCAATATTGCTGTCTTGACGCAGTCCCCTAGAACTTCGGACAGTAAGGTCCAGCGAGAAGATGTGGGTGTTTTGGTGGCCCAATTTCAGCTTGGCCATGGCCTCGGCATGCACCATCACGTCCACTTCCCTGTCCCTTGCCTCGCGCCTTGCCCATTGTAAATGGACTAGAATATTATACACGTTCACTACAAATGGCTGATTTGGTAGCCAACTTGTATGTGATACGTGAGTGGCAAAACCACACTTTTACCTATCTGGACCGTAGGTAAAAATGTTTTTTGGCTTATCAGATTTGTGTCAATAAGTACGGTAACAGGCTGCAAAAACACTACAATATGTAGGCCTAAAATGGCCAAATTTTTGGCACAGATAAATAAGGCATGTTAGGTAGAAACCACACTGAGAAATCTGTGGCCTCTATTTTTGGCTTTTTTTTGGCTAAATAGTGCTGTATGTAAGTACTGTGACACATAGGACAAAAATGGAAAACCGGCCAAAACTGGCCAAACTTGGAGCACGCACAGATATGAGCTGACATGGAGATACCACACTGACAAATCTGTGGCTTGCATTTTTTGCTTTTTTAGGCTAAATAGTGCTGTATATAACTACAGTGACAGACAGCAAAAAAAAATTGAATTCAGGGCTAAAATGACCAAAATTTTTAGCAGACGGATGGATGAGGCGTGTCACAGATATACAGCACTGTAAAATATGTGGCCTGTATGTATTTTTTTGGGGGGTTCAGCAAAATGGTGTCAAGAAATTGTGTAAGAAGCTCAAAAAAAATCGACTCTACCATACCACATAAAAATTAAATATTTCTCTGCACACTCAAAAGTGATTTTTGAGACCCCTGTAAAATTGCTGGATTTTAACGCTGTGCTAGGAAAAGGATCTGGCTGCATTGTGCACTGTTAAAATGCAAATGGAGAAAAAAAAAGGGCTCTGGATTGCTTTGCAATAAAAAAGCTCTATTAGCCCTGGCCAAAAAATTTTCCAAGCCAATTAGACCTGGGGCTAGGTATATACGGTCAATATATCCTACAGGTAGCAGCAGCAGACAGGAAGGGAATGGACCCTCTTGATGTATGCAATGATATGTATACACAAACATACAGTGCCTACATGCCTTGCACTGATGTGTATAGAGCGACGTACACTACCTTGCCTAACTAACACTGGAACCTATATACTCCAGAATTAGTCCTTAGAAGGACTGTTGGTTTAGTTGGATTTGAGTACTTTACGATGGTAGACCCCACACTGACTAATAAAGCCCCAAATCTGACCCTATCTCGGCAGCCGCTCTCCCTACACCATCTAAATCCGGAGTTGAATGCGCCGAGAAGGGCGGCGTCCAGGCTCTTATACCCTTAATGATGCTGTGCAGCCAGCCAATCACTGCACGACCATAGCAAAGATGGCTGCGGGGTTTCATTGCCTGGCAGACAATCCCTGCATCATGATTGAGTCTCTAAAGTCCGCCAAAAAAGCTGTGTGGAGACCCGAGTTCCCGTCGAGTAATCCCGGAAATGCTCGGTGCTCGCCGAGTACACCGAGTACTGTGATACTCGGGCGAGTAACAAGTGGTGGTGAGCACGTTCACTCACCACTAATGTGTGGTGCCCCTGAGGGTTCAGTCGCCACAGAGGTACTGCACCTCATTCTGAGGTGTGGTATCCCACTGTCCAGGTAAGGCGGAGACACCAGTCAACACTCTGACACCTGCATCCAACACACACCTTAGAACAGCAGGGCACCCTCTATGACCCCTGCTTGGTTTATGAAGGATGTTGGGGGAAGGAGTGGAAGGACGTGTTTAGAGCAGCTCCTAGTCAGAAGGCGCTGCTGGACGGAGTAGTCTTGGAAGGAAGTTTCCTGAAGGGGAAGAGGATTCTCCCAGAGGCACGGGTGGAGACTGGAGAGTGCTCCCCGTGGGGCTCGTTCCACGCTGACGGACGTCAAGTGGGGGAGAATCCAGGTCGCAGAAGGGTCTCGGCCCCTTGCCTAGTAAAGTGGACATCAGGACTCAACTAGAAAGCCGACAGCTGTGGCAACTACCTCAGTTATCTTCTCTGGAAAGGCAGCCAGAAAGGATCAAGGAAACGTAGTGGGTCATGTTGTCCAACAGGATCCGCGGCAGCTGTCCTGGGACACTGATTGTGAGGTGCTGGAAGAGAAGGCAAGTGGAAAGCAGCACTGTGGAGACGGCCAGGAAAGTCACATATTGAAGGGAGTGCTGGAAAGGTGTACTTCATTTGTCTGTGAGTTGACTGAGCCCCTCACCTGGAGAACACGGCACTGAAGCGGGCATCTGTGTGCACCAGAAACTGTGAGTAAAGCTTTGGAACTGCACTCCACTGTGTCCTTTGAATTCTTGCCTCAACACTCACTCAGTACTGCTACATCTATCATCAGCAACCATTGCATCTTTAACCAATCACTACTGCCCTGGGACAACAGCTCTGCCTGTGGAGAGCTATTCCAACACTGCTGCATCACACCATCAGTCCCAGAGGATCTACACTGTAGGGCTGGTCGCCTCTGACCAGAAACCACAGGTGGCATCACAAACTCTTATCACAAAAACTCTTTATTTTTCATTCCCTTGTAAATACTCCCCTTTTATTGGATGCTCAGGGCCATGGACCAGGTCACCGCCGCTTTGACCCTGCCCCTTTAAGAAAGCATCCTGGTACCGAGTATCACACAGCCCTGGCTGGGCACTCCAACTTGGAGTCACGATCAGGATATCGAAACCCAGTGCCACCGGGTCCTGTGTGCCAGAAATTTTATTGAATTGAGAAATGACAAACCAAAATGTGCAAAGGAACAGATTTATTGAACTGTGATTTTGACTGTGAAAATGGCGGCTCTGGCGGTTCCACGAGGTGTGCAGTGAGGTGTGCCGTTGTTGGCGGTACCCAAGAGAGCGTGAAGCAGCATGAACCTCCCCTGCCTGTACTTCTATGCAACTGCGGCATGGCCGACCCCAGGGGGGTCCGGATTTTAGCCTGGTATGGCTGCAAAGGAAAGAGACACCACCCCCAGAGGGTGGAGAGAAGCTCCACGGCAGGAAAGAGAGCACGAAAGAAGCCAGTAGACCAGGAGGCCATGATGGAGAATGGAAGGAGGCCTGTGGAGTGCGGTGGAGAGATTCCAACTTCTCCCGGCTCTATGGAATCGGACTCCGGTCCCTTGCAACACCTCGACCTGGCGCAGCTGGGGAAGGAGATAGAGGAGTTGAACCAGTGTCTGCGACAGCGGCAGGCTCTGCTTACGTAGAAAAGACAAGCTGCCCAGGAGGATTCCGCCATATTGGTACCCACGCCACAGGTACCTGCTGCCAGTCCCCAGGTACCATCACCACCGGTACCCACAGCCAGTTCCCTGGTACCTGCTGCACCTGTCTCCCCATCACCGGAGCCTGAAGAGGATCATCGCGGCCATGGAGGAACAGGTACAGCCGTTGCCCCTGGGACTTGGGAAGCCCTGCTAGGCCCAAACGGGTTACCACCGACCCCAAAGTCCCTCCAGGTTGTGATGGATGTAGTCTGGGACGGAAAGTAATGCCCAGGGGATGGATACTGGAACCTGTCCCCATCCTGTCCCCATACCGCGGTCACCTCCAGCAGCATGCAGCAGATTGGAATTCCCCAGTGGGAAGGAACAGGAAGCGGATGTGATGGAGTTACCTATCTCTACTGAGGAGCTATGCTGCAGGCAAATCCTCAAGTTCGAGCAGGAGGAAAGAGAGCGGCAGCAACAGAAACTGGCCCTGATGGAGAGGGATCTCTGGGGAAAGAGGCAGGTCCAGGGTGAGCGCCTGGAGTACTGCAACCCCATGGGATGGGTCAGGGTCCTCAGTTTTGATATTGACCGGGGTTTCGGCTTCATCCAGGACTCCCTTAAAACTCCCGACCTCTTTGTGAACCAGCAAGACGTGAAGGTACATCTCATCAGGGGACATCCAGAGCGTGATCTTTTCCCCGGGAAGTATGTGTCATTTACATGCCACCTAGGAGCCCGCGGTTGGTACGCGCTCCATGTCAGGAGGATTCCTGCAGAGTTGGCAGTCCCGCATGACCACCAGGGGGCAACAGTAACTACAGCAGCCCCAACAGCTACCGCAACAGCTCCACCAACAGTTCCAGTTGTGGCACAACTATCAGTGCCACTAGCAGCAGTGGCACCAGCTGCAAGCAGGCAACAGGCTGCCATCACACCACAGCAGGCAGTCACCATCTCAGCACTGCCTGATGAAGTTCCACAAGCTGACTTCACACAGATTGGTAACGCCTACATCATGTATCCTAACCAGAGGAATCCATAGGTTCTTCCCTGGAAGCAAGGACACTAAAGAGCTTCCGCTGGACCAGGAGGTAGTATGCCTGCCTCAAATACTTCAGCAAGTCTGTGTATATAGTTAGCCCCAGGAGGGTTCTTTGGCAAAATGCTTTATATACACCCCTAATTAGGAATAAGAAGATAGCAAAGACTTTGTGATCATAGACGGTGAATGGCCCACAAACTATTTTGTAAATAGTTTAGCATCTCTTTAGGTGCTTCTTCTTGGTTTTACAAGAACCTTTAAAAAGAACTTTACTTTCCAAATATTGACCATGGAATAAAAACCCGTTAGGTGTGGCCAAATATAGGTGGTCCAAGGGGGAGACCAGCTATGTCTTGCAGCCCACCCAAGACCAACGTTGGAGGTTTGGAATGGGTCCTCCACATTATACTGGAGACACAGAAGATACCCTGGCTGGGAGAGTATCATGGACACTACCTCAAATAATTCCGATTGTACCTAATAAAAGTATTGCTATGCTTGCACTATTGTGACGCACTTAAAGTATAGCATAATAAAGAATGACTACTTGTATTTGATTGAAGATACGTATAATGCATAATATAATGTAAGGAATGTTTTATATGCAGAAAAATAGCTAAAGTTTTGATATTTGCACAGGTGTGTAGTAATAAAAGAATGTATATTGTTGTATCGAACTATTTAGTTTACAACAGTTACTACCAATAGCTCTTTAAGGCCTCATACCCATTGGCGATTAAAAAAACGGTCCGATTTCTGGACTGGAAAAAAGTGTGGAGTGTTATGCCAGTGTCATGCGATTTCTATGCGATTTTTTTTTTTTATTTTTCCATCCGTTTTTCATCCGTTTTTTTTTTCCCAGCCACTCTTTTTCTACAGTGATTTACAGGACCATTTACAGTGTTCTATACCACAGAATGGTGATGGATCCATTAAAAACGGATGGAAAACGGATGGTCCGTTTTTTTAATCGCACCCATTGACTTCTATTGTCAAAAATCGCTGCAAATCGCAGCATGCTGTGATTTTTTTTCTCAGGCCGATTTTGGCTGAGAAAAAAATCGCAGATGAGATGTCACCCATTCACTAACATGCCGATTTTATCCGCCAGTGAGTATGAGGCCTAAAATAAATGATAGTATAGGATTAGGTAGTAGATAAGATATAGGTTTCTATTTGTTAACAGGTCCAAGTGAATGATGTATGATGATGATCTGATATAGTGAATGTCTACAGCTAATAATGGTCTGGAGCAAGAAAATAATAATGTTTTCTGAAGGTAAAAGTGTCAGGTAGCTGCTACTGCAGGAAGGAGTGTTTAATGAAGGTAAACTATAATGTTTAACAGAAATGAAGTATTGTAATTTTATAAGATGGTATTATGATAGAAGGATATGGTATACCAGCTGGTGGCGAACCTGATGGCGAGAACGATTGCTGCCAATGGCTCTAAAAGGATAATGATGGTATTATTGTGAAATGTAATAAACAGAAGGAGAATGTTATAGTATGACAGGAACGACTATTTGTAAGATTAAGAACTGGATAGGAAACGTGATCTAGGAATTTTATAAGATGTAACGTTAAAAGCAAAAATGCCCCAGGAGGAGATGTTTCATATGTGTTTTATATGTTGTTAATTGCTGCAGCATTGTTAAAACTTTTGTATGTTCCAGTGACATCAAGTCTTTCTTGCTTTGTTTCTGCCCGCAGACGTGCTGTGTTTAACATGGACTTGGACACTGACAGATTTACCTACGGCACATATGGGGGTGAAACTGCAGTCATCTATAATAATAAATGCGCTAAGCAGCTTCCGGTTGTAACAACTTCCGTCCAGTTGTAACCGGTGACGTCACCGCACACACACGCACGTTAACCCTCAACACACCACACCGCCTCAACACACACTCCTCTCACCTTTCACCTCCACTCATGTCCACTCACTCTTTCACTCCACATACGTTCCTTTCTCTCACTCCGTTTCTCATACTCACACCGTCATCGTCGCTGCCCCGACATCTTCCTCCGCCGCCGCGATCCTGGATCCAGACGTTCTCCAGGCCGCCGACATGTTCTTGCGGGACGCCATCTTGGATTTCGTGAAATCCCGCGATATTTAAGATGGCGTCGCCGCAACATGTCGCTGGCGTGGACGACATCGGGATCCAAAAAGATGGCGTCGGCGAAATCTCGCGAGATTACGCCGACGCCATTTTGGATCCCGATGTCGCCCATGCCAGCGACATGTTGTTGCGGCGACGCCATCTTGAATATCGCGGGACTTCACAAAATCCAAGATGGCGTCCCGCAAGAACATGTCGCTGGCGTGGACGACATCGGGATCCAAAATGGCGTCGGCGTAATCTCGCGAGATTTCGCCGACGCCATCTTTTTGGATCCCGATGTCGTCCACGCCAGCGACATGTTGTTGCGGCGACGAAATCTTGAATATCGCGGGATTTCACGAAATCCAAGATGGCGTCCCGCAAGAACATGTCGGCGGCCTGGAGAACGTCTGGATCCTGGATCGCGGCGGCGGAGGAAGATGTCGGGGCAGCGACGATGACAGTGTGAGTATGAGAAATGGAGTGAGAGAAAGGAACGTATGTGGAGTGAAAGAGTGAGTGGACATGAGTGGAGGTGAAAGGTGAGAGGAGTGTGTGTTGAGGCGGTGTGGTGTGTTGAGGGTTAACATGGCAAGAGGTGTTAACGACGTCGGCGAAATCTCGCGAGATTTCGCCGACGCCATCTTGCATTCGTGAAATTGCGTCATTTACCTCATGCCAACTTGCTGTGCGGATGCTTGGCATTGCCTGTACCACCATGACTACTGCTGCCTTGGTCCTATGCCTGTTTACTGCCGGTGTCTAATTACAGGACCAATTTGCCTGTACTGCCATAACTATTGCTACCTTGCTACTCTGCCGGTGTCTAATTACAGGGCTAATTTGCCTCTACCGCCATAACTACTGCTGCATTGCTCCTCTGCCGGTGTCTAATTACAGGGCTAATTTGCCTCTACCGCCATAACTACTGCTGCCTTTGTCCTCTGCCAGTGTCTAATTACAGGGCCAATTTGCCTATACTGCCATAACTACTGCTGCCTTGCTCCTCTGCTGGTGTCTAATTACAGGGCCAATTTGCCAATACCGCCATAACTACTGCTGCCTTTGTCCTCTGCCGGTGTCTAATTACAGGGCTAATTTGCCTCTACCGCCATAACTACTGCTGCCTTGCTCCTCTGCCGGTGTCTAATTACAGGGCCAATTTGCCTCTACCGCCATAACTACTGCTGCCTTGCTCCTCTGCCGGTGTCTAATTACAGGGCTAATTTGCCTCTACCGCCATAACTACTGCTGCATTGCTCCTCTGCCGGTGTCTAATTACAGGGCCAATTTGCCTCTACCGCCATAACTACTGCTGCCTTGCTCCTCTGCCGGTGTCTAATTACAGGGCCAATTTGCCTCTACCGCCATAACTACTGCTGCCTTGCTCCTCTGCCGGTGTCTAATTACAGGGCTAATTTGCCTCTACCGCCATAACTACTGCTGCATTGCTCCTCTGCCGGTGTCTAATTACAGGGCCAATTTGCCTCTACCGCCATAACTACTGCTGCCTTGCTCCTCTGCCGGTGTCTAATTACAGGGCTAATTTGCCTCTACCGCCATAACTACTGCTGCCTTGCTCCTCTGCCGGTGTCTAATTACAGGGCCAATTTGCCTCTACCGCCATAACTACTGCTGCCTTGCTCCTCTGCCGGTGTCTAATTTACAGGGCCAATTTGCCTCTACCGCCATAACTACTGCTGCCTTGCTCCTCTGCCGGTGTCTAATTTACAGGGCCAATTTGCCTCTACCGCCATAACTACTGCTGCCTTGCTCCTCTGCCGGTGTCTAATTACAGGATCAATTTGCCTCTACCGCCATAACTACTGCTGCATTGCTCCTCTGCTGGTGTCTAATTACAGGGCCAATTTGCCAATACCGCCATAACTACTGCTGCCTTGCTCCTCTGCCGGTGTCTAATTACAGGGCCTATTTGCCTCTACCGCCATAAGTACTGCTGCCTTGCTCCTCTGACTGTTCACTGCCTATGTCTAATTACAGGGCCAATTTGCCTCTACCGCCATAACTACTGCTGCCTTGCTCCTCTGCCGGTGTCTAATTACAGGGCCAATTTGCCTCTACCGCCATAACTACTGCTGCCTTGCTCCTCTGCCGGTGTCTAATTACAGGGCCAATTTGCCTCTACCGCCATAACTACTGCTGCCTTGCTCCTCTGCCGGTGTCTAACTACAGGGCCAATTTGCCACTACCACTTCATAACTACTGCTGGGCAATTACAGGGTCAATTAGTATCTGTTTACTCTACAATACTCCAGGACTCCTTCTTCACTGCCAGATAACTGCCAAATAGACTCCTTTACCAGTGCCAACATGAGTCATAACAAAAAGTATGCCAATGCCAGTGAAAGGAAAGCAGCTTTAGCACTACGACAAAAACAACGCCGTGCTAATGAGACTCCTGAGGAAAAACACCATCGCCTTGAGAAGATTAAGGCTTATAAACGCCGTCGCCTCACACACGAATCCCCTAACTCTAAATCCATAAGATTGGCTGAAGAAGCCTCTGCACGCCGTCACCGCCGACAACAGACGGCCTCTTCCTCATCATTATTATTAGACTCACAACAGGATGCTTCCACATCAGCATGTGGAACAATTTACTGCTACACTTCATCCCATATGCCGTTCACTGACATAACTAATCAGCAATCTGTTTCTGCCCTATCAATACCACCATTCAATACCGATGCACAGTATGCCAATGCCAGTGAAAGGAAAGCAGCTTTAGCACTACGACAAAAATAACGCCGTGCTAATGAGACTCCTGAGGAAAAACAGCATCGACTTGACAAGAATAAGGCTTATAAACGCCGTCGTCTCACACACGAATCCCCTAACTCTAAATCTATTACATTGGCTGAAGAAGCCTCTACACGCCATCACCGCCAACAACAGACGGCTTCTTCCTCATCATCTATAATAATAAATGCCCTAAGCAGCTTCTGGTTGTAACAACTTCCGTCCAGTTGTAACCGGTGACGTCACCACACACACGCACATGTTAACCCTCAACACACCACACCGCCTCAACACACACTCCTCTCACCTTTCACCTCCACTCACGTCCACTCACTCTTTCACTCCACATACGTTCCTTTCTCTCACTCCGTTTCTCATACTCACACCGTCATCGTCGCTGCCCCGACATCTTCCTCCGCCGCCGCGATCCTGGATCCAGACGTTCTCCAGGCCGCCGACATGTTCTTGCGGCGACGCCATCTTGGATTTCGTGAAATCACACGAGATTCAAGATGGCGTTGCCACAAGAACATGTCGCTGGCGTGGACGACTCGGGATCCAAAAAGATGGCGTCGGCGAAATTTCGCGAGATTACGCCGACGCCACTTTGGATCCCGATGTCGTCCACGCCGGCGACATGTTCTTGCGGCGACGCCATTTTGGATCGGCGAAATCCCGCGATAGTCAAGATGGCGTCACCGCAAGAACATGTCGCCGGCGAGGACGACGTCGGGATCCAAAATGGCGTCGGCGAAAACTCGCGAGATTTCGCCGACGCCATTTTGGATCCCGACGTCGTCCACGCCGGTGACATGTTCTTCCGGCGACGCTATCTTGACTATCGCGGGATTTCACGATACTCAAGATGGCGTCGACGCAAGAACATGTCGCCGGCGTGGACAACGTCTGGATCCAGGATGGCGCCGGCGGAAGAAGATGTCGGGGATCGTGGAGCAGCGGCGATGACGGCGTGAGTATGAGAGACGGAGTGAGAGAAGGGGTCGTATGTGGAGTGAAAGAGTGAGTGGAGATGGTGAAAGGTGAGAGGAGTGTGTGTTGAGGAGTGTGTGTGTTGAGGGTTAACATGGCAAGAGGTGTGATGCTATCGCATCCTCCCGATGCGATAGCATCGGGCCATAATCTAGTGCTACTATATGGGAGTGAAACGACGGCCATCCTACTGCACATATGGGGTGAAACTGCGGCCATCCTACTGCACATATGGGGTGAAACTGTGGCCATCCTACTGGACATATGGGGGTGAAACTGCGGCCATCCTACTGCACATATGGGGGTGAAACTGCGGCCATCCTACTGCACATATGGGGTGAAACTGTGGCCATCCTACTATATGGGGGTGAAACTGCGGCCATCCTACTGCACATATGGGGTGAAACTGTGGCCATCCTACTGCACATATGGGGTGAAACTGTGGCCATCCTACTGCACATATGGGGTGAAACTGCGGCCATCCTACTGCACATATGGGCGTGAAACTGTGGCCATCCTACTGCACATATGGGGTGAAACTGTGGCCATCCTACTGCACATATGGGGTGAAACTGCGGCCATCCTACTGCACATATGGGGGTGAAACTGCGGCCATCCTACTGCACATATGGGCGTGAAACTGTGGCCATCCTACTGCACATATGGGGTGAAACTGCAGCCATCCTACTGCACATATGTGTGTGAAACTGTGGCCATCCTACTATATGGGGGTGAAACTGCGGCCATCCTACTGCACATATGGGGTGAAACTGCGGCCATCCTACTGCACATATGGGGTGAAACTGTGGCCATCCTACTGGACATATGGGGGTGAAACTGCGGCCATCCTACTGCACATATGGGGGTGAAACTGCGGCCATCCTACTGCACATATGGGGGTGAAACTGCGGCCATCCTACTGCACATATGGGGTGAAACTGCGGCCATCCTACTGCACATATGGGGGTGAAACTGCGGCCATCCTACTGCACATATGGGCGTGAAACTGTGGCCATCCTACTGCACATATGTGTGTGAAACTGTGGCCATCCTACTATATGGGGGTGAAACTGCGGCCATCCTACTGCACATATGGGGTGAAACTGTGGCCATCCTACTGCACATATGTGTGTGAAACTGTGGCCATCCTACTATATGGGGGTGAAACTGCGGCCATCCTACTGCACATATGGGGTGAAACTGCGGCCATCCTACTGGACATATGGGGGTGAAACTGCGGCCATCCTACTGCACATATGGGGGTGAAACTGCGGCCATCCTACTGCACATATGGGGGTGAAAATGCGGCCATCCTACTGCACATATGGGGGTGAAACTGCGGCCATCCTACTATATGGGGGTGAAACTGCGGCCATCCTACTGTACATATGGGGGTGAAACTGCGGCCATCCTTCTGCACATATGGGGTGAAACTGCGGCCATCCTACTGCACATATGGGGGTGAAACTGCGGCCATCCTACTGCACATATGGGGGTGAAACTGCGGCCATCCTACTGCACACATGGGGTGAAACTGCGGCTATCCTACTATATGGGGGTGAAACTGCGGCCATCCTACTGCACATATGGGGTGAAACTGCGGCTATCCTACTATATGGGGGTGAAACTGCGGCCATCCTACTGCACATATGGGGGTGAAACTGCGGCCATCCTACTGCACATATGGGGTGAAACTGCGGCCATCCTACTGCACATATGGGGGTGAAACTGCGGCCATCCTACTGCACATATGGGGTGAAACTGTGGCCATCCTACTGCATATATGGGGGTGAAACTGCGGCCATCCTTCTGCACATATGTGTGTGAAACTGCGGCCATCCTACTGCACATATGGGGGTGAAACTGCGGCCATCCTACTATATGGGGGTGAAACTGCGGCCATCCTACTGCACATATGGGGGTGAAACTGCGGCCATCCTACTGCACATATGGGGGTGAAACTGCGGCCATCCTAGTGCACATATGGGGGTGAAACTGCGGCCATCCTACTGCACATATGGGGTGAAACTGCGGCCATCCTACTGCACATATGGGGGTGAAACTACAGCCATCCTACTGCACATATGGGGGTGAAACTGCGGCCATCCTACTGCACATATGGGGTGAAACTGCGGCCATCCTACTGCACATATGGGGGTGAAACTGCGGCCATCCTACTATATGGGGGTGAAACTGCGGCCATCCTACTGCACATATGGGGAGAAACTGCGGCCATCCTACTGCATATATGGGGGTGAAACTGCGGCCATCCTACTGCACGTATGGGGGTGAAACTGCGGCCATCCTACTGCACATATGGGGGTGAAACTGCGGCCATCCTACTGCACGTATGGGGGTGAAACTGCGGCCATCCTACTGCACATATGGGGTGAAACTGCGGCCATCCTACTGCACATATGGGGTGAAACTGCGGCCATCCTACTATATGGGGGTGAAACTGCGGCCATCATACTGCACATATGGGGGTGAAACTGCGGCCATCCTACTGCACATATGGGGGTGTAACGGTGGCCATCCTACTGCACATATGGGGTGAAACTGCGGCCATCCTACTGCACATATGGGGTGAAACTGCGGCCATCCTACTATATGGGGGTGAAACTGCGGCCATCATACTGCACATATGGGGGTGAAACTGCGGCCATCCTACTGCACATATGGGGGTGAAACTGCAGCCATCCTACTGCACATATGGGGGTGTAACGGTGGCCATCCTACTGCACATATGGGGTGAAACTGCGGCCATCCTACTATATGGGGGTGAAACTGCGGCCATCCTACTGCACATATGGGGGTGAAACTGCGGCCATCCTACTGCTCATATGGGGTGAAACTGCGGCCATCCTACTGCACATATGGGGGTGAAACTGCGGCCATCCTACTGCACATATGGGGTGAAACTGCGGCCATCCTACTATATGGGGGTGAAACTGCGGCCATCCTACTGCACATATGGGGGTGAAACTGCGGCCATTCTACTGCACATATGGGGTGAAACTGCGGCCATCCTACTGCACATATGGGGGTGAAACTGCGGCCATCCTACTATATGGGGGTGAAACTGCGGCCATCCTACTGCACATATGGGGAGAAACTGCGGCCATCCTACTGCACATATGGGGGTGAAACTGCGGCCATCCTACTGCACGTATGGGGGTGAAACTGCGGCCATCCTACTGCACATATGGGGTGAAACTGCGGCCATCCTACTGCACATATGGGGTGAAACTGCGGCCATCCTACTATATGGGGGTGAAACTGCGGCCATCATACTGCACATATGGGGGTGAAACTGCGGCCATCCTACTGCACATATGGGGGTGTAACGGTGGCCATCCTACTGCACATATGGGGGTGTAACGGTGGCCATCCTACTGCACATATGGGGTGAAACTGCGGCCATCCTACTATATGGGGGTGAAACTGCGGCCATCCTACTGCACATATGGGGGTGAAACTGCGGCCATCCTACTGCACATATGGGGGTGAAACTGCAGCCATCCTACTGCACATATGGGGGTGTAACGGTGGCCATCCTACTGCACATATGGGGTGAAACTGCGGCCATCCTACTATATGGGGGTGAAACTGCGGCCATCCTACTGCACATATGGGGGTGAAACTGCGGCCATCCTACTGCTCATATGGGGTGAAACTGCGGCCATCCTACTGCACATATGGGGGTGAAACTGCGGCCATCCTACTGCACATATGGGGTGAAACTGCGGCCATCCTACTATATGGGGGTGAAACTGCGGCCATCCTACTGCACATATGGGGGTGAAACTGCGGCCATTCTACTGCACATATGGGGTGAAACTGCGGCCATCCTAATGCACATATGGGGTGAAACTGCGGCCATCGTACTATATGGGGGGTGAAACTGCGGCCATCCTACTGCACATATGGGGTGAAACTGCGGCCATCGTACTATATGGGGGGTGAAACTGCGGCCATCCTACTGCACATATGAGGGTGAAACTGGGGCCATCCTACTGCACATATGGGGTGAAACTGCGGCCATCCTACTGCACATATGGGGTGAAACTGCGGCCATCCTACTGCACATATGTGTGTGAAACTGCGGCCATCCTACTATATGGGGGTGAAACTGCGGCCATCCTACTTTACATATGTGTGTGAAACTGCGGCAATCCTACTATATGGGGGTGAAACTGCGGCCATCCTACTGCACATATGGGGGTGAAACTGCAGCCATCCTACTGCACATATGGGGGTGAAACTGCGGCCATCCTACTGCACATATGTGTGTGAAACTGCGGCCATCCTACTATATGGGGGTGAAACTGCGGCCATCCTACTGCACATATGGGGGTGAAACTGCGGCCATCCTACAGCACATTTGAGGGTGAAACTGCGGCCATCCTACTATATGGGGGTGAAACTGCGGCCATCCTACTGCACATATGGGGGTGAAACTGCGGCCATCCTACTGCACATATGTGGGCGAAACTGCGGCCATCCTACTGCACATATGGGGTGAAACTGCGGCCATCCTACTATATGGGGGTGAAACTGCGGCCATCCTACTGCACATATGGGGGTGAAACTGCGGCCATCCTACTGTACATATGGGGGTGAAACTGCGGCCATCCTACTGTACATATGGGGTGAAACTGCGGCCATCCTACTGCACATATGGGGTGGAAACTTCAGCCATCCTACTGCACATATGGGGGTGAAACTGCAGCCATCGTACTATATGGGGGTGAAACTGTGGCCATCCTACTGCACATATGGGGGTGAAACTGCGGCCATCCTACTATATGGGGGTGAAACTGCGGCCATCCTACTGCACATATGGGGGTGAAACTGCGGCCATCCTACTGCACATATGTGGGCGAAACTGCGGCCATCCTACTGCACATATGGGGTGAAACTGCGGCCATCCTACTATATGGGGGTGAAACTGCGGCCATCCTACTGCACATATGGGGGTGAAACTGCGGCCATCCTACTGTACATATTGGGGTGAAACTGCGGCCATCCTACTGCACATATGGGGTGAAACTGCGGCCATCCTACTGCACATATGGGGTGGAAACTTCAGCCATCCTACTGCACATATGGGGGTGAAACTGCGGCCATTGTACTATATGGGGGTGAAACTGTGGCCATCCTACTGCACATATGGGGGTGAAACTGCGGCCATCATACTGCACATATGGGGGTGAAACTGCGGTCATCCTACTGTATATATGGGGGGGGACTGCGGCCATCCTACTGTATATATGGGGGGGAAACTGCGGGCATCCTACTGTATATATAAATGGGCTGTGGGGCCATCATACTGGTTATATGGGGGGAAACTGCGGCCATCATACTGTATACTGTATATTGGGGCTGGGGCCATCCTACTGTGTATATGGGGTGGAACTGGGACCATCATACTATATATATGAGTGAACTGGGGCCATCATACTATATACAGATAGGTCCATATATATTTGGACAGAGACAACATTTTTCTAATTTTGATTCTAGACATTACCACAATGAATTTTAAACAAAACAATTCAGATGCAGGTGAAGTTCAGACTTTCAGCTTTCATTTGAGGGTATCCACATTAACATTGGATGAAGGGTTTAGGAGTTTCAGCTCCTTAACATGTGCCACCCTGTTTTTAAAGGGACCAAAAGTAATTGGACAGATTAAATAATTGTAAATAAAATGTTCATTTCTAGTACTTGGTTGAAAACCCTTTGTTGGCAATGACTGCCTGAAGTCTTGAACTCATGGACATCACCAGACGCTGTGTTTCCTCCTTTTTGATGCTCTGCCAGGCCTTCACTGCGGTGGTTTTCAGTTGCTGTTTGTTTGTGGGCCTTTCTGTTTGAAGTTTAGTCTTTAACAAGTGAAATGCATGCTCAATTGGGTTGAGATCAGGTGACTGACTTGGCCATTCAAGAATATTCCACTTCTTTGCTTTAATAAACTCCTGGGTTGCTTTGGCTTTATGTTTTGGGTCATTGTCCATCTGTAGCATGAAACAACGACCAATCAGTTTGGCTGCATTTGGCTGGATCTGAGCACACAGTATGGCTCTGAATACCTCAGAATTCATTCGGCTGCTTCTGTCCTGTGTCACGTCATCAATAAACACTAGTGACCCAGTGCCACTGGCAGCCATGCATGCCCAAACCATCACACTGCCTCCACCGTGTTTTACAGATGATGTGGTATGCTTTGGATCATGAGATGTACCACGCCTTCGCCATACTTTTCTCTTTCCATCATTCTGGTAGAGGTTGATCTTGGTTTCATCTGTCCAAAGAATGTTCTTCCAGAACTGTGCTGGCTTTTTTAGATGTTTTTTAGCAAAGTCCAGTCTAGCCTTTTGATTCTTGATGCTTATGAGTGGCTTGCACCGTGCAGTGAACCCTCTGTATTTACTTTCATGCAGTCTTCTCTTTATGGTAGATTTGGATATTGATACGCCTACCTCCTGGAGAGTGTTGTTCACTTGGTTGGCTGTTGTGAAGGGGTTTCTATTCACCAGGGAGACTATTCTGCGATCATCCACCACTGTTGTCTTCCGTGGTAGCCCAGGTCTTTTTGCATTGATGAGTTCACCAGTGCTTTCTTTCTTTGTACCAAACTGTAGATTTTGCTACTCCTAATTTTGTAGCAATTTCTCGGATGGGTTTTTTTTGTTTTTGCAGCTTAAGAGTGGCTTGTTTCACCTGCATGGAGAGCTCCTTTGGCCGCAGGTTTCCTTCACAGCGAAACCTTCCAAATGCAAGCACCACACCTCAAATCAACTCCAGGCCTTTTATCTGCTTAATTGAAAATGACATAACAAAGGGATTGCCCACACCTGTCCATGAAATAGCCTTGGAGTCAATTGTCGAATTACTTTTGGTCCCTTTAAAAACAGGGTGGCACATGTTAAGGAGCTGAGACTCCTAAACCCTTCATCCAGTTTTAATGTGGATACCCTCAAATGAAAGCTGAAAGTCTGAACTTCAACTGCATCTGAATTGTTTTGTTTAAAATTCATTGTGATAATGTCTAGAACCAAAATTAGAAAAATGTTGTCTCTGTCCAAATATATACAGACCTAACTGTATATGGGGGGAACTGCGACCATCCTACTGTATACATGGGGGCAACTGGGGCCCCCAAACTATTTATTTGGTGCAGTGGTGACCTTTATACTATATATACAGGGCAGTGCGGCCATCATACTATACAGTTGAAACCAGAAGTTTCCATACACTATATAAAAAGACACATATGACTGTTATGAACTCATTTTCTGCTCCACCAGTTGAGAGTTCTCCTTCCGTTCTCCCTCTGGTGGTGACACGAGGTAGTGAGGTTGGTTTAAGTGGTAGTGATCTGCCACCTGATGAGGAGGATAACGATTGGATCTCTGGAGTATCAGACTGGATATAAGACAGCCGACACCCTATCCTGGTGCTGGTGATTCAGTCTGCTTCTCAGATCTTGGACTTCAGCTCTCTTCCAGTCTTCTCAAGTTAAGTTTGCTTTTGCTAATGTTCACACTTGCGCTTGTTGGTCAATTCAGTTTCTTGTGTGGTCAGCTAGCCCCTTCTGGGGCTACGCTGAATTTCCACTCCTATTTATATGTATTTACCAATTTGCCTTTTTTGTCCCTTATTAGATTGGCCTCTTTTTGCTCTGTCTCAGAATATTTTAGAGTGCTGATATAGTGGGAGAAGTCTAGTGACTTCAGGGTTAATTTTGCTATCAGCAGTGTTGGACATTATTTTGGTAGGGTTTTTTGGCAGATTGCAGACAGTGTCTCTCCTTTCCTTTCTAGTTAGTCGGGCCAAATCGTTTGCTCAGCCTATTTTCCTGCCTTTGTTTGTGTTTTCATCTTGTTTCACCGTCAATACATGTGGGGGGCTGTCTTTTCTTTTGGGTCTGCTCTGGGGCAGTTAGTTTTCCTCTTTTCCTGTTTTAGGTTTAGGCTTATGTAGCTCTCCGGTTGTGACGAGGAATCTAGGACCATCGTAGGAACACTCCACGACTGCTGCTAGTTGTGTGGTTAAGATCAGGGATCTGCAATCTGCATAGTTACCAACCTCTCTGGTTTTCTGAGACTTAGCTTGTTGTTTTTTTTCCTCCTCGGTGACCCATTCATAACATATGACCTAAAACGGGAAAGGTTTATTCTGATTTCATGTGAGATAGAGATAAACATGCAGATTTGTATTTTTATGTAGTGGATGTAAACTTCTGTATATACATAGGGGGCAGTGGGGATTTCATACTATATACAGGGAGTAGTGGGGACCTTCATACTATATATAGGGGGCAGGGGGGTCCATCATACTATATTTAGGGGCAATGGGAACATCTTATTTTATATAGGGGCTATGTAGACATTTTACCATATATAGGGAGATCTGAGGTCCTCAATGTATAATAAAGGGCTTTGGGGACCATCATATTGTGTTTTGTGGTATGTAGGACCACCATTCTGTATAATCAGAGCTTTGTGAGCACTCCGAGGACATTATTTGTTATAAATGGGGACATTATTAGTTTTGATAGGGGCACTTAGGTTCCATTATTTTTTTCTTAGGGCTTGGTTCTGCTCCCATATCTCTGTAGTTAGCTTGGTTCTCCTCCCATATCTCTGTAGTAAGTTCCGTTCTGCTCCTATACTTCTGTAGTAAGCTTGGTTCTGCTCCTATATCTGTGTAGTAAGCTCGATTCTCCGCCCACGGCAGCAGGTTGGCCCAGTCGCTGTGGTGACCATTCACAAAGTGTCACAGATAGTTTGTGAGGACTTGATTCAATCTCTCCACTTGGCCGTTAGATTGTGGGTGATAGGCCGAGGAGAAGTCCAGGGTGACGTCCAACAACTTACAGAGGGACCACCAGAAGCTGGAAATAAACTGAACTCCCCTGTCGGAGACAATGTGGAGTGGAAATCCGTGAAGCCGAAGGACATGCTGAATGAAGAGCTCTGCGAGTTTAGGAGTGGAAGGAAGACCGGAGAGCGGAGTGAAGTGTCCCATCTTGGAGAACCAGTCAACAACAACCCAGATTACTCTACAACCAGATGATGCTGGCAGATCCGTGATGAAGTCCATGGCAATGTGTTGCCAGGGAGCAGACGGAATCGAGAGCGGAAGGAGGCGACCATCTGGCAGTTTCTTGGGTGTTTAATTACGAGCACAGGCGGGACAGCCTGCAACGAAGTCCAGAACATCTTGGCGCAAGGTGGACCACCAGTAGTGTCGAGATATTAGTTGTAACGTCTTCTTTTGACCAGCATGTCCGGCCAGCTTAGAAGAATGACCCCAGCGTAGAACTCTCCTCTTGTCTCTTTCAGCTACGAGAGTCTTACTGGGTGGGATCTATGACAGACTGACTGAAGCCACAGTGATCATCTTGGATGGTTCAATGATATGCTGAGGCTCCTCTTCAAGGTCGTCTGACAGGAATGACCTGGAAAGCCCATCGGCTTTGATATTCTTCTCTGCAGGATGGAAATGGAGAGAGAAATTGAAACGAGCAAAAAATAAAGACCAACGAGCCTGGCGAGGGTTGAGTCTTTGAGCTGACTGGAGGTAGGACAGGTTTTTATGATCTGTGTAAATGATGACTGGATGAACAGCGCCTTCAAGCAGATATCGCCACTCTTCTAAGTCTAACTTAATTGCCAGTAACTCTCTATCCCCAATTGAGTAGTTACGTTCGCAGGGCGAGAATGCCTTGGAAAAGAATCCACAGGTCACCATCTTACCGGTAGACAGTTTCTGTGTGAGGACCGCTCCGGCTCCAGATGACGAAGCGTCCACTTCCAGGAAAAACTGCTTGTTGATCATTGGTCTGTGAAGAGCCGGGGCTGTAGAGAAAGCTTGTTTAAGGGAAGTAAAAGCCGACTCGGCCTCAGGAGTCCAATTCCTTGGTTTGGCACCTTTACAAGTCAAAGCGGTGAGTGGTCTTACCAGGGAGGAGAAGTGAGGGATAAATTGCCGATAGTAATTGGCGAATCCCAGGAACCGCTGTATGGCCTTGATTCCCTCAGGTCGGGGCCACTTAAGCACGGCGGAGACCGTCTTAGGATCCATCTCAAGACCTGTATCAGAAATGATAAAGCCAAGAAAGGGTAAAGATCTCTGTTCAAACAGGCGATTCTCTCTCAATCGTTGGAGAACGAGACGAACATTCCTCCTGTGAGATGGTAAATCGGGAGAAAAAAACAGGATGTCGTCCAGATACACTACCACACAAACATAGAGCAGGTCACGAAATATGTCATTGACAAACTCCTGGAAGACAGCAGGCGCATTGCTTAATCCGAAGGGCATCACCAGGTATTCGTAGTGACCATCTCGCGTGTTGAAGGCGGTTTTCCACTCGTCCCCCAGATCGTATCCTGATGAGGTTGTAAGTCCCACGGAGATCCAACTTGGTAAAAATTCTGGAACCTCGAAGACGATCAAAAAGCTCTGGAATTAAGGGAAGAGGGTATCTGTTCTTTACAGTTATTAGATTGAGACCATGGTAGTCGATACACGGACGAAGAGATCCATCTTTCTTCTTGACGAAGAAGAATCCAGCTCCAGCCGGAGAGGAGGATTTCTGGATAAACCCTCGAGCCAAATTCTCCTTGATGTAATCAGACATGGCTTGAGTTTCAGTGGGAGAAAGATTGTAGATCCTACCTCGAGGCTGAGTGGATCTGGGGATTAGGTCTATGGGACAATCGTAAGGCCTGTGAGGGGGAAGAGTTTCGGCCTCCTTCTTGTCAAATACGTCTGCGAAGGACCAGTAGGCAGTGGGTAATCCGGGTAAGGCAGCAGGGGGACGCGGGGTTGAACCAGGCCGTATGGGTATGAGGCAGTGATCATGACAGGACTGACCCCATCGAAGGACATCTCCCGACTGCCAATCTAGGACGGGTTCATGATGGCGCAGCCACGGAAGACCTAGTAGAAACTGTGGAGAAAGATTCGGTAACACAAATGGGTCACCCTCCCAGGGCTGTGGGGTACTCGGTACCGGGCCGGTGTCAGCGGGATGTGTCACAGCGGCAGAGACCCGGTCCGTGGCCCTGGGCGCCCAAGTAATAGGGGAGATTGAATGGTGGAAATACAATAGATTAGATGAATAGTTCGTGACGCCACCTGTGGTGTTCGGCAATTGAGGTGTTAGGCCGACGTGGCATGCAGATCCTCTGGGACTGGTGGTGTGGTGCAGCAAAGATGTTTAAGCTCCCCACAGGTGGAGCTGTAGTACCAGGGAAGTGTAAAAAGGAGATAATAATGGGGAGACGTGGATGGTGCAGAAATGTAGCAGTGTTGAGGATGTTGGCGCCGGAATGAGTGGAGGACACAAGGGCTTGTAGTTCCAAAGCTTTACTCACAGTCTGTAGTACGTACAGGTGCCTGCCTCCGTGCTGTGTCCTCCGGGTCAGGGGCTCAGTCAACCTCCAAGCAAGATGGAATGCTCCCTTCCAACACTCCGCCAACATGTGCCTTTCTGAAAGTCTCCTCTATAGCGCCTTTGAGTGAAGTACTCCCAGTACTGAGTTACACTGGAGTTCCTCTTGTCAGATGTTCCCAAGAACTATACTTGTACGGCAGACAGCTGTAGCCTGCTTCGAGGACTCCTTACTCCTAAGTCCCGGCTCACTATCAATGTTTCTGTTGTGCCCTCAAGTCTTAGATGGGAGTAGTGCATTTACAGCCCACTACTCCTCCGGTGTCTGCAGTAGGACCCTTAGTATCCATACAACCTCGGGGACCGGGCCCCGGCCTTGTGCTTAGAACTTCTAGGCCGGGTTCTCTTCTAACCCACATCCTCTGTTCCCTTTTACTCCTACGTTCCGTACTAGTCTTTCCTTTTTATGGAAGATCAGGTTTCTCTTCAATGTCTGTCTCTCTTTCTTTCCTTTCCCGTGCCAGCAGACCCAGGTCACTGTGATCTGCTGCAGCACTTCCTTCCTCCAGCCTTCTCTCAGGGATCTCCTCTCTCCTCACACTCACTGAACTGACTGACTGACTGACTGAAATTCTAAACCTTTCCACTATTTTATGTATTCAAACTCCACCCGCCTTTCAGCACGTTTCATGTTCCAAGCAGGGAGCCACCAAAGGTGCTCTGCTACACTCTAAACAGGGAGCCGCAATGTGGCTTTGCTACACTACTTTGTGATGATGGGTGCAGGAGTTGGAGCGTGGTCAGGAGCCTCCAACTTACCTGGATGGTGGGGTACCACACCTCAGGAGGAGGTGCAGTACCTCTGTGGCAACTGAACCCAGAAGGCAATTCTCTCCTTGTGGAGTGCTCCGATTTGAAGCTCCACCTCTTCAGTGATACCAAGAATGGGATCTTTCAGGGGTCTTCCGTCTACGGAGATGATCTGCCGGGACTGCTGCAGAGGAGTGATAGGAATCCCGAACTGCCTGGCCGCTGCTTGCTGGATGAAGTTTCCACCAGACCCGGAGTCCAGATAGGCCGTCTCCGAGAACCGCACCTTTCCGAAGATCACCTGTATGGATATAGTTAGTGGAGGGGCGGAATCATTCTCACCTAGGGAGGCCTCTCTTACCTGTCCCAGGCAAAAGAGTCTCTCCGGCCTCTCCGTGCCACTGCATAGACTGGGAGCAGGGCGTCCACCATAATGATGCGGATTCCTAGCGGACCTTTCTCCTGCCTATTCCTCTCCACCTTAACGCGATCAAGCCCCATGAGTTCTTTCTTAGAGACCGAAGCGGGACAAGGCGGAAACCGAGGTTTCGGTGAAGAAGATGCAGGACGAGGAAATCGCTTCTCGAGAATCCTCTCTCTGGAGCGTTTCTGGAGACGCAGGTCAATTCGAATGGCAAGGGATATGAGATCCTCCAGGGTCTCAGGTAGGTCCCTGACTGCCAATTCATCTTTGATTCTTCCGCATAATCCTCGCCAGAAGGCTCTGACCAAAGGGTCATTGGTCCACTGGAGCTCCGTAGCTAGGGTACGGAAACGGATGGCATACTGACCGACAGAAAGAGAGCCCTGTTGCAAATTGAAGAGAGACTCCATGGCAGATGTAGCACGACCAGGCTCATCGAATATCTTGCCGAAGGTGTCCAGGAGTACCTGCAGATCTGACACAATGGGATCATTCCGCTCCAGTAGGGGGTTGAACCAGGCTAAAGCCTCTCCCTCCAGGTGAGAGGCAAGGAGAGCCACCTTGGCCATGTCAGTCAGATAATGCTGAGGCAAAAAACAAAAATGCAACAAGCATTGGTTGAGAAATCCTCTGCACAACTTGGGGTCACCATTGTAACGAGGAGGCTTGCAGAGATGAGGACTAGGTCCTGTAGTGGGCACAACAATAGGATGCGGTACCTTAGTTAACTGGTCCTCCACAGAGGTCATATAGTCCAACAAGCGAGTCTGCATCTCCAGTTGGTGAGTCAGATGGTCAGGTGGGTATCCAAGGTTTGCATAAAGGCCACTAGCTGATCCTGACTCTGTCGAAGCGCAGCCAGCTCTCTCTGGGCTGTGCATCGGGTATCAGCGGAGTCCATGGCCTGAACAAACTGTTACACCCACAGGGCGTGAAGGTGTATAGTGGATTCACTGGACCACTGATGGTGCAGTGGTAGCTGTATACCCAATGCACAGGAGAATGAGCTTCCAAACCAAGGATGTTTATTAAAGGAAGCAAACAAACGGAAAAGGTGCCTGAGGGAAGAACCCTCTGGACCACGACACAGAACCATGCAGTGGAGCACCGGGCAAGGTGTACCCCTATACAGGGGCTCCTCCGTCGCAACACCAGGTGACCTTAATGCTGCGATACCCGGACCAGAGGGACGACCCATACAGACCGAATAGAGGAGGTGGCAGGAATCCTGGAAGGACTGTGAGAACTTCTAGCTGGCAATCGTAACTGGCTGATTCCAAGATGAGAGCCTTGGTCAGTCTGGGGTAGAAACCGAAGTGTCCAGAAGGATCCAGGAGAGGGTTCTGCCAGCAGAGGATTCTGGGGAGACAGAGAGATTAGGATATTGCAACAGCCTTCAGTATGCAGAGCAAAGCAGAGTGTGGTCTGAGTGGAAGGCAGAGATCCCACAGAATGAACACATTGTTCAGGCACCTCCCTCAAAGGGAGGATGCCTTTTATGCACAGAGCATCATAGCCCTAATAGAGAACAGGTGCCCTGCTGTTTTAAGTATGTGCAGGAAGCGGGGCGTGTCTCCTAAGAGCATTACCAGGAGACCTGCCAAGAGCATGCAGGTTCTTAGCAGAGAAAGGGGCCGCTGATTGTCTGGAGCCACGGACAGGGTGAGTAGTACCAGTGGAGCTGTGAGATAGGCGCGGTCTCCCTGAGCAGCAGAGACCGGGCCTGCAGCTGAGGGCATGACAGTTTTGCTCCTATATTTCTGTAGTAAGCTCCGTTCTGCTCCCATATCTCTGTAGTGAACTCCGTTCTGCTCCCATATCTCTGTAGTAAGCTCAGTTCTCCTCCCATATCTCTGTAGTATGCTCGGTTCTGTTCCCATATCTCTGTAGTAAGCTTGGTTCTGCTCCAATATCTGTGTAGTAAGCTTGGTTCTGCTCCCATATCTCTGCAGTAAGCTTGATTCTGCTCCAATATCTCTATAGTAAGCTTGGTTCTGCTCCTATATCTCTGTAGTAAGCTTGGTTCTGCTCCAAATCTCTGTAGGAAGCTTGGTTCTGCTCCCTTATATTTGTAGTAAGCTTGGGTCTGCTCCAATACCACTGTAGTAATCTCGATTCTGCTCTCATATCTCAGTAGTAAGCTAGGTTTTGCGCCCTTATATATCTGTAGTATGCTCTGCTCTGCTCCCATATCTCTGGAGTATTCTCCATTCTGATCTACTGTATATCTCCGTAGTAAGCTTGGTTCTGCTCCCATATCTTTGGAGTAAGCTCAGTTCTGCTCCCATAGCTCTATAGTAAGCTCCATTCTCTCCTATATTTCTGTAGTAAGCTCGGTTCTGCTGCCATATCTTTGTAGTAAGCTCTGTTCTGCTCCCATATCTCTATAGTAAGCTTGGTTCTGCTCACATATCTCTGTAGTAAGCTCTGTTGTGCTCCCATATCTCTGTAGTAAGCTCGGTTCTGCTCCCACATCTCTGTAGTAAGCTTGGTTCTGCGCCCTTATCTCTGTAGTAAGCTCAGTTCTGCTCCCTTATCTCTGTAGTAAGCTCGGTTCTGCTCCCATATCTCTGTAGTAACCTCGGTTCTGCTCCTATATCTCTGTAGTATGCTCGGTTCTGCTCCCATATTTCTGTAGTAAGCGCTGTTTTGCTCCCATATCTCTGGAGTAAGCTCCGTTCTGCTCCCATATCTCTGTAGTAAGCTTGGTTCTGCTCCCATATCTCTGTAGTAAGCTCCAGTCAGTTTCCTTGTCTACGTAGCAATCTTGGTTCTGGTCTTGTGTCTATGTAGTCAGCTTGCTTCTGTTAGAGTATCTATGTAGGCAGTAAGCTTGGATCTGCTTCCATTTATATACAGCTAGCTCCGTTCTGTTCCCATATCTATGTACCACCCTGTTTTTAAAGCCTGTTATTTCTGTTTCTTTAATGCAGCAGCCAGAGATAAGCAGTGCAAAAGCACTGCAACTGGAGAGCCACTGCCTTGTGATTGCCCCCCAGGCTGAAAAGTGCCAGCCAGCCCCTGGCCTTCCTTATTCAAAATCCCTTTTATATTGTACAAATCTCCCACTTTACCAGCACCAAATCAACCCCAGACCATCACACTACCTCTACCCTGCTTTACAGATGGCGTCTGTCATGATTTGTAGTTTTGCCCTGTCCTGTATTTTGCATAATATGTCATTTAACTTTTCTCTGGTTGTATTTGCTGTAAATTAACCATGTCTCCTTCCCCCAATACTTTGCAATGTCTTGTGATGTACCTGGACCATAATCTAATTTAGGCTTGTGTCAACAGCTAGTGGAACTTTGGCCATTGTTTTCCTAAGCAGAAGATAACCTACAATACACATCCTGTAGACTCAGTGGAGCCCTTACATTTCTAGAATCTTCTTATGGACCAAACCATTGAATAGTAGGTGTGACCCCTACCCCCCTTCAGATGGGCTGATCCCACGAGCCCTGACAATATATTCTTGTTTTAAGATCAGTTGTGATTTGAGTGCGGATGTGGAAGGAGTCACGAACTGAGTTGAGGCCAGCTCGTAACGTCCGTGGGATTGTGTGGAATCCTGTGGACTATTGCAAGGATTATTGTTATCGTATCTGGCACAAGGACCATCGTGAGGCGCCTGGATTTGTTTCCATTGTGTGGACTTATTGTGGACTTCTCATGGACTCCAAGGACATTATGGATATTTGATGTTGTATGCTCCCTGCCTTAATAAATCTCGTTGGATCGTCTCTCGGCCTGTTGTCCCTTCTTGCTCTGTCGTATACCCCGTCACGAACTGGTGGCAGTGGTGGGATCAGAGCAGAAGGAATGGAGGACAACGGCCCATCAACATCTGGAACCAGCGCCGCAGAGTGCAAGAACTGGACTGCGGTGAACCTACAAACAAAGGCCCGTGAACAGGGAGTCAGCTACAAGGGACTCTCCAAGGAGCGGCTGATTGAGGCTTTGGAAGGAGTTCGCCTGCAAGATGATGCTGAGGAAGGATCCCCACAGCAAACGGAGGAAAGACTGCAGCTGGAGGTAAATACCCAAAAAAGTCAGTGGGTTGTGTGGTATGAGGAGGAGATGGCATTGCTCGTAGAAGATGCTACCATAGAAGATAAGAGGGAGGCCATTCATAGAGCTCAAGAGAGGGCATTGCTGGAGAGGCAGCTCGCTGTGGAAGCAGCTAGAAGCTCCAGACAGACGGTAACCCCAGCACCCACCATGAGGAAACTCCCCAGAGTGTCCCGCAAAGACTTCAAGCCGTTTAATGAGGCTTCAGGTGACATTGAGGGCTTCTTCCAGGACTTTGAGCATCAGTGTCAATTAATGGAAGTCCTGGAAAGGGAGCGAGTCCGACATCTGGTGGGGCTCTTAGAGGGTGGAGCTGCCGCAGCCTATAGAGCTATGGACCCTCGGTGGAACTGTGAGTATGCGGAGAGTAAACAGACTATTCTAGAACATTATGCTGTGACCCCAGACACTTACAGGACCCAGTTCCGTACTTTAGCCTGTGATGAGGAAGTGTCCTTCAAGATGTATGCCCACAGACTCAAACAAATATGTCATCGCTGGCTGGAGGGAGAGGAGGCCTTAACTTGGGAGACCTTCCTCCAAGTCATCCTAAAAGAGCAGTTTTACTTCAAGTGCCCCGCTGAGATTCGGGAATGGGTGAGTGAAAGAAGACCAGCCACTGTGGAGGAAGCTGCAGCTCTAGCTGATGAGGCTCTCACCATCAAGTCTCAGTGGAAAAAACTACTACTCAGTGAGAAAAAAACTACCAGCCCCCCAACGCTGGCGGCCCCTGGTCCTTCGGCCTCCAATATTCACCATCCCACTAGACCATCAACTCATGGTGACCTTCGTGTGACTGTGCCTCGCATTACTCCTGCTCCACCTTCGGGACTACGACGTGGAGGAAGAATCCCAGAGTGCAGATGTTATAGATGTGGGCAGCCTGGGCATCTGCAATTCCAATGTCCAGGTGTTCGGAGGCAGGACAGCTACAGACCGCCTTTGCCTGTTCATTATCTACAGAAACCCTCACCAGGAGAAGAGCTGGATTCAGTCCCTGATGACTTGCCAAGTGACTCTGATATCCTGGCTCCCCTACCCGGAGTCTATGGGTTGCGAGCCCCAGCCACCTGCTCTTCTGATCTTCAGCACAAACATCTACAGGAGGTCGTGCTGGATGGCCAAAAAGTTGTTGGCTTCCGTGACACTGGGGCTTTTCTCACCATAGCCGATCCCCGAGTAATTCAACCAGAAGCAATTCAAAAGGGACCAGGAATTGCCATTGAATTGGCTGGAGGTGCCCAAAGATATATTCCAAGAGCGAATGTGACCCTGGATTATGGCTTTGGGGCAAAACAATGCATGGTCAGTGTGATGAGTGGCCTCCCTGCAGACGTTCTTCTAGGAAATGATGTGGGAAATCTTCATTGCCACTTTGTCGGTGCGGTAACCAGAAGTCAAGCCAAGAGAGCAGCAAATGTGGACGTGTACAACCCATCCATGGAAATGAGGCCACCAGAACTGAGTGATTCTTCTTGTGGGGACAATGTGAGTGTAACTTGGGATAAAGTTCAGTTTAGACAAGAGGTAGATACTGACCCCACCCTAGCTAGCTTTAGAGCTCAAGCTGAGATAGGGCAGTTGGGGGAGAACGGGGAAAGAATTATCAGAGAAAATGGACTTCTGTATTGGGTTACCAATGCTGACTCCCTAGATAAGCCCTGGACTTATAGCAAACAGCTGATTGTTCCTCAGAAATACAGAATTCCCCTATTACACCGTGCTCATGACATTCCTACTGCTGGCCATCAAGGCAAAACCCGCACTGAGAGACGATTGACTCAGTCTTTCTATTGGCCTGGGATTTCCCAAGCCGTAGCGCATTTCTGCCGAACTTGCGACATATGTCAGCGTAGAGGGCGACCCGGAGATCACCCAAAGGCACCCCTGCAACCACTCCCTATAACAGAAGAACCCTTTCAAAGAGTAGCTGTCGATATCATTGGACCTCTGGCTAAACCAAGTAAATCGGGAAAGCAGTACATTCTCACTGTTGTGGACTATGCCACCCGATATCCAGAAGCTGTGGCCTTGTCAAGTATTTCTGCAGCCAAGGTGGCCGAGGCCCTGGTTACCATTTTCACCAGAGTAGGATTCCCCAGTGAGATCTTGTCAGACCAAGGCTCCCAGTTCATGTCAGAGCTGGTCCAGTGTCTGTGGCACACCTGTGGAGTACGAGCGATCCGAACGACCCCGTATCATCCCCAAACAAATGGACTTTGTGAACGATTCAATGGCACTCTGAAGAATATGCTGAGGGCCTTCACTGACAGAGATTCAAACTGGGAGAAGTACCTACCCCATCTCTTGTTTGCCTGTCGGGAAGTTCCCCAGGAGTCCACCGGGTTTTCCCCCTTTGAACTACTCTATGGAAGAAAGGTCCGAGGACCCTTAACCCTGCTAAAAGAATATTGGGAGGGACAAGTTGAAGATACATGAGCCCCTGTTGTCCCTTATGTCCTAAAGCTGCGAGAAACCCTGGCTCAACTCGCTAGTTTAGCCCAGAGTCATGTGCGTATGGCGCTCAAACCAGACAGAAGACATGGTATGACCGTAAAGCACGCTATCGGGAGTTTGTAGAAGGACAACAGGTCTTAATGATTGTTCCCCACCGGCAGAATAAACTGCAGACAACATGAGAGGGTCCCTTCCGGGTTCTCAGAAAACTAAACGATACCAATTATCTAATTGCTTTAGATGATCAGGGGCTAAGACAAAAGACTGTCCATGTGAATATGATTAAGGAGTACCATGACCGGAACCTTCCAATGATAGCAAGCTGTCGGCTAGCTTCAGAAGACGGTCAAGAGGATAAGGACTCCCTACCTGATCTCGTGGAAGCAGCGAGAGCCCCATCCACTGTGGAACAGGTTCCTCTGGGAGATCACCTGGATTCCTTGCAGAAAAACCAGATGCTGGGAGTGCTTCAACAGAGACGGTCTGCTTTCTCATCCCAACCAGGTCGAACCACCGTCACCCAACATCATGTGGACACTCAGGGTATCCGTCCCATACAACAGGCTCCTTACCGGGTACCTGAATCTGTTCGAAACACCATGCAGCACGAACTGGAGGCGATGTTACAGCTTGGGGTAATCCAGGCCTCCCATAGCCCTTGGGTCTCTCCTGTGGTGTTAGTACCCAAGAAAGATGGGAGTACTCGATTTTGTGTGGACTATCGACGACTAAACGACCATACCGTCAGCGATCCTTACCCAATGCCCCGTATTGACGAACTTCTAGACCGACTGGCTGGGTCCCGATATGTCACTACCTTGGATCTCAGTAAGGGATACTGGCAAATCCCTCTCATGGAGGAAGGGAGAGAACGTTCCGCTTTTATAACCCCCTTTGGTCTGTATGAATTTCTAAGCATGCCTTTTGGAATGACGAATGCCCCGGCAACCTTCCAGAGAATGGTGGACCAGATCCTCCGGGGATGTGGTAACTTTGCTTGTGCCTACTTGGATGCCATCTTCAGCCAGACATGGGAGGAACATCTGAATCAAGTAGCCATTATTATTGACCTGATTCTTGCAGCCGGCCTAACCATTCGACCCGATAAATGCCAATTGGGGATGGGTGAAGTCCAGTACCTAGGGCATAGAGTAGGAGGAGGGAGGCTCCGTCCTGAACCTGCCAAAATCCAGGCTATTAAGAGACTGGCCTGTACCCTAAACTAAGAAACAAGTTATGGCTTTTTTGGGCACTGCCAGTTATTACCGAAAATTTGTTTCTCAGTTCAGCACTGTGGCCAAGCCTCTTACCGACCTGACCAAGAAAACGATTCCCCGGCTGGTGATCTGGACTTCAGCCTGTGATGAAGCTTTTAACCGGCTGAAGGACGCCCTGGTCTGCGACCCTGTTCTGGCTGCTCCAGATTACAAGAGGAGATTCATTGTGCAGACGGATGCCTCTGCTTATGGACTGGGAGCTGTCCTCAGCCAGGTGAATGCAGCTGGGGACGAACACCCCATTGCCTACCTTAGCAGGAAACTGCTGGACCGAGAAGTGGCCTATGCAACTGTTGAAAAAGAATGTCTGGCTGTAGTGTGGGCCCTTAGGAAACTAAGGCTGTATCTGTATGGACGAGAATTCACTGTCATTACTGATCACAATCCCCTCACCTGGCTGAACCGAGTCTCTGGGGACAATGGACGCTTACTACGATGGAGCCTGGCTCTGCAGCCCTATAACTTTACCATACTGTAAAGAAGAGGCAGCCAACACCAAAATGCAGATGGACTGTCCAGGCAGGAGGAGCCCTGAGTCTGGTCAGCCATGCCTGTGTGTACTTAACAAGCGACCTGTAGAGGTCCCTAGTACGTACACAAATTGGGAGGGGAAGGGATTGTCATGATTTGTAGTTTTGCCCTGTCCTGTATTTTGTATAATATGTCATTTAACTTTTCTCTGGTTGTATTTGCTGTAAATTAACCATGTCTCCTTCCCCCAATACTTTGCAATGTCTTGTGATGTACCTGGACCATAATCTAATTTAGGCTTGTGCCAACAGCTAGTGGAACTTTGGCTATTGTTTTCCTAATCTTCTGATGGACCAAACCATTGAATAGTAGGTGTGACCCCTACCCCCCTTCAGATGGGCTGATCCCAGGAGCCCTGACAATACATTCTTGTTTTAAGATCAGTTGTGATTTGAGTGTGGATGTGGAAGGAGTCACGAACTGAGTTGAGGCCAGCTCGTGACGTCCGTGGGATTGTGTGGAATCCTGTGGACTATTGCAAGGATTATTGTTATCGTATCTGGCACAAGGACCATCGTGAGGCGCCCGGATTTGTTTCCATTGTGTGGACTTATTGTGGACTTCTCATGGACTCCAAGGACATTATGGATATTTGATGTTGTATGCTCCCTGCCTTAATAAATCTCGTTGGATCGTCCCTCGGCCTGTTGTCCCTTCTTGCTCTGTCGTATACCCCGTCACAGTGTGAGGCACTCTTTCAGCATCTTTTCAGTTGTTCTGTGTCTCACAAATGTTCTTCTGTGTGATCCAAACACCTCAAACTTGGATTTGTCTGTCCATAACACTTTTTTCCAATCTTCCTCTGTCCAATGTCTGTGTTCTTTTACCCATATTAATATTTTCCTTTTATTAGCCAGTCTCAGATATGGCTTTTTCTTTGCCACTCTGCTCTGAAGGCCAGCATCCCTGAGTCACCTCTTCACTGTAGACGCTGACTCTGGCGTTTTGCGTGTACTTTTTAATGAAGCTGCCTGTTGAGGACCTGTGAGGCGTCAATTTCTCAAACTACAGACTCTAATGCATTTGTCTTGTTGCTCAGTTGTGCAGCGGGGTCTCCCACTTCTCTTTCTACACTGGTTAGAGCCTGTTTGCGCTCTCCTCTGAAGGGAGTAGTACACACCATTGTAGGAAATCTTCAGTTTCTTGGCAATTTCTCACATGGAATAGCCTTCATTTCTAAGAACAAGAATAGACTGTCAAGTTTCGCATGAAAGATCTTTTTTTCTGGCCATTTTGAGAATTTAATGGAACCAACAAATGTAATGCTCTAGATTCTCAACTAGCTCAAAGGAAGGTCAGGTTTATAGCTTCTCTAATCAGCCAAACTGTTTTCAGCTGTGCTAATGTGGTAATAGCAGGTACGCAGGATGCAGTGACGAGACGCGAGACAGATAAAACTTTAAACAGTAACTTTTATAGATAAATGCCGTTAGGGCTATTTTGAGCAACCAAACAGAATAACAGTAGTTGCCCTCACAGGGAGCAAATACACATAAACAAGGATTGGGAGAACACAACTACTCCGGCAAAGACTGGTCACTATAGAGCCGTGGAATGGCCGACTACGGGTCCTTAGTTACTATGTGTCACTTATCCGTCCTGACGTCCCTCGGCGTCCTGCTCTACGGTGAGTCGGCATCGCAGCCACTGGGCCCAGCCGCTGAGGATCTGGCGAAGTCTTCGGGCGTTCCGACGCCCGGGCGAAGCAGGGGCACAACAGGCCTGCGGAGAGTTCTTTGGTGGGATGTCCCCCAGTGTAGGCAGCAGGATACTGCCTAGGAGTGGGAGAGTGGAGGTCGCAACTCCCTGACGGGCTGGTAGCGGCGGTGATAAGTGGCGGTTGATAGGCCACAGGCGCAGCCTGCGGCTGCACTAGAGGATCCGCGGCGGGCGCAGGCCCAGCCATTACCACGGACTGGAGTGGGGCGGTGGCAGCTGCGGGCGGCAAAGGATAAGTCACCCCCGTGGTCGGGAGTGAAGCGGCTGGCGGCAGCAGCGAGGAGGCCGCAGCCGCGAGCTGGAGTGAGGTGGCGTCGGCCACAGATTGCTGCGAGTAGGCCGCAGCCGAGAGCTGGAGTGAGGCAGCAGTCTTTTGTCGGTAGGCTCGGCGCCGTCTCCCTGCGGTCCACCAAGAGTCTCCCTCCTGTCGCTGTCCTCCTCTGGTTGCTGCTCGTGGTTATCGCTCTCTGGCCCTCACCAAGTCTCCTCCTCCTTCTCTCCCGTTCTGCTGACTCACTCAGTCTGGCCCTCTCAGCCCCTTTTATCTGGACTCCTCCCCCAACTGTCCTGTCTGTCTCAGCGGTCCATCCCCTAACTCTGCTCCCTGGAAACAGATACCCCAGGAACCTAGAAGACGGTCTCCTCGGTTCCGGCCCGGGTACTCTGTGGAGGCCTCTCCTCCTACACTAACATACTTGCACAAGGGTTTTCAAGGGTATTCTAACCATCCATTAGCCTTCTTACACAGTTAGCAAACACAAAGTACCATAAGAACACTGGAGTGATGGTTGTTGGAAATGGGCATCTATACACCTGTGAAGATATTGCATTACAAACTAGATGTTTGCAACTAGAATAGTCATTTACCACATTAACAATGTATAGAGTGTATTTCTTAATCATTTAATGTTAGCTTTATTGGAAAAAAAACTGTGCTTTTATTTAAAAAATAAGGAAATTTCTAAGTGACCCTAAACTTTTGAACGGTAGTGTACCTACAGAGGCAATAGCTGCGGTAGGCTATCTGAAGACCTCAGATGCCAACAACATTGGTGCATTTTGGATTCGTTGTGGGGCTTGGATTGTGTGCTGCTGTACTGGCGGCAGACATTGCTGAAGTTCCCCCTGAACAGTGGCACCACTTCTCCGCTGGCCTGAAATAAGCTGATCGAGGAGCAGGATTCATGGCCGCATCTAGCCTTTGCAACAACACCTCGCTGTCGTCTCCAAGCTTTTTACACAAGGACCCTTGCTCTGTTGATGCCAGCAGCACATATGAGCTTGAGGAATCGGATATCGATGGGGAGATCAGAACAGCCGTCTCTACATGTCACACATCTGTGGCACCAAGGTTGAAGTTGAGGCCTCATCACTGGATGCTCCTAAAGCTGATCATCGGTCGTGCAGACTAGTATTCACCTGACTTATGTCGCCAAGTGCTTCATGAGAGAAGGCATCACATGAAGGACATTACTACTGGGAACAGCTTATGGTGGGGAGCATATTGTCATATGTAGAATTGTAGTGATTGGGCTAAAAATTAACTTTTACAAGAACTGTTAAAAAAAACACATAAATTGCACAAACATCAAATGTGCAAAGTACAAAGATTCTGTAAGGCAGCGGTAGCACGGTAGGCAGTGAGGAGGCAGTGACCCACAAAGTTCAAACATAAAAGTCTCTTTAATGTGTTATCTTCACACAGAAAGGTTCCAATCCACACAATTGCATATAACTTCAGTGCATATAACTTCAGTGCATATTATCTGTGTTCAATTCACAGCAGATCATAGCACTACATAGCACACGGCTTTGTATCATCACAGTCCCTAAACATGCTGGACTTCACCTTGTCCAGTTTCCATGGGCGATTGCACGCCATGCCAATGTCTCTCACTTACAGCCTCTTTTAGTCTGCAGTCATGACACACGCTAGTCCACCTCTGGCTAGTTCCCTTGGGTGTCCTGCACCGCTGTGTAAGCAGTGGGTGCCAGCAGTTGCTCTTCTTGGCTCTGTGTTACTCTCACACAGGACACGCCTGTTACACCAGCGGTGGTGCCCTCTGTCCCCTCGGGTGCTTGCCTGGCTTCCTTTGCTCCCCCGCGCGGTGCTGTGTGGTCCCGCGCCATCCCTCGCCTGCACTTCCTGGTTCTTGGAGGGCTCGAACTCTGCACATGCGTGGTGGGTCTGAGCCGCGCTCCTTCAGCTCCTTGTGCTGGAGGGAGGTCGTGACCGGTAGCTTCGCCCTGTCATGGCAGCCCCCATCGGGTATTTCAGGACACCTCCTGCTATGGGTAAGTGCCTGATTATCTTTCAGGCACACACAGTTCCCGGTGCATGTGCTGGCAATTGCGCTGTCTTATATTCAGGTCCCCTTGTTGCCTTTCTGTGCTTTGTGTTTTGTGCAGCTTAGCCTGCTCAGCTTCTGTTTTTCAGTGCCTGCTTCCCGAGTGGCTCCTGACACTCCTTCTCCCGTTCCCCCTGTCTTCTAGTCTGCAGCCTCCATCCAGTACCTTCTTCCCTCTCCTCCTGGCCTGCTTCCCTCTAGTCCCTTACCCATCCTCCCTGTTCCCCAGGTACTCTCTGTTTTCCTCCTGGTCCTCACTCATTCTTGGCTCCTTTAGTATCAGCTGTTAGGATACTATCCCCTTTGGGCCTGCCCCTGACACTCCCTGTATAGGGGGTGGGCTCACTAGGTCTGCTCGCCCAGGGGGCTCTGGTATCCCGACTCAGAGGGTCCACTCTAGGTGGCGCTTCAGCGGTGCTACTGTGTAATAATCCCCCTGCAGGCTGTCTGCTCCACATCAAGCTAACTCCTCTCTGATACTGACATACCCAATGCTCTGGTGCAGAGGATTTTACAAACAAACCTGTGGCCTTAGGCCACATGGAAAACCCAGACCGGAAATTAAACGGACTGCACCACTAACATACTGCAGTCAGTTTCAAAACACAAAACCCAGAGCAGGTTTTCCCTAAATCTGTCTTGGACAATAGCTTGTCCAAGATTACACTTATTTCTATTATTATCACACCTATGGACTTTCTACACCTCCATGCACATCCTGGGGAGAACACACAGCGACCCCTACCTGTGACATCGGTCACTACTTCCCCATTGCAATCCCAGCTACACCTGTGACCGCAATGCATTCCATTAGCCTCAATACGGCTTCGTGCGCATCTTGGGGAGAACATACTGCACCCCCTAGCTGTAACAGGAGTCACTGCCTCACATATCCCCCTCCTCTGTTCAAACCTGTGGGGTTGAACACTTGACACCACACATGAGCACGAGACAGGGCATCTGCATGCCACTGTGACATCCTTGCCCGACACTACACTAAGAAACCAAAGTAGGGGCAGGATCCATCGCTCGGCGAATGCATCCCTCCCCTTTGCGTGTCTCCTCCATACTTTACTACGGAACCACCCACCACCCTGTTCTCCGTTGCCAACGAGACGCCCACTTTTTTGTTTAACCGTAGAGTTGGGCCGGTTTTGGGTGGTCTCGACCTTTTTTATTTTGGGTGCACTAACCCTACAACTCATCCTTTCACCTAAGTACCTGTCTATGGGCCCTTGGAACCGTTTACTTTGTACCCTTACCCATGCCTCGGTGACTACGTCATGCTGAAACGACGCGGTCCTCGCCGGCAACTCCGAGAATCCATCTTTATTACGTCGCACCTGAACCTCCCAACACTACTGTCTAGCGAGTGCTCTATTTTACCCTGACTCCCCACCACATCCTTGGCCAGTGCCAGAGGGTTCCTCGTGCGTATGTCCCCGGTAGCCTCCGCGACCACACACTCCCGGGTCTTATTTAAACCTGCAGTTTTTACCACAGTTTCTCTGCATGGAACCCTGGAATTGAGCTGTCCCGAACTTACCAGGGGCCATTTCCAGCTCTGGGTTCAGTGGAGTCTCCATGTCCTCTACTTCCACAACCTCTAGGGGGAGCCTATTGGAGTTACTCTCTGTCCCTACGTTGGCGACCACTGTGGCAAATATCTCAACATCTTTGGGTTCTGCGCTTGAAACAACATTTTCAGCCTCCTCTGCCAATACCTGTAGGGGAAGCCTATCAGGATTACACCCTGTCTGTCATGTCGGACGCTATTCACACCACAGCGTCCGGCAGGCAGAGGTAGTTCCACCTCCGTCCACTATAGCCTCGATGGCGCCGGCTTGAGTTTCTCAGGCTATCGGGGGTTAATCTAGCTGGAGATCAGGTTGGATGTTTGGTCACGCCCACGGTCTTTAAATAGTCGTGCTGGCCTATGGGCGTCGCCGATTATAGCTTGTGTGTCATACCAAGTGGTCCCGGTCTGGAGTGGAGGTGTTGGAGAGAGAGAGATTCATATCTGGTGTCGTATGATCCGTTGTTACCTTCTCGCCTTCCCATATTTGTGTTTTGTTTTGCCCTGTTCACATTACTGTATAGTCCTGTGTGTATGCGGCGCGGTGCAGTTTAAGTGTATGCGGCGCGGTGCGTTGAGGCATTAACTATTGGATGGCAGGTGGCGACAAACGCAGATAAGTACCGCTGTTGCAGCTCTGCGTTCCCTATACTTTTAACAGTGGGATACTGTTGATGGCCTTATTTTGGGCTATGGCTTATTATTGAGTCAATGTAATAGGTGCCTCTCTTGGTTATGAATCTTTTGTACAAGATTTAGGCATTATCTGAATTGATTTATCCCATTGTTTTGCCTTATGGCTGCTTGCTTTTTTGTGGGACTTTAATATGACCACCTAATGCCATATGTGTTCTAAATTTATTTTAACCTCTTTTTCCTGGGACACAGGGTCCTCTATAGAGCAGGTTTGATCTCTGTTTAGAAGTAGGGGTTCCCTTTATATCGGGTAGAAGGGACCACTAGTGGCTGTAGGGTTTGTCAGGGCCCCCAGGGATAGCCATCGTGAGCGGGGGCGCCACAACGTTCCCCCCTAGGGTGCCAACCTCCGCGGCCAGGCAGGGTACAGCTCAGTAACGAATTAGGGACTCGTAGGTGTCACCTTAGTGTGGGCTTTGTTTGAACACTTTTGTTTTAATTTCATTTCTTGTCACATTTTTTCTGGTGTATACCACACTCGTGGTTTTTAAACAATAAAGTATCATTTTAGGGAATAATTATATGAGTTTTTTTGAGAACCCTTGAAGGATTATATTTCAGATTGTTATTATTCGAATCTGGGATGGCTGGTTTCCTTGCAGGTCCTATTAATTCAGACTTGTGGATAGAAGATGCTAATCAGGCATTTAGTATAGCAGGGTCGTCTGAGAGCAATACTGGCCCTTTGGCTCTTAAAAATCTATTCAATGAAGTATATGGAGGTTATAAATAATTTTTGAAATCCTGGTGGGAACTCAGGACACTTGAAAATTATATAAAAAATCGGATAATTCCAAGAGGCCTGAGGATAAACATCAATCCCTCCCCTAGAATCTCCTCACCTGACCTTATGAATGTGTGGATGAAGGAATCCATCGAGTCATCCCTTAGATTTATGCAAATTTTGTTGGCAGAAGAAAAAAAGGTGCTTGAGAGGGCTACTGGGGATTTGAATAAGTTGATCGAACGAGTCCTGAAGTTTAAAGGGGATCCCGATTTTAATAGAAGGGAGGGAGTATTACAAACCTCTGTCGAGAGATATCAGGCCCTGTTAAAAGAGCGAAAGCATCTCCAGTTCCATAGAGATTTGAGGGACTTTAGTGATAATCAGGTGTTCAACTACCAGAAAGAAAGACAGTCTGAGGCTTCGTCATCTGATATTGATACCTCCGATACAGAAAGGACGGAGAGGGCACCAGGGGGTATACATCAGTACAGAGATACGCTGTCGAAACAGAGATGGCAAGGTGGGAGGGGCAGATCCATGAGAAAGGGAAGAGGGCCGCACAGGGGAGGTACACGAATGTCAACTCCCTTTCTAGGCCCCAACTCGGTATCTGGTTCTGGTTCTGCTCAGCCTTATACTCCAACTGTCTCCTCTACCTCTTTTTTGGAACAAGGTGCGAGGACGGGTTACCAATTAAGAACTCGGTTCAACCAATAAAAGGTCAGATTTTGAACCTGTCCTCGCACATCCTTACTAGGGATGAGCAGAGTGTCCTCTCTAGAGGCCTAAATTTCGTGCCAGTGAACAGGTTCAACTGTTTTGAATGGGTCAAAGATCTGAATTTGTTTTGCAGAAAACTCAAGTGGAAAAAGTTTTTTAGACACAGTAGCCGTGAGGCTTGTAGACAACAGGGCCTTAATGAGGAAGATATTGAAGGATATGAGGCGCTCATTGGACTTTTGAATGAAAATGATAGAGTTCCCACTGCTGGGAAGGGCCCCTTCACTACTTTAAGAAATAAAAGTGAAAAGATGCCACCCTTAGGTGATATGGGAGATATCGATATCTTCGCCAGCTTGGTGGAGAGGGACCTTAAGAAATTAACAGGACCAGAGTGGGAAAATAATGATAATCTGTTGGCCAGTGAGCGATCAGCACTTGAGGCCTTAAAGAAAAATGATCAAATAGTGGTAAAACCCTCCGACAAAGGGGGCAATATGGTAATTCTGAACCACATTGAATATCGTGAAATGTGTTATGCTATATTGCAGGACAATTCAACATATGAGGTGTTAAAAGAGAATCCTATGGTCTCCTATAAAGAGGAACTGCAGCTGATTCTTGATGGGGCCTTAGCAGAGGGTGTGGTCTCAAAGACAGAATTTGATTTCATTCTTCCTAAGTTCCCACTGGTGGCCACTTTTTATGCATTACCAAAGATACATAAGGGCCTGAATCCCTTGAAGGGGAGGCCGATTGTATCAGGTGTGGACTCGTTGACACAAAATAGTGGCCTGTATATTGACCAGATATTACGCCCCTTTGTGGTTTCTATGCCGTCATACTTGAGGGATACATCAGATTTATTGTTAAAATTGGAGGGCGTACATCTGGAAGGGAATGCTTGGTTGGCTTCCATTGATATAGAAGCACTCTACAGTAATATACCACATGATGTAGGCATAAAAGGTGTGGGACACTTTCTTAGTCAGAGGTCAACAGCCTGTAGAGGGCATAACATTTTTTTGTCCTCTCTTTTGCGGTATATATTGACCCACAATGCATTCTGTTTTGATGGCAAATTCTACCACCAGCTCAGGGGCACTGCGATGGGGTGCCCTTGTGCCCCTTCGTATGCAAATTTGTTCCTGGGCTGGTGGGAGGAGACCATTGTGTTTGGAGGAGAGGAGAAGTGGTGGCACTGTTTGATCTCTCTATGGTACAGGTTCATAGACGATGTCTTTATGGTATGGACAGGGGATAAAGATCAGTTTGAAGAATTTGTGAGAGAACTGAATCAAAATAGTGTTAACTTGAGATTTACCTCAGAAATTCAGAAAACCGAAATACCATTTCTGGATATTAAAATCCAAAAAGATCGGATGGGAGGCATCTCTACAAGTATATTTCGGAAACCTACGAGTACAAATAGTTTGTTACATTGGCAGAGCCACCATCCAGTCCCCCTTAAGAGAGGCATTCCGAAGGGACAGTTCCTACGACTGAGGAGGAATTGTTCCAGGAATGATCTGTTCCAAAAACAGGCTGGGGATATGTTTTGTCGGTTTAAGAACAAGGGGTACCCGCAACATGTTCTAGACACTGCGTATGACTTTGCAAGAAAAGCAGACAGGGGTAAATTGCTGCAGAAACGTGAGACTGAAGACTCGACAGAATTAATAAGAGTGATTGGGACATTTGACGTTAACCATCAGGAGGTCAGAAAGGTCCTGTCTAAGCACTGGGATGTTCTCAGGTTGGATCCAGATTTGAAAAATATAATTGGCGAGCGTCCCAATATTACCTTTAGAAAGGGTAAATCAATTAGGGACATGTTGGTCCACAGCCAATATAGGAGACCATTGGCTGGTGGTACCTGGCTAGACAGGAGACCATGTGGTTTTTTTAAATGCGGGGACTGTAGTTTTTGCAAATATATGAGACCGGGGAAGTCTTTCTGTAGTGCGAGAACTGGTAAGTAGTGTTGAGCATTCCGATACCGCAAGTATCGGGTATCGGCCGATACTTGCTGTATCGGAATTCCGATACCGACTTCCGATATTTTTTCAATATCGGAATTCGGCATCGGAATCGGAAGTTCAAAGTTGATTGACATCCTGACGTCATCATGATGCGCGGTGTGTGCGCATCATGATGCGCCGTCATTTCGGGCCTTCCGGGGGTCTCTGGCGGCCTGTCGGGGGCTGTGTGGACTGCCCGGGGTCTGTACCGGCCTGCCGGGGGGCTGTGCCGGCCTGCCGGTGGTCTGTGCACCCTGTGGGGGTCTGTACCGGCCTGCCGGGGGGCTGTGCCGGCCTGCCGGTGGTCTGTGCACCCTGTGGGGGTCTGTACCGGCCTGCCGGGGGGCTGTGCCGGCCTGCCGGTGGTCTGTGCACCCTGTGGGGGTCTGTACCGGCCTGCCGGGGGGCTGTGCCGGCCTGCCGGGGGGCTGTGCTGATGTCCGGGGGTCTGTGCAAGCATCGTCCGATGGGACTACAAGTCCCATCTGGCGATGCCTGCTACCATGACAGTGATTGACACATTAGCCAATGATGGGACAGTAGTAGTCCCATCATCCGGCTAATGTGTTAAATGTTAAAAAAAAAAAAAAAATACTACATACATACTACATACATACTACATGCATGCTACATACATACTACATGCTACATACATACTACATATATACTACATGCATGCTACATACATACTACATGCTACATACATACTACATATATACTACATGCATGCTACATACATACATACTACATGCTACATACATACTACATGCTACATACATACTACATGCTACATATATACTACATATATACTACATACATACTACATACATTCTACATACATGCTACATATATACTACATGCATGCTACATTCATACTGCATGCTACATGCATACTACATACATACTACATACATACTACATGCTACATACATACCACATATATAATACATACATGCTACATGCTACATACATACTACATACATACTACATACATGCTACATGCTACATACATACTACATATATACTACATGCATGCTACATACATACTACATATATACTACATGCATGCTACATACATACTGCATGCTACATGCATGCTACATACATACTACATGCTACATACATACCACATATATACTACATACATACAATACATTCATACAATACATACATAGACATACAGTACATATAACATAGAGTAACATACTTACCAATACTTGTCACATTGTTCCCCGAAGCCATTGTCTTTTCCGGAATAAATATTAACATAACAAACCACAAAAATACTCACCCACGATCCGAAGCAGTCCACGAGTGTGTCCCACGACGATCTTGGGTAGAGAACTGCAGCATCAGATGATGCTGCCGTTCTCTACGGGCTGCAGGAATCCAATGACGGAAGGTAGGTATCCTTCCGCACTGTATTTTCCGCCACTTAAAAAAAAAAAAAGTCCCTAGTCTCACTTTATGCCATTGCTGCGTGGGAAATTCCCACACAGCAATGGCATAAAGTGAGACTAGGGACTTTTTTTTTTTTAAGTGGCGGAGGAATACAGTGCGGAAGGATACCTACCTTCCGTCATTGGATTCCTACAGCCCGTAGAGAACGGCAGCATCAGCTGATGCTGCAGTTCTCTACCCAAGATCGTCGTGGGACACACTCGTGGACTGCTTCGGATCGTGGGTGAGTATTTTTGTGGTTTGTTATGTTAATATTTATTCCGGAAAAGACAATGGCTTCGGGGAACAATGTGACAAGTATTGGTAAGTATGTTACTCTATGTTATATGTACTGTATGTCTATGTATGTATTGTATGAATGTATTGTATGTATGTAGTATATATGTGGTATGTATGTAGCATGTAGTATTTATGTAGTATGAATGTAGCATGTATGTAGTATGTAGTATGAATGTAGCATGTATGTAGCATGCATGTTGTATGTATGTAGCATGTATGTAGCATGTAATATTTTTTTTTTTTTTTTTTTTTACATTCAACACATTAGCCGGATGATGGGACTACTACTGTCCCATCATTGGCTAATGTGTCAATCACTGTCATGGTAGCAGGCATCGCCCGATGGGACTTGTAGTCCCATCGGACGATGCCTGCACAGACCCCCGAAGCCTGCACAGACCACCGGCAGGCCGGCACAGCCCCCCGGCAGGCCAGCACAGCCCCCCGGAGCCTGCACAGACCACCGGCAGGCCGGCACAGCCCCCTGGCAGGCCGGCACAGCCCCCCGGAGCCTGCACAGCCCCCCGGCAGGCCGGCACAGCTCCCCGACAGGCTGGCACAGCCCCCCGGAGCCTGCACAGCCCCCCGGCAGGCCGGCACAGCCCACCGGAGCCTGCACAGACCACCGGCAGGCCGGCACAGCCCCCCGGCAGGCCGGCACAGACCACCGGAGCCTGCACAGACCCCCTGGCAGGCCGGCACAGCCCCCCGAAAGGCCCGTACAGACCCCAGAGAGGCTGTACAAGGCAAAAACAGGGTTTTTCTTATTCCGATACCGGAAGTCCCATAGACTTGAATGGGACTTCCGGTATCGGAATCGGCGATACCGATACTTTTTTTAAAGATCGGCCGATCCATTCCGATCCGATACTTTGAAGTATCGGACGGTATCGCTCAACTCTACTGGTAAGGTGTTTTTTCAATGTGACTTCTCAAATTGCAAAACTACAGGGGTCATTTATATGGCTACATGTTCATGCCCTAAAAATTACATAGGGAAGACCAGGAGAGAATTCAGAAGAAGAGTGGGAGAACATTTTGGAGACATCAGACACAAAAGAGAAACCCCACTTGCTAAGCACATGTGGATGTGTCATAAAGGTGACCCCGGTGACATAAAATTCTGTGTTATAGAGGTAGTCTATGTGAACCCAAGAGGAGGGAATATGGATAAGGTGATTCTTAGGAGAGAGTGTGAATGGATATTCAGGATGGAGTCACTTGAGCCGAGGGGGCTGAATGAGCAACTTTCATATGCCTGTTTCTTATGAGCCACAATTGAATAATATGTTCCTTTCCTTGAGGATACCAGCCTTCTGGGTTTTGTTCTGTTGGTTCCCTGTTATAGTGGAATCTCTATGCATTGTCGTGGAATATTGAATATATAGAAAGTCTCCCTCTTTACTGCCGTAGATATATATCCCTATAGGATTTATGAGCAATTTTAATTTTAACCCCTGCTGCATATTAATAAGGTCCTCACTACATGACTTTGATAGGGCAGTTGCATATTTTTAATATTGAAGTGATCTATGGATTTGATCATCTTTAGAACGCATACATTATCTGGAGAGAGTAAGAAGTAAGATATCTATACACATATTTTTCACAGCGACTATTCTGGGAGAGCGGATACCTTGGATTGAATTTGATGTGGTAGTTGCATATCGACGCCTGTTCACATTGTTAAAGGTTATGATGCGATTTATGTGCATCTAGCTCTGCGCGAAGAATGAGTGTAATACAGTTACCACATTATAAGCAGACTGTCAAATATGGGATCATAGGTCATATGTTGATTACGTATGTTGAGGTAGTTATATATAGACGCCTGCTCACATTGCTGAAGGGTATGATGCGATTTTACATACCGAGCAAAACGCTAATTATCAATGTAATATACACTCACTGGCCACTTTATTAGGTACACCTGTCCAACTGTGTGTTAAGACTTAATTTCTAATCAGCCAATCACATGGCGGCAACTCAGTGCATTTAGGCATGTAGACATGGTCAAGACAATCTCCTGCAGTTCAAACCGAGCATCAGTATGGGGAAGAAAGGTGATTTGAGTGCCTTTGAACGTGGCATGATTGTTGGTGCCAGAAGGGCTGGTCTGAGTATTTCAGAAACTGCTGATCTACTGGGATTTTCACGCACAACCATCTCTAGGGTTTACAGAGAATGGTCCGAAAAAGAAAAAAAATCCAGTGAGCGGCAGTTCTGTGGCCGGAAATGCCTTGTTGATGCCAGAGGTCAGAGGAGAATGGGCAGACTGGTTCGAGCTGATAGAAAGGCAACAGTGACTCAAATTGCCACCCGTTACAACCAAGGTAGGCAGAAGAGCATCTCTGAACGCACAGTGCGTCGAACTTTGAGGCAGATGGGCTACAGCAGCAGAAGACCACACTGGGTACCACTCCTCTCAGCTAAGAACAGGAAACTGAGGCTACAATTTGCACAAGCTCATCGAAATTGGACAGTAGAAGATTGGAAAAACGTTGCCTGGTCTGATGAGTCTCGATTTCTGCTGCGACATTCGGATGGTAGGGTCAGAATTTGGCGTAAACAACATGAAAGCATGGATCCATCCTGCCTTGTATCAACGGTTCAGGCTGGTGGTGGTGGTGTCATGGTGTGGGGAATTTTTTCTTGGCACTCTTTGGGCCCCTTGGTACCAATTGAGCATCGTTGCAACGCCACAGCCTACCTGAGTATTGTTGCTGACCATGTCCATCCTTTTATGACCACAATGTACCCAACATCTGATGGCTACTTTCAGCAGGATAATGCGCCATGTCATAAAGCTCGAATCATCTCAGATTGGTTTCTTGAACATGACAATGAGTTCACTGTACTCAAATGGCCTCCTCAGTCACCAGATCTCAATCCAATAGAGCATCTTTGGGATGTGGTGGAACGGGAGATTCGCATCAGGGATGTGCAGCCGACAAATCTGCGCCAACTGTGTGATGCCATCATGTCAATATGGTCCAAAATCTCTGAGGAATGCTTCCAGCACCTTGTTGAATCTCTGCCACGAAGAATTGAGGCAGTTCTGAAGGCAAAAGGGGGTCCAACCCGTTACTAGCATGGTGTACCTAATAAAGTGGCCAGTGAGTGTAGGTAACATATTTAATGAGACCGTCAGGCATGAGATTTTAGGTCAAATATAGCGGGATGCCTGGTCTGTGGAGCGTTTACTGTGTATATGGGGTTAAATCTCAGAGCTGACAATATGTCTGAGGTGTAGTGATTGGTGATTGCTGTGAGACTCTCTGTCTAAGGACATGTGACTGGTGGGTCAGCAGCGACGCTGCATTCACGTCAGATGCGGTAACCAGTCTAAGCCAGGACGATTGGAGAGCTCTGGGGAACCCTTTGTGTGAGGACACATGATTGGTCATCATGACGCTGCATGAGAGATCTGTTAGCTGATTGGAGCAACAGTAAATGGGTGGTGCTCAGAGATGCAATAGGATATGAGTGGGCGGAGCTTAGGCTCTGCGCGGCAGGTTTAAAGAGTGGAGCAGTATGGAACATCGGTAAGCTATTTGCACCTTTATGGGACACAAATTATCGCAGCATCAGGCCTCCTGATGAGCCCTAGAAGGCGAAACGCGTTGAGGCATTAACTATTGGATGGCAGGTGGCGACAAACGCAGATAAGTACCGCTGTTGCAGCTCTGCGTTCCCTATACTTTTAACAGTGGGATACTGTTGATGGCCTTATTTTGGGCTATGGCTTATTATTGAGTCAATGTAATAGGTGCCTCTCTTGGTTATGAATCTTTTGTACAAGATTTAGGCATTATCTGAATTGATTTATCCCATTGTTTTGCCTTATGGCTGCTTGCTTTTTTGTGGGACTTTAATATGACCACCTAATGCCATATGTGTTCTAAATTTATTTTAACCTCTTTTTCCTGGGACACAGGGTCCTCTATAGAGCAGGTTTGATCTCTGTTTAGAAGTAGGGGTTCCCTTTATATCGGGTAGAAGGGACCACTAGTGGCTGTAGGGTTTGTCAGGGCCCCCAGGGATAGCCATCGTGAGCGGGGGCGCCACAACGTTCCCCCCTAGGGTGCCAACCTCCGCGGCCAGGCAGGGTACAGCTCAGTAACGAATTAGGGACTCGTAGGTGTCACCTTAGTGTGGGCTTTGTTTGAACACTTTTGTTTTAATTTCATTTCTTGTCACATTTTTTCTGGTGTATACCACACTCGTGGTTTTTAAACAATAAAGTATCATTTTAGGGAATAATTATATGAGTTTTTTTTCATCGCACCTGAACCTCCCAACACTACTGTCTAGCGAGTGCTCTATTTTACCCTGACTCCCCACCACATCCTTGGCCAGTGCCAGAGGGTTCCTCGTGCGTATGTCCCCGGTAGCCTCCGCGACCACACACTCCCGGGTCTTATTTAAACCTGCAGTTTTTACCACAGTTTCTCTGCATGGAACCCTGGAATTGAGCTGTCCCGAACTTACCAGGGGCCATTTCCAGCTCTGGGTTCAGTGGAGTCTCCATGTCCTCTACTTCCACAACCTCTAGGGGGAGCCTATTGGAGTTACTCTCTGTCCCTACGTTGGCGACCACTGTGGCAAATATCTCAACATCTTTGGGTTCTGCGCTTGAAACAACATTTTCAGCCTCCTCTGCCAATACCTGTAGGGGAAGCCTATCAGGATTACACCCTGTCTGTCATGTCGGACGCTATTCACACCACAGCGTCCGGCAGGCAGAGGTAGTTCCACCTCCGTCCACTATAGCCTCGATGGCGCCGGCTTGAGTTTCTCAGGCTATCGGGGGTTAATCTAGCTGGAGATCAGGTTGGATGTTTGGTCACGCCCACGGTCTTTAAATAGTCGTGCTGGCCTATGGGCGTCGCCGATTATAGCTTGTGTGTCATACCAAGTGGTTCCGGTCTGGAGTGGAGGTGTTGGAGAGAGAGAGATTCATATCTGGTGTCGTATGATCCGTTGTTACCTTCTCGCCTTCCCATATTTGTGTTTTGTTTTGCCCTGTTCACATTACTGTATAGTCCTGTGTGTATGCGGCGCGGTGCAGTTTAAGTTCTCCCTGTCTGTCTTTATTGTGTGGGGCTTTGGTGGTTTGTCTCCTCACTGGGTGGAGGGTGGAGGGTTCAGCTTAGGGCTGAGCATGAGATAAGGAAAGGGTGGAGGCTCAGGCATTTGCACCATCAGCAAAAACGCTGAGTTGAGGGTCAGACAGGGTTTCCCTTAGTGAAAGGGACACCACAGGGGCCCCGGGTATTTCTGCCTTAGTTGACCTAAGCCCCGCGTGACATTATAATCGGCCAACATTTTTCAGGAGTCCATGGATCCCATGGATTCCATAACCCGCCAGCTGGCGGCGCTGTCCTTACAGGTCTCCAAGTTGAAAGGGGCAGTTCAGCAGCAGGGCCTGGTAGTAGCGAAGGTGCAAACGGCATCTGCAGGTATCGTGCAGAGCCGAAGATCCTGCTGCCAGAACGATTCTCAGGGGAACGCAGCAAATTTGTCATCTTTCGGGAGGCCTGCAAGTTATACTTCCGCATGCGCCCGGTCTCCTCAGGTAATGAGGCACAGCGGGTGGGTCTGGTGTTATCATTACTGAGTGGGGACCCCCAAGCATGGGCATTTTCTTTACCAGCTGACTCTGCTACATTTCATTCTGTCGATAATGTTTTTTCTGCACTCGGGCTCATTTATGATGATCCTGACAGATTAGCTCTAGCTGAATCTAAAATCCGCGCCCTCCGTCAGGGGGAACGTATGGCGGAAGACTATTGTTCAGAATTTCGCCGTTGGGCAGTAGACACACAGTGGAACGACCCAGCGCTGCGGAGTCAGTTTATTCATGGGGTTTCAGGAAGAGTTAAACAGGCCCTCCTGATGTATGAGACTCCGGCATCGTTGGAGTCTGCCATGAGTTTGGTTATACGTATTGATCGCCGTTTGCGTCAGGGGGCACAGGAGACGCTACCCCTGGGGGAAAGCAGAGGTGCAAGTGTGGTTGCTGCAGGTGAGCCCACTGAACCTATGCAAATTGCGGGGGTGTCACAGGTTAAGCGTCACGTTCCTGGGTTCAGGAAGCCCGGAGCATGTTTTTACTGTGGTAAAAGGAATCATTATGTTAACGCTTGTCCTGTGCTACCGAAGAAGGTCACACCGGCGGAAAACTGCCAAGCTCAGTGGGTATGGAGGAGACCCAACTGAGCGTATGCATATCCTCCATGATGGTATCTCAATGTGTGCTCCCTGCCAAGGTTATTATCGCGGGCAGAGAGCTACCAATATCAGTGTTTGTGGATAGCGGTTCCGCCACCAATCTCATAGATGAGGAGTTTGCACGCACTGCCGGGTTTAAGATCGAAAAACTCCCTCATCCTATTCAGGTGGTTACCATTAATGCCGCTCCCCTCCCACGAGGGGAGATTACGGAGTTTGTGGCTGAGGTGAAACTCCACATTGGGGTCCTACATTCTGAGTGGGTCACATGTAGGGTCCTCCGTAATCTCCCAGCACAAATGGTCCTGGGTTTTCCATGGTTGTCCAGGCACAACCCGGTGATTGATTGGAAAACTCAGGACATAGTCCAATGGAGTGGTTTTTGACAGAACAATTGCTTGGCCACATGTGTGTCCGCCGTGACGCCCAGCCTTCCGGAGGCTTTGCAGGATTTCACGAATGTATTCTCTGAGAGGGGTTGCTCAGAACTGCCTCCACATCGAGCCTATGACTGTGTGATTAGGTTAAAACCCGGGGCCAAATTACCTAAGGCCAGGATGTTTAATATTTCTGGTCCAGAGAGACAAGCTCTGAAAGACTACATCGCGGAGAGTCTGAGCAAAGGACACATCCGGCCTTCGTCCTCGCCTGTAGCAGCGGGGTTTTTCTTCATTAAGAAGAAAGATGGGGGGTTACGCCCGTGTCTGGATTTCCGGGAGTTAAACCAGATTACGATCTGTGATCCATACCCGATGCCTTTGATCCCTGATTTGTTCAATCAGGTGGCGGGGGCAAAGTGGTTTTCCAAGCTTGACCTCAGGGGGGCGTATAACCTCATAAGGGTCCGTCAGGGGGATGAGTGGAAGACGGCCTTTAACACTCCTGAGGGTCATTTTGAGAGCCTGGTTATGCCATTTGGTTTGACAACCACGCCTGCTGTTTTCCAACATTTTATTAATGATGTATTTGCTCATGTCCTGGGGAAATTTGTGATTGTATACCTGGATGATATCCTCATTTATTCGAGCGACCGGGAGATTCATTTAGAGCATGTCAGGCAGGTGTTACAGTTGCTCAGTGAGAATAAGCTCTATGCTAAGCTGGAAAAATGCTTATTTTTTGTTCAGGAGTTGCCTTTTTTGGGATATATTGTGTCCGCCGCAGGGTTTAAAATGGACACCGCGAAGGTGCAAGCGGTGCTACAATGGGAAAGGCCTGATAATCTGAAAGCGCTCCAGCGGTTCCTTGGGTTTGATAATTATTATAGGAAATTTCTAAAACACTTTTCTACTATAGCCAAACCGCTCACGGACATGACAAAAAAAGATACCGATCTGACTAGCTGGTCTGAGGTGGCGATACGTGCATTTGAGCGTCTGAAGAACAGTTTTGCTTCAGCCCCCATTCAGGTGCAACCGGACGTGTCTAAACCTTTTGTGGTGGAGGTTGATGCGTCTGAGGTGGGAGTGGGGGCAGTACTGTCACAGGGCTCATCTTTGAGCGATATGCATCCATGCGCCTACTTCTCCAAGAAGCTGTCGCCGGCCGAACGGAATTATGATATCGGCAACAGGGAGTTGTTGGCCATCAAATTGGCTTTTGAGGAATGGCGACACTTCTTGGAGGGGGCGGCTCACCAGGTCACAGTCATCACCGACCATAAGAACCTGCTCTATCTGGAGTCGGCCAAGCGTCTGTCTCCTAGGCAGGCTCGCTGGGCATTGTTTTTTACACGTTTCAATTTTCTGGTGACTTACCGTCCCGGGGCTAAAAACACCAAGGCGGATGCCTTGTCCAGGTGTTTTCCGGGGGGAGAACCTCGGGAAGAGCTGGTACCCATCCTCCAGGAAGGTGTAGTGGTTTCGGCTCTCACGACTGAGGTAGAGGCGGAGATTGCCGAGGCCCAAGAGGAGGTACCGCCAGGACTTCCCGCCAACAAATCATTTGTACCCCTTCATCTTCGTCTTAAGGTGTTGAGGGAACATCACGACTCAGTACTGGCTGGTCATCCAGGGGTTAAGGGCACCTTGGAGCTGGTATCGCGTCGTTTCTGGTGGCCCAAAATCCGGCAGGACGTGGTCTCGTACATGGCAGCTTGCATCGTATGCGCGCGGGGGGCCAAGTCGCCCCGAGCCCGTCCTGCTGGCATGCTACAGCCTCTGGGGGTACCTAATAGGCCATGGACAGAAATCTCCATGGATTTTATCACTGACTTGCCAGTCTCGGCGGGGAACACGGTCATCCTGGTGGTGGTTGACCGATTTTCAAAGATGGTGCATTTTGTCTCATTGCCTTCCTTGCCCAATGCGAAGACGTTGGCTCAGGTGTTTGTGCAGGAGGTGGTCAGACTCCACGGAGTTCCGTCGGACATAGTATCTGATAGGGGAACTCAATTTGTTGCGAGGTTTTGGAAAGCTTTTTGCTCACGTTTGGGGATCAAGTTGTCACATTCATCGGCGTTTCATCCACAGTCAAATGGTCAAACTGAGCGCATGAACCAAAATCTGGAGCAGTATTTACGATGCTTTGTGTCCGACAACCAAGAGGAGTGGTCTACTTTCCTTCCGCTGGCCGAGTTCGCGTTAAATAATCACCGCCAAGAGTCATCGGGAGAGTCTCCGTTCTTTTGTGTTTACGGTCAACATCCTCAATTTTGTACCTTACGTCAGGGTGACTCGGGGGGCGTCCCGGAGGAGGACCAGCTAGGAGCTCAATTATCATCGGTCTGGAGGAGGGTGAAACAGCGATTGTTGAGCATGAGTGCGAGGTACAAACGGGTGGCTGACAGTAGACGCGTGCCAGGTCTGGACCTGTGTGTGGGTGAATGGGTGTGGTTAGCGACTAAAAACATAAAACTCAAAATTCCATCTTTAAAATTGGGTCCAAGGTGGGCCTTTTAAGATTGCTGCCATCATTAACCCAGTTGCTTATCGGTTGGAACTTCCTGCAGTATACAAGATACACAACGTGTTTCACAGGGCTTTATTGAAAAAGGTAGTAGGCTCTGTGGACACGACGCCGATGCCACCTCCGGTCATGGTGGATGGCGATTTAGAGTTTGAGGTCTCCAAGGTAGTGGACTCTCGAGTAGTGCGCCGTACTCTTCAGTATTTGGTACACTGGCGGGGGTATGGTCCGGAGGAGAGGTCTTGGGTACCAGCCTCGGACATACATGCGGATCGGCTGGTCAGTTCTTTTCACCGTCGTCATCCGGACAAGCCGGGTCCTATGAGTCTTGAGGGCCCTGGGGTCCCTCGTAGAAGACGGGGTACTGTCATGCCGGACGCTATTCACACCACAGCGTCCGGCAGGCAGAGGTAGTTCCACCTCCGTCCACTATAGCCTCGATGGCGCCGGCTTGAGTTTCTCAGGCTATCGGGGGTTAATCTAGCTGGAGATCAGGTTGGATGTTTGGTCACGCCCACGGTCTTTAAATAGTCATGCTGGCCTATGGGCGTCGCCAATTATAGCTTGTGTGTCATACCAAGTGGTTCCGGTCTGGAGTGGAGGTGTTGGAGAGAGAGAGATTCATATCTGGTGTCGTATGATCCATTGTTACCTTCTCGCCTTCCCATATTTGTGTTTTGTTCACATTACTGTATAGTCCTGTGTGTATACGGCGCAGTGCAGTTTAAGTTCTCCCTGTCTGTCTTTATTGTGTGGGTCTTTGGTGGTTTGTCTCCTCACTGGGTGGAGGGTGGAGGGTTAAGCTTAGGGCTGAGCAGGAGATAAGGAAAGGGTGGAGGCTCAGGCATTTGCACCATCAGCAAAAACCCTGAGTTGAGGGTCAGACAGGGTTTCCCCTAGTGAAAGGGACACCACAGGGGCCCTGGGTATTACTGCCTTAGTTGACCTAAGCCCCGCGTGACACTGTCTTTAGGTTGGTTGGCTACCCCTATGGCAGGTATCTCAGCATCTTCGGGTTCTATGCCGGGCGCAACCTTTACCTTGAGAGGATTGACCTTGGTCTCCTACAGGGACCAGAACAGGTGCAAATCTCTCCCTAACACCGTCCCATATGGAAGGATCTTTGCCACTCCCAACACATGTTTAATGTTCCCACTTGGTGTAGAAAAATTATCCTCCACGGTCGGGTACTCCCGGACTTCCCCATGGATACCCATCACCTCCACTTTTGGTCCTTTGGGGTTGTCACCGGCAACAAGGGACCCATGGATTAGTCACTATGCTCCCTGAGTCCTGGAGAGCCTCTGTTTGGTACCCGTTCACAAGTACCTGGCAAAGCTGGGGTTCGCTGTTGGCGGTGCCTGTAGTGGCGGTACCAACTGTCTGGACATACATAGACATACGGCGACCATGGGTTCAGATACCAGCAGGCAGTTGGCAGTCACTTGGCCAGGCCCTTGGCACCGCTAACTCCTGATTACTGCACCACAACTATGCCTTGGGGCCTTTTTAGGGAAAACAGGACTTTTGTCACCTTCACTTCGGGTTACCCCCTCATTCCGGGCTTCGTCCTGGTTAGCTCCAATAGAGGTTTCTGGACTTTTCAGTGGCTCCTGGGCTGGCGGAGCCTTACGTGACAGCCGAAGTGGAGCAGTGTCCCTTATAAAGTCCTGAGTGGCTATATACCGCTCTACCATTCCAACCACGTGGTCCAGAGTGCCTGGGTCCCCTTGCCCCACCCAACGCTGTATGGCTGTTGGCAGGACCCTCACCAGCTGGTCGACCACCACCCTCTCTACCATCTGGAACGGGGTTAAGGTCTCAGGCTGGAGCCATTTCTAACCAGTTGCAGTAAGTCAAAGGCCTGAGACCGGGCAGGGCGAGACTTGGAAAAAGACCACTGGAACACCCATTGGGCCCGCACATATGTATTAACCCACAGTCTGGCAAGGATCTCACCTTTCTGCTTCCCGTAGTCCAGGGCATCATCCCAATTGAGGTCCAGGCAGGCCTTCTGGGCATCTCCAGTCAGAAAGGGGGCCACCACTTCAGCCCACCGGGTCACCGGCAAGCTCTCCCGATCCGCAGTGCATTCAAAGATGGTGAGGAAGGCCTCCATGTCATCCTCAGGCACCATCTTCCTCAGTGCTGAACTCACTCTGTCCCGGGCCTCTGACCGGTACGGTGTTGCTGGGGAGGGTGCCTCTCACATGGCCGCAACCTGCTGCAGAATCAGCTCATTAGTCCTTTGCTGCTGCTGATACAACAATTGCAGTTGTAGTTGCTCCTGCTGCCGATGCTGTTCTTGCCACTGCTGCCACTGCAGCGCCTCCTGCTGCTGCTGACACTCTTGCTGCTGAAGGTTGTGCTGCTCCTGCCGTTGCTGACTGAGAACCAACTGCTTCAAAAGCTCCTCCATTTTGTCATCCGGCTTGAGCTGCAGGCTTAATAAGTGACATGCAGCACGCTTTGGGGTATGCCTCAGTTCACACTGCCGTCATTCTCCACCATATGTAAGGCAGCAGTAGCACCGTACTCAGTGGAGAGGCAGTGACCTGCAAAGTTCAAACATAAAAGTCTCTTTAATGTGTTATCTTCACACAGAAAGGTTCCAATCCACACAATTGCATATAAATTCAGTGCATATTATCAGTGTTCAATTCACACTCGTTCATAGCACTACATAGTACATGGCGTTGTATCACAGTTCCTAAACATGCGGCACTTCGCCTTGTCTAGTTTCCATGGGCGACCGTTATGAATGAGTCACCGAGGAGGAAAAACAAAAACAAGCTAAGCCACAGAAAACCAGAGAGGTTGGTAACTTAGCGGATTGCAGACCCCTGATCCTATCCACACAACTAGCAGTAGCTGTGGAGCGTACCTACGATGATCCTAGACGCCACGTCACAGCCGGAGAACTAAATAAGCCTAAAGCAAGAAAAGGGGAAATCTAAACTGCCCCGGAGCAGACCCCAAAGCAATAGACAGCCACCAAACATGTATTGACGGTGAGACAAGATGAAAACATAAACACAGATAGAAAAATAGGCTGAGCAAACGATGGGGCCCACACTAACTAGAAAGGACAGGAAAGGAAAGATGCTGTCTGCAATCACGCACAAAACCCTGCCAAAAAAATGTCCAACACTTTCTGATAACAAAAACCCTGAAGTCGCTAGACTTCAATTCCCTATATCAGCACTCTGGTATATTCTGAAGACAGAGCAAATAGAGACCAATCTGATCAGGGAAAAAAAGCAAACTGGCATAAACAGAGACATAAGAATGGAAATTCAGCACAGCCCCAGCAGGGGCTGGCTGACCACAAAAACTGAGTAAACCAGACCAAATCTCATGTGAAAAAATAGCAGAGCACACTTAGCTTGAGAAGGCAGGAACAGAACTGGAAACCAGAACCTCAGGGCAGGAAAAAATCACCAGCACAAAATTAGGGAGTCGGCTGTCTTAAATCGAGTCAGAGATTCCTGATGTCCACTCACAGTCCTCCTCCTCAGGTGGCAGGTCTCTGCCATTTAGATCAGCTTCATTACCTACTGTCATCACTAGAGGGAGCCTGGACGAAGAACTCATGACTCCTTTGTCAATACAGCCAGCTTCAGCACCCTCACCAGAAGCCAGAGGTAAACCAGAAAATGAGTTCACAACAGTACCCCTCCCTTGAGGAGGGGTCACCGAACCCTCATCCACGCCACCAGGCCGATCAGGATGGGCCCGGTGAAAAGCACGAACCAATCTATCGGCATGAATGTCAGAGGCAGAGACCCAAGAATTGTCCTCCTGGCCATAACCCTTCCACTTGACCAATACTGGAGTCTCCGTCTAACCAGACGAGATTCCAGTATTTTCTCAACCTCATATTCCACATTACCTTCAACCAACACAGGGTCAGGAGGTGCCGCCATAGGAACCAATGGCTCAACAAACCTCTTCAACAGAGACTTATGAAACACGTTATGGATCTTAAACGTAACTGGAAGAGCCAAATGAAAAGAAACCGGGTTAAGAATCTCCAAAATCCTATAAGGTCCAATAAATCTTGGCATGAATTTTGGAGATGCAACCTTCATAGAGATATTTTTTGACGACAACCAAACCATATCACCCACTTTAAACCGGGGACCAATGGTCCTATGCCGGTTGGAAAATCGCTGTGCCTTTTCTTGAGAGGGGGACAACTTATCCACCACTTGGTCCCAAATCTGCTGCATTCTCAGTGTCAACACCTGGGCAGGCAGAAGATTCCACTTGCCCTGAAGAAAATCGAGGATGAAACGAAAAGTTACAGAAAAAGGGCGACATCAATGTGGCAGAACTAGCTCTATTATATAGGGCGAATTCGACCAAGGGCGAAAATGAGACCCAATCATCCTGATCAGCAGATATAAAACATCTCAAATAGGACTCCAAAGTCTGGTTTGTTCTCTCAGTCTGCCCATTGGTCTGTGGGTGAAACGCAGAGGAGAAGGATAACTGAATTCCCAGCTTGGAACAAAAAGCTTTCCGAAATCTGGAGACAAACTGGACTCCTCTGTCCGACACAATGTTCTCAGGAATCACATGCAACCGAACCACCTGTTGTAAAAACAAGGGCCCCAACTCTGAGGAAGATGGCAGCTTTGGGAGTGGTACAAGATGGACCATTTTAGAAAATTTATCACAAATCACCCAGATAACAGTCATTCTCTGAGAGACAGGAAGATCAGAAATAAAATCAATTGAGATATGGGTCCATGGCCTCTTGGGCATCGGCAAGGGCATCAACAACCCATTAGAACGAGAACAGGGTTTAGACCGGGAACAAGTCCCACAAGACTGCACAAAATTCCTGACATCACGAGATAAGGCGGGCCACCAAAAAGATCGACTCACCAAATCTCTGGTACCAAAAATACCTGGATGACCAGCCAACGCGGAGCAATGAACTTCAAACATCACTCTCTTCCTCCACTGGTCAGGAACATACAATTTTCCCATAGGACAACGCTCAGGTTTGTCCTCCTGAAATTCTGCCAGGGCACGTCTCAAATCGGGCGAGATGGCAGAAAGAACTACCCCCTCACCTTGGATGGTATTAGGTTTGGTCACAATAGGAGAATCAGCAAAGAAACTCCTAGAGAGGGTGTCTGCCTTAAAATTCTTAGTGCCCGGAAGAAAGTAGACCACAAAATCAAAACGCATGAAAAGCAAGGCCCACCTAGCCTGTCTAGGATTCAAGCGTTTGGCCGACTCCAGGTAAATCAAATTCTTGTGGTCAGTGAGGACCATAGCTTGATGTCTAGCTCCCTCCAACCAATGTCTCCACTCCTCGAATGCCCACTTCATGGCCAACAATTCCTGATTCCCCACATCATAGTTGCGTTCAGATGGGGAGAACTTTCAGGAAATGAAGGCACAGGGATTCATTTTAGAAGTCACCGGATCTTTTTGGGACAAAACAGCTCCTGCCCCAATCTCTGAAGCGTCCACCTCTATCTGAGACGGAAGTGAGACATCAGGTTGCCGCAAAACCGGAGCAGAAGTGAACCTCCGCTTCAGCTCCTGAAAGGAAGAAACAGCTTCTGGAGACCAATTCAGCACATCAGCCCCCTTCTTAGTCAAATCAGTCAATGGTTTGGCAATAGCAGAAAAATTAGCTATAAATTTACGATAAAAATTAGCAAAACCCATAAACTTCTGGAGGGCCTTCAAAGAAGTGGGCTGACCCAATCATAAATGGCCTGTACCTTGGCCGGGTGCATTTCAATAGTTGATGGAGACAAAATAAATCCCAAAAATGAAATCCTCTGTACACCAAAAAAGCATTTCAATCCCTTAACATGCAGGGAATTCTCCCTCAAAATCCGGAACACAGTCCGAACATGTTCCACATGAGAGTCCCAATCCCTGGAAAAGATCAAAATATCATCCAGATAGATGATCAAAAATTTATCCACAAAGTCCCGAAAAATATCATTCATGAAGCACTGGAAGACAGAAGGGGCATTAGTGAGCGCAAAAGGCATCACCAGGTACTCAAAATGTCCCTCCGGAGTATTAAACGCTGTCTTCCATTCATCCCCATGCTTAATGCAAATAAGATTATACGCCCCCCTGAGGTCAAGCTTGGTAAACCAGCAAGCACCTTTAACTCTGGAGAATAGATCAGAAATCGGAGGTAACGGATACTGATATTTAGCAGTAATTTTGTTGAGGGAACGATAGTCAATACAAGGCCTTAATGAACCATCTTTCTTGGCCACGAAAAAAAAAACAGCACCCAAGGGTGAAGAGGATAGTCTAATATGACCCTTCTCCAACAACTCCTTAATGTCACGCTCGCGCCTTGGCTGAATGGCGTGAGCCGGGGGTTTGTGGCCCCACTGTGCCACAAACCAGACTACCCTGGAAGGGGCGTGACTACGACAGCTGCCTCGGTCTTCACTGGAGCCTCTGATGGTGAGGTCAGGCTTGTGCGGCAGATAGCTGTCGGGTGCCACTCCAGGGTGGTGTCTGGCTGTGGCTGCTGATCCCACACGGGGACAAGTCACTCGGACAGGTGTGACTAACAGGCAGGCTGAGACACTGGGCAAGAGGGCACAGCTTGGAGACACAGGACAGGCGGGCACGGCTTGGAGACACAGGACAGGCGGGCCCGGCTTGGAGACACAGGACAGGCGGGCACGGCTTGGAGACACAGGACAGGCGGGCACGGCTTGGAGACACAGGACAGGCGGGCGTGGTAAGAGAAGGGGCAGGTAGGGACCTGTTCACACAGCAGGTGTAGGTAGGAGGGAGTGGTGTATGAGAGAGCAGGTTTGGACCTGTTCACACAGCAGGTGTAGGCAGGAAGGAGTGGTGTATGAGAGAACAGGTTTGGACAGGTATGCAGGTGCAGAGGTAAACCAGAAAATGAGTTCACAACAGGCGACTGCACGCCGTGCTAATGTCTCTCACTTAGAGCCTCCTTTAGTCTGCAATCACGACACACGCTAGTTCACCTCTGGCTAGTTCCCTTGGGTGTCCTGCACCGCTGTGTAAGCTGTGGGTGCCAGTAGTTGCTCTTCTGGGCTCCATGTTACTCTCACACAGGACATGCTTCTGTAGGCTGTCTACTCCACACCAGAAAACTCCACTCTGATACTGACACCCAATGCTCTGCTGCAGGTGAGGACCTCGGTGTGTACCAACCCTCACATGTGCGGTTTATCTGCGGTTCTGTTTACCGGGATCAAAAGCAGTTATACTACAATGATCAACTGTACAACACAACCAACATCAAGCAGATCTATCAAAGTCGCACATAAGACAATATGCCCTCATTGATTAATTTACCGCATATGTTATAGTATTGGCGGGCAAAAAGTCCTAGAGATGCAAAATGAAGCAGTAGTGTTCACATGTAGTGGTGGTATCTATTATTATGACCACCCAACAACACCACCGCATCACATCAATAACGCAGACGGACAAAAAAAGGAAAGGTCTCACAAGACGTAATGTGGAGAAGGTATATATATCCCTTAGGATTCCTTCTCCTTGTAAAGATGTCATGGGTGGACCCTCTCACCCGAGACCCGACATGTTTCGCAAGCTAATACCATAACGCTCGTGTTGACTGGTGCTTATGATGTAGCATGAATATTCCCCATACTGCACAGGTAAAACTACCCTTCAGAGCGGGGTTCAAGGTTTATAGTCACCATCATAGTGCTTCCACATAATACCCATTGCCGAAAAATTATCAAGTAAGGGGTAGAAAATTAATGCCGGCTATTCCAAAGCAGTCACTGACAGTATCCAAAAATTTCCACACAGTTATGTGCAGTCTTCTTATCACTGCATCAACTAATATATAGAGCGGAATAACATGTGAGTACTGACATTCTACTTATTATTGCGGAGTAGTTTGCATGTCCCACCCCACCCATCCCCCCAGAGAAAGAGGGATAAACAGAGGAAGAAAAAAAGGAAGGATAAAGATATAAGGAGGGGGGATAATGTCTCCCTGAATTCACCTAGATTGTCTGGTAAACTACCTGACGCAAAGGTTGGCACCCTAATGATCTCACCCTGGTCTAACTATCCCTAGTACCATCTATTCTACAAGAAATGAAAAGGATGGTTGCTCATTGAGGCTCGTGGGGTGTGTAGTCTGCAGCCTGAAGTTCCAGTTTGGCTCTCTTTGTAGGATCATCCGGTCACAATTCCCTCTTCTAATGGGAGGATTTATTCTGTCAATTCCCATAAAGGTTATTTTTTATGGTTGCCTTGATGACACTGCTGTTTCCCTTTTATTGACAATGTCTCAAATATGTTTCCCCACTCTTTTTCTGAACTCTCTTCTTGTTTTGCTTATGTATTCTAGCCCACATTGCTTTATACACGACACTCATGGTCTGGCAGTTGATGAACTGTCTAATGGAATAGACTTTACCTAAATTGTTACTCTTGAATGATTTTTCTGATGATATTAAGGGCATGATTTGCACTGACTGTCATAATCGCTATGTCTGTCATGTCCGCCATGTCTGCTTTGCCTCATGACCCCTGGAGCGGTGTGCACGCGCATCTCATGTCTGCTATCCTGCATGTTTCCTAGAGCAGTGTGCACACTCACCTCATGACTGTTGGGCTGCAAGATGCCTGTGTTTCTGCTCTGCCTTCTGCAATCATCTCTGCATGTCTGAAATCCCTGATCATGTGACCCTTCCTCGGATCCAGCACTGTCTGGTTCTGCAATCCTCTCTGCATGCCTGGAATCCTGATCATGTGACTGCTCTCTGTTATCCTGAGGATCTGAACCGGAAGTTCTCCCCTGGTCCTGACCCAGAAGTGGAGGTGCCAATGCCCTATATCAGACCGCCCCTCCCTATGGTCAGGGTCTGAGTATTGTGTTGCTTCCCTGCATGGCTGCTTGGTCTGCTGGGTCGCTCCCTCTATTCTGTGCCCTTGCACTCTGCTCTGTCGTGCGTCTCTGCACACGCTCCATGCTCGTACTCTGTCTCTTGTCTCGTGCCTAGTCTAGTGTTTGTCCTTCGTGCCATGTTTTGTCGCTGCTCTGCTTTGCCTTGTAGTCCTTCCTTGCTCTGATTCCGTTCTGTGCTTCAGTCTAGCTTCCGTTCCTTGTTCCGTACGTTGCCTTGCTCTGCCTTGTTCCTCCCTACGGTCTCTGTCTTTGCTTGCTCTGCCTCGCTCTCTCCTTTGGTGCTCTGTAGTACTCCCTGGCACACGCACCATTCCTCCTCTCTTACTTTTGGTGCTCTTTTCCATGTCTAGTCCCAAGGCTCTCCCTTGGCCCGGCTCTGGGCTTCGGCCTACGCTCCGCTGCTAGACTCTGTCCTAGTGTGCTCGCTTGCACATTTCCAGGCTAGTCGCAAGGCTCTGCCTTGGCCCTGCTCTGGGCTCCGGCCTACGCTCTGCTGCTAGCTCTGTTCTTGTTCCGTGTTTCTGCCTATGCTTCCGTTCCAGGTTCCGTACTCTGCCTAAGCTCTGCCTGGTTTCTTGTCTTGTCTTCCCTTGCTGCGTCGTGTGCTCTTTGAGTGCGCCTGGCTTTCCTAGCCTCCTGTTTGTGCCCCAGCTGTGCCGGCCCTAGCCGTGCCCGCCTGCTTGTGCCTCAGCCGTGCTCGTCGGTCAGTGACAGCTGTGTCCCCTGCTATGCCTCAGTCGGGTTCGCTGGAGTCTTGCCCACCTGTCAGTGCTGCAGACTGATCAGCTCCCTGCCTTGAACCCTGGCGTGGCTCCAAGCACGCACCCTGCCTTGAACCCTGGCTTGCCTGCCGGATTCCCGAAACCTGCCGACCGCTGCCAGAGGTCCGGAACCAGATGACTGCGGCCTGATGTCCGGAGCTGATGTCCGCAGCCTGATGCCTGGATCCTGTCGGTCATTGCCAGTGGTCCAGAGTCTAATGCCATCGCACCATGTCTTTGATCCTGGCGTGTCCTTGCACGCACCCTGCCTTGGACTCTGGCTTGTCTTTCGGCGCGCACCTTGTCTTGGACTCTGGCGTGTCCTAGCACGCATCCTTTCTAGGAACTCTTGTGTGATCCCTAACACGTATCCTGCCCTGGACTCTGGTATGTTTTTTGCATGTGTTATGATTGGAACATTTGGCGTGCCCTTGCACCCACCTTGCCGTGTTTTGCCCTGCACCTGATTCCCTGTGTTTGCTTCTACCTGATTAAAGTGTGTAACCACGTTTGCTGAAGGAACTCTCTGACTTCGCCTTATGTTTGTTATCCTGTTGCCAGACACTCAATAGTGTCCCCTGAGCCGGCCGTCTGGTCCAGCTGCCGTGGTGGCTCACCCCCTTGGTCTTGCCCCTGACACTCCCTGTACAGGGGGCGGCTTCTCACTAGGTACGCTCGCCCTAGGTGGGTGCCACGGCCCAGAGGGTCCACTCAAAAAAGGAAAACAACTCAGCGTAAGCTGACGCTTGTCACACTGACCACTACTAAAACACCCCTTGGGTTGTGTACCCAACAAGGGTGAACTCATATGGCTGAGGTAACGGCTGTGGACCAACCTATTCCCAAGGGATCTGCCCCTGCGGTATGTCATTTTGAGTGCAGTGCCTATTGCACACACCCCCCCTCCGATTGTCTGCATCCATATGAGGGATCAGTCAATGGCGTTTAAGAATTTTCCTAACTTTTTCGGCTCTATCAGAGAACCTAGTAATGAAGTGGGAAATATTATCCTGTTTCTTTTGTGGAGAGGGGGTCAAATGTTCCTTCTGATTTCTAGATGAAGATTCTTTGTACACTTCCCTCAGAATGCTTTTGGGGTAGCTTCTCTCCACAAAACGCTGCTGTAAGTCATCTGCTTGTTCCTTAAATCTGTTAAGGTCCGAACAGTTTCTACGCACCCGAAGGTATTGTCCCTTTGGGATGATCCTCCCACCTCAAGAGGCAACTTTTTTATGTTGGATTAATGTAGTTACAGGTAGTTACTTTCCCTCTCTCATTTCTTTTGATGCACATGTCAAGGAATGCCAATTTAGATGGACTGACCTCAAAGGTAAAATGAAGTCCCAAATCATTGATAATGAGCCCGGATACAAAAGCCCCAAATTCTGTCTCAGTCCCCCTCCAAATGATGAAGATGTAGCCTATATAACGTAACCACAATGCCACGTTTTCAACTGGAGTGGGGATGACTCATTAAATACAACTCTTTCCTCCCACCAACCCAGGAGCAAATTTGCATAGGAGGGGACGCATGGGCTCCCAATAGCTGTGCCCCTGAGTTGGTGGAAGTACTTGTTGTCAAAGAGGAAAACATTGTTGTTGAGACAGAAGTTGAGGGCCCTTAGGATGAAGGCATTGTATCTTTGAAGCTGTGCCTCTTGTGCGTCGGTAATGGTCCACAGCCATCAACCCTATCCTATGAGGGATCGACAAGTAGAGAGCCTCCACGTCGATACTTCCTAGGATCATATCCGACTCCACACATATCCCACCAATCTTGCTGAGGAGATCGGTAGTGTCACGCACGTGCAAGCTAAGGGTCATGACAAAAGGTCTTAGGACTTGAACAATATAGATCCCCAGATTTTGTGCGAGGCTATTAATTCCTGCAACAATGGGCCTGCCTTTTAGAGGATTCATCCCCTTATGTGTTTTTGGCAGACAATAGAAGGTGGCCATCACAGGATGAATAGGGATCAAGAAGTCTTTTTTATTTATGTCAAGAATCTCACAGTCAAATCCCTCATTTAACAAGACTATGAGATCCCTGAGCATCTCCCTAGTAGAGTCACGAGATCCCATTGACTCATTAAGTAGGGACAGGCATAGGGATCTGTAATCAGAGGTGTTTATCACAACAATATTCGGATGGCTTTATTGTTATGGTGTGGTCTTTTTCAAGGTTACATAAACTGGTTATTTCCTGTTTGGACAAATTATAATGTTTAGTTACAGTCTGTGCTGGAATATTCATGATATCATTAGTGACCAGATTGAGAAAAACATAAGTAGAGCTCAAGTCACTAGTCTGAGGAGGCATATTGGTGCTTTTTTTCTTAAGTGTGGATCTGAGATCTGATCTCATATTCGAATCTGTGTCTCCCAGATGAAATAGAAATCTTACGTCCCATAGGAGGTATTCTGGTATTCCCAGATCGGAGCATGATTTTTTTATCCTCTTCAGTGAAGTGCTTCCGCCATCTCAGTTTACGGACAAATAGATGGAGATCCTTGACTGTTTCAAAGCTATCAAAGTCTGTTGTGCGCACAAAGATACTCTTTACCAATGACACACATTTAGTCACTAGAGAGGGACCTAGAGGAGACATTTATAATTTGTGGTTTTAAATTGCGTTGTGAGGGTTTAATCAGTTCCAGAGTGGGTAATAGAAATCTAAAAAATCCCGTTGTGATGACCTCCTGTTATTAATTCTACCACCTCCATGGTTTCCACCTCTTCCTCTACCCCTACAGTACCTCTCTGTCGTCTAGGTCTTCTATCCAAGTCAGATACCTCGGCCTCTGATGATGAGATATCTGTCTCAGGCATTCTTGAACCCCGACCAATAGATATAAAGTAGGCCTTATTCTCCCTAAACTCTTGGAGATCTCAATTGAAGAATTTATGCTAGCGCTCCTTCAGATGGAATTGAAACTTCTCAAGGTTATTGTGGAGATTGGCTTCTTTACATATGCAGTATGGGGAATATTCATGCGTCACCACATCGTAAGCACCAGTCAACGCGAGTGTTATGGTATTAGCTTGCGTTCCACCTCATTTGCTGCACTATGTATACCGGATATCCACTCTTGCTTTGTGGTCCATAGACTGGAAGTGCGGTAGCCGCGGACCTGAAGTTCTTCTCATACTGCAGCCAAGGCGCACATATCAATATCTATGGCTGGAGAGGCAAGAGGACTTGATGGCAATGAATCTGGCACTTAGTTGCAGTATGAGTTAAACACCCATAGCATTCCTCTGATGAGCACCAGTGAAACGAGTCAGGGCACGGGTGAAGCTGGATGGCAAAATTAGTAATATCCCAAAAGTAATAGGAATGAAAAAATAACTTTTAACCATGCCAAAGGAGTTGAAAAGAAAAGTCTTGGGTGAGGAAAAGAAGAGCTTAATTCCGGCTTTACTAGCATAGGGATACAGTGAGCGTCATGTTGCCTCCATCCTTAAAAATTCTAAGACGCAAATAAATTACAACAAGGTCAAGCAGACATTGGGGACAACAAAGCTACAGACCGGCAGAGGGGGAAAGCTACTCTCCACTGACTGGGATGACCATCATCATATTCAAATGTCACTCAGCAACTGCAGGATGGCATCAAGTGACCTACAAAAGAAATGGCAAATGGCAGCTGGAGTGAAGTGCACAGCAAGAACAATTCATAACAGGCTCCTACAGGCAGGGCTTATGTCATGTAAAGCTAGAAAAAAACCTTTCATCAATGAGAAGCAAAGGAGAGCCAGGCTGAAGTTTGCCATAGACCATAAGTGTGGCGCCCCCAGGAGTATGGTCACCACACTGGCTTTGCCTTCCTCCAGGGGAGGGTAATGCCAGGCTTGGAGGCAATGATGGGTCTCTCTCACAGTCAATCCATACATGCAACACAGTTCCACTCCAGGCCAGCAAGGGGAACTCTGAACCAGGATGTAGGGGAAGGGTGTCTTCTGAGTGCCGAGAGGGAGGAGTGGTCAGATAGTCTGCGGAGGGTGAAGTGTGCAGACGTGGAGAACGAAGATGAGAGGTTGAGCTGCAGAAGGCGAGCTCCCTCAGCTTGAGAGCGCATGAACTGGAGACTGGTCTCCACGGTGGTACGGATACTGACGGTCCTGCCACAGATACCAGCGGAGTAGGAGGCTGTAAATGCCCTGCTCCCACCAAAGGCTTGAGACACAACAGTAATTGAATAGAGAGCCAGGACTCAGGAGAGGAGTCCCCGAGAGAGGCTACAGCTGTCTGTCATACAAGTAATGTTCTAGGAACATCTGAGGAGAGGCATTTCAGAGTAACTAAGGACTGGAGTGCTTCACACTACAAAGCGCTAGGAAAGGAGACTGCACAGCCCATCTGTGAGAGAGAATCCTGAATTGCTTCCAGGCTAACCTGTTCCATACCATCTGTAATCAGGATCCTGGACTGCATATACTCAGTAAAGGTAAAGAAACTGCAACCGCTGTGTCTTGTCTGTTCCTACGCTTCCAGCACTGCTACATTCCCGTGCCGGGTACATCTACACTGCCCTGGGACTCCAGCTCCACCTGTGGGGAGCTTTACCATCTATGCTGCACACACCATCATTCCCAGCGGCTCTGTATGCAGCGTTGGCCTAACACCATACTTGCCAAACACCACGGGTGGCGTCACGAACTATCCTACCATTAACTACATCTCCCCATTGCTTGGGCGCCCAGGGCCACGGACCGGGTCACTGCTGCTGTGACACATCCCCTCGACACCGGCCCGGTACCGAGTACCCCACAGCCCTGGGAGGGCGACCCAATTTGGCGTCACGAACAGGATTACGGAGCCCAGTATCCCCGGGTCCTGTGTGCCATAGACTGTGATTGTGAACGGTGTGAACTTGGCGCCAGAAATCGCCATTGCCGCGCTGCTTGGCGCGCGTGGAAAGAAAGAGGGACGGCCTTCATGGGCAGAGCCTGCCGCAGAGCACGAAGAGAAGTGCCACGCGGGAAGAGAGGACAGCGCGCGAGAGGGGGAGGAGCTGAGGCCTACAGCCCGGAGCGTCGGGCCTGTGAAGCGGCCGCCGGTGAGCTCACCCCAATTCCCCGGCCTAGCTAACATTAACTAGGGGGGAGAGATGTCCGCGCCAGGCAGCGGTGCAGCGGCGGATGCCGTTGCCAACCCCACGGCACCGCCAGGAGGAGAACCCACCGCAGCGGTCCCCATAATGCCGCTGTCTATGCCCTACATACCGGGAGCGGCCTGGCTACCGCAATACTCGGGTGAGTCACATACCCTGAGTGAGTTTAAAGAAAGACTGTGCAGCTTGTTTAAAGTTTACCCCCTGTCTGAAGACCAGAAAGTGAATATCCTGATTGGACAGCTAACGGGTGCAGCACTGAGGGAGGTGAAGGCCTGGCAGGCTGCCGATAAAGAGACTGTTGCAAAGGTCCTGGCCAAGCTGAGGAGCACCTTTGACACCCATACTGCAGCTGAGATCAAGATGCGGTTCTTTGGCTGTAAACAGAGGGCACAAGACAGTATCAGGGACTATGTCCTCAACCTGCAGGAGGCGCTGCGAGCAGTTAAGCAAGTTGATCCTTACAGTGTAAAAGAAGAAGATAAACTGTTGAAGGAGCAGTTCATTGAAGGACTCCTGTCTAGTACCCACAGGGGGCACCTACGCATCCTAACCATTCAAACCCATGATCTGAACTTTGCTGATTTTAAGGATAAAGCTATACGGGTGCTGCAGGAACCCACTGACAGCCGTCCAGCACCCCAGAGGCGCCTAACGATCACCTGCCATCAGGAAACAATGCCTTGTCCTTCCATCCCTGTGGAGGTTGATGCCCAGACTCTGGATAAGGATCCAACCGAGGAGCTGCGTCTTCAGGTCCAGGAGCTGACCAAGGGAATGACTGCACTTACCAGAACCGTGCAGTCCCTGCAGGAGTCCTCCAAAGAAAAGGTCCAGCTTGCTTCCAGTCCAGAGGATGTTCCGTGGCTCCGGAAGAGGATAACCCCGCCACTTCGAGGAAGGAACAACGATCGCTATGACCAGGACGGACGTCCCATCTGTCGCCGCTGCTACAAAGCAGGTCATCTTGCAAGGTACTGTCCTTTAAACGAGCAACCCCAGGGGCAGAGGGCCAACCCCCAGGAGTAGGTTCAGCAGGCCCAAGGAACTGGAGAGCCAAGTATGTGGGAGGTAGACCGATTGGATGCAAGGAAATTACTGTAAAAGTGGGGCGGGTAGAGCTAAAATCACAGGGTCTGATAATTGTTGATATTGATCGACGTGAATGTAACCCCATGATGACTCTTGGTACCAATGTAATTGAAAACTGTCTGTCCGAGGTTATTGTCTTGTTGCAACAGGTGGCTGAGACTGCTGGTTCCGGAGAGCAACAAGTCCTGCAGAAGGAGATCCGGGCTCTGATGCAAAGACAACAGGTAGCGTCAGAGTGAGTGATGCTTTCCCCTTTCTAATACCCCCAGGAGTGAAATGTTGATATGGTGTCGGGTAGCTATAGGCCTTAGAGGGAAGGATTACCAGGCATTGATGGAACCAGTATACTCCGAAAGTCGGCCCACTGTCCTGATATCCAGAGGGGTGGTTGATGTACAAAAAGGGATAGTACCTGTACGCCTTTTGAATTGTGGGGAGGAAGAAGCCACAATACCTCGGTACGCCACAGTTGGCAAGCTGCTCACTGTTAATAACAACTCGTTGCAGGCAGCAGAGCCCTTGGTCTCATCCGACCAGGTGGAGGACAATGGCTCTGGAAAGCAGCTAGAAGAGTGGTGCCAGCAACTGCAGGTGGGAACTGTCTCTACACCTTCATACCAGAGAAATGGGGTCTACAGAGTGACACAAGAGTATGAGCGGGTATTCAGCAAACACCCACTAGATTTTGGGCGGCAAAAGGGGTGCAACATCATATCCCCACTGGAGACCATCCACCCATAAAGGAGAGGTACAGACCTATACCCCCAACACAGTACCAGTGTGCTAAGAGTATGTTGAGGGAGATGAAGGAGGCTGGGGTTATTAGAGACAGTTGTAGCCCCTGGGCAGCTCCAATTGTTTTTGTAAAAAAAAAGGATGGTACCATGAGAATGTGTGTTGATTACAGGAAAATTAACAGCATTACACATAAAGATGCCTACCCATTACCTAGGACTGAGGAATCCTTAGCTGCAATTAAAGCTGCTAATTACTTTTGCACCTTGGATCTCACCAGTGGGTATTGGCAGGTTCCCGTGGCAGAGGCAGACAAGGAGAAAACAGCATTTACTATTCCAATGGGTCTCTGTGAATTCAATTCAATGCTGTTTGGGCTCTGCACTGCTCCAGGAACATTTCAACGGCTGATGGAGTGCTGCCTGGGACACATGAACTTTGAGAGGGTCCTGTTGTACCTGGATGATGTCATTGTTTTCTCCAAGACATATGAAGAGCATCTGGAACAGTATTGAAGTATTTGAAGCTTTGTCCAATTTTGGCCTGAAGGTGAAGCCTTCCAAATGTCACCTCCTGAAGCCTAAGGTCCAGTACCTTGGTCACGTGGTCAGTGAAGAAGGTGTGGCACCAGATCCTGACAAGGTCACGGTCATCCGGGACTAGAAGAAGCCCAGCAACCTCCATGAGGTACGCCAATTCCTGGGACTGGTAGGCTACTACCGGAGATTTATCAAAGGCTTTACTGAAATAGCCACCCCGATGCAAAACCTTCTGGTGGGGCAGTCCAAGAAAGGCAAGCAGAAGAATTTCACATTTGAGTGGACTGAAGAATTGGAGAAGTCCTTCACCAGACTGAAGATGGCCCTCACAGGTGACGAAGTTCTGACCCAGATTATGACAAACCCTTTGTGCTGTACACGGATGCCAGCAATGTGGGATTGGGAGCAGTACTGGCGCATGTACAGAATGGAAAAGAGAGAGTGATCTCCTACGCCAGCAGGAAGCTGCGTCCCACTGAGAGGAACCCTGATAATTACAGTTCTTTCAAGTTGGAGTTCCTGGCCATAGTCTGGGCTGTCACAGAAAGGTTCAAGCATTACCTGGCTTTGGCAAAATTTGCAATCTTCAAGGACAACAATCCATTGACCCACTTGGACACTGCCAAGCTAGGAGCACTGGAGCAGCGATGGATGGCTCGGTTATCTAATTATGAGTTTACCATTAAGTACCGAGCAGGGCACAAGAATGCCAATGCTGATGCGCTATCCAGGATGCCTAATCTGCCAGATGCAGGAGAAGACCCTGAGGCTCTTGAAGAGATAGAGTTGCCTCCCTTCCACCAGCCATTGGAGGCCCAACTTGCTCAGGGAGTGAGAGACTGGCGGTCTGGCTTGAGAGAAGTCACCCTGAATCCATTGCCCCATCATGACTGGGCAGAAGCGCAAGATAATGACCCTGCAGTCCGCCTGGTGAAGGAGCTACTGCTACAAGCTGACTCACACCCAGATTCGGATGCTCCTGAGGAAACCCAGCAGTTGTGGAAGGAGAAAGGTCGGCTGTTCTTATATGAAGGGAAGCTGTGTCGGAGAAGTATCAATGCCCGCACTCATGAGCTAGTCTGGCAGGTAGTAGTCCCAAAGAGAGATGCATCAATAGTACTGGAGGCATACCACAATGGAGCTGGACACTATGGATGGAAGAAGTTGGAAGTATTGCTCCGAGAGAGGTTCTACTGGACTGGCATGAGGAAGGCCGTTGAGAAGTGGTGCTGGGAGTGTGGACAGTGTAACCTGCGCAGAAAGGATCGAGACAGCCAGAGAGCTCCCCTGCAGCCAATAATTACCAAACAGCCACTTGAGCTGGTGGCCCTGGACCATGTGAAGCTGGTTCCAAGCCGGTCAGGCTATCTCTATGCCCTTACCATTGTGGACCACTATTCAAGATTCTTGGTGGTTGTGCCTGTCAAAGATCAAACTGCCAGGACGGCAGCCAGAGCGTTCCAACTGCACTTCTGTAGACCCCAAGGGTACCCTGAGAGAGTGCTTAATGGATCAAGGTCCAGCTTTTGAGGCAGAAGTGTTTCATGAATTCTATAACCTGTATGCTTGTAAGAAGATCCGGACAACGCCGTATCACCCACAGACCAATGGCATGTGCGAGAAGATGAACCAGATAGTGATAGACCTGCTGAAGACATTGCCCTTGGAGGAGAGGAATCTGTGGCCCGAAAAGCTGCCAGATCTGGTAGACCTCTACAACCATATTCCAATGAACTCTTCCAACTGTACTCCAGCATACCTGATGAGAGCAAGACCAGGTAGGCTGCCTGTGGATTTGGACATGGGAGTCCTGACGCCTGAAGTAACGCCGCCAGAAGCTGACTGGGACAAGGAGAGGCAGCAGCAGTATAGAAGAGTACAGGAGTGTGTGGAGAGGAGTCTGGCCCAGACAAGACAGAAGCAGGAAAGGCTTTACAATCAAAATGCACCTGCCGTTCCCTTTTCGCCGGGAGAACAAGTCTTGAAGAGGAAGAGGAGATTGCATAAGCTGGATGACCAATGGGAGGTTGAACCCTATACCATCCTGTTGTGAGTTCATTTTCCCCTTCACCGTTGAAGTCTGATGAACTCCCTCTTCTGGTGAAGGAAGGTAGTGAGGCTGATTACCAAACACCTGATCTGGTAGATGATGACTGGGTAACAGGAACTTCTGACTGGACATAAGGCAGCCGACGCCCTTCTGAGTCGCTGGTGAATTCTCTGCTGGATTCTTGGAGACCAGTCTGATTCCTGCTTCCCAAAGATAAGTTTTTGCTCTGCTATTGAACTTATTAGTTTTGTTTTGTTTACCTTGTTTTTTGGAGTTCAGCCATCCCCGGTCGGGGGTGTGCTGAGTTCCATTTTTGTCTCTGATCAGTTTGTCTCTTTGCTCTGTCTTCAGAATTTACCTGAGTGCTGATATAGTCTTTTTGAAGTCCTAGCAACTTCAGGGCCTGTTTTTCCTATCAGACGGTTGGGACATTTTTTGGTAGGGTTTTTTACGGATTGCAGACAGCAGCTTTTCTATCCTGTCCTTTTTAGTTAGCTTGGGCCCCATCGTTTGCTCAACCTATCTTTCTATCTGTGTTAGTGTTTTCATATTGCTTCATCGTCATTATATGTTGGGGGCTGCCTATTGCTTTGGGGTCTGCTCTGGGGCAGTTTAGATTTCCCCTTTCTTTCTTTAGGCCTATTTAGTTCTTCGGCTGTGATCGAGGGGTCTAGGGCATCGTAGGAACCCCCCACGGCTACTGTTAGTTGTTGTGGATAGGATCAGGGGTCTGCAATCCGATAGCTACCAACCTCTCCGGTTTTCTGGACTTAGCTTGTATTTTTGTTTTTTCCTTCTTCGGTGACTCAATCATAACACCATCCTGCCTTCGAACTTTGATAATGCTAAAGTATGCCTTGTGAGTAAAGATGGAGGAGAGACCTCAGCAGCGGTATCCAGGGACCATTTGAAGTTATGCCCTGACCAGTTGAAAGCAAGAGCGGAAGAATCAGCTAACGTCCCACCTGGGGAGGAAGAAAAGAAGGTCAGCACAGTGCTTGGAGAGTTTTCTGCGAATTGGACTAGAGTTAATGATGCAATAGTGGTACCAGTGTTGTTGTTTCCCCAAGTAGTAGCACAGGAAGACGGGGCTCAAGAAGACCCTGAAGATCAGGAGAATCATGTAGCAGATGCCACACCAGCAGTGGAGCCAGAGAACCCTCGCCCTGCCAGTGGTGAACCTGTAGTACCTATGGTGAGTCCAAGAGTTCCTAGACCATCACGTATCCCTGTGCCATGTAGAATTACTAGGAGTGTTTCCAGAGCAGTGCACACAACACCAGTAGTTAGAACCAGACAAACAGTAAGACCCACTACAGCACCAGTGTTATGCATATCCACTCGTACCACACAGGGTGTATTACCAGTTAGGTTCCGTATCTAAAGTAAATGTGAATATTGAAATTGAATGTAAATATGTAACTGTTTTTCAAGCTTTTGTACCTACAGGTAACCTGTATGAGTTCCCTTTAAAAGTTACCAGTTTTGTTTATGGACACTGAACCACAGGACTTGTGTGTGGTCAAAAACTTTATTTATAAATAGTTTACCATTTGCCCAGGAATGGACCATGGACATTGATGCTGGACTTCTCATCACAGGACCATTTTTGAGCTTTTGGTTTTTGTATATTTTTCCTTTTTCAAAATCTTGTACAAATATTATTGTTCAAATGTTTATATGTTATCTATGTTTTCTTTTGTTCAGCCCAGGAGTGCTGATTTGCACTAGGGGGGAATGTGGCGCCCCCAGGAGTATGGTCTCCACATTGGCTTTGCCTTCCTCCAGGGGAGGGTAATGCCAGGCTTGGAGGCAATGATGGGTCTCTCTCACAGTCAATCCATACATGCAACACAGTTCCACTCCAGGCCAGCAAGGGGAACTCTGAACCAGGATGTAGGGGAAGGGTGTCCTCTGAGGGCCGAGAGGGAGGAGTGGTCAGATAGTCTGTGGAGGGTGAAGTGTGCAGACGTGGAGAACGAAGCTGAGAGGTTGAGCTGCAGAAGGCGAGCTCCCTCAGCTTGAGAGCGCACGAACTTGAGACTGGTCTCCACGGTAGTACGGATACTGACGGTCCTGCCACAGATACCAGTGGAGTAGGAGGCTGTAAATGCCCTGCTCCCACCAAAGACTTGGGACACAACAGTAATTGAATAGAGAGCCAGGACTCAGGAGAGGAGTCCCCGAGAGAGGCTACAACTGTCTGTCGTACAAGTAACGCTCTAGGAACATCTGAGGAGAGGCATTTCAGAGTAACTAAGGACTGGAGTGCTTCACACTACAAAGTGCTTGGAAAGGAGACTGCACAGCCCATCTGTGAGAGAGAATCCTGAATTGCTTCCAGGCTAACCTGCTCCATACCATCTGTAATCAGGATCCTGGACTGCATATACTCAGTAAAGGTATAGAAACTGCAACCGCTGTGTCTTGTCTGTTCCTACGCTTCCAGCACTGCTACATCCCCGTGCCGGGTACATCTACACTGCCCTGGGACTCCAGCTCCACCTGTGGGGAGCTTTACCATCTATGCTGCACACACCATCATTCCCACGGGTGGCATCACGAACTATCCTACCATTAACTACATCTCCCCATTGCTTAGGCGCCCAGGGCCACGGACCGGGTCACCGCTGCTGTGACTCATCCCCTCGACACCGGCCTGGTACCAAGTACCCCACAGCCCTGGGAGGGTGACCCATAAGGATTGGACCATAGAGGACTGAAGTAAGGTAATCTTGTCTGATGAGTTTAATTTTCAGCTTTGCCCAACACCTGGTCGCCTAATGATTAGATGTAATCCTGGAGAGGCGTACAAGGATATAAATATGTATAAATTATAACTTCAGGGCTAAGACGTTAAGGATGAATCAGCCAGTGTGGCACACTAGTCACAATAACTTCTTGTTCATGGAAGACTGATAAGGCAATATCCATTTTTCCCAGTGCTCTGCCGTACAAATCATGAGCATGGTGAAAAAGCGAAGACGAGAACAACCTGCACTAGAAGTAAGTGGAAGGATTGAGGTCATATATTTACCACTATCCCTCTTACATGCGTTTCGCTGCGTTGGCTTCCTCAGAGGGGGTGTGAATAGGTATTTCTAAGGGTATTTTTATATGGGTCTCTAATGAAACAGAGGTTATGGACTAATTAGAACATATGGTGGATGGGAGTTCCTCTGCAAGAATTAAGCCCAGGTGTTGGCTACACAGTAAGTATCTCAGTTGCTCAGTGTGTAATTGTCTTATTGGTAACTGTTGCTTTTAGTAGCTCCCTCTTTGAAAGACCCCTAAAGCTCAATATAACACGCTATGCCTTGTAAGACATGCCCCCAATATATCCAATAGGATGCAGAGGTGGGAGTGTACAACCCAAGTGGCTAAGCGCTGTTACCGCCGTGGCCAGCCGTCATGCCGCCGCTTCCCAGGTCTCCCGTGCTGGTGATGTGGGGTCAAGTCAGGTGCCTCTGGGTTTTCGTACCTCCAGGGGTGTCCGCTGTCCGCGCCGTGTGCCTCCTTAGGCTGCGGGCATGCTCCTGCTTGGTTCCTTTAATTTGTTTCCAGGTGACCTGACCCGGAAGTGCCCTCCTCTTCTGTGTCTGGTGTCAGTATTTCTGGCGCTCTCTTTCTCCCTTCGGCGCCTGGTGATTCAATTTGGTTCATACCCTGTACAGGTGTGTCTCAGGTCCCAGCGCTCTCCCCAGGGTGCATGCTTTGCTTACTCTCGTATCTCCTGTACTTAACCCTGTGCGCGCTCTGCTCTGTCCTCGCCTCCCGTACATTACGCACTCTGCTCTGTCCTGGTCTCCTGTACTTTACCCTGTGCGTACTCTGCTCTGTCCTGGTCTCCTGTACATTACCTGGAATGCGCTCTGCTTTGCCCTGGTCCCCGTCACACTTCCCATTGCGCAACCTGTGCTGCCTTGGTCTCTGTCTCCTACGAGCCGGTCCCTGATACTAGCTATTGCGGTGTGCCTACCCACCGGGCCTACTCCTAACGCTCCCTGCATAGGTGGTGGTTCCACTTGGTAAGCTCGCCCGGGACCGTTCGGTCCCGTGATCTAGTGGGTCCACTCTAGGAACCGTGACAAGAGCTGTGCAAGTTAGTATTAGACAAAATACACACGTGACTGTGACAAATAAACACCACGTGAGGAGGTGAAAAGTGCAAGTGCCTCATAAAGTGAGAATGTGTGAAATGTGGATGAGCATATGGAAGTAGATCAATGGGATAAATATAATTAAATAAACTAAATTTCTCCTTGTACTGTGGGTCAAGAAAGGTGCACAGCCAGTATTTCATGGTGGACAAAATGTCTTTCACGTGAGGGTCTTGGAAAGGCATCTGGACATGAACTCTGCCATGTGTGACAGACTACAAACAGTCAAACGTTCAGTGTCCCCACCAGGACAAGCACTAACCACCCTCTCCTCCTCACAACTCTTCGCCTTCTCCTCCTCTTCTTCAGGCCATCCATGCTGGACAGGCATGAAGCTGGGATTGGGAGTCCCCTCTGTAGCGCAGACCAAAAACTCCTGTTCTCCTCATCCTCCTCCTCCTCCTGTTCCTCATCATCACCTAATGTGGCCTGAGAACATAGAGTGAGGCTGGACGGTGTGGTGTCAGCCACTATAAAATCTTGCTCCATAGCCACCTGCTCGATAGCTTCCTCTTTGAGATTCTGCAGCAAACTTTTTAATTAGACTTGGACAAAGATCACTCTTGTGATCGAAACGCGTCGCTTTGTCATCCTGTATTGCTTGCTGATCTGTCCCAGAGCACTGATGTTTTTATGAAGAACATTATTGTCAAATAAAGAATTTCCAATTTTTAAGGAGCTGGAACATTTCCCTTTTATTTTTTCTACTTGAGTTAATCGTCTGACCAGAACGGAGTTCCCTGCACCTGATTCTCATTGTTGGTGAGCTGGCTCTTTTTCTATTTCCATGAACTTCTTAATTGACAGAGCAGCGGGATGATTACGCTGATAATAGCATTATCAGTGCTCACCATCTTGGTGTAGTACTCAAAGTTTTGAAGAACTTCACATATGTGAGTGATCCACACCCACTCGGCAGTTGTTATGTGTGGGGGCTGAGTGTTAATTTGACAGGCATTGGAACTCAGCCACTGCCCCTGTGGCTCACTAAGCCTTGCCAACATATGAGAGGTTGAATTCCAGTGTGTGGGCAGGTCACAAATCTGTCAGTGATGAGGCAAATTAAAGCTCTGCGGCAAGATTGCCAAACCAACGAAAGCCTGAGATGACTTTTGGAAATGTGCGCTGACACGACATACCTGGGCAATTATGTCAGGCAAGTTAGGGTATGCTTTTAAAAACCACTGTACAACCAAGTTCAGCACGTGGGCCATGCATGGAACGTGTACCAGCTGGCAGAGTTTTAAAGCCGCTACCAAGTTACGCCCATTATCGCATACAGCCAGACCTGGTTGGAGGTTCAGCGGGGAGACCACTGATCGGTTTGGTCTTTTATCCCCTTTCAAGAGCTCTGCTGCGTTGTGAGCTTTATTACCTAAACCGATGAGCTTCAGGAGAGCGAGCTGTCGCTTCGCCAAGGAAGTGCTGCAGATTTCCCAGCTTGGGAGTGATGGGGAGGCTAGTTCAGCTAAGGAGGAGGAGAGACAGGAAATGGAATGTGTGGACACTGAAGCCCTGATGGAAGTTGGCCCCATTTCTCTTTGTGTGGGTAAGATGTGTGATGTCCCAGCGTCTGACTCTGTCCCAGATTTCACAAGGTTCGCCCAGTGTGCCGTCAAGGAAATTTAGCGTCCCTGTCCACAAGAACTTGTCCACGTGTCTGTGCAGAGGCGTATCTAGGCTTTCTGGCTCCCGGGGCAAGAATTTGGCTCGGCGCCCCCCCCCCAAGTACATATGCAACTTGCACACTTAGCCATGTACCCACGAGCCGCTCTCCCTAATGCTCTCAATGTTCAGTAAAAAACTGAAAGAAGCAGGAAGAGAAGCTCGTTGTCACAGGACCATAACTATGAAAATCGCATATGTGTGAAGTGTCCGTGTGATGACACTGGAACCTGCAGAGCTGAATCCTGACATTGCAGCTTCTGAATTCTCACAACCAATGCACCTGCACACTTTTAGGATTCTCCTTTGCCGATGTACAGTCATGTCAGCACAAGTATGTGATTTGTATACTTCTGGCCACATTCCGACGAGACGTGCCCGGCCTCGCTCAGTTCATTTTCATTGAGTGAGGCCACACATGTCTAGTCAGCATGTGACCACATGTATGTAAATTACCGGCACGAGAGAATCCTGACAGCGTTCAGTGAGCACTGTGAGAATTCAGAAGTCTGCAGTCACATAGAATGACTGCAGACTCAGCACAAATATGGACAACCCCTTTAATGTTCCTAACGTAAATAAAAACAAGAGAATAAGTCAGTATCACAAATAATATTTACATCCAGGTACCTTATAGATGACGTCGTCTCTGGAGTCGTTCTCCTTTTCTTCGTCTTGTCCAGACCCCATGATGAGTGTTCTCATCCACAGCCGTCTCTGCAGACTTCCATCTTCTGCAGCAAATCTCCACACGATGCACTTAAAGATAGAAGTGTCATTATAATGCTCCTAAATTAAAATATCTGCAATATACTGTCGCCTCACACTATTCCCCTCCCTCCTCATACTGTCTCCTCTAACATCCCTCCTGTTCACCATACTGTCTCCTCATATATTTACCCCCTCACTCTCTATACTGTCTGCTCACACATACCCCCGACTCCCCATACTGTGTCTGCTCACATCCCATCACCCTCACTCACCATACTGTGTCCACATACATTCACCCGTTTGCACCCCTTACTGTCTGCACCCATCCCCCATACTATTTCCTCACACATGCCCTCATACATACATACTCTTCATTTTGTGTCCTCAAATCTCCCCACACACATTAAATACCATCCCCACTCCAAATCCCCCCATCCCCAGTCCTCCACACACATTAAGTACCCCCTATCCCCACTCCAAATCCCCCAACACATTAAGTATCCCCCATCCCCACTCAATAACCCCTCGTCCCTACTCCCAAATCCCCCCACACATTAACCTCCATCCCCACTCATTAACCTCTCCACTCATTAACCCCCATCCCCACTCATTAACCCCCCACACTCATTAACCCCCATCTCCACTCATTAACCCCCATCTCCACTCATTAACCCCCATTTCCACACATTAACCCCCATCCCCACACATTAACCCCCACACACATTAACACCCCCCCATCTCCCATCTTCGGTGGTTCTTCAGCTCCACAGAGCAGCACACTTACCACCAGCGTTTGCTCTGGGCGCCGGGGAGTGACGTCAGCAGCGTGATCACATGACCTGATCATGCTGCTGACGTTGCTCTGACCCGGTGGTCAGAGCTTCAATTGTACTGGCGTCTGTATAGACGTCAAGTACAATTGTTCCCTGGGAGCCGGCGCGGCCTCCTTCTCTGCGCCGGCTGTCAGCTTGATAGCTGACACAGAGAACCGCCGACTCCCAGGATGGGGAGCGGCAGAACGCAGCCGCCGGGGGAGACACTGCGGACCGCTGCATTAGGCGGCCCGACTGCGCCCCCCCTGCTGCCTGCGCCCGGGGCAACTGCCCCGGCTTCCCCCCCCCGGATACGCCTCTGTGTCTGTGGATAGGTGGACCTTCCCTGTGACTGCGTTGGCCAGAGCACACACAATGTAAAGTGCTTATGTGGCGCCCCTGAGGCTCAGTTGCCACAGAGGTACTGCACCTTCTCCTAAGGTGTGGTGCCCCACCATCCAGGTAAGTTGGAGCCTCCTGACCACGCTCCAACACTCGCACCCCCCGCAATAGTGGGTCGCCCTCACACCCAGGGCAGTGGGGTACTCAGTACAGGGCTGGTGTCCGGGGGAATGTGTGTCACAGCAGCGGTGACCCGGTCCGTGGCCCTGGGCGCCCAATATCAATGGCGGTGATGTTAATGGTGTAATAGTTTATTTGGATAGTTCGTGACGCCACCTGTGGTGTTTGGCAAGTAAGATGGTAAGCCAACGCTGCATACAGATCCGCTGGGACTGATGGTGTGGTGCAGCAAAGATGGTGTAGCTCCCCTCAGGTGGAGCTGTAGTCCCAGGGCAGTGTAGGTGCAATGGATGAGGAGAGGCGCAGAATGGTATAGAGGCTGGTACCCAGGTGTAGCGGTGCTGGAATAACTGGAGGACACCAGAGTATGCGGTTCCAAAGCTTTACTCACTGTTTGCAGTTCACACAAATGCCAGCCTCCGCACTGTGTTCTTCAGGTCAGGGCCCCAGCCAACCTCCAGGCAGGATAGGATTCTCCCCTCCACACTCCACCAATATGTACCTTACTGAACGACTCCTTCAATGCGCCTATAGGTGCGAAGCACTCCAGTACTTAGTTACCCTGGAATGCCTCTCTCTAGGTGTTCCTAGTCTCTACTTGTATGACAGACAGCAGTAGCCTGCTTCGGGGACTCCTCTCTGCGTCCCGGCTCACTATCCAGTTACTGTTGTGTCCCAAGTCTATGATGGGAGTAAAACATGCAAAAACATAAGCCGCGGAGACACCATCACATGTTTCTCAACGCAAGCAATGACTAGCCAGGTCTTTCACCTGGAAGGAACATCCACGGGAAGGGCAGTCTCCAATGAAGGAAACCACCTATGCCAAAACATGGTATCCATCCACAGACAGCTGTTTCGGGGTATTGCCCCTCATCAGTGTGGAGTAGGAAACTGGCTAGTAGGAGCAATGCCTAGTAAAAGACCATGAAAAAAGGAGGATGATTGACCTCATGGAGATCAACATCCGACACTGCGGAGACACCATCACGTGTTTCTCAACGCAGTGATTCTAGAGCACTGCCCCCATCCCTTATGGGAAATATGTAAAACATGCAAAAACATAAGCCGCGGAGACACCATCACATGTTTCTCAACGCAAGCAATGACTAGCCAGGTCTTTCACCGGGAAGGAACAACCACGGGAAGGGCAGTCTCCAATGAAGGAAACCACCTATGCCAAAACATGGTATCCATCCACAGACAGCTGTTTCGGGGTATTGCCCCTCATCAGTGTGGAGTAGGAAACTGGCTAGTAGGAGCAATGCCTAGTAAAAGACCATGAAAAAAGGAGGATGATTGACCTCATGGAGATCAACATCCGACACTGCGGAGACACCATCACGTGTTTCTCAACGCAGTGATTCTAGAGCACTGCCCCCATCCCTTATGGGAAATATGTAAAACATGCAAAAACATAAGCCGCGGAGACACCATCACATGTTTCTCAACGCAAGTAATGACTAGCCAGGTCTTTCACCGGGAAGGAACAACCACGGGAAGGGCAGTCTCCAATGAAGGAAACCACCTATGCCAAAACATGGTATCCATCCACAGACAGCTGTTTCGGGGTATTGCCCCTCATCAGTGTGGAGTAGGAAACTGGCTAGTAGGAGCAATGCCTAGTAAAAGACCATGAAAAAAGGAGGATGATTGACCTCATGGAGATCAACATCCGACACTGCGGAGACACCATCACGTGTTTCTCAACGCAGTGATTCTAGAGCACTGCCCCCATCCCTTATGGGAAATATGTAAAACATGCAAAAACATAAGCCGCGGAGACACCATCACATGTTTCTCAACGCAAGCAATGACTAGCCAGGTCTTTCACCGGGAAGGAACAACCACGGGAAGGGCAGTCTCCAATGAAGGAAACCACCTATGCCAAAACATGGTATCCATCCACAGACAGCTGTTTCGGGGTATTGCCCCTCATCAGTGTGGAGTAGGAAACTGGCTAGTAGGAGCAATGCCTAGTAAAAGACCATGAAAAAAGGAGGATGATTGACCTCATGGAGATCAACATCCGACACTGCGGAGACACCATCACGTGTTTCTCAACGCAGTGATTCTAGAGCACTGCCCCCATCCCTTATGGGAAATATGTAAAACATGCAAAAACATAAGCCGCTGAGACACCATCACATGTTTCTCAACGCAAGCAATGACTAGCCAGGTCTTTCACCGGGAAGGAACAACCACGGGAAGGGCAGTCTCCAATGAAGGAAACCACCTATGCCAAAACATGGTATCCATCCACAGACAGCTGTTTCGGGGTATTGCCCCTCATCAGTGTGGAGTAGGAAACTGGCTAGTAGGAGCAATGCCTAGTAAAAGACCATGAAAAAAGGAGGATGATTGACCTCATGGAGATCAACATCCGACACTGCGGAGACACCATCACGTGTTTCTCAACGCAGTGATTCTAGAGCACTGCCCCCATCCCTTATGGGAAATATGTAAAACATGCAAAAACATAAGCCGCGGAGACACCATCACATGTTTCTCAACGCAAGCAATGACTAGCCAGGTCTTTCACCGGGAAGGAACAACCACGGGAAGGGCAGTCTCCAATGAAGGAAACCACCTATGCCAAAACATGGTATCCATCCACAGACAGCTGTTTCGGGGTATTGCCCCTCATCAGTGTGGAGTAGGAAACTGGCTAGTAGGAGCAATGCCTAGTAAAAGACCATGAAAAAAGGAGGATGATTGACCTCATGGAGATCAACATCCGACACTGCGGAGACACCATCACGTGTTTCTCAACGCAGTGATTCTAGAGCACTGCCCCCATCCCTTATGGGAAATATGTAAAACATGCAAAAAAAAAGATGGGAGTAAGGCATTAGTGACTCACTACTTTTTATGCGGGGCTTAGGTCAAAGAAGGCTGAAATACCCGGGGCCCCTGCGGAGTCCCTCCAACTAGGGAAAACCCTGTCTGACCCTCAACAGTGAGTCGTCAAACCACCAAAGCCCACACAGTAATGACAGACAGGGAGAACTTAAACCGCACCGCGCCGCATACACACAGGGCAATACCGTAATGTGAACAGGGCAAAACAAAACATAAATATAGGAAGGCGAAAAGGTAACGGATCTTACGCCACCAGCTACAAATTTCTCTCTCCAACACCTCCTCTCCAGACCAGAACCACTTGGCATAAAACACAAGCTATAATCGGCGACGCCCATAGGCCAGCAAGACTATTTAAAGACCGTGGGCGTGACCAAACATCCCACCTGATTTCCAGCTAGATTAACCCCCAATAACCTGGGTAAAATCAAGCAGGCGCCACTGAGGCTATAGTGGACGGAGATGGAACTACCGCTGCCTGCCGGAAGCTGTGCTGTGAATAGCGTCTGACATGACAGTACCCCGTCTTCTACGAGGGACCCCAGGGCCCTCAAGACTCATAGGACCCGGCTTGTCCGGATGACGGCGGTGAAACGAACTGACCAGCCGATCCGCATGTATGTCCGTGGCTGGTACCCAAGATCTCTCCTCCGGACCATACCCCCGCCAGTGTACCAAATACTGAAGAGTACGGCGCAGTACTCGAGAGTCCACCACCTTGGAGACTTCAAACTCTAAATCGCCATCCACCATGACTGGAGGTGGCATCGGCGTCGTGTCCACAGAGCCTACCACCTTTTTCAATAAAGCCCTGTGAAACACGTTGTGTATCTTGTATACCGCAGGAAGTTCCAACCGATAAGCAACCGGGTTAATGATGGCAGCAATCTTAAAAGGGCCAATAAACCTTGGACCCAATTTCAATGATGGAATTTTGAGTTTTATGTTTTTAGTAGCTAACCACACCCAATCACCCACACACAGGTCCAGACCTGGCACGCGTCCAGTGTCAGCCACTCGTTTGTACCTTGCACTCATGCTCAGCAATCACTGTTTCACACTCCTCCAGACCGATGATAGTTGAATTCCTAGCTGGTCCTCCTCCGGGACGCCCCCAGAGCCACCCTGACGCAAGGTACAAAATTGAGGATGGTGCCCGTAAACACAAAAGAACGGAGACTCTCCCGATGATTCTTGGCGGTGATTATTTAACGCGAACTTGGCCAAGGGAAGGAATGTCGACCACTCCTCTTGGTTGTCAGACACAAAACATCGCAAATCTGCTCCAGATTTTGGTTCATGCGCTCAGTTTGACCATTTGACTGCGGATGAAACGCCGATGAATGAGACAACTTGATCCCCAATCATGAGCAAAAAGATTTCCCCTATCAGACACTATGTCCGACGGAACTCCGTGTAGTCTGGCCACCTCCTGCACAAAAACCTGAGCCAACGTCTTCGCCTTGGGCAAGGAAGGCAACGACACAAAATGCGCCATCTTCGAAAATCGATCAACCACCACCAGGATGACCGTGTTCCCCGCTGAGGCAGGCAAGTCTGTGATAAAGTCCATGGAGATTTCTGTCCATGGCCTACTAGGTACCCCCAGAGGCTGTAGAGTGCCAGCAGGACGGGATCTGGGCGACTTGGCCCTGGCGCACGTGATGCAAGCTGCCACGTACGAGACCACGTCCTGCCGGATCTTTGGCCACCAGAAGCGGCGCGATACCAGCTCCAAGGTGCCCCTAACCCCTGGATGACCGGCCAGGACAGAGTCGTGGTGTTCCCCCAACACCTTAAGATGAAGATGAAGGGGTACGAATGACTTGTTAGCGGGAAGTCCTGGCGGTACCTCCTCCTGGGCCTCGGCAATCTCCGCCTCTACCTCAGTCGTGAGAGCCGAAACCACTACACCTTCCTGGAGGATGGGTACCGGATCTTCCCGAGGTTCTCCCCCTGGAAAACACCTGGACAAGGCATCCGCCTTGGTGTTTTTAGCCCCGGGACGGTAAGTCACCAGAAAGTTAAATTGAGTAAAAAACAATGCCCAGCGAGCCTGCCTGGGAGATAGACGCTTGGCCGACTCCAGATAGAGCAGGTTGTTATGGTCGGTGATGACTGTGACCTGGTGGACCGCCCCCTCCAAGAAGTGTCGCCATTCCTCAAAAGCCAATTTGATGGCCAACAACTCCCTGTTGCCGATATCATAATTCCATTCGGCAGGCGACAGCTTCTTGGAGAAGTAGGCGCATGGACGCATATTGCTCAAGGACGAGCCCTGTGACAGTACTGCCCCCACTCCCACCTCAGACGCATCGACCTCCACAGTAAAAGGTTTAGATACGTCCGGTTGCACCAGAATGGGGGCTGAAGCAAAACGTTTTTTCAGAAGCTCAAATGCACGCACCGCCACCTCAGACCAGATAGCGAGATTGGTACCTTTTCTCGTCATGTCCGTGAGCGGTTTGGCTATAGTAGAAAAATTCTTAATAAACTTCCTATAATAGTTGGCAAACCCAAGGATCCGCTGGAGCGCTTTTAGATTATCAGGCCGTTGCCATCGCAGCACCGCTTGTACCTTCGCGGCGTCCATTTTAAACCCTGCGGCGGACACAATATATCCCAAAAAAGGCAACTCCTGAACAAAAAATACGCATTTTTCAAGCTTAGCATAGAGCTTATTCTCACGGAGCAACTGTATCACCTGCCTGACATGCTCTAAATGAGTGTCCCGGTCGCTCGAATAAATGAGGATATCATCCAGGTATACAATCACAAATTTCCCCAGCACATGAGCGAATACATCATTTATGAAATGTAGGAAAACAGCAGGCGCGGATGTCAACCCAAATGGCATAACTAGGCTTTCAAAATGACCCTCAGGGGTATTAAACGCCGTCTTCCACTCATCCCCCTGATGGACCCTTATGAGGTTGTACGCCCCCTGAGGTCAAGTTTGGAAAACCACTTCGCACCAGCCACCTGGTTGAACAAATCAGGGATCAGAAGCATCGGGTAGGGATCACGGACCGTAATCTGGTTTAACTCCCGGAAATCCAGACACGGGCGTAACCCCCCATATTTCTTCTTAATGAAGAAAAACCCAGCTGCTACAGGCGAGGATGAAGGCCGGATGTGCCCTTTACTTAGACTCTCCGCGATGTAGTCTTTAAGAGCTTGTCTCTCCAGACCAGAAATACTAAACATCCTAGCCTTTGGCAATTTGGCCCCGGGTTTTAACCTAATCACACAGTCATAGGTTCGATGTGGAGGTAGTTCTGAGCAACCCCTCTCAGAGAATACGTCCGCAAAATCCAGCAATGCCTCCGGAAGGCTGGACTTCACGGCGGACACACATGTGGCCAAGCAATTTTCCTGGCAGAAACCACTCCACTGGACTATGTCCTGGGTTCTCCAGTCAATCACCGGGTTGTGCTTGGACAACCATGGGAAACCCAGGACCATTTGTGCTGGGAGATTATTGAGTACCCTACATGTAACCCAGTCAGAATGTAGGACCCCAATGTGGAGTTTAACCTCAGCTACAAACTCAGTAATCTCCCCCTGTGGGAGGGGAGCGGCATTAATGGTAATCACGCGAATAGGATGAGGGAGTTTTTCGATCTCAAAACCGGCCGTGCGTGCAAACTCCTCATCCATGAGATTGGTGGTGGAACCGCTATCCACAAACACTGATATTGGTAGCTCTCTGCCCGCAATAATAATCCAGGCAGGGAGCATACATTGAGATACCATCATGTGTTGAGGTAGGGCTAAATTAACCCTTCACGGTTGAGCCAGTGATTTCCAAATTAATTTACAGGGCGTTGCTAGCAACTGGGAATGACCACACGGAGACGGGGGTCTCTGTACAGGAGGATCGAGGCAGATCACTGAGCCCCTTTACTGAATCTCACATTACATAGCATTCTACTTAATTATGCAAAGTATACAGCTACCAATAGAATCGTAATACATTTAAGCCAATAGTATTGCAAGAAAATCGGAATATGTCCCCAGCTGTGTGACATAGAATATAGAACAATAGCGCATTCTTTTAGGGTCTCATCTCATATCTCATATCTTGTACAAGCTGGAACAGTCTGGTTTCATAACAGCCGTGAACTTTCATCTAGTTAAGTTACAAAATTTAACTCATAAACAACAAGATGGCATCGCAAGCACAAAAATGGAGTCTGAAGAACAAGATGTCCAGTACATCTGAATACTGTACTTCACAATTCCCCCCTAGATAAATTTTGATAACACATATGCAGCATCAGAGGTGCTATCCCAAGCTAACAGCTCGAGGAGTACTGGTCTTCACATGACTGATGCCGTGTTATCAGTCATGGCTGTCGCGGCGCACCCGTCCCCCCTGTATACTGCAATTTACGAATAACAATTTTTGATGACGGTGGTGGGGATCTTTTGTAGGTAGCCGTGTGCTTGGCTTCAACATCTTCATCAAGTAGCCTTTTGAGATCGGTGCAGAGAAGAGCAGGGGCAACGACACCTTTGGTATCATCATTAGCTGTCTTAGTGTAGAATTTCCTAATACATACAGAAATACACCAAAAAACAAGTTTTAGTATCACATATACAACAAGGATACAGGCAGCAACGTGTAACAAGCTTTGTAAGATCCCAGCTATCCAACCCCCAATTCCCTTAAATCAATTGGCTGGATTGAGAAAGGAGAAGGTGTCTGACCACCAACTGTCCTTAGTACGATCATTGTTTTTATCGTATTGATCTCTGAGTCTTTGAGGGGGTGTTGCATTGTATGTTCGAAACGCGTATATCTGCACAGAGATTGAAGCTTCAGAGACTGGGAGTTCTGTGGAAACTGTTTGGGTAAGAATACAAGGACAGAACAATGGAAAGGACACCATTGTAGGCATTTACTACAGGCCGCCTGTGCAAGCCGAAGATATGGATGAACTCTTTATGCATCAGATGGCCAAGTTCTCCAAAAAATATGACATAGTTGTCATGGGAGATTTCAACTATCCAGACATTTGTTGGGAATCTCTCTCAGGCAAAACTAACAGGTCAAGGAAATTCTTATCCTCTCTTGCTGACAACTTTATCTTCCAAAAGGTAAGGGAGAAAACAAGGGGAACTGCTACCTTGGATCTAATCCTTATAAACAGGGAGGAAATGGTTGAGGAGGTAAAAGTGGCTGGGACCCTAGGAGGCAGCGACCATGCTATTTTAGAATTTTGGATAACTAGAGGCGGAAGACCTGTGAAGACTCAGACGTCAAGGTTAGATTTCAGAAAGGCAGATTTTAAGGGATTCAGAAAGAGAATTGGAGGGATCCAATGGCTGGATATCCTTAAAGACAAAAATGTCCAGGAAGGATGGGAAATCTTGAAAAATGAAATTCTCAAAGCACAGTTGTTAACAATTCCGAAAAGAGGGAAGAATAGGAAGCATTTAAGGAAACCAGGATGGATGAACACAGAACTTAAGCACATGCTAAAAAGGAAGGAAAAAATGTTTATAAAATGGAAAGAGGGAGGCATATCTAAAGAAGAATATAATGCTGTCTGCAGAACCTGCAGGGCACAAATCAGATTAGGTAAAGCTGAAAATGAATTGAGGCTTGCAAGAGATGTCAAAAGCAATAATAAAGGATTTTGGGGATATGTCAAAAGTAAAAGAAAAGTCAAAGATGCTATAGGATTTTTACAGGATGAAAATGATGAAATGGTAAGACAGGATGTTGAGAAGGCTGAACTTTTAAATTCCTATTTTGCATCTGTTTTCTCTCAGAAAGGAAATGCAACATCAACTGTTATTCACTGTCCTATTAAGGGAATAGAAGAATCCAGGATATCTATAAACAGAAAGATAGTGAGGAAACACTTAGCTAACCTAAATGAATTCAAGTCTCCAGGTCCAGATGAATTACACCCCAGAGTACTGAAGGAGATAGCAGAAGAAATTTTTGAACCCCTCTCCATAATCTTTGAAAATTCTTGGAGAACAGGAGAAGTGCCAGAAGACTGGAGAAGAGAAAATGTTGTTCCTATCTTCAAAAAGGGGAAGAAGGTGGACCCAGGAAACTATAGGCCGGTGAGTCTGACTTCTATACCAGGAAAGATCTTTGAACAAATTATTAAACAACATGTATGTCAATACCTGGATAAGAATGAAGTGATTAAACAGAGTCAAGCATGGGTTTGTAACTAATAAGTCATGTCAGACTAACTTAATTTCCTTCTATGACGGTATCACTGATTGGGTGGATCAAAGAAATGCTGTAGATATAGTATATCTTGACTTCAGCAAAGCATTTGACAAAGTCTCTCATACAATCCTTATTGAAAAAATGACTAAGTATGGAATGGACAAGGCAACTGTTAGGTGGATTCATAACTGGCTTAGTGATCGGACCCAAAGAGTGGTCGTAAATGGCTGCACATCCAGTTGGAAGAATGTCTCAAGTGGGGTACCACAGGGCTCTGTCCTGGGCCCTGTATTGTTCAACATCTTTATCAATGATTTAGATGAAGGAATTGAGGGTAAACTGATTAAATTTGCTGATGACACAAAGCTAGGAGGGATAGCTAATACTAGAGAAGAGAGAGAGAGGATTCAAAAAGATTTAAATAAACTGGAGAAGTGGGCAGCAACTAACAGAATGGTTTTTAACAGGGAGAAATGCAAAGTACTACATCTGGGCAATAAAAATGAAAAAAGCATATATAGAATGGGAGGAATAGGGCTAAGTGACAGCACATGTGAAAAAGACTTGGGTATACTAATAGATCACAGACTGAATATGAGTCAACAGTGTGATGCAGCAGCAAAAAAGGCAAATGCAATTCTAGGATGTATTAACAGAAGCATACAGTCTAGATCACGTGAAGTCATTATTTCCCTCTACTCCTCTTTGGTCAGACCTCATCTGGAATATTGTGTCCAGTTTTGGGCACCACATTTTAAAAAAGACATCAACAAACTGGAGCAAGTTCAGAAAAGAGCGACCAGAATGGTGACCGGTCTGCAAACCCTGTCTTATGAGGAAAGGTTGCAGGATTTGGGAATGTTTAGTTTGCAAAAGAGAAGACTGAGAGGAGACTTAATAGCTGTCTACAAATATCTTAAGGGCTGTCACATTGTAGAAGGATCAACTTTATTCTCATTTGCACAAGGAAAGACTATGAGCAATGGGATGAAACTGAATGGGAGGAGACACAGATTAGATATTAGAAAAAACTTTTTGACAGTTAGAGTGATCAATGAGTGGAACAGGCTGCCACGAGAAGTGGTGAGTTCTCCTTCAATGGAAGTCTTCAAACAGAGGCTGGACAGACATCTGACTGGGATGATTTAGCGAATCCTGCTTTGAGCAGGGGGTTGGACCAGATGGCCCAGGAGGTCCCTTCCAACTCTACGATTCTATGATTCTATGATTCTATGATGTAATCTTTTAACTTTTAACTTCTACCAATAATAATATGGAAAATGCGAAAAACCAAAACATTATGTCCCCTTCATTAGCTATTGGCTTGTTGGGTGATGAGGAGAACTTGATAGAGACCGTCATACAAGGGTTCTAGTCCGTGCTTCCTGACATGTCTTTTCACGACAACCAAATCACCAGGCTTCAGGTTATAACAGGTATCGGTTTCTGCTGAATCTGGAAAAGAAGAGAAAACTAGAACATAGGTGTTAGCAAGATTTTTACTAAGCAGAATAACATATTGAACAACACGGTCAGTTTCTTCTGATAACTGCTGAGGCTGGAAATTTGCAACTGGGGGCCTAGTACCAAACAATATCTCATATGGGGACAGGCCATATTTTTACAATAGGGGTAGTACGAATGTGGTATAGTACAGTGGGTAGGAGCTCTGGCCATGGAGCCGTAGTCTCCTGCATCATTTTGGTCAATTGTCCCTCAGTGTGCTGTTCAACCTTTCAACTTTCCCACTGGATTGTGGGTGGTACGGAGTATGGAGGGCTACAGTGGATCCAAGCATTGTCAGAACTTCTTGGTACACATGAGAAGAAAAGGTCGGACCTTGATCACTTTCAACAACTTCTGGAACCCAATATCTGCATATAACTTCCATCACCAGTTTCTTTGCTGTGGGTTTTGCAGTCATGTTGGTAACAGGGAATGCTTCCAGCCAACTGGAGAACCGGGGCCAAGTAGAATTTTTGCACCAGTGCGAGGGCCTGATTCTTTCCTCGATGTGTAGGCCCATGTGCCCATGTGGCAATAGCAGGGTACATCCACTTAGGGAGACACACGAGTTGGTCCTTTTTCCAGAGACCATTATCCATACGTGCCTCATCAGTCTTCCATTGCTTCACCTCTTCCTTTGGAGACATTCTCTGCATCGTCATTAAGCGGTCTCGCGGGGTCCGACAGAAAACTTCAGTCTGTTGTAGATCATCAGGTTCTTGTAGGGTTAATGCTTCTTGTAACTGTTTACACTGAGAGCGTGTGGTCACCATAGTTGGTATGGTTGGTTCAATGGGTAAGAGAGCGGCGGCTTTTGCTTGCATATCCGCAAATGCGTTGCCAACAGTCTGTGGACTGTTCCTAGGACCGTGCACCTTAACTTTGATAATGGCCACCTGAGTAGGTAATTTGATTGAGTCCATGAGGGTTTTATCAGCTTCAGCATTTTTCACTGGGGTTCCGGCAGTAGTAATAAACCCTCGATTGGCCCATAGAGCCCCAAAATCGTGAGCAATACCAAATGCATACCGTGAGTCCGTGTATATATTAGCCCGTCTGTTCTTGGCCAAAGTACATGCAGTAGACAGAGCCTGGAGTTCTGCTTCTTGTGCTGACTGTGAGGGCGGGAGTGCAGCTGCGTGCACTACAGTGTCCTCTGTGGTAACAGCATATCCCGTGTGGAATCTACCAAACTCGTCAGCATATCTTGAACCATCCGTGTATAACACCAGATCAGGATTTGGGAGTGGATTCTCACTGACATTTGGTGGAGTAGCTGTTTCTTCAGTCAGAAGTTGGGAACAATCATGTTGGAGGTAATCCTCATCACTGCCATCTTTCCTTATAGTTCATTATACCGTCTTTCAAGGCGTTGTAAAGGGGTTGCATTATGCGGGATGCATCCGGTATCCACTGACAAAAATAAGTGCATAGGAAAACCCTGGAGTTCAGTTTCATCTTTTGGGAAAGGAAGGGAGCTGGCAGCTATTTTTCTTTCTTCTGCGAGGTGTCTGGCACCCTGAAGGAGACAGTGACCCAAGAACATCACTTGACCAAGGCATAACTGAAGTCCCAAGGCCGAAACCCGACAGTTCAGTGCTGCCAGATGCTTTAAGGAGGCTAACAATGGCAACAATGGCAAAAGACACCTGCTCATATTTTTTTTGCAAACTGGTCGGGACTGTTTTGGGCCCCTTGTGACATAACTGTCCATGTTAACTGTCGTCCCTGCTAAGTGAATGCAAATAGAAACTGGCAGTCTGGGTGTAACGGAATGCTAAAGAAGGAATTGGTAAGATCAATAACTGTAAACCAAGCAGCATCCTGGGGTATTTGGGACAAAAGAGTATGAGGATTAGGCACCAGGTTTTAGAAACACTTTTACTGGTTCTACAGGCATTTTCCCTCTATCATTTGACCAGAGTTTAGATAGTATCTCTGAGAGGTATGGGGTGAGTCATTGATCCTCAGGCAATATTGGGGGTGGATCTGAGCCTATCAGGGCCATCATAACTGTAGGAAGGGCATGCAAAATACAGATTTCCTCACTGTCCTCATAACGTAAGAGCCATCTGACCATCATCTTGGAATTGTATTCCGGAGCGGAACTGTGATAATAAATCTGCCCCTAGTAAATTTACTCAACGTGGGGGAGATTACAAACTGAACAGTAACCTTGGGAAAAGGTCCCACAGAAATAGGGTTTATAAAAGTATATTAATTGGGTCTACCATCTACTCCGATTAAAATAGCAGGGGAATGACAATCTCTGAAAATGTTCGAGTCTGGCACAGCGCCATAATTAGCAGGGAGGGGCTGAGGAGTAAGGTTCTCAGTAGCTGAAGACTGGGGGGGCAGAGTTTGCTGTGTGGGCTGAAGGGCACACTGTGTGCTCGCAGCTGCGGTGGGGACTGGAGGCTGCTGTTTGCTTTTGCTTTTTTTTTTTTTTCTGTACGCTGAACAGACGGGTTAAATACTTCTGAAAACTTTTTTTTCTTTTTTTTTTTTTTAGCGGGGACTGAGGCTGGCAGCGGTGGCTCATAAGAGATACTGTGAGCGTTTAACAAAGAAAAGGTGGGGGCTGCGACTCTCGGTCTCCTTGTACAATTGTCATCTAGCAGGGAGACCTCTTCTTTCAAATCATTACTTTTAACTATTAGTCTGCCTGACACATTAGTATCATTAATTTCAGTTCCTTCTTTTAATCACTTCCTCACACCACAGCCACTTGCTTGAACCACAAACAATCCGTCTTTTCCATAATAGACAATTTTCCATCTTCAACATAGCAGTAAGAGAAAAAAATCAGAATTCACTTCCTCTGTTCTTCCTAACACCTTCGTCAGTTCCACCCAACCATCAAACTCACCCTCAACTCTTCAAAATCCCAAATCCATTTTCTGGAATCTACAGTCAAGCTCTAAGGTACATTCGGATCTGTTCAGACAATGAGAATAGAAAACTACAACTACTATCACTCAGAAAAACATCGCTGACCTCCAACCCATATTCCACAGAGACCACAGACTGAAAGCAATATTCCTGGAACCGCCACTGCTCTCCTACAAACAGCCTCCCAACCTAAGGAATATCCTTGTCAGAAGAGACATCGCATCACCTTCAGAGACAGGCACAGTCCCCTGTAACAGTAAGAAATGCAAGACCTGCACCCACATATCACCAACAGATGAAGTCCCCATACCCAACACAAATCAGGACTATAAGATCATGGACTCTTTCTTATGTCCATCCTTCAATGTCGTATACATGATACAGTGTACAAGGTGCAATGCAGGGACATACATCGGGGAAACTAAGCAAAAGCTACAAACAAGGATGAATCTGCACAGACATACGATAAAGACTGAGCTGGACACACCTGTAGGGATACACTTCTCTAGACCTGGACACAGCTTGGCAGATCTAAAAGTCCTAATATTGAAAGGTCATTTTAATAGTGACAGAGAAAGGAAGATTTGGGAGTTTAAATTTATAAATATGTTCCAATCGCTAACAATAGGACTGAATTTGACACCTGGGTTCATGGCTCATTACATGGACACAGTTCACACCTCCACAAGAAGGTCTTCAGATCTCTAATAGAACACTTGGTCCTCATCTGCATGTGTAACAAAAACCTTAATTTGATTTCCTTGGCCTGTCTATAGCTAGCATCATCTCATGTCCTGTTGTAATTCCTATTTAAATGTTGCCATCTTTTCTCAGTGATTCACTTGTAATCTAGCCTGATGAAGGGGCCGCCTGAGCCCTGAAAGCTTGCTTACAAATATAATTTCTCTGGTTAGCCAATAAAGGTATCACACCTTGAATAATTACATCTATTTTTCTGGCTAACACGGTACCACAATTTTATTTTGTATTATACATGTGCCAAGCCACAAAATTCTTCTTTTCCTTCCACAGATTCTCTCATTTACAGCTAAATACCCTTACTTCAATTGTGCACAATACTGGAGCGGCCGTCTCAGTCTGTTCCACAGGGTCAATAATCCCCCTCTGGGATTGCCCAAAATTCGTGGTACTCAGTGAAAGGAGGAGGGCATCTCAGACTATCCCTCCGGATACCTCTGGTTATATATATATATATCTATATATACCTGAGTTACGTATCCTACCCATCTTCGATCACATGACCACCCTGATAACTAGCAATGATCGGGAATTCAGGATATTTTGACTATAAAGAGAGTCACAATCACTGGTCAATCCGGGGTGTCCGTCCCTTATGAGGTACGGTTCGAGCACTGGACCCCCAACGGGACTACACCTCTATATGATTCCACCCATGAATCACCCCACCAGGGGACAAACCTCAGATCCTCTTTGCAGCAACAAGCACAGGAAAACCACACCAACGGTCAGTCTGAACAGTATAACTGCCAACTTACCGCGGCTGTGGGGGGTGATCAGTCCCAATTTTCCAACACCTGTGTCCGCTCCGAGGGTCCTTTGTCTTGTTGTCCTCCGGGGGCAGAGGCGTCCCTACTCGGGGGCCCCACGTTTGGGCGCCAAGACTGTTGAGGTAGGGCTAAATTAACCCTTCACGGTTGAGCCAGTGATTTCCAAATTAATTTACAGGGCGTTGCTAGCAACTGGGAATGACCACACGGAGACGGGGGTCTCTGTACGGGAGGATTGAGGCAGATCACGGAGCCCCTTTACTGAATCTCACATTACATAGCATTCTACTAAATTATGCAAAGTATACAGCTACCAATAGAATCGTAATACATTTAAGCCAATAGTATTGCAAGAAAATCGGAATATGTCCCCAGCTGTGTGACATAGAATATAGAACAATAGCGCATTCTTTTAGGGTCTCATCTCATATCTCATATCTTGTACAAGCTGGAACAGTCTGGTTTCATAACAGCCGTGAACTTTCATCTAGTTAAGTTACAAAATTTAACTCATAAACAACAAGATGGCGTCGCAAGCACAAAAATGGAGTCTGAAGAACAAGATGTCCAGTACATCTGAATACTGTACTTCACACATGGAGGATATGCATACGCTCAGTTGGACCTCCTCCATACCCTCTGAGCTTACCAGTTTTCCGCCGGTGCGACTTTCTTAGGTAGCACAGGACAAGCATTTACATAATGATCTCTTTTACCACAGTAAAAACATGCTCCTTGCTTCCTGAACCCAGGAACGCGACGCTTAACATGTGATACCCCAGCGATTTGCATAGGTTCCGTGGGCTCACCTGCAGCAACCACACTTGCACCCCTGCTTTCCCCCAGGGGCAGCATCTCCTGCGCCCCCTGACGCAAACGGCGATCAATACGAATAACCAAACTCATGGCAGACTCTAACGATGCAGGAGTCTCATACATCAGGAGGGCCTGTTTAACTCTTCCTGAAACCCCATGAATAAACTGACTCCACAGCGCTGGGTCGTTCCACTGTGTGTCTACTGCCCAACGGCGAAATTCTGAACAATAGTCTTCCGCCATACGTTCCCCCTGACGGAGGGCGCGGATTTTAGATTCCGCTAGAGCCAATCTGTCGGGATCATCATGAATGAGCCCGAGTGCTGAAAAAACATTCTCAACCGAATGAAACGTAGCAGAGTCAGCTGGTAAGGAAAACGCCCATGCTTGGGGGTCCCCACTCAGTAAGGATAACACCAGACCCACCCGCTGAGCCTCATTACCTGAGGAGACCGGGCGCATGCGAAAGTATAACTTGCAGGCCTCCCGAAAGATGACAAATTTGCTGCGTTCCCCAGCAAATCGTTCAGGCAGCGGAATCTTCGGCTCTGCACCTGCACATGCAGAAGCCGCTTGCACATTAGCTACAACCAGGCCCTGCTGCTGAACTGCCCCCTTCAACTCGGTGACCTGTAAGGACAGCGCCGCCAACTGGCGGTTTATGGAAGTCATGGAATCCATGGACTACCAAAATATTGTGGGCCGATTATAATGTTACGCGGGGCTTAGGTCAAAGAAGGCTGAAATACCAGGGGCCCCTGCGGAGTCCCTCCAACTAGGGAAAACCCTGTCTGACCCTCAACCCAGGGTTTTTGCTAATGGTGCAAATGCCTGAGCCTCCAACCTTTCCTTATCTCCTGCTCAGCCCTAAGCTGAACCCTCCACCCAGTGAGTCATCAAACCACCAAAGCCCACACAGTAATGACAGACAGGGAGAACTTAAACTGCACCGCGCCACATACACACACGACAATACCGTAATGTGAACAGGGCAAAACAAAACACAAATATAGGAAGGCGAAAAGGTAACAACGGATCATACGCCACCAGCTACGAATTTCTCTCTCCAACACCTCCTCTCCAGACCGGAACCACTTGACATAAAACACAAGCTATAATCGGCGACGCCCATAGGCCAGCACGACTATTTGAAGACCGTGGGCGTGACCAAACATCCCACCTGATTTCCAGCGGGATTAACCCCCAATAACCTGAGTAAAATCAAGCCGGCGCCACTGAGGCTATAGTGGACGGAGATGGAACTACCGCTGCCTGCCGGACGCTGTGGTGTGAATAGCGTCCGACATGACACTACTCCTCCAGCGTCTGTTGCCGGACATAAAGATCCAATCAACCTCAGGGACCGGGCCCCGGCCTTTGCGCTCTGGACTGGAAGGGTTCTCTCTCTTTCTCAACCGGCTTCCCACCGTCCTTCTTTTCTCCTTCGTTCCGATCTGTTCTATCTCTCTTATGGAATCTGTAGTCTCCAGTCTACGTCTCTTCCTTCTGTTCCTTTCCCGTGCCAGCTGGCTCAGGTCACGGAGGCAGCTGCAGCACTCCTTCCTCCATCCCTCTTCCAGGGATCCTCACTCCTGTCTGAATGACTTCCTTTCTCTCTCACCCTCTGTCAGACTGACTTGAAATCCTACACCTTCCCTCTCTTTTATATCTAACTCCACCCGTCTCCCCAGCACCTCCCGTGTTACGAAGCCAGGGACGACAAAAGTCATCCCCTAACCTTTCCAGCATAAAGCATGGATGGGTCCCTGCTGAACTATCCTGTGTGTGGGGTGCAGGTGTTGGAATGTGAAAGGGAGTTCCCACCCTACCTGGATGGTGGGGTACCACACTTTAGGAGAAGGTGCAGTACCTCGGTGGTGACTGAAGCCTCAGGGGCGCCACAATAGAGTAGTTTAGCAAAACCACATTGCGGCTCCTTGCTTAGAGAGAAGCAGAGCACCTTTGGTGGTTCCCTGCTTGGAACACTAGACATGCTGGGAAGTGGGTGGAGTTCAGAATATATATATATATATATATATATATATATATATATATATATGAGCGGGATGGTTTAGGATTACAGGTCAGTCTGACAGGAGGTCAGTGAGGAAGGAAGCCACTCGGAGAGGAGTGGGGATCCCTGGAAGAGGGATGGAGGAAGGAGTGCTGCAGCTGCCTCAGTGATCTGAGCCAGCTGGCACAGGAAAGGAAAGAAGGAGAAGGACATTGAACTGAAGCCTGAGCTTCCATAGAAAGGGAAAGACAAGTACGGAACGTAGGAGTAAAAGGGAACATAGAGGACGTGGGCTAGAGGAAGAACCCTGCCTAGAAGTTCTAAGCGCAAGGCCGGGGCCCGGTCCCCGAGGTTGTATGGACAATGGTTCTGCAGCAGACACCGGTGGAGTAGTGGGCTGTAAATGCACTACTCCCATCTAAGACTTGAGGGCACAACAGCAACACGGATAGAGAGCTGGGACTAGGAGTAGAGAGTCCTTGAAGCAGCTGTCTGCCGTGCAAGTAGAGTTCTTGGGAACATCTGTCAGGAGGAACTCCAGTGTAACACAGTACTAGGAGATTTTCACACTTAAAGGCGCTATAGAGGAGACGTTCAGGAAAAGGCACATAAGTTGGCGGCGTGTGGAAGGAAGCATTGCATCTTGCCTGGAGGTTGACTGAGTCCCTGACCCGGAGGACACGGCACAGAAGCGGGCACTACAGACTGTGAGTAAAGTTTTGGAACTACATGCCCTGGTGTCCTCCATTCCGTCCTGTGTCTGTCCGCCTAGCACTGCTACATCCCCTGCGCCAAACTCTACAACATCTAGGTGTCTCCATATCTACACTGCCCTGGGACAACAGCCCTGCCTGTGGAGGGCTATAACATCATTGCTGCCCCACACCATCAGTCCCAGTGGATCTGCATGCAGCGTCGGCTTAACACCTCCCTTGCCGAGAACCACAGGTGGCGGCACAAACTATTCATTTAACTACATTTCAACATTCACATCTTCCTATTACTTGGGCGCCCAGGGCCACGCTCCGGGTCACCGCCGCTGTGACACATCCCACTGATACCGGCCCAGTACCGAGTACCCAACAGCCCTGGGAGGGCGAACCACTAACGAATATGTATGCTCTATCTAGCTAACAATTTGGGAAGAGACATAAAGTCACGACACAGCTGTCGTCTGATCCGGGACCAGCAGCTCCTTTCCTGTCCCTAACATTAGGGGGCGCCCTAGCTTGCCCTGCTCTCCGGATACTTCAGATGGCGAAGATGCTGGGGCCTCCGCCCTTGCCTTATCTCCTAAGTTAGCCCTCTGTCTGTTCTCTTCCTCCACCCAAGGAAGAGGGGGCGCTACTGTGCACCGCAGAACACCAACCCGACAAACAGAGTAACACAGACAAGGGTTAACAGAAAACTATAAATCAGGATACAAATCCAGCTCACCAGATACGGCATTCCAACATCAGAGCACGAGACCGCTGTGTCAAAGCGCACAATCCAAGGCAATGAGAAAAAACTTTGTCCAGCTCCACGATGTAGTGAAAAATATTCTTTATTCACTCAATAGAAATGAGGTTTAAAAGCCAGCATGAGTTACAAGGCATGCGATCGATCTACGCGTTTCGAGTGGCTAGGCACTCTTAATCATGATACGTATTATTGAGTGAATAAAGAATATTTTTCACTACATCGTGGAGCTGGACAAAGTTTTTTCTCATTGCCTTAACAGAAAACTCCAGACATACAAAATATTCACTTACATATAACTGAGGAATCCACTGGGGTGTACAAGAAGGGAAAAAAACAAAATAGAGAAGGATAAGGAATTACCATGTAAATAAAGTAACAGTCACTAATAACTCCTCTAACGCCTTCTCATACCAACTCCTTTCCCTCAGTTAGCCATTCAACAATAACGTTAGCTCTGATGAGGATTAGTAGCAGAGCCCAGATTATATAGAGAAAAGGAGTGGCTAACCAAGCACAGCTGAGCACAGGGATTTCCAACATGGCCGATTAACCCCTGTTCTGCCAGAAGAAATAAACACATTTAATATGACAGAGAAGTGCTTCTTCTCAGCGCCAGAGTAGGAGTAATCAGACACTGTAGTCTTCTGGCCCACTCTGTTGTGGTGACCCCGTGACACTTATATGCTAACAAGGAGCAACCGAACACAATCTGTTCCTACACTATACACAATGCCACCTAGCATCTGCAGCATGTACTTGCAATGCTAACACCCTGCCTGCCTTTCCCTCTCCCTGGTATAAAATCTCTCCCTATGCTATCTAAACCTAACAGAGAATCTTCACTCTAAGTAGCTCTTAAAAGAGCTTTCTAGACTCAGAAACTCTCTTTATACACTGCTTTCACTCTCTCTATGCTCACACTGTGCTGTTTCCACATGCAATATGTGCAACATGGCGCCGGCAGGGCTTAAATATCCACCTATGATGCTGTAAGGCTAGCCAATCACAGTAATGCCACCACAAAGATGGCGACAGCATTACTCTGTTTGGTAAGCCAGCTCAGCATGTTCATTGGCTGCAAATAAAGCGCCAAACATGTTGGGCAGGTCACTGAAAAATACCGAGGCGAATATCAAATTACTCACCGAATAACGAATAGCCTGAATAGCGTACTATCCGTGCGAGAAATGAATAGTGCCGAATGTATTCGTTCATCACTATTTGTATGACAAAACCAGAAATTGGTGAAAAATGCAGAAGTGGTGACTTGCTTCTTTTACACTTTTCCTCTGATTGTTCCACTCCTGATTTGGACTTACAAAATACTGATGTAAAATACTGATCAAATACTCAACGTGTGAACGGGGCCTTAAATATCCAGAAATAGAGATGGGCAGATGGATTCACGGATGGTACCTGTTTACCATTGCAGTTCGCTCACACACCCACACACAATATGTAATGTTTATTCAGAAGCTTTATTCCCTTATCAACAGTACTAAGCTGTGACGTCCTCCTACTATCCAGATTCCCTACATAGCGGCTGCTGCTTTCTTTGCCTCAGCTTTTATACTGGATATGATAGTCCCTCCTGATTGGTTGTGGTATTCCATGTGATGTGATAACTACAAGGCACTGTAGGCAATACCTGCACTGCCACACCTCCTATGGCAGAAGCAAACTTTTGCATTGTGAAAAATAGTAGTGGGTATTGGGTTTTCTTGTGCAATCACTAATTTTTCAAATTTACAGAGTACCGCAAAATCCTAAAATCCTACACAAATTCAATTACTATCGGGCTTGTACTTTAAAAGGACGTGCACTCAGAGGGTGAGACGCCCCAGATATACAGTATTATTTATCTTAGGGTGTGCCTATTGTGAAATGTACTATTGCTTCTGCCTTATCGGTACCTCCTTGTATAGTGATGTCTGCCTGACCTGTTTAATTATCTTTCCAAACATTTCAAAATAGATTTTCTTCCCATATTTCAAAAACATTTTTCTATTCCTTTTAATAAACTTTGTGTTTGATAAAAAATTACGATCCTGCTTATATTTAACCCCTTCCCGAACCTAAGGGGTCTAGTTTCCGAAATGGGGTGTCACGCTCGCGCCTTGGCTGAATGACGCGAGCCGGGGGGTTGTGGCCCCACTGTGCCACAAACCAGACTACCCTGGAAAGGGCGTGACTACGACAGCTGCCTCGGTCTTCACTGGAGCCTCTGATGGTGAGGTCAGGCTTGTGCGGCAGATAGCTGTCGGGTGCCACTCCAGGGTGGTGTCTGGCTGTGGCTGCTGATCCCACTCGGGGACAAGTCACTCGGACAGGTGTGACTAACAGGCAGCCGGAGACACTGGGCAAGAGGGCACAGCTTGGAGACACAGGACAGGCGGGCACGGCTTGGAGACACAGGACAGGCGGGCACGGCTTGGAGACACAGGACAGGCGGGCACGGCTTGGAGACACAGGACAGGCGGGCACGGCTTGGAGACACAGGACAGGCGGGCGTGGTAAGAGAAGGGGCAGGTAGGGACCTGTTCACACAGCAAGTGTAGGCAGGAGGGAGTGGTGTATGTGAGAGCAGGTTTGGACCTGTTCACACAAGAGGTGCAGGTATGGATATAGGCAGGAAGGAGTGGAATATGAAGGAACAGGTTTGAACCTGTTCACACAGGAGGTGCAGGTAGGCAGAGCCGCAGGAGTGCGGAGCAGGCAGAGCCGCTAGGGAGCCGTGCAGACAGAGCGGCTAGGGAGCAGATGCACAGATAGAGCGGCTAGGGTGCAGATGCACAGATAAAGCTGCGAGGGTGCAGATGCACAGATAAAGCTGCGAGGGTGCAGATGCACAGATAAAGCTGCGAGGGTGCAGATGCACAGATAAAGCTGCGAGGGTGCAGATGCACAGATAAAGCTGCGAGGGTGCAGATGCACATATAAAGCTGCGAGGGTGCAGATGCACAGATAAAGCTGCGAGGGTGCAGATGCACAGATAAAGCTGCGAGGGTGCAGATGCACAGATAAAGCTGCGAGGGTGCAGATGCACATATAAAGCTGCGAGGGTGCAGATGCACAGATAAAGCTGCGAAGGTGCAGATGCACAGATAAAGCTGCGAAGGTGCAGATGCACAGATAAAGCTGCGAAGGTGCAGATGCACAGATAAAGCTGCGAAGGTGCAGATGCACAGATAATGCTGCGAGGGTGCAGATGCACAGACAGGGGGTACACAAGGAAAGGCACGGCAGAGAAGGAACCACAAACAAGGAGACTGACAGACAGAGGTAAGACTGAGTTCAGACAGAGACACCGGGACAAAGACACAAGGATGAGGATATACTGCCTCCTGGCAAGCAGACAGAGAACAGTCAAGGCACTGGGAACAAGACTCAAGGGCCAGGATATTCAGCCTCCTGGCAGGCAGACAAGGTACAAAGCAAGACTAGAGTAATCCTCCAGAGAAGGAGATACACAGAACAGGGCCTGGCTTCCTCAGCAGCAAGATACTAACTGAGCTTAGACATTGCACAGGCAATGTTTCAGTGGGAGTGGTGAAACTAAATAGTCAAGTCAAGGGCTCCAGGTGATTGGTCAGGGACAGATTACCCAGGTTCACCCTGACTGCATAGGAACCAGAGAGTTCAGGCGCCGCCCCCCTATACACACAGTCAGGAAACATGGAGAGCAAGCAGGAGAAGAAGAGGCATAGCACATGGAGCTCAGGGCTGGCAACAGACAGTATTCACAGCATGGCTTGAAGCAGAAAGTAAGTTGGTGTGCGGGGGATGGGAGGCCATGCAGTGATGCCAGCAGGGTTGTTACATGGGGTCACTTGTGGGGGGTTTCCATTGTTTAGGCACATCAGGGCTCTTTAAATGCGACATGGCGAACGCTAATTATTCCATCAAATTTTGCATTCCAAAAGTCAAATGGTGCTCCTTCCCTTCCAGGCCCTGCCGTGTACCCAATAGTTGTTTTCCTCCACATATTGAGTATCTGCGAACTCAGGAGAAATTGAACAACAAATTGAATGGAACAATTTCTCCTGTTACCCTTATGAAAATGCAAAATTTGGAGCTAAACAAGATTTATCTGGGAAAAATGTGATTTGTTTTATTTTCACAGCCTAACGTTATAAACTTCTGTGAAGCACCTGTGGGTTCAAGGTGCTCAATAACACATCTAGATAAGTTTCCCTAAGTAGTCTACCTTCCAAATAGTGTCACTTTGGGGGTATTTTCTATCATATAGACCCCTTAAAGTCATTTCAAATGTGAGGTGGTCCCTAAAAAAAATGGTTTTGCAAACTGTGTTGTAAAAATGAGAAATCGCTGGTCAAATTTTAAAAGTTATAACTTCCTAAAAAAAAAAAAATAATGTTTCAAAAATTGTGCTGATGTAAAGTAGACATGTGGGAAATTTTATTTATTAACTATTTTGCGCAATATGACTCTCTGATTTAACCCCTTACTGACATCGGGCGTAATAGTACGCCAATGTCAGTAGCCCACCTCAAAGCCGTCACATGTCAGCGATTTTAAACAGCTGATATGTGCCTGCCATAGCCACGATCAAAATTGCGATCTGCCCGCGGCTATTAACTAGTTAAATGCCGCTGTTAAACTCTGACAGCGGCATTTAACAAACGCTTCCGGCCATCCAACCGGAAATGCGCACACTGGTGACCTGCATCATGTGATCGTGGGTCACCGGTGTGTCAGCATGACAACGAGAAGTCTTCTTGAGACCTCTATGGTTGTTGATGTCGGATTGCTGTGAGCGCCACCCTGTGGTCGGCGCTCATAGCAAGTCAGCAATTCAGCTACATAGACGCGATCTGAGCATCGCCTTTATGTAGCAGACTTGATCAAGTTATGTCAGCTTCTAGTCTCCCAAGGAGACTATTGAAGCATGCCAAAAGTTAAAAAAAAATGAAAAAAATAAAAAATATATAAAAGTTCAAATCACCCCCCTTTTGTCCCATTCAAAATAAAACAACAAAAATTAAATCAAACATACACATATTTGGTATCACCGCATTCACACTGTTTTTTTTTTTACTAATCAATGCAAGGTATAGCAAAGAAATTTAACTACTATCATAAAGTACAATATGTAACGAGAAAACATTCTCAGAATCAGTGGGATCCATTGAAGCATTCCAGAGCTATAAAGTCATAAAGTGACACTAGTCAGAATTTTAAAAATTGGCCTGGTCAGGAAGGTGAAAACAGGCTTCGGGGTGAAGGGGTTAAAAAATACTTTCTTCTGTTACTAACGTGATACTGTAGGGAAGATCTGTTTGAAATTATTTGAAGCATAACTTCTATGATATACAGGCCTCATCCACACTGAAACAATTATTTCTTCTCTTAATAGCGAGATCTGTTTGAATTGTTTACAGCATAGAGTCTACGTTATCTTCTATGTTATAGAGGCCTCATCCACACTTAAAAAATAATTCCTGCTGTTACTGAAATTGAGATTGTTTGAAGCTTATCTTCTATTTTTACAGGCCTCATCCACACTGAAACAATTCATTCTTCTCTTATGAACGTGCTACAGAAGGGGAGATCTCAGTTTGAAATTGTTTGCAGCATATAGTCTATGTCAGAGATCTCAAACACGCGGCCCACGGGCCGCATGCAGCCCCTGAGGCAGTCATCTGCGGCCCGCGGTGCACCACATGTCTCACCCCCTGAGGCAGGTAGAAGGGGGAAGGCATGTAGCCATCCAGGAGCGCACGATGGCTGTGTGTTCTGTGTGCAAAGGACCTGTCATGAGGTCACAGGAGGCGGAAGAGTCAGGGGATCACATGATCAGGGGCCTCAGTGTACGCAGAACGCTGCTGTCTTTGTCTGTACTGGTTATCATGGTGCTGGGTAAGTTTCTGTGTGGGGTCAGGAGGTGTTTACAGGGTGGATGTAGCAGAGTTGTGCGTGTATGAGGTGTACCAAGAGGACCCGTGTCTGTACGAGGTGTACGGAGCGGAGAGGTGTGTGTATGAGGTGTAAGACGCAGAGCTGTGTGTGTACAAGGACTGAGGTGTAGGGAGCGGAGCCATGTGTGTACGGTGCGGAGCTGCGCGTGTACGAGGTGTACGGAGAAAACGCGTGTGTACAAGTTGTACGGAGCGGAGCTGCTTGTGTACGAGGTGTATGGAGCGGAGCTATGTGTGTATGAGGTGTATGGAGAGGAGCTGTGTGTGTTCAAGGACTGAGGTGCAGGGGGCGGAGCCATGTGTGTACGGAGCGGAGTTGTGTGTGTATGAAGTGGAGCCACGCGTGTACGAGGTGTGCAGAGTCACGTGTGTATGAGGTGTGTGGAGCAGAGCCGCGTGTGTACGAGGTGTGCTGAGCGGAGATGTGCATGTATTTTGGCATGGGGTGGGCCCCATTTGAAAGTTCGCACCAGGACCCATAACTTTATTATTATTATTATTATTATTATTATTATTATTTATTGTTATAGCGCCATTTATTCCATGGCGCTTTACATGTAAGGAGGGGTATACATATAAACAAGTACAATAATGTTAAACAATACAAGTCATAACTGGTACAGGAGGAGAGAGGACCCTGCCCGTGAAGGCTCACAATCTACAAGGGATGGGTGAAAATACAGTAGGCGAGTGTAGAGCTGGTCGTGCAGCGGTTTGGTGGATCGGTGGTTACTGCAGGTTGTAGGCTTGTCGGAAGAGGTGGGTCTTCAGGCTCTTTTTGAAGGTTTCGATGGTAGGTGAGAGTCTGTTATGTTGTGGTAGAGAGTTCCAGAGTAGGGGTGATGTGTGAGAGAAATCTTGTATGCGATTGTGGGAAGAGGAGATAAGAGGGGAGTAGAGAAGGAGATCTTGTGAGGATCGGAGGTTGCGTGCAGGAAAGTACCAGGAGACGAGGTCACAGATGTATGGAGGAGCCAGGTTGTGGATGGCTTTGTAGGTCATGGTTAGGGTTTTGTACTGGAGTCTCTGGGCAATGGGGAGCCAGTGAAGGGACTTTGTAATAACTTTGTAATTACACCACTGCTCACGCTAGAAGAGAGGAGGAGTGCGCCGCTCCGTAGTGGCTGTGGCCCTGCGTGATGACATCCCTCTGGCGCTGTGTAATGATAGAGAACGGAGGCGTGACTTTCCCCCCATTGCTGGATTTTGCAGATGACTGTGGCTGTGCATGTACAGCAAGATGATAGCGCCGGCTCACATGCAGAGCCGACACTATAATCTGCCGAAGTAAGCTGTGCATCGCAGCTGACAACCTATTTGAACGACCACGATTGGTATTAGCACCGATCGCGGCCGTTTAACCCCTCAGATACCGCTATCAATCGTAACTGTATTAAGTTTGAAAGGAATGCGGCCCGCCAGCTTAAATTTTTTTTTATGTGCGGCCCATTTACTCTGCCGAGTTTGAGACCCCTGGTCTATGTTATACAGGCCTTATCTACACTGAAACAATTTGTTTTTTTGTTACTAACGTGATACAGTAGGGGAGATCTTAGTTTGAAATTGATTGGAGCATACCTTTTATCTTATACAAGCCTCATCCACACAAAAAAGATACTATCTTCTGTTACTAAAGTGATACAGTAGAGGAGATTTCAGTTTGAACTTGGAGCATATATTCTACATTACACAGGCCTCATCCACAAGTAAAAAATACTTTCTTCTGTTACTAATGCGATACACAGTGGGGGAGATCTTAGTTTGAAATTGTTTGGAGCATATCTTCTATGCTATACAGGCCTCATCCACACTGAAACAATTCTTTATTTTCTTGCTAACGTGATGCAGTAGGGGAGATCTCATTTTAAAATAGTTTGGAGCATATACTGTAGTTATACAGACCTCCTCTACACTGAAACATTTTTTTTCTTCTGTTACTAGTATGATACAGTAGGGGATATCTCAGTTTAAAATTGTTTTAGCATATCTTCTTTGTTATACAGTCCTCATCCACACAAAAAAATACTTTCTTCTGTTAATAATGTGATACAGTTGGGAAGATCTGTTTGAAATTGTTTGGAGCACATCTTCTATGTTATACAGGCCTCATCTACACTTTAAAAAATACTTATTTCTGTTACTAACATGATGCAGTAAGGGAGATCACAGATAGAAAATATTTGGAGCATATCTTCCATATTATACAGGCTTCATCCACGCTGAAACTTTTCTTTCTTCTGTTGCTAACGTTATACAGTAACGGAGATCTCAGTTTGAAATTGTTTGGAGCATATCTGCTGTTATACAGGTTTCATTTCACTGAAGCAATTCTTTCTTCTCTTACTAATGTGATACAGTATGGGAGATCTCAGTTTGAAATTGTTTGGAGCCTATATTCTATTTTATACAAGTCTCACCTACACTGAAACAATTCTTTCTTCCATTACTAATGTGATACAGTAGGGGAGATCTCACTTTGAAGCATATCTTCTATGTTATACAGGCCTCATCCACAAAAAATACTTTCTTCTGTTACTAACGTGATACAGTAGGGGAGATCTCAGTTTGAGATTGTTTGGAGCATAACTTCTATGTTATACAGGCCTCATCCACACAAAAAAATACTTTCTTCTGTTGCTAATGTGATACAGTGGGGGAGATTGTTTGCAGCATAAAGTCTATGTTATACAGGCCTTATCTATACTGAAGCAATTCTTTTTTTTGTTACTAACGTGATAAGGTAGGGGAGATCTCAATTTAACATTTTTTGCAACATATATTCTTTGTCCTACGGGCCTCATCCACACTAAAGCAAATCTTTCTTCTTTTACTAATGTGATACAGTTGGGAAGATGTCATTTTGAAATTGTTTGGAGCATATAGCCTGTGTTACACAGGCCTCATCTACACTGAAACAATTATTTCTTCTGTTACTAATGTTGTTACAGTAGGACAGTAGGGGATATCTCAGTTTGAAATTGTTTAACATATCTTCTATGTTATACAGCCCTCATCCAAACAAAAAAATACATTCTTATGTTACTAATGTGATACAGTAGGGGAGATTTCAGTTTGAAATTGTTTGGAGCATATCTCCTATGTTATACAGGCCTCGTCCACAGTTAAAAAATATTTTCTTTTCTTACTAACTTGATATAGTAGGAAAGATCTTACTTTGAAATAGTTTGGAGCCTATCTTCTAAGTTATACAGTTCTCATGTCCACATAAAAAATACTTTCTACTGTTACTGATGTGATACAGTAGGGGAGATCTGAGTTTTAAATTGTTTGGCGGAATATCTTCTATGTTATACAGGCCTCTTCCACACTGAAACAATTCTTTCTTCTCTTAATAACTTGATGTAGTAGGGAAGATCTCATTTTGAAATTGTTTGGAGCATATAATCTATTTTGTTAGGCGTTGGGTTCCTGCCTCTACACAGGAGGAATCCCGAGCCTTGCCTTCTGCGGTCTCTCATTCAGTCCCGCGAGCAGAGGAGGCTGCTCAGCTAAGACATCGTTCCCAGCGTCTTGCTCAAGCTTGTGCTGTTAGGTTGGTTGCTGCTGCACCTCTGGTTCAGCTTTTGCAATCCGCACTAGCCAGCAGTGAGCAGCTCCAGAGTCTAAGTCCTTTTTGCAGCCCACTGAGCATGCCCGTGGGACGACTGCTCATTGGAGGTCGGAGGTCACATGCTCAGGTCCTCAAGCGGCTCGGATTGGACCATCAGGAAGGTCCCAGAAGGACGCTGCTATGCGCTAGTATAGACTCTTATTATATTTTGTGTGAGTGATGATGGACGCATGTTTCTGGTGACTGACTCATTATGACTCCCCTCCCTTGGATGCGCATGTTATAGGGCTATTAGAGTCAGTGCCTTGTAGTGGCTATGTCTAGTGCCACAGTGCTTCCAATTCAGAACACCTCTCTTAGCGCCATATTGTGCCATTCAGCACAAGGCACCTAAGTGACTGCATCCGCTTGCGTAACGCCAGGCGGTCTATCTCTTTCTTTACCCTAGTCAGGGTGGTTAGTGACATCCGCCACAGCAGTGCAGTGCGCACTAGGTGCGTTACTATTTCGGTTGCTTCCTTGCTGGCAACGCGACTGCGGCGCCAAGCGCTAGTGGACTAGAGGGACTCTACCCCCGTGTCCTTGGTGCAGAGTCCGGTGTCTGCATACTAGCGCTCATCCAGTCGGCTAAGACCTGTGAGCTTAACAGGCTCCGCTGTTTACACTGTGAGGCTACGCGGTTCTGTGGAGCAACAGAACTCGCTCCAGTACACACTGGGTGACATTAACCCACGTGTGTTCATTTATTAGTTGCCATATATCCTCCGTCATTACCGAGTAGCAGGTAACATCTCTGCACGGTGGACCCCGGGTTGGGAATGCACCTTGATTCCATCTCTTTTTTTTCTCGGTGCGTTCCGCTAGCCCTAACACTATATTATACAGGCTTCATCTACACTGAAACAATTCTTTCTTCTGTTACTAATGTGATACAGTAGGGGAGATCCTAGTATGAAATTGTTTAGAGCATATCTTCCATGTTATACAGGCCTCATCCACAATTAAAAAATACTTTCTTCTGTTACTAACGTGATATAGTTGGGGAGATCTAAGTTTGAAATTGTTTGAAGCATGTCTTTTATGTTATACAGGTCTCAGCTACACTGAAACAATGCTTTCTTCTCTTACTAATATAATACAGTAGGGGAGATCTCAGTTTGAAATTTTTTGGACATATAGTCTATTTTATACTGTCCCAGCCACCAACACAGCATGGATTTGGAACTCATGGAAGAGCCCAACATATGAGTTCCTTCTTGCTGCACTAGTTGCGATATGATCTCTGTATAGTTATGATTTGAAACAGTGCTGACTACTGGGTCGCCACTCTGTTAGATCCATGTTACAAGAGTAAATATTGCCATATGCTTCCCGCCCTAGAAAGGGACCTGCGAATGCTGTAGTTTCGAAACATGCTTTTACACAATCTTAAGATAGGTATTCCCCAAGACAGCAGTGAGGCACACAATGTGCATCACAGCTCTAGACTTCCAACCTCCGGCACGTCAATTCGTCAACGCCAAAACATTAGCAGTTGCAGAATGCCAGGCAGTCAGCATTCTCTCAGAACGTATCTTCAGCGCTGGTGGTGGTGTCCTGATGGATAAGCACAGCCGGAAGTCCCCTCAAAGTGTAAACCGCCTAACTTTCAAGTCGTGGATCTCCAAGGACTTTTGCACCCTAATCACAGACTGAACAGAATAGGCGGTGTTGTAGTTTTTAGTGTCATGCATTGATCTTGCGTAATTGCAGTCTATGATATCTTTAGTGTGGCTTCTGTGCCTGCTGTTGCATATGTTAACACTAATTTGTGGAAATGTGAACACTCTTGGTTGTCCATCTGCTGGGTTGCTGTAATGGATGACTAGTCGGTCCCTATTATACTATTTCTACTCTGGTATGATTGATGCCAGTTTGGTGGTGTCTGCCACAAATTTTTTGAAATGTGGATACTCCTTATTGAGTCTTCAATCCATCTACGGGGTTGGCTGTAGTGGAAGAGGTGTGGGTCCCTATTATACTAGTTCTACGCTATTGCAATTGATTCCACTTTGTTGGTGTCTGCCACTAATTTTTGGAAATGTGAACACTACTGGTTGGGTGTCCATCTACTGGATTAGGTGTAGTGAAAGACGTGTTGGTCCCTATTACACTATTTCTACTCTGGTGAAATTGATGCCACTTTGTTGGTGTCTGCCACCAATTTTGGTAAATGTGTTGGGTTTCCTTCATGCGTGTTGCCTGTAGCAGTAGGCCTCGGAGACCGTCAGGCCTCCACCCTCTTTGAGTCAACTACTCGTGTTACTATCCTTACATTTTTCTGACAATAGTAGTGTGCGAAACTGATATTTGTGCCACCTGAGTGTGCATGAAAGCAGGTTGAGCTGTTGCATGTGGTATCAGGGATCCCAGCACAGCAGGCCTACACCGATCCCTCACCCACCTTGTCTTACTTTGACGATCAATTGTAAATGCTGGCCTAGACCCCGATGTCTCATGCCTAGTTGATTGCTGCAGTGACTTTTTAAAATTTGTACTGTGGGTAAGTTGAGGCCACTTTCCTGGTGTTTGCCCGTAATTTGATGTGTTTTGGCAGCTTTTTGTCCCGTTTTTGTGGATGCATTTGCTTTTGCCTCCCATTGACTTCAATATTTTTCAGTTATGTTCGGCGAATATTCGACAAATAAATTGGCGAACATTGCAAATTTGGCGATCGTAATCCGAACCGAACATTGAATAGTGAGCACAGCTATGGAGTATTGTACAGGATAGGAAGTAGCAATCCTAAAAGTCAATATCGACCCTTTAACGTGCCTCGTTGACTTAAGATAAAAACCAAAATCTCAATTTGCAGACACTATGTCCGCAAGGAGAAATGTTACCCTCTGGATCCCTGTCAAGACGCCTCTCACCCAGCCAAACCAGATCTCAGACTTTGCACTGATGAGGGTTAGTACCCCAAAACACAGTGTCTGCAAATTAAGGTTTTGGTTTTGGCTTAAAGGGTTGATATTGACTTGTAGGATTGCTACTTCCTATAGGTTTCGCTAGAGTTCTAGCCATCCTCCTTTATGAAGAGAGAATTTGCAGCTCTGGAGTATAATTTAGGATGTAATTTGTGATAACTACAGGATGATTACCATAACGTATGTATACAAAAGAGAGTTTGTCTTTTATGTAGATTAATTTTATATGTTTACTGCACAATGGAGTAGACATATCCTTCAAACCAACTATAATGGTGCCAGGTTTCCATAATTATTCCTACTAAAGCATAGGATTATGTCATTCTTAGCTAATAATAGATAATTGTCCTATTCATCATTTTGGACATATATAAGACAACATGAGGTCCACCTCGTTCTTGATAACTGGGCGTCCTGGGTGGATGTTGTCAGGAAGGTAGTGGCAGGATGTCATGTCCCAGACATCCAGGATTATCACCCTCATTCCCTTGAAGGTCGCCCTTAGTAAAATGTCCAGCTGAAGAGACAACCAATCACTGCCGTATATTGACTTATAGCCGGTATTGGCCGATTTGATGATCACCGTCGTCTCCGGGCTTCGAAAAAGCAGAGATGAGATCGCCTGCTGGACTTTCTCCAGACGTTCTAGATAAACCCTCACAGGGAAGGTGGTAAAGTGAGCCCATAGGGTGAGCATGATCACAGTGTGGGGTCCTCCACCGATCCCAGCCAAGTCAGCCGCTTCATAGTGTAGGTCAGATATCATGGTCTTGCTGGTCCTCAAGGGCAGTCCATGAGCTCGCCATCGCATGACCAGACCTGCAGTGGCATCTACGGCTATCAGAGGTCCTGACTTGTAATTGACATGCAGGTCTATCCTGGTGAGACCTTCAAAAGAAGAATGTTGAACATCACTTTTTACTTATGAACACTACATATACATTTTCAAGCAATAGCCATAATTAACTAATGTTCCCCTTAGTATTCCCAGTTTTGTATGTCTAACACCTTTTTCAGATGGCCATAATTCTATAATCCGCACTTTTCCTGGGTTCTACTGCACCAAACTTCAATGGCCATAATTTAAGGTTAATAAAGAATTTCAACACTGACCAAAGAAGAAAAGAAAATGTTATTCCCCTATCCACATAAAGAAGCCAGGTTTTGATCTACCGTAATTGTTCCTTGTCAAGCTTACACAATATGCTATAGTAGATAGAAAATTACCTTAAACAGGAGTACACTGCTCAAAACAATCAAGGGAACACTAAAATCCCACATCCTAGATATCACTGAATGAAATATTCCAGCTGCAAATCATTATCTAATATATAAAGCTCAATGTGGGTGTGTTGTGGGTGTGTATGTATGTATGTGTGTGTGTGTGTGTGTGTGTGTGTATGTATGTACAGTCATGGCCAAAAGTATTGACACCCCTGCAATTCTGTCAGATAATACTCAGTTTCTTCCTGAAAATGATTGCAAACACAAATTCTTTCGTATTATTATCTTCATTCAATTTGTCTTAAATGAAAAAACACAAAAAGAATTGTCCTAAAGCCAAATTGGATATAATTCCACACCAAACATAAAAAAGAGGGTGGACAAAAGTATTGGCACTGTTCGAAAAATCATGTGAAGCTTCTCTAATTTGTGTAATTAACAGCACCTGTAACTTACCTGTGGCACCTAACAGGTGTTGGCAATAACTAAATCACACTTGCAGCCAGTTGACATGGATTAAAGTTGACTCAACCTCTGTCCTGTGTCCTTGTGTGTACCACATTGAGCATGGAGAAAAGAAAGAAGACCAAAGAACTGTCTGAGGACTTGAGAAACCAAATTGTGAGGAAGCATGAGCAATCTCAAGGCTACAAGTCCATCTCCAAAGACCTGAATGTTCCTGTGTCTACCGTGCGCAGTGTCATCAAGAAGTTTAAAGCTCATGGCACTGTGGCTAACCTCCCTAGATGTGGACGGAAAAGAAAAACTGACAAGAGATTTCAACGCAAGATTGTGCGGATGTTGGATAAAGAACCTCCACTAACATCCAAACAAGTTCAAGCTGCCCTGCAGTCCGAGGGTACAACAGTGTCAACCCGTACTATCCATCGGCATCTGAATGAAAAGGGACTGTATGGTAGGAGACCCAGGGAGACCCCACTTCTTACCCCGAGACATAAAAAAGCCAGGCTGGAGTTTGCCAAAACTTACCTGAAAAAGCCTAAAACATTTTGGAAGAATGTTCTCTGGTCAGATGAGACAAAAGTAGAGCTTTTAGGGCAAAAGCATCAACATAGAGTTTACAGGAGAAAAAAAGAGGCATTCAAAGAAAAGAACACGGTTCCTACAGTCAAACATGGCGGAGGTTCCCTGATGTTTTGGGGTTGCTTTGCTGCCTCTGGCACTGGACTGCTTGACCGCGTGTATGGCATATGAAGTCTGAAGACTAACAACAAATTTTGCAGCATAATTTAGGGCCCAGTGTGAGAAAGCTGGGTCTACCTCAGAGGTCATGGGTCTTCCAGCAGGACAATAACCCAAAACACACTTCAAAAAGCACTAGAAAATGGTTTGAGAGAAAGCACTGGAGACTTCTAAGGTGGCCAGCAATGAGTCCAGACCTGAATCCCATAGAACACCTGTGGAGAGATCTAAAAATGGCAGTTTGGAGAAGGCACCCTTCAAATATCAGGGACCTGGAGCAGTTTGCCAAAGAAGAATGGTCTAAAATTCCAGCAGAGCATTGTAAGAAACTCATTGATGGTTACCGGAAGCGGTTGGTCGCAGTTATTTTGGCTAAAGGTTGTGCAACCAAGTATTAGGCTGAGGGTGCCAATACTTTTGTCTGGCCCATTTTTGGAGTTTTGTGTGAAATGATCAATGTTTTGCTTTTTGCTTCATTCTCTTTTGTGTTTTTTCATTTAAGACAAATTAAATGAAGATAATAATACCAAAGAATTTGTGATTGCAATCATTTTCAGGAAGAAACTGAATATTATCTGACAGAATTGCAGGGGTGTCAATACTTTTGGCCATGACTGTATGTATGTGTGTATGTGTATGTCCGGGATAGGCATCCGCACCGTCGCAGCTACAGCCACAAAATTTGGCACAGTCACACGTCTGGACCCCGAGAGCGTCATAGGCTATGTTGTGAGGCAAAATTTTAACCCCGCGTATTCCAATTCACCAAACAATTTTGCCGCTATCTACATAATGGGGAAAAAGTGAAAGGAAAAGTGTTGGAGGCAAATTGACAGCTGCCAGATGTGAACAAGGGGGACTTAGGCTATGTGCACACGTTTGCAGAAAATTTCTGCATGAAAACCGGACTCCTTCCCAGAAAACGCGCGATTTTGCCGTGATTTTTGCGCGTTTTTGACGCGATTTTTGTGCGTTTTTGCCGCGATTTTTTCCGGAGCATCCCCAGACACATAGAAAATAGCCAGAAATGCGGAATTTACCGTGAAATTAATGAGCATGCTGCGTTTTTTACCGCAAAGTGTTTTTTTCGCGGTAAAAAACGCATCAATATGCACATAAAGTGCAAAATGCATTAAAATGAATGGGAAGCTTCTTTTAGGTGTTTTTTGAGCGGATTTTTTGGTAAATCCGCTGGAAAAACACAACAAAAAACACTGTGTGTGAACACAGCCTTAAAGAATGAGAGCGATGGCGCCAAAGAGTATATACCGTACAGTTGCTAAGGTGGGGCCCTACACCAGCATAGAAGAGGGTTCTTCACGGTAAGAGCAGTGAGGCTCTGGAATTCTCTTCCTGAGGAAGGGGTGATGGCCAACTCACTGAATGAATGTAAGAAAAGAATGGATGCTTTTCTTGTGAGTAACAGTATAGAAGGTTACGAATAACAGAATATTATAGGTAGATGGTTGACCCAGCATAGGGGAAGGAATTTTTTTCCCTATGGAGAAAATTGGCTTCTACTCTGTGGGTTTTTGCCTTCCCCAGGATCAACAATGCAGAACAGCTGCACTAAAAACAGGCTGAACTAGATGGACATAAAGTCTTCCTTCAGCCTTCAGAACTATGTTACTATGTTACATGGGATACTCACCACACACTACCACGTGCTTCACCACATATACCGCCCTCAGCACACATTTCACCACACATACACCAACCTCGCCACATAAAAGTCGAGACACAAAAGTCGCCACTCAAAACTCGCCACGCTGTCCCAGAGCTGTTTAAAAGATGAAAAATGAGCTGTGATTGGTCGCTATCAGCAACAGTTTTCTTTGTAGACAGTTGTGGTAACTGAGGCCTATTATTCTTATCATTTCTATGGTGTTATCGTCCTTCTGTAAAGCTGGAAATAACACAATTTATTACCGTGCCAACACAGACCACCCTCTGACACAGACTGCAGGGGGAGCCCAGTATAATAATAATATAATAAATTTTATTTCTATAGCGCCGACATATTCCGCAGCACTTTACATTTCAGAGGGGACTTGTACAGACAATAGACATTACAGCATAACAATCACACAGATTATAACAAATACCAAGAGGAATGAGGGCCCTGCTCGCAAGCTTACAGTCTATGAGGAAAGAGGTAGACACGAAAGGTGGGTGGTAACAGTTGCCCTGATTGTATGGACCAGCCATAATGTTAAGTGTGTAACAGTACAGATGCAGAGGGCTAATGGATGCATAAAGCATGTGGGAACATGATGCGGGGAACCTGGTTATGGTAAAAAACTTTTGACTGTGACACATAGGGATAGATTAGGTTCATGTGTTGAGGTCTTGAAGACGGGAGATGGAGGTTCTGATTATTGAGGATGCTAACCTCAGGTCATCAGCAGAACGGAGGGCGCGGGTAGGATGGTATACTGAAACAAGGGAGGAGATGTAGGGTGGTGCTGAGCCATGAAGAGCTTTGTGGGTGAGGGTAATAAGTTTGTATGGGTAGCCAGTGTAATGACTGGCACAAGGTAGAGGCATCGGTGTAATGATTGGTGAGGAATATGATCCTGGCAGCAGCATTCAAGACAGATTGGAGGGGGAGAGTTTGGTAAGAGGGAGACCGATTAGAAGGGAGTTACAATAGTCGAGACGAGAATGAATAAGAGAAAGAGTTTTTGCAGAGTCAAAAGTAAGAAAAGGTCGAATTCTAGAAATGTTTTTGAGGTGCAGATAACAAGAGCGAGCCAGTGATCGGATGTGGGGGACAAAGGAAAGCTCGGAGTCAAGTATGACCCCAAGACAGCGGGCATGTTGCTGGGGAGTAATAGTAGAACCACACACGGAAATGGCAATGTCGGGTATAGGTACATTAGTAGAGGGAGGAAACACAAGGAGTTCAGTCTTTGACAGGTTCAGTTTCAGATATAATGAGGACATGATGTTAGGCACAGCGTTTAGACAATCGCTGGTGTTTTCTAGAAAGGCTGGTGTGATGTCAGGAGAAGAAGCGTATAATTGGGTGTCATCAGCATAGAGATGGTACTGGAAACCAAATCTACTGATTGTTTGACCAATAGGGGCAGTGTACAAGGAGAAGAGGAGGGGGCCTAGGACTGATCCTTGAGGAACCCCAACAGTAAGGGGAAGATGAGAGGAGGAGGAACCGGCAAAAGATACAGTAAAGGAGCAGTCAGAGAGATAGGAGGAGAACCAGGAGAGAACGGTGTCCTTGAGGCCAATGGAACGGAGCATAGTGAAGAGGAGCTGATGATCCACAGTGTCAAATGCTGCAGAGAGATCCAAGAGAATTAGCATGGAGTAATGACCATTTGATTTAGCTGTCAGTAGATCATTAGAGACTTTAGTGAGGGCAGTTTCAGTAGAGTGTAAAGAGCGGAAACCGGATTGGAGAGGGTCAAGAAGAGTTTTCTGAGAGATAGCGGATAAGACGGGAGTGGACCAGGCGTTCCAGTTTAGAGATGAAGGGAAGATTAGAGACAGGTCTATAGTTAGCGGCACAGTTTTGGTCGAGGGATGGTAACTAACGAACACAGCGACGCCGCACGCTCGGCGTCGCTGTGCTGATCGCTGGTGAAGCTGTCTGTGTGACAGCTCACCAGCGATCACATAGCGACTTACCAGCGATCCCGACACGTTGATATCGTTGTCGGGATCACTGGTGAGTCGCTATGTGTGACTCCAGCTTAAGACCAATGTTGTATTTCTGAAGAATAGGGTGAAAGTGATTCAGTGGCCAAGTGTCTCCTGATCTCAAACCAACCACACACCCATGGTGAGTCATGAAGAGACAAGTTGTCATCACTGTCCATCCAGCATCCAGGCAAAAAGAGCGCTCGTTTTTGAAGAAGGGGAAAAAAAAGACAGATTGTGTACTATGTCACCAACTTGTTCATTCCATGCCTAGAAAGACTTGGTGCTGTGCTTAAAAATCATGAAAACCCTACAAAATGCTAGATGCAGCTTTAGGGGGGGGGGAACTCATTTTTGCATCAACTAATTAATTTGAGTAAAACTGAAGATTTTGTAATTAAATTTATATTATTAACCTTACTTTTATGGTTTTATTAAAAAAATGTTCTATGAAACTGAATGTTGGCAAAATTTTAGAAATTGTTATTGTGTTCAGTGAGATATTACCGTATTTTAAGGATTATAAGACGCACTTTTTCCCCCCAAATTTAGGAGGAAAATGGGGGTGCATCTTATAATGCGTATATACCACCTTACCGGTACCGTTGCTGCAGGCTGGGATGATGGGGTGCCCGGTGGTGCTGCTGGGGTGTCTGGCGGGGCTGCAGCAGGGGGCTTTGCCGACACCCCGTGAAAGGCCAGAGACCCCGCAGCTCCATGGCCTCCCGCGCGGCGGACTCCAGGGAAATTGGCCGCCAGGGGGGCGGCGCATGCGCAGACGGAGATCTCGGAATCATCTCGGGAGATGAGATTTCAGCGCTGAAATCTCATGTCCCGAGATCTTGATGCAGAGATCTCAACCCGCACATGCGCCGCCCCCGGCCATCTTCCCGGTGTCCGCCGCACAAGAAGCCACGGAACCGCGGGGGCTCCGACCCCCCACAAAAAGTCAGAAGAGCCCCCTGCATCACCGAAAACCCCAGCAGCACCACTGGACACACCCGTAGCGCCAAACACCCTCGCAGCAACGGCACCTGCAGCGGTGCAGTGTACGCCGGGCACCCCCTGCGGCCTGCAGCATAACCCCACTCCTGCCTCCTCCAGCAGCAACCCTTGGACCCCGCTTCACCGCAGCCACCACCCCCCGGTAAGCAATAAGACTCATGGATTATAAAAAAGCACCACCATTTTATTAAAAAAAAGTTTTCCTATTTTCCTCCTCAAAATTTGGAGTGCATCTTATAATCCGGAGCGTCTTATAATCCGAAAAATACGGTAATTAAAATCTTACTGATCAAAGGGGGTGTACTCATTTATCCTGAGCAATGTTTATTAACATTTAAAAAACACAGAACATAATCACAGTTTATTTCCTGGTCACACAGGGTAAGATTAGATACACAGCTCAGCAGTCAGTATCACACAGGATAGGATTAGATACACAGCTCAGCAGTCAGTATCACACAGGACAGGATTAGATACACGGCTCAGCAGTCAGTATCACACAGGATAGGATTACTGATCAAAGGGGGTGTACTCATTTATCCTGAGCAATGTTTATTAACATTTAAAAAACACAGAACATAATCACAGTTTATTTCCTGATCACACAGGGTAAGATTAGATACACAGCTCAGCAGTCAGTATCACACAGGATAGGATTAGATACACAGCTCAGCAGTCAGTATCACACAGGACAGGATTAGATACACGGCTCAGCAGTCAGTATCACACAGGATAGGATTAGATACACGGCTCAGCAGTCAGTATCACACAGGAGAGGATTAGATACACGGCTCAGCAGTCGGTATCACACAGGATAGGATTAGATACACAGCTCAGAAGACAGTATCACACAGAATAGGATTAGATACACGGCTCAGCAGTCAGTATCACACAGGATAGGATTAGATGCACAGCTCAGCAGTCAGTATCACACAGGATACGATTAGATGCACAGCTCAGCAGTCAGTATCACTCAGGAGAGGATTAGATACACGGCTCAGCAGTCAGTATCACACAGGATAGGATTAGATGCACAGCTCAGCAGTCAGTATCACACAGGATAGGATTAGATACACAGCTCAGCAGTCAGTATCACACAGGATAGGATTAGATGCATGGCTTAGCAGACAGTATCACACAGGAGAGGATTAGATACACGGCTCAGCAGTCAGTATCACACAGGATAGGATTAGATACACGGCTCAGCAGACAGTATCACACAGGATAGGATTAGATACACGGCTCAGCAGATAGTATCACACAGGATAGGATTAGATACACAGCTCAGCAGTCAGTATCACACAGGATAGGATTAGATACATGGCTCAGCAGTCAGTATCACACAGGAGAGGATTAGATACACGGCTCAGCAGTCGGTATCACACAGAATAGGATTAGATACACGGCTCAGCAATCAGTATCACACAGGATAGGATTAGATGCACAGCTCAGCAGTCAGTATCACACAGAATAGGATTAGATACACGGCTCAGCAGTCAGTATCACACAGGATAGGATTAGATGCATGGTTTTTATGTGCAATATAATCATTATAATTTGTTATAGCTAACCACAGTTGGTTACTATGCCCAGGTAACGCCGGGCTCTTCAGCTAGTTCATTATATAGTGGAATGTGCTGAGAACAGCAAAACATAAAACTGATCAATGTAAATCAAACTTAATATCCATTGGAAGTCTGGGTTTAGGATGATACTCAAAATCAAAGTGAAAAATCAAATTACAGGCTGATCCACGTTCAGTGGAAATGCCCCAAGACCAGGAAATGATGTCAGTAGGGTGTGTGGCCTCCATGTGCATGCATGATCTCCCTACAATGCCTCCGCACGCTCCTGATGAGGCAGCAGATGTTCTCCTGAGGAATCTCCTCCCAGACCTAGAATAAACCTCCAGTCAACCCTTGGACAGTCTTTTGATGGATGGAACGAGACATGACGTCCCAGATGTGCTCAATTGGATACAGGTCTGGGGAACAGGCAGGCCAGTCCATAGCATCAATGCCTTCATTATGCAGGAACTGCTGACACACTTCAGCCCCATGTGGCCCAGCATTGTCATGCATCAGAAGGAACCCAGAGCCCACTGTACCTACCTATGGTCTCACAATGGGTCTGAGAATCACATCCCTGTACCAAATGGCAGTCAGGGTACATCTGGCTAGTACATGGAGAACTGTGCGACCCTCCAAAGAAATGCCTCCTCACACCATTACTGAACCACTGCCAAACCTGTTCATGCTGGATAATGTTGCAGGCAGCAGAACATTCTTTTGCGGCGTCTCCAGACTCTGTCATATCTGTAACATGTGCTTAGTGTGAACTTGCTCTCATCTGCGAAGCGCACAGGGTGCCAATGTCAAATTTGCCAATCCCCCTGCACGGTGTTGGTCTGCAAGCCCAACACCCACTTGTGGACGTCAGACCCTCATACCACCCTCATGGAGTCTGTTTCTGACAGTTTGAGCAGATACATGGAAGTTAGTGGCGTGCTGGAGCTCATTTTGCAGAACTCTGGCACGGCTCCTCTTGTTCCTCCTTGCACAAAGGAGGAGGTAGCTGTCCTGCTGCTGGGTTGTTGCCCTCCTACGGCCCATTCCACATCTTCTGATGTACTGGCCTTTCTTCTGGTATCTGCTCCATGTTCTGGACACTATGCTGAGAGACACAGCTACTCATGTCTCATGCTACTGTACAGTACCTCTAGGGGTGAGAGCAATGACAAAATGCAAAAGTGACAAACAACAGTCAAAAAGGATGAGAACAGAGAAATGGTCTGTGCTCACCTCTTGCAGAACCACTCCTTTACAGGGGTTATCTTGCTAATTGCCTATCATTTCTACCTATTGCCTGTTCCATTTGCACAACAGCAGGAGAAATTAGTTCACAATCAGTGTTGCTTCATAACTGGACAGGTGGCTTTCAAAGAAGTGTGACTGACTTGGAGTTACATTGTGTTGTTGAAGTGTTCCCTTTATTTTTGAAAAGTGTATTATTCCCTCATCTCCCTCGTCTAATATTCAAACATAATCCTCTCTATTATGCAGATCATCAAAGTTCTTATAACCACCGATCTTCTGTGGATGTCACTTCTGCAAATCCTTCTGTCTGCTCATGTAATCCAATTCAGTCGTGATGTTGAGATCGATGCTCTGTGGGGACCATACCCTATCCTAGCTACTAGGAAAAGAAGAAAGGGCTGTAGCCCAGGGTCCACTTACGCATTGGAACCCACATTGAGCTCCAGGTACTTCCACTCTCAAATAGGACATTGACGACATTAAACCCTTTGTTACATCAAGAAATCTTGATCTCCCTGCTTATAGAATGGCAAAGGGGCACATGGGACATCAGCACGGCGGCTCAGGTAGTGTACCAGCATAGGCAGCATGGCAACTGGCATCACGATGCAGATTGTTCATGGTGTCAAGAATGGAGTGGCTCTTGTGAAGTGTGATGTCACCAGAAGGTATGGAGCCTTCTCCATTAAGATGTAGAGTTCATAACAGTAAGTAACAAATGTGTATAATGGCATCCAAAAGGTATGATGTACTGCAGGATGGGACTTTATATAGAAAGGCAGAGAGCAGACGTGCTACAGGATGAAGATGTATGAAGGGGGCTGAAAGGGGTGATGGACTGCAGGATGGGCTCTATATAGAGAAGAGTAGTGATGTACAGCAGCATAGGGCAATATATTGAGGAGCTGATAGGAGTGATGTAATGCAGGATGGATGGGGTTGTATATATAGAGGAGAGGAGTGATGTACTGCAGTATCGAGTTAAAGGAAATGATGTACTGCAGGATAGTTCTGTATATAAAGGGAATGGGAGGATTGAGATATGGCAGGATGTGGCTGTATATAGAGAATAGGAGTGATGTACTGCATTATCAGGCTGATAGAAGTGATGTACCGCAGAATGGTCCTGTATATAAAGGGACTGGGAGGATTGAGATGCAGCAGGATGGGGCTGTATATAGAGGAGAAAAGTGGTGTACTACAGGATGGGGCTCTGTATACAGGAAATGAATGGTGTATTGCAGAATGGTGTGGCTGAGAGAAGGCTGATGTACTGAAGGAAGAGGCTGTATATATAGGTGCTCAGAAGAGTGATATACTAACAAAGGGTTATGTATTTAAAGGGGTTAAGATGAGTGAAGGACTGCAGGATGGAGCTGTATATTGAGGGGTCTAAGAAGAGTGAAATGGGAGGGTATACAGAAGAAATGAGATGAGTAATGTACTTCAGGTTGGCACTGTATATTCAGGATCTGAGAGTTCTGGCAGCATAGTTAGGGTTATTGTCCTGCTGGAATGTGAACCTATGCTCCAGTCTCAAGTCTTTTTCAGCCTCTAACAGGTTTTCCACCAGATTTTCCCTGTATTTAGTTTCATACATCTTTGCATCATCTCTTACCAGCTTTCCTGTCCCTGCTGAAGAAAAGCATCCCCACAGCATGATGCTGCCACCATCATATTTGATGGTGGGGATGGTGATTTCAGGGTGGTGTGCAGTGCACGTTGCCATGGTGAGGGGGAGTGACAACGCACATCCTCCCTCCCATCATTTGCGACGCATGCTGGCCCGCCCCGCCCCAACACGGCAAAGGAGTATTATGATGGGTAGCGCGTCAATTCACTAAGGATCCTCACTCCCATACATAAATATTCCCTGCCCTATTACTAAACCATGCCTCCTGCAAAACCAAGACGGTGAAACGCGCGTCGAGGCTCCAAGGTGTCCCTCCTGCACTTTAATTACGACATGTCTCACGTTTGACATTCACCTAAATAAACCTTTTGCCCTGAGACATGCTGGGATTCCGACACCCAGTCCTTAGCAGTTACATTCAGATCTAGCACCTATTTCAGATGCTTTCTCCAACATGAGTCTCTTATATGGCAGTAACACCTTCAGTATCCTGCCCTTTAATCTATACTGCTATCTGATCCAACTAGCTCAATTTACTGATACTTGCATCTCCTCATACCCGCATATTATTATTTCCACACATATGTGCAGGCTTTTGCCGGGTGACAGCTGTGTTTTCTCCCCGATGTGATACTCTCTGCTCCATTTTTTTCCACATTGGTCTTTTAGGTGATTCATCGCTCACCTTATTACTTGTCATTGTTAGTTATTTATGCTTAATAAAATTTAATATTTTTTGCTAAACCCTTTATGTTGGATTTTGTTTTATCTTCTACAATTTAGAACTTATTACTTGTTAGCTTTGGATCTGGCAACGCAGAAATCCTAATTTTTGTCGGTCGTATGCTGTAGCTTAGGAGTATGCTCCACTCAGCCGAGTGGATATCTTTGTAAGTTTATATACAGTAATGGTGTGCAGTATTAGTTTGCCGCCACACATAGCATTTTGCATGTAGCCCAAAAAGTTCTACTTTATTCTCATCAAATCTTAGGGTGCCATCCTCAGCGGCAAGGTAACGCCAATGAGGGTTAATCCACTTCCCTTACCCCTCTAGTTTTTTCCTATATATGCAAATTTTGGGACATTTCCTTGAATCTATATTTTACATATATATTCTATGGTTATTTTATTTGTATTGAATTAAAAGTTTATTTTTCATGTTTTTTTTCTGTTTGGTTATACTCAAGAAAACACACAAAACAACGTCACCACATTCAAACAAGCAACACTCACATTCAAGTTGTCCCTAACCTCTGCTAAACAGGACTGCTTCACAGACCTCCTATGTTCTTTATCCCACAACCCCAAACAGTAATTCAACACTTTTAACTCCTATTATCCATCCATTATTGCTTTCTATGACCTCCCTCATCTTTGCAGAAGGCTTTGTCACACATTTCAAAAACAAGATCAAGCAAACCAGGCAAGTTTTTACTGCTCAACCACCACAACCCCTATGTATAATAGACAACTGCCCCTACCCCATGAGCTTCCTCTCCACCATCACTGAAGGACAGCTTATTCATCTTCTCTCCAAATCACACTTCAACACTTATGCATTTGAGCCCATTGCAACCTCATCACTACACTTATCACAGCTCTAACCCATTTCTTCAACCTATCGTTAACTTCTGGTACCTTCCCTTCTGCTTTCAAAAATGCCACAATCACCTCAATCCTGAATATACCATCCCTCGACCTGACCTCTATGTCCAGCTAACGTCCCATATTGCTGTTCCTATTTAGCTTGAAACTCCTTGATCAGCATGTCCACAGTGAACTTTCCTCCCACCTTTCATCTAATTCACTAATTGGCAACCTACAGTCCAGGTTACATCCCCACACACCACTGAAACTGCCCTGACCAAATTAATGCCAAAGCCAACAAACATCTCTATACTCCTCCTTGTAGAACTGCCCTCTGCCTTTGGCAAAGACAACCACTCCCTCCTACTACAGATCCTCACTTTCCTTAGCATCAAAGACCTTGCCCTATCCTGAATCTCTTCTAACCTCACTAACTGCACATTTATCTTCTAACCTCACTAACTACACATTTATCTTCTCGAATTCTTACACTACCTCCTCTTCCCTCCAGCTCTCTGTTTGATCTTGAGAACCCACCTTCTCCATCTAAACCTTTGGTCTGGGACAAATGTTAAAGTCATATGGCTTCCACAACCACCTATATGTTGATGACACTCAGATCTACCTGTTTGGCCCAGATTTCACTTCTCTGCTGTTCAGAATCCTGGAGTGTCTATCAGCCATATCCTCCTTCTTCTCATCACGCTTCCTAAAGCTCATTGGGGAAAAACTGAACTCATCATCATTCTTCCAACTCGCCTATCTTCTCTACCTGATCTGTCTATCACAATAATTAACAACATGATTTCTGCTGTACCTAAAGTCCACTTCCTCAGAATAACCCTTGATTCTTCCCTGTCCTTCACACCAAACATCCAAGTTTTTACGACCTCCTGCCAGCTGTAACTCAAAAATATTTGCAGAATCCGTCCTTTCCTTAATGCAGAATCTAGTGAAATGTTAGCACATTCCCTCATCATCTCCTACCTCGACTACTGCAATACCCTCCTTTCTGGCCTCCCTGCTAACAATCTAGCACCTCTCCAGTCTGTCCTTAACCCCGCTGCCCGACTAATCCACCTCTCTTCCCACTATTCTTCCACTTGTCCCCTCTACAAATCCCTTCACTGACTCCCAATTACCCAGCATAACCAGATCAAAATACGAACATTGGCCTACAAAACCGTCCAATCTGTCTCCTCCTTTTATCTCCGAGCTAAACTACCAATATCTTCCCACACCTAATCTCTGGTCCTCCCAAGATCTCCTCTCCTCCACACTCGTATGTCCCTCACTCAATCGCCTACAAGACTTCTCCCGATTATCCCCCATCTTCTGGAATACTGTGTCTCAAGACGTCCGAATATCCACCACTATTTATGAAACCTTCAAACAGAACCTGAAACCTATCTATTAAAGAAAACTACAGTCTGCAATGACCCTGTTGCAAGCTCCCAACCACAGTAGGTGCTGTAACCCCACAACCTACAGCCTCCTTCTCATTATCCTGTAGAGTGGAGTCCCGCTAGGGCTGGGTCCCCTTCCCTCTGTGCCAGTATGTCATTGTTAGTTTGTTCTCTGTAATTTATATTGTATTTTGTACGTAACTGTCACAGGGTCCTTCTCTGGTATCACACAATCAACAGAGCAAGCGAAGAGTGAACAATTCAAAGACCTTTATTCAGGCAAAAATACGAAAACAGTGGCAGGGGTAGGTCGGCCTGGGGAGCCTATGGTTCTTCTTGTCGAGACAGTCCATCAGCGTTCTGGTGTTGGCTTCCTCGCTTGTATTGGATGGAGAAGCTGTAGGGTTGTAAGGACAAGCTCCACCGCAGCAATCTTCCATTGTCCCTTGATACGCGATTCAGCCATGTGAGGGGGTTGTGGTCTGTAACAATTGTAAAGTCTCTGCCATACAAGTAGGGCTGCAATTTTTTTAGCGCCCATACGATGGCAAGGCACTCCTTTTCAATAGTGGCATATTCAACTTCCCGATCCAGTAGTTTCCGACTGGCAAAAGCAACAGGATGTTCTTCTCCGGCGGCGTTCACTTGGCTAAGTACTGCCCCAATCCCAAAGGTGGATGCATCTGTCTGCACGAGGAACCTGCGTTTATAATCCGGGGCAGCCAAGACAGGAGCAGTGACGAGGGCAGTCTTTAACGCTGAAAAGGCATCCTCGCAAGCCGTCGTCCATGTGACATTCCTAGGCATGTTCTTGCGGGTCAGGTCGGTTAGGGGCTTGGCCAAGGTGCTGAAATTAGAAACAAATTTGGGATAGTAACCAGCAGTTCCTAAAAACGCAGGTACCTGCTTTTTTGTCTGGGGTCTACACCAGTTGCTAATGGCTTCCACCTTGGCAGGCTCAGGCCTTAGTGTCCCACCCCCTACTCTATGCCCGAGGTACTGCACCTCAGTCATCCCTATTGGGCACTTATCAGGGCGAATGGTCAGTCCTGCAGTAAGGATACAGTCCAGCACTATGCCCAAGTGTTTAAGATGTTCCTCCCAGGTTGTGCTAAAAATGGCGATGTCGTCTAAGTAAGCACAGGCAAAGTCCTGACATTGTTGTAACAGTCGATCCACCAGTCTCTGGAAAATAGCGGGGGCAGTTTTCATCCCAAAGGGCATTCTCAGGAACTCATAAAGCCCAAATGGAGTAATGAAGGCTGAGCGCTCCCGAGCGTCCTCCGTTAGGGGTATCTGCCAGTACCCCTTGCTCAAGTCTAATGTGGTCACAAATTGGGCACTGGCCAGACGATCCAATAGATCATCAATCCTGGGCATGGGATAAGCATCACTCTTGGTGGCATCATTTAGTCGTCTGTAATCAACGCAGAATCGTGTTGTACCATTCTTCTTGGGGACCAGGACGACAGGAGAGGCCCAAGAACTGTGAGATGGCTGAATAACTCCCAGTTGTTTCATCTCCTCCTTATCAAGCCTTGAACAGCCTCTGGAACCCGGTAGGCAGCCTGCTGGATGGGGCGTTGTCCGGGGGGTTCCACATGGTGACTGGTGAGAGTAGTCTTCCCCGGCTTTGAGGAGAAAGCAGCAGCCCTCCGCCTTAGTACGGCGACAATATCGTCCTTTTGTATATCCGATAAATGGGAGCCCAGGGGCACTTGTTCCAGTGATCCTCCCGCTTGGGCAACCTGGAGGAGATCTGGGAGATAGTCGGCGGCGGCGGTTTCACTAGGGGGGTGGCAGACAGCTAGAACAGGCAGAGATCGGTCGTGGTAGTCTTTCAGCATGTTAATGTGGACGGCTTTGTGTCGTCGACCACTAGAGTCCAGGGCAATAACATAGTTAGTGTCATTAATTTTCTTGACAACCTGATAAGGGCCTTCCCACACTGCTTGAAGCTTGTTGGCAGGGGAAGCACTAATCATGAGCACTTGCTGTCCTTCCATAAATTCCCGGTTCCTGGCATTACGGTCATACCAGGTTTTTTGTCTGGACTGGGCCATTCGCTGATGTTCTTTAGCGAAGGTAGCTAGCTGGGCGAGATGGTCTCTGAGCTCTAGAACATAGGGAACGATGGGCATTCCGGTATCTGAGATGTCTCCCTCCAAATGTTCTTTCAGAAGAGTGAGAGGCCCACGGACCTGCCGGCTAAGCAGTAGTGGACTCTTGGGGAACCTCCCGATAGGCGAAGAGGAGATGTGGCAGGTACTTTTCCCAGTCTTTTTCAACGTCAACAAAAGCCCTCAGCATATTTTTTAGGGTTCCATTAAAGTGTTCACATAGTCTGTTGGTCTGCGGGTGGTATGGGGTGGTGCGAATGGCTCGAACACCACAGGTATGCCATAGGGACTGGACCAGATCTGACATGAACTGAGTGCCTTGATCCGACAATATTTCACTAGGAAACCCTACCCGGGTAAAGATGGTAACAAGGGCCTCGGCTACCTTTACTGCTGTAATACTGGACAGGGCCACAGCTTCAGGATACCTAGTGGCATAATCCACCACGGTCAGGATATATTTTTTCCCTGACCTGCTGGGGTGGGCCAGAGGACCTATGATGTCGACGGCTACACGTTGAAATGGTTCCTCAATTATGGGCAGGGATTGCAGGGGTACCTTATGTCGAGCTCCTGGATGCCGCATTCGCTGGCACACATCACAGGTGCGGCAATAATGGGCTACCGACTGCGAGACGCCCGGCCAGTAAAAACTTTGGGTGAGTCTCTTTTCAGTCCTTTTTCTCCCTTGATGCCCAGCCAAGGGGATGTCATGGGCCAGTTGAAGTAGCTGTGCCCTGTACTTCTGAGGGACAATGAGTTGCCTGGTCGTTGCGTCAGGGTTGCCCTGGTCACTGCCCTTTGTTACACGATAATACAGTCCATTTTCTCGAGTGAAGCCATCCCCATTATCTCCCATGTGACCAGTTTCTGCCTTTCGCCTAAGGGCTGCTAAGGTAGTGTCACCCTCTATTTCTCTCCTAAACTCCTCTCTGTCCCAAGACTCTCCCAATGTAGTAGCAGCGAAAGTATTGCTTACCGACTCTGATGCGGTTCGTGGTGGTTGCTCCCCGGTGGGGTCCGGATGACGTAGTGCTTGTAGGGCCTGTAGTCGGGTGACTGCTCCCACAAATTGGCACTGTAACTCCCCAATGTCGTTCCCAAGGAGGATATCTGCAGGAAGTCTTCCCATAACTCCAATCCAACACAGTTTTTCTCGACAACCATAATCCAAACGCACAGAAGCTCTCTGTATATATTTGCGGGCACCGCCCACCAGGACAATGGGAATTCCCGGACCCTGGTAAATTGCCTCGGGTCGAACCACACGGGGGTCAGCGATAGTCAAGAATGCCCCCGTGTCTCTAAATCCTGACACTTTGTATCCATCAATAAAGACATCCTGCAGGTGGCGTTGCCGTTGCTCTGAGTAGCTAAAGGACAGAGGCCGGAGTCCGTACACTCCAGGAGGGGTATCTATGGTGCCGTGGTCGGTGGTCCACTCTGGTGGGGGTGGTGGTAGCTCTTCCTCAGGTGTGGTGGAATGTACAAGATGCACTGGACGAGGTGGGGCTGCGTGGGGCTCCCTCCGAATCCTGGAGGGACAGTCAGACTGCAAATGTCCAGGTTGCCCACACCCATAACACCTCCTCTCTGTGATACCCCCAGGTCGTGGTCGGAACTGTTGGGGCCTAGGATTGTGAGGCGTGATTGTCATCAGCTTGCGACTAGGTGAAAGGGCAGATATAATTGGAGGGGGACGGGGCGCGGGAGCAGGCCGTGGTTCATTGTCCAGAAGCCTCCTCCATTGCAGCTGGATAGTAAGGGCTTCATCGGCCAGGGCTGCAGCTCTATACACGGTACACGGCGTGCGCTCCCGGACCCATTCCCGTACCTCTGCAGGGCACTTGGCAAGAAATTGTTCTATAAGGAACGCCTGTATAACATCTTCCACAGTAAAGGCGTTTTCTGCTTCCAGCCATCTCCGACATACCTCGGACATCTTATGTGCATACATCCTAAACGATCCCCCCGTGGTGCATGGGAGGTCTCGGAACTTGGCCCTATATGAGTCTGGGGTGATAGCATGGTAATCCAGGATAGTCCGCTTTACAATGTTATAATCCTGATTCTGCAGTGCATCAATGGTTCGGTAAGCCTCCGCCAAGCTTCCGTTCAGGAGCCCCACTAACAAAAGCATCCAGCTAGAGTGGGGCACCTCCATCACAGCACACTGCAGCTCAAAGTCTTTGAAGAACCCCTCCACATCTCCAGAAGCCTCATCAAATGGCTTAAACTCTGTCCGGGTGATCCGTACAGGCTCCTGGATTGTTGGGGTTACACTCCACATTGCGCTACTCCCTTTTTCAAGCTCCATTGCTTCCTGTCTCCGCTGTGCCCGGCGGGCAGCCTCCTCCTTGTACTCCTGAGAGACGCCGGGACCCAGAACTGCCATCTCTTCTTCATACCACACCAACCACTGGCTTTTCTGGATGGAGATCCCTGTCTCCAGTGCTCATCCTTCAGACATCTGGGAGGAGGTGGCCGGGCTAGCGCCCACCAGTAGATCGTATTAAGGCCTCTTTAGTCAGTCCCTGGTAGTTCAGGCCCAGGTCTCTGGCTCTCTCCGGTAAACTGCATACAGTCCAATTTCTGCACTCACTCTGTGGGTGGTTCTCCATTGGGTGACGCTCTGTTGATCCCACCGCTGCCACCAGTTGTCACGGGGTCCTTCTCTGGTATCACACAATCAACAGAGCAAGCGAAGAGTGAACAATTCCAAGACCTTTATTCAGGCAAAAATACGAAAAGGTCCATATTCAGTCCACCACACAAAGGATAAGATAGTCCAGAATAAGAATGCAGTCCAGTATCAGGATAAAATGTCCAGGGAAACGAGATTTCAAAACTCTAGCACCAGAGGATAAAAATGGGTCCTTCTCTCTGAAATGTAGCCTTTTCACCATCTTGTCTCTACCGGAACTGACTTGTCCAGCTGCCGTTCTTCCCCCCCAACCCCTTCCTTGTCCAGGGGTAGTCCAACAATTTGCCTCCCAGAGGAGAACAAAAGGCCTTAGGGATTAAAGCACTACAGGGGGTCACCAAGAGACAGATACAGTGAGGCTGTAGGCTTACAATGTAATAAGAAAAACACTATGAAAATAACTGGAATTGTTAAAAATAGGAATATACAAAAAATGACATCCACATAACATATCACAACATCACAGTAACCCCTTCTCATGTACAGCTCCATGGAATCATTATCAGCAGGGCAACTGCACTTCTACTTTCTAGACTAAACAAGCCTCCAGCACTAATGAGCAGCTCTGTCACTATGCAATGTACTGTACACAGAAGGCCGTAGTGTAGTCGGGGTAAAGGGCCTGTCATACTAAGCAATACCGCTAGCAATATCGCTATAACGTCACTGGTTTTTGTGATCTTATAGCGATATCGCTATGTCTGATACTTACCTCCGACCGCTCCCCCCGCTGCTCATCGCTGATCGTGCGAGAACGTCCTGGACCGTTTCTCGTTGTCAGCTTCCTGCTGTGACGACGAGCGACGCGTGGACGCAGGCGGGAGGACGTCAGGATCGCCTTGTCTGACAGGTAAGTAACGACCCCAGAGATGTCGCTGGTGAGATCTGCCTGTGTGGCAGCTCACTAGCGACCACTTAGCGATGCACCAGCGATCCTGACCGCGTCATATCGCTGGTTGGGATCGCTGGTACATCGCTAAGTGTGACAGTACCCTTAGACACAGCTCTTCTAGATCTGCAGCAGAGATAACTATGACTTTATCATAACTGCTGCACCCAATATACCAAATGTCACAGAGCTGGAACCAAGGTCTCTGTGCCTACAACATGCTGCTATCAGATTTCACCTGATAACAGATTCCCTTTAAGGAAATAAAAAGTTTGTAACATAGAAAAAATGTCTCATTTCATGAGCTTCTCACTTGGAATAAATTTCTCCAAATATTCGAACCACTGACGTAGAGTTGAGTCTCCAAACATGTAGATGTTTTTCCCTTTCAGGCAGGCGAGAGCATCCGCAGGCAAAGGGAAGTGACGGCCCAAGCAAGAAAGTGATGTCCACTTATCAGCGTAATAGAACCCAGAAGGCTGCGGAGAGTCTTGACCACGTCTGCAGATGGAGAGGTTGGAGGTAAGTCCTACAAGACAATGGAGTAAAAAAAAAGAGAGAGAGATTTGAGGAAAGATCATTAAAATGATTAACTGATAAAGGCTGACACAAAAAAAAACATCCAGTCTACTGTATAAACTCTACTACGTACATGGCATATACCACAAGATGCAGAGTCTATTGCAAGAGTCGAACTAGAAGCCGATCTTAAAAGAGATCTCCCTCTTATTGAAGATATTGTAATACATACAGGAGAAATGCAGTAACTATACACTGTACTTGTAGATAGTGAATATTATCACGGTATACTGAATAGTGTTTTAGTAGTTATATTCCACATAGGAGCGGTACTATAGTAGTTATATTCTTGTACATAGGGGGCAGTATTATAGTAGTTATATTCTTGTACATAGGGACAGTATTATAGCAGTTATATTCTTGTACATAGGAGCAGTATTATAGTAGTTATATTCCTGTATATAGGGGCAGTATTATAGTAGTTATATTCTTGTATATAGGGGGCAGTATTATAGTAGTTATATTCTTGTACATATGGGGCAGTATTATAGTAGTTATATTCTTGTACATAGGGGGCAGTATTATAGTAGTTATATTCTTGTACATAGGGGGCAGTATTATAGTAGTTATATTCTTGTACATAGGGGGCAGTATTATAGTAGTTATATTCTTGTACATAGGGGGCAGTATTATAGTAGTTATATTCTTGTATATAGGGGGCAGTATTATAGTAGTTATATTCTTGTACATAGGGGGCAGTATTATAGTAGTTATATTCTTGTACATAGGGGGCAGTATTATAGTAGTTATATTCTTGTACATAGGGACAGTATTATAGCAGTTATATTCTTGTACATAGGAGCAGTATTATAGTAGTTATATTCCTGTATATAGGGGCAGTATTATAGTAGTTATATTCTTGTATATAGGGGGCAGTATTATAGTAGTTATATTCTTGTACATATGGGGCAGTATTATAGTAGTTATATTCTTGTACATAGGGGGCAGTATTATAGTAGTTATATTCTTGTATATAGGGGCAGTATTATAGCAGTTATATTCTTGTACATATGGGGCAGTATTATAGTAGTTATATTCTTGTATATAGGGGCAGTATTATAGTAGTTATATTCTTGTACATAGGGACAGTATTATAGTAGTTATATTCTTGTATATAGGGGGCAGTATTATAGTAGTTATATTCTTGTACATATGGGGCAGTATTATAGTAGTTATATTCTTGTACATAGGGGCAGTATTATAGTAGTTATATTCTTGTACATAGGGACAGTATTATAGTAGTTATATTCTTGTATATAGGGGGCAGTATTATAGTAGTTATATTCTTGTACATATGGGGCAGTATTATAGTAGTTATATTCTTGTATATAGGGGCAGTACTATAGTAGTTATATTCTTGTACATAGGGGCAGTATTATAGTAGTTATATTCTTGTACATAGGGACAGTATTATAGTAGTTATATTCTTGTACATAGGAGCAGTATTATAGCAGTTATATTCTTGTACATATGGGGCAGTATTATAGTAGTTATATTCTTGTACATAGGGACAGTATTATAGCAGTTATATTCTTGTATATAGGGGGCAGTATTATAGTAGTTCTATTCTTGCATATAGGGGCAGTATTATAGTAGTTATATTCTTGTACATAGGAACAGTATTATAGTAGTTATATTCTTGTATATAGGGGGCAGTATTATAGTAGTTATATTCTTGTACATAGGGGCAGTATTGTAGTAGTTATATTCTTGTACATAGGGGCAGTATTATAGTAGTTATATTCTTGTACATAGGGAGCAGTATTATAGTAGTTATATTCTTGTACATAGGAGCAGTATTATAGCAGTTATATTCTTGTACATATGGGGCAGTATTATAGTAGTTATATTCTTGTACATAGGGACAGTATTATAGTAGTTATATTCTTGTATATAGGGGGCAGTATTATAGTAGTTATATTCTTGCATATAGGGGCAGTATTATAGTAGTTATATTCTTGTACATAGGAACAGTATTATAGTAGTTATATTCTTGTATATAGGGGGCAGTATTATAGTAGTTATATTCTTGTACATAGGGGCAGTATTATAGTAGTTATATTCTTGTACATAGGGAGCAGTATTATAGTAGTTATATTCTTGTACATAGGAGCAGTATTATAGCAGTTATATTCTTGTACACATGGGGCAGTATTATAGTAGTTATATTCTTGTACATAGGGGCAGTATTATAGTAGTTATATTCTTGTATATAGGGGGCAGTATTATAGTAGTTATATTCTTGTACATAGTGGCAGTATTATAGTAGTTATATTCTTGTACATAGAGAGCAGTATTATAGTAGTTATATTCTTGTACATAGGAGCAGTATTATAGTAGTTATATTCTTGTACATAGGAGCAGTATTATAGTAGTTATATTCTTGTACATAGGAGCAGTATTATAGTAGTTATATTCTTGTACATAGGAGCAGTATTATAGTAGTTATATTCTTGTACATAGGTGCAGTATTATAGTAGTTATATTCTTGTACATTGGAGGCACTATTATAGTAGTTATATTCTTGTACATAGGGGGCACTATTACAGTAGTTATATTCTTTTACATAGGGGGCAGTATTATAGTAGTTATATTCTTGTACATAGGGGCAGTATTATAGTAGTTATATTCTTGTACATATGGGCAGTATTATAGTAGTTATATTCTTGTACATAGGGAGCAGTATTATAGTAGTTATATTCTTGTACATCGGAGCAGTATTATAGTAGTTATACTCTTGTACATAGGAGCAGTATTATAGTAGTTATATTCTTGTACATAGGGGCAGTGTCACGGTCCCCATGCCTCCTGTCACGGTCCCCAGGCCTCCTGCCGTGCACCTCACCGGACCCTCCGTTGCGCATGCTCGTACTTACCTCGCGCTGCAGCCTCGCTCCCTCCAGCCCCGGCCTCGGAGTCCTCCTCTGACCAGCCCGTGGCCGGTGACGTCATTACATGCCCTGCGCATGCACCGTAGGCCGCGGCCGGCTCACTGTTACTGATCTTATCTCCGGCAGTGCCCTGACCCGGTAGCACCGCCGGACCAATGGGGGCACAGCTGCGTCTATATCAGGCCGCCCTCCCATAGTGGAGGCGCCTGATCGTTGTTGTTCTACAGCATTCTAGGTCCTGTGGTCGCCGTGCAATAGGCTGCCACCCACTGTTTACGTTGTGCTTCCTTGCAGACCTGCTGTCTGACTCCAGTCCTGCCTTCCGTGTCCATACCTGCTGTCTGACTCCAGTCCTGCCTTCCGTGTCCGTGCCCGCTGTCTGACTCCAGTCCTACCTTCCGTGTCCGTGCCCGCTGTCTGACTCAAGTCCTGCCTTCCGTGTCCGTGCCCACTGTCTGACTCCAGTCCTGCCTACCTGTGTCGGTACCTGCTTTCTGACTCCAGTCCTGCCTATGTCCGCACCTGCTGTCTGACTCCAGTCCTGCCTAACCGTGGTGCCACCTGCTGTCTTATTCCAGTCCTCCCTACTCGTGTCTACTTAGGCAGTCCCACTTCATTCCCGCTCTCCTGTTTTCATCTCGGCACTCCATTCCGAGCCGTCCCTCTTGGTACCGGCCACCGTGGCATTCGAACCCCTGGACCTGCTCCTAATGGTCCCTGTATAGGGGTCGGGTCCACCTGGTTGCTCGTCCGGGGCCCCTCGGTGCCACGGTCCAGAGGGTCCACTCCGGGAATCCCGCCTTGTCTAGCGAGGAGCTAACAGTACGATCAGGCCATGGATCCCGCCGGTATTTCAGCTCCCGGTCAAAAAGAGTTGCTCTTTTTACGGGAGAACCAGGAGCGCATCATGACGGTAATGAAGTCCATGGAGTCCCACTTGTCTGCCCTTCAGGCTGCCAATCCGGGGAATGCTGTCCAACTGGTCAGCCTCCAGCAGGAACTGGGCCAGCAGCGTGACGCTCAGTCCCATATCCTGTCTTATATGGCCTCGGTAGACAACCGTTTGGGGGACCTCCAGTCCGCCGCTGCAGCCTTGGCCGCCATCCCCGGTCCCGCTTCGTTTCCCTCTCCTCGCCTTGCCAAACCACCCCGGTACAGTGGAGACCCCAAACAGTGTAGAGGGTTCTTAAACCAATGTAGCCTGGATTTCGAGCTTCAGCCTCACCAGTACCCCTCCGATAGGGCCAAGGTCGCCTTTATCATGTCCCATCTGGAGGGGGAGGCCTTATCCTGGCTAAACCCTCTCTAGGAAAGGGATGATCCCATGGTCTCTAATATTCTGGTTTTTCTGGACACCTTTCGTTAGGTGATTGATGAGCCAGGACGGGTAGCCTCTCTTATTGAGTCGCTTTTCAACCTTCACCAGGGCACCCTGACAGTTGGTCAATATGCCATCCGGTTCCGCACCATGTCTTCCGAATTAGGTTGGAATAATGCGGCATTGGTCGGAGCCTTTTGGCGTGGATTGTCGGGCAGGATAAAGGATGAATTGGCAGGTTGGGATACTCCCACCACTCTTGAGGACCTCATCTCCCTGGCCACTCGAATAGACCTCCGGTTCCAGTAGCGTGCCCGGAAATGAGCGAGGGACAGGAGACCCATCAGGCCAGTCCCGACCGCTAATCGGTCCTTTAGTCCACGACCGGCTGGTTCTATTCACACTCCGCCTCCCGAGCCCATGCAGGTAGACCGGGTCCGGATGGCAGAGAGACGTCAGAAAGAAAGACGGGAGCAGGGTCTCTGTCTTTATTGTGGAGGAGCATCCCACTTCATCCGCTCTTGTCCTGAGAGATCGGGAAACTCTTCCACCTAGGCCAGGTAAGAGAGGCCTTTCTAGGTGATAATGATTCCTCTCAAGCTCTCACATTATCTGTTCTTTTACTTTCAGGAGAGAGACGTGGGTCCGAGGTGGCCTACGTGGATTCGGGCTCTGCAGGTAACTTCATCCGGCGTGAAGTAGTGGACAAGTATCGGATTCCCGTGGTTACTTTGAGGAACCCTCGTGTGATTGTTTCCGTTGACGGCAGACCGCTACGAGAACCCATTACCACGGTCACGGAGGAGGTTGTTTTGCAAGTCGGCGCCCTCCACCGAGAGAAAGTGGCCTTCTACGTGTTGCCCGATCTGTCTCATGCCATTCTACTTGGTCTTCCGTGGCTACGTACTCATCAGCCGGTACTCAACTGGTCGTCCGGGGAGGTTTTGCGCTGGGGAGACCAGTGTCAAGGTCGCTGTCTGAATCCTATTCGTCCGGCCGTTCCCGCACGTCCACCTCGGGAGCTCTCGGGGCTTCCTTCAGCCTATTGGTCCTATGCAGACGTCTTTGACAAGAAGGAGGCGGAGGTCCTGCCACCACACCGGTCCTTCGATTGTTCAATCGAGTTAATCCCTGGTTCCATTCCTCCTAGGGGTAGGATTTATTCACTGTCTCCCGCAGAAACCGCAGGAATGTCTGAGTACGTCAAAGAGAACCTCGCCAAGAGATTTATTCGGAAGTCTTCCTCCCCCGCAGGAGCCGGTTTCTTCTTTGTTAAAAAGAAGGACGGTTCGCTGCGCCCATGCATCGACTATAGAGGTTTAAGCAACATCACTGTCAAGAACCGGTACCTACTCCCACTCATCCCGGAGTTGTTTGACCGTCTCAAAGGGGCACAGATCTTCTCCAAATTGGACCTCAGAGGGGCATACAACCTCATCCGAATCCATGCCGGCGATGAATGGAAGACCGCCTTTAACACCCGTGACGTCACTTTGAGTACCTGGTGATGCCATTCGGTCTGTGCAATGCTCGGGCTGTGTTCCAGGAGTTCGTCAATGAGATCTTTCGGGATCTCCTGTACTCCTGTGTGGTAGTATACTTGGATGACATCCTTGTCTTCTCCTCAGATCTTCCATCCCATAGGAGAACTGTCCGCCTGGTTCTTCAGCGTCTTCGGGAGAATCGTTTGTATGCCAAGATGGAGAAATGCCTGTTCGAGCAAACCTCACTACCATTTCTGGGCTACATTTTCTCTGACGCCGGTCTGCAGATGGACCCCGAGAAACTGTCCGCCATTCTCAAATGGCCCCGCCCCGTCGGCTTAAGAGCCATCCAACGTTTCCTCGGGTTCGCCAACTACTACAGGCAGTTTATTCCGCACTTTTCCTCACTCTCCAAACCAATCTCCGCCTTTACCCGTAAGGGGACCTCTTCAAATTCCTGGACGCCAGAGACCGAGGAGGCCTTCCAGTCGCTAAAACGGGCTTTTTCCATGGCTCCTGTGTTGTCCCGTCCTGAGAGCAGCAAACCTTTCATGTTGGAGGTGGACGCTTCCTCGACAGGAGCTGGGGCAGTCTTATCCCAGAAGACTGCTTCGGGTCGCCTACGCCCCTGTGGATTCTTCTCCAAAGCTTTCTCCTCATCCGAGTGCAATTACTCGATTGGCGACCGCGAGCTTTTGGCCATCAAATTGGCATTGGAGGAGTGGCATCACCTTCTGGATGGAGCTGTCCACCCGTTTGTTATTTACTCAGACCACAAGAACCTGGCCTACCTTCAGTCCGCCCAGAGACTTAATCCTCGACAGGCCAGATGGTCCTTATTTTTCGCTCGCTTTGATTTTGAGCTTCACTTTCGCCCGGGGGACAGAAACACCAAAGCCGATGCCCTATCCAGAGTCTTTCAACGAACTGAGGTTGGGGAGGAACCTTCCCACATCATCGAGCCCACGAAGATTATCACTGTGACACTGTTGACTCTGCTTTCTCCACCTCCAGGCAAGACTCTCATGCTGGAGAATGCCAAAACCAGAGTTCTGCTGTGGGGGCATTCCTCCCGATTGGCTGGTCATGCCGGAATTGGGAAGACCCTTGCTCTCATATCTCGGTATTATTGGTGGCCAACTCTCCGCCAAGATGTGACGGACCTTGTTGCCTCCTGTTCCTCCTGTGCTAGGAATAAGACACCACATCGGTCTCCGTTTGGTCTACTGCTTCCTTTGCCGTCACCTTGGGAGAATATTGCCATGGACTTTATCACTGATCTGCCCCGCTCTTCAGGCTGTATGGTGATTCTAGTGGTTGTGGACCACTTTTCCAAAATGGCACATTTCATTCCTTTGAGTGGTCTTCCTTCTGCACCTGAATTAGCCAAGATTTTCGTCCATCAGATTTTCAGGCTTCACGGCCTACCTCGACGGATTGTGTCTGATCATGGAGTCCAGTTTACTGCTAAGTTTTGGAGAGCGCTTTGTAAACTTCTGGATATATCCCTGGATTTTTCATCTGCCTATCATCCGCAGACCAATGGGCAAGTAGAGCGAACCAACCAGACGTTGACTACATACCTTCGGCATTTCTCCAACTCCCATCAGAATGACTGGGTTGATCTGCTTCCATGGGCGGGGTTCGCCTACAACAATCTTGCCGGCGAATCCTCAACCAAGTCGCCCTTTTTCGCGGTGTTCAGCAAACATCCTAATATACCTCTTCCTGTAGCCACGACCTCCGAGGTACCGGCAGCCAACTCCTTGTTCCAAGTATTCTCTAAAATCTGATCCGAGACCAACACGGCCCTCAAAAGGGCCTGCGAGCGGATGAAGAATCACGCAGACAAGAGGAGGTTGGATCCTCCACCGTTTCACTTTGGGGATAAGGTCTGGCTCTCCTCCAAGTACATCCGGCTAAAATTGCCCTCTTACAGGCTGGGCCCCCGGTACATTGGCCCTTTTGAGATCCTGGGACTTGTCAATGAAGTCGCCTACAAGTTGAGGTTGCCTGCTTCGCTCCGCATCCCGAACACCTTCCACGTCTCTCTTCTGAAACCTGTGGTACTAAATCGGTTCCATTCCTCGCCTTGCCCTGCTCCTCAGCCGGTGAGTTCTGACGACACCTTCAAGGTAAGAGATATTCTCGCCATGAGGAGAGTTAGAGGGAGGACCTTTTTCCTTATTGACTGGAAAGGTTTTGGTCCTGAGGAGAGATCCTGGGAGACTCGGGAGAACATCCACGTTCCCCACATTCTCAGGAGATTTTTTGCCAATCGCAGCAGGGGGCGGCTTAAGGGGGAGGGTACAGTCACGGTCCCCATGCCTCCTGTCACGGTCCCCAGGCCTCCTGCCGCGCACCTCACCGGGCCCTCCGTCGCGCGCGCTCGTACTTACCTCGCTCTGCAGCCTCGCTCCCTCCAGCCCCGGCCTCGGCGTCCTCCTCTGACCGGCCCATGGCCGGTGACGTCATTACAGGCCCTGCGCATGCGCCGTTGGCCACGGCCGGCTCACTGTTCCTGATCTTACCTCCGGCGGTGCCCTGACCCGGTAGCACCGCCGGAACAATGGGGGCACAGCTGCGTCTATATCAGTCCGCCCTCCCATAGTGGAGGTGCCTGATCGTTGTTGTTCTACAGCATTCTAGGTCCTGTGGTCGCCGTGCATTAGGCTGCCACCCACTGATTACTTTGTGCTTTCTTGCAGACCTGCTGTCTGACTCCAGTCCTGCCTTCCGTGTCCATACCTGCTGTCTGACTCTAGTCCTGCCTTCCGTGTCCGTGCCTGCTGTCTGACTCCAGTCCTGCCTTCCGTGTCCGTGCCCGCTGTCTGACTCCAGTCCTGCCTTCCGTGTCCGTGCCCACTGTCTGACTCCAGTCCTGCCTTCCGTGTCCGTGACCGCTGTCTGACTCCAGTCCTGCCTTCCGTGTCCGTGCCCGCTGTCTGACTCCAGTCCTGCCTACCTGTGTCCGTACCTGCTGTCTGACTCCAGTCCTGCCTATGTCCATACCTGCTGTCTGACTCCAGTCCTGCCTAACCGTGGTGCCACCTGCTGTCATATTACAGTCCTCCCTACTCGTGTCTACTTAGGCAGTCCCACTTCATTCCCGCTCTCCTGTTTTCATCTCGGCACTCCATTCCGAGCCGCCCCTCTTGGTACTGGCCACCGTGGCATTCGAACCCCTGGACCTGCTCCTAATGGTCCCTGTATAGGGGTCGGGTCCACCTGGTTGCTCGTCCGGGGCCCCTCGGTGCCACGGTCCAGAGGGTCCACTCCGGGAATCCCGCCTTGTCTAGTGAGGAGTTAACAGGCAGTATTATAGTAGTTATATTCTTGTACATAGGAGTAGTATTATAGTAGTTATATTCTTGTACTTAGGGGCAGTATTATAGTAGTTATATTCTTGTACATAGGAGTAGTATTATAGTAGTTATATTCTTGTACTTAGGGGCAGTATTATAGTAGTTATATTCTTGTACATAGGAGTAGTATTATAGTAGTTATATTCTTGTACTTAGGGGCAGTATTATAGTAGTTATATTCTTGTACATAGGGGGCAGTATTATAGTAGTTATATTCTTGTACATAGGGACAGTGTTATAGTAGTTATATTCTTGTACATAGGGGCAGTATTATAGTAGTTATATTCTTGTACATAGGAGCAGTATTATAGTAGTTATATTCTTGTACATGGGAGCAGTATTATAGAAGTTATATTCTTGTACATAGGGACAGTATTATAGTAGTTATATTCTTGTACATACTGTAGTTTTATTCATGAATATATTAGACAGTGTTATAGAATTTTTTTTTAACTTAAGATATATTATATCTATTATATTCTGATCCATGGGGGAGAAAAGGGGAAAGATAGAATAAATTCTTCTAGTTAATGTTGTTACTAGTATGTATTGATGATGTTCCCCTTTCCACAGTTGTGTAATCTTTTCACTTGCAGGATGTTACCTACTGAGCTGTTGTCAGACATAACGTTGATTGTAGTTACTGATCTTGGAATAATCTTGTCGGTGAAGGAACTAGGTCAATACAATAAGAGGTATACATAAAACAAGAAACTGTATGCAAAAAATAAACAAATGGAATTTTAACCCCTTAGTGACGGAGCCAATTTTTAAAATTCTGACCAATATCACTTTATGCGGTGATAACTCTGGAACGCTTCAAGAAATCCCATTGATTTTTAGATTGTTTTTTCGTGGCACATTATAATTTATGATAATGGTTAATTTAGATTGATATGTTTTGTGTTTATTTATAAAAAATATCAGAAACTTGACAAAAATGTAAAAAAATTGCAATTTTCAAACTTTGAATGATTATCCGTTTAATCCAGATAGTCATACCACAGAAAAACATTAATAAATAACATTTCCCACATGTCTACCTTACATCAGTATCATTTTTAAAATGCTAATTTATTTTGTTAGCCTTTTAGGAGGTTTAAAAATGTAGCAGTAATTTTTCATTTTTTCAAGGAAATTTACAAAATTTATTTTTTTGAGGGACCTATCCAAGTTTGAAGTGACTTTAGGGGTGCTATATATTGGAAGACCCTAAACGTGATACCATTTTAAAACCGGCACCCCCTGACACATTGAAAACTGCTGTCAGGTAGTTTATTAACCCTTCAGGTGATTTTCAGGAATTAATACAAAGTGGTATAGCAGGAATGGAAAAGTGTTTGTTTACCACCTAAATGTCGCTAACTTCTGAACTGACCGCTATAGTCGGAGACTCTGAGGCCGCTATTTAGCCATGAACTGCTTTGGCAAACATCAGATCCACACAATCATGGTCTCGGTGTGTCAAATTAGATTAAAGCGGAAGCCCCAACAATCTATTAACCATTTTTCCGATGTAGTCACTTTTGACAGCAGCAACTAAGGGGTTAAACAGATATGGACGGTGCCAACACTGATCGTTTGTGATACAGCAAGTTGTCAGCTATAGTGGACAGCCGACAGCTGCTGGATTGTCACCTGTGTGGGGATGATATTCTCTTACAGTCATATGTTAAAGTTTGGGCACCCCTATTAATGTTAACATTTTCTTTATAACAATTTTGGTTTTTGCAACAGCTATTTCAGTTTCATATATCTAATAACTGATGGACTCAGTTATATTTCTGGTTTCAAATGAGGTTTATTGTACTAACAGAAAATGTGCAATCTGCATTTAAACAAAATTTGACAGGTGCAAAAGTATGGGCACCCTTATCATTTTCTTGATTTGAACACTCCTATCTACTTTTTACTGACTTCCTGAAGCAATAAATTGGTTTTGTAACCTCATTGAGCTTTGAACTTCATAGCCAGGTGTATCAAATCATGAGAAAAGGTATTTAAGGTGGCCACTTGCAAGTAGTTCTCCTATGTGATTCTCCTATGAAGAGTGGCATCATGGGCTCCTCAAAACAACTCTCAAATGATCTGAAAACAAAGATTATTCATCAGAGCTTTTCAGGGGAAGGATACAAAAAGTTGTCTCAGAGATTTAACCTGTCAGTTTCCACTGTGAGGAACATAGTAAGGAAATGGAAGAACACAGGTACAGTTCTTGTTAAGCCCAGAAGTGGCAGGCCAAGAAAAATATCAGAAAGGCAGAGAAGAAGAATGGTGAGAACAGTCAAGGACAATCCACAGACCACCTCCAAAGACCGGCAGCATCATCTTGCTGCAGATGGTGTCACTGTGCATCGGTCAACAATACAGCGCACTTTGCACAAGGAGAAGCTGTATGGGAGAGTGATGCGAAAGAAGCCGTTTCTGCAAGCACGCCACAAACAGTCACCTGAGGTATGCAAAAGCACATTTGGACAAGCCAGTTACATTTTGGAAGAAGGTCCTGTGGACTGATGAAACAAAGATTGAGTTGTTTGGTCATACAAAAAGGCATTATGCATGGAGGCTAAAAAACACAGCATTCCAAGAAAAACACTTGCTACCCACAGTAAAATTTGGTGGAGGTTCCATCATGCTTTGGGGCTGTGTGGCCAATGCCGGCACCGGGAATCTTGTTAAAGTTGAGGGTCGCATGGATTCAACTCAGAATCAGCAGATTCTTGACAATAATGTGCAAGAATCAGTGACGAAGTTGAAGTTACGCACGGGATGGATATTTCAGCAAGACAATGATCCAAAACACCGCTCCAAATCTACTCAGGCATTCATGCAGAGGAACAATTACAATGTTCTGGAATGGCCATCCCAGTCCCCAGACCTGAATATCATTGAACATCTGTGAGATGATTTGAAGCGGGCTGTCCATGCTTGGCGACCATCAAACTTAACTGAACTGGAATTGTTTTGTAAACAGGAGTGGTCACAAATACCTTCATCCAGGATCCAGGAACTCATTAATAGCTACAGGAAGCGACTAGAGGCTGTTATTTTTGCAAAAGGAGGATCTACAAAATATTAATGTCACTTTTATGTTGAGGTGCCCATACTTTTGCACCGGTCAAATTTTGTTTAAATGCAGATTGCACATTTTCTGTTAGTACAATAAACCTCATTTGAATCCAGAAATATAACTGAGTCCATCAGTTATTAGATATATGAAACTGAAATAGCTGTTGCAAAAACCAAAATTGTTATAAAGAAAAAAGGTTAACATTAATAGGGGTGCCCAAACTTTAACATATGACTGTATATCTCAGGTCAGTAAAAAGACATATTGGCTGTCATTAAGGGGTTAATATGGCTTATGATTACATAAAATAACATGTCCTCTTCATAAATGTAAGGAGATGGACATACTGCCCGTGTACCCCTTGAAATAAGTGTAACGTTATATTTTGTAATGTTAATGGTGATGTGCATTCATAATGTTAATATTGTGTGTTGCCCAATGGTAGGGCGATTTAGAGAAAATGATTGGGACTAGCCCATAATGGGAGAGGCTAAAGTGAAAGGACAGAGACAGCTTCCTGTCAAAATGAGAGATAGGACTGCTTTCTTCGCACACTGTGACCTAAGGTCTGATCAGGGAACAGTGCTGCATGACCTGGGTGTCCCTAACATGAGATGAGACTGTAAAAAGGGATAGAGAAATCTTAGTGAAGGAAGGACATAAGTGACCGAAGAAAAGAGTGATCGATTGGAGACAAGTCCTGAGACAAGATGCCTTTGCAGTAGGGCCCAGAGTTTATAGCTCCAAGAAGCAGCAGGTCTTGATGGGGCAGAGTATGTGAGAAGAAGAGGGCGCCCACGGTGGGAGCTCCAAGGCATCAGGGACCGGGAAAGATAAGGATCAGCCATACTGGCAACATACAGTGGCATTTAAAAGTTTGGGCACCCCTGGTCAAAATTGCTGTTATTGTGAACAGTTAAGCAAGTTGAAGATTAAATGATCTCTAAAAGGTCTAAAGTTACAGGTGACACATTTCCTTTGTATTTTAGACAAACAAAAATATATATTTTCATATTTTACATTTTGAAAATTGCAAAAAGGAAAATGGGCTGACACAAAAGTTTAGGCACCCTGGATGGTTAGTAACTAACACCTACAGATGGTGTTATGTTTGCATCAAGAATTTGTAGAAATTTCATTGAATCCATTCTTCCCTCTACCCATGAAATGTTCAGTGTGCAGTTGGCTGCAACACAAACCCCAGAGCATGATTGATCTACCCTCATGCTTAATGGTTGGCGAGATGTTCTCCTGAGATTATGTGCCCTTTTCTCTCCATACGAGAAACAAAGAAATGGGGGCACCACCGAAAGGATAATTAAAGGGATCCAACCTAGACCTAAATAGTACATATGTCTGACAAAAAGGAGAGAAATAGGCCATGAGCAGGGGATCACCCTGAATAGGACATAGCATATAGAACACAAAATTTATCAAACACAGCAAACAGCAACAATTCTTAAAAACATTAAAAATGGTCACAGATGTGACACATACACAAATAATACAATGCTCATAATAGAGCAACCCACCTGCTACCAACTATCACCCTCCCCGAGAATGATGCCTATATCCCTAGGTCCATGTAAACCGGATTCTCAATAGGAGAATTAGTAAGCCCACACAGGTAATATAGAGTCAGAAACACCAATAATATACAAATACAACGAAGAAATGATGCAATTCCAACCCAGTAATTACAAAAAACAGTACAAGGGATAATGTAAACCCAAGAAGATGCCGATCACTATGAGGTGTACAAAAAAGATAGAAATGCACACTAAATAGACCTCATATATGCGTAGAGGTACCCCAGCCCAAGATCAGGTATAGGGAACATCAAGGACCAGATCAGCCAGACCATTAGGGGCTAGAGAGGGTCTAAGTGGACAGAGAAAATCTCCATAACCACCCCAAATGATAACCACACATACAAAACCCATGAGAAGTGAAGTGGGGCAGGTGGAGCCAGAGACCCGACGCGTGTCGCTACTCTAGGTGGCTTCGTCAGGCGTGTGGCGACACGCGTTGGGTCTCTGGCTCCACCTGCCCCACTTCACTTCTCATGGGTTTTGTATGTGTGGTTATCATTTGGGGTGGTTATGGAGATTTTCTCTGTCCACTTAGACCCTCTCTAGCCCCTAATGATCTGGCTGATCTGGTTCTTGATGTTCCCTATGCCTGATCTTGGGCTGGGGTACCTCTACGCATATATGAGGTCTATTTAGTGTGCATTTCTGTACACCTCATAGTGATCATTGTATTATTTGTGTATGTGTCATATCTGTGACCATTTTTAATGTTTTAAGAATTTTTGCTGTTTGCTGTGTTTGATAAAATTTGTATTGTATATGCTATGTCCTATTCAGGGTGATCCCCTGCTCATGGCCTATTTCTTTCTCTCCTTTTTGTCTTTTCTCTCCATACATACCTTTGATCAGTGGACCAAAGAGTTATATTTTAACCTCATCGGACCAAAGGACTTGTTTCCAAAATGCATCAGGTTTAGTTAGATGTTCTTTTGCATACTTCTGATGCTGAATTTTATGGTGAGGATGCAGGAGACGTTTTCTCCTGATGTCTCTTCCATGAAGCCCATATTTGTGCAGGTGTCTCTGAACAGTAGAACAATGTACCACAATTCCAGAGTCTGCTAAATCTTTCTGAATGTCTTTTGCAGTCAAGCAGGGGTTCTGACTTGCCTCTCTAGCAATCCTATGAGTAGTCCTCATTGAAATTTTGCTTGGTCTTCCAGACATTATCTTGATCCCCGCTGTTCCTGTTAACTGCCATTTCATAATTATATTTCGAACTAAGGAACGGCAACTTGACAACGCTTTGCTATCTTTTTATACTTTTCTCGTACTTTGTAGGACTCCTCCATTTTCTTTTTCAGAATGCAGTAGGCAGCTGCTTAGAAAAACTCATGGCTGCTGTTTTTGGCACAAGGTTAGAGGAGGCTGGGTTTTTATAAAGGTGAGAAATTTGCATCACCTGGCCTTTCCTAACGATGATAGTGAACAAGCCATAATTCTAACCGGCTAATTAAGGTTTGAAATGTTGGTGATAGCTCAGCACACAAATCTCCAAGGGTACCCAAACTTTTGCATCAGCCCATATTCCTTTCTGTAATTTTTAAAATGTAAAAAAAATGACAATATATTTTTTTGCCTAAAATACAAAGGAAATGTATCAGCTTTAACTTTAGGCTTGTTAGAGATCATTTCATCTTCAACTTTCTTAACTGTTCACAATAGCAGTAAATTTTGACCAGGGGTGCCTAGACTTTTACATGCCACTGCAGTTCCCTAGAAGGGAAAGAAGTCATGGAACCATGGACTGAGATTAGACCTATTGCTAACTGGACTGAAGTACTGAGCTGAGCGGTGGTGAAGTAGAGAGTAACGGTGAAGATGAAGGACAAGTGAGTAAAGAGGAAGGCATTAGTACTGTGTGTGAAAAATCCTCCGTACTGTGAAGGAAATTATCATAAAATTGTGTTTCCTCTATTGACCATATGTAATTCCCACCAAGTTATTGTTTAGGAAAAAGCTTATCTTTGACTGGTGGTCTCCCTCATTGAAGTCTCAAACATCTGGTCCTGGTCAACCCAAGTCATCGGTAACATGCGGCCTGCAAGGGCATGGCACCCCATAGCACAGGTCCACACACCCTGCCAGAACCCCCACCTTCATATAATGTGCATGGTCGTACGAGACGAGTGTCTCACCCACGGCTAATGCCCCGTTCTATATATTTCTTGTCATTTCTTCAACATATCACAGCTGGCTGTAACCCAAGACTGAAGACCTCAGTCACACTGGACTCCCACAAATGTTACTCATTTGAGGACCATAGTTGGTGCCACCCAACTCACAGCATACCAAACTGATAGAACCCTCCAGTGTTTACGGCAGCAAATGTAAAAAAGTCAGAATACAGATAGGAAGTGGTCAAATGCTCCTCTGTTAGGCCAGACCTATGGCACAGTCTAATAAGCAGATACTTAGGGCAGCCATGGGCAGAATTTCTTACGCCACTTCCTGCCATATGTAACTGCAGAACCTCAACATATCAAAGTATCAAGGCCAAGGGCATAAAGTTGTAAGTCAGCACACAATAACAATAAAAAATACATCTCTAGGCAATATGGTTTTGGGCCAGTATTTCCTTCACTCACCCACTCAGTAGAGCATTCTCCAGCTGGTTTGTAACTTTGCGATAACTACCCATAGCGTGATAGACCAAGGAGTTACACGGGAGCATCCGTGGTCTCACACACTGCCAGATGCCTCCACTAACGGGGTCCTTGTACGTGCATACATCTCTTCCTGACACCTCCAGATTACACTCCATCTCTTCACTGCTGCCATTAAAGTGGAAATACCCTTTAAAAGATACCTAAAAAGCAGAAGCAGAAATGTGGAAGAGGAAGGGGGGGGGATTAGAATAATAATATGAATCTCCATATAGCCACTCTGAAAAGTCACAAAATATACAATAAGTGATAATGGATGAGAAGTCACATTGACCAAAATACAATGTGCTTTGTCTGTAGGAGCAGTATTATAATAGTTATGTTCTTGTGCATAGGAGCAGTATTTTAGTAGTTATATTCTTATACATAGGGGGCAGTATTATAGTAGTTATATTCTTATACATAGGGGGCAGTATTATAGTAGTTATATTCTTGTACATAGGGGCAGTATTATAGTAGTTATATCCTTGTACATAGGGGCAGTATTATAGTAGTTATATTCTTGTACATAGGGGGCAGTATTATAGTAGTTATATTCTTGTACATAGGGGCAGTATTATAGTAGTTATATCCTTGTACATAGGGGCAGTATTATAGTAGTTATATCCTTGTACATAGGGGCAGTATTATAGTAGCTATATTCTTGTACATAGGAGCAGTATTATAGTAGTTATATCCTTGTACATAGGGGCAGTATTATAGTAGTTATATTCTTGTACATAGGGGGCAGTATTATAGTAGTTATATTCTTGTACATAGGGGGCAGTATTATAGTAGTTATATTCTTGTACATAGGGGGCAGTATTATAGTAGTTATATTCTTGTACATAGGGGGCAGTATTATAGTAGTTATATTCTTGTATATAGGGGCAGTATTATAGTAGTTATATTCTTGTACATAGGGGGCAGTATTATAGTAGTTATATACTTGCACATAGGGGCAGTATTATAGTAGTTATATTCTTGTACATAGGAGCAGTATTATAGTAGTTATATTCTTGTACATAGGGGGCAGTATTATAGTAGTTATATTCTTGTACATAGGTGCAATATTATAGTAGTTATATTCTTGTACATAGGGGGCAGTATTATAGTAGTTATATTCTTGTACATAGGTGCAATATTATAGTAGTTATATTCTTGTACATAGGGGCAGTATTATAGTAGTTATATTCTTGTATATAGGGGCAGTATTATAGTAGTTATATTCTTGTACATAGGGGGCAGTATTATAGTAGTTATATACTTGCACATAGGGGCAGTATTATAGTAGTTATATTCTTGTACATAGGAGCAGTATTATAGTAGTTATATTCTTGTATATAGGGGCAGTATTATAGTAGTTATATTCTTGTACATAGGAGGCAGTATTATAGTAGTTGTATTCTTGTACATAGGGGGCAGTATTATAGTAGTTATATTCTTGTACATAGGGGGCAGTATTATAGTAGTTATATTCTTGTATATAGGGAGCAGTATTATAGTAGTTATATTCTTGTACATAGGAGGCAGTATTATAGTAGTTATATTCTTGTATATAGGGGCAGTATTATAGTAGTTATATTCTTGTATATAGGGGCAGTATTATAGTAGTTATATTCTTGTACATAGAGGGCAGTATTATAGTAGTTATATTCTTGTATATAGGGAGCAGTATTATAGTAGTTATATTCTTGTACATAGGAGGCAGTATTATAGTAGTTATATTCTTGTACATAGGGGGCAGTATTATAGTATTTATATTCTTGTATATAGGAGCAGTATTATAGTAGTTATATTCTTGTACATAGGAGGCAGAATTATAGTAGTTGTATTCTTGTACATAGGGGGCAGTATTATAGTAGTTGTATTCTTGTACATAGGGGGCAGTATTATAGTAGTTATATTCTTGTATATAGGAGCAGTATTATAGCAGTTATATTCTTGTACATAAGAGGCAGTATTATAGTAGTTGAATTCTTGTACATAGGGGGCAGAAATATAGTAGTTATATTCTTGTACATAGGGGCAGTATTATAGTAGTTTTATTCTTGTACATAGAAGCAGTATTATAGTAGTTATATTCTTGTACATAGGGGGCAGTATTATAGTAGTTATATTCTTGTATATAGGGGCAGTATTATAGTAGTTATATTCTTGTACATTGAGGGCAGTATTATAGTAGTTATATTCTTGTATATAGGGAGCAGTATTATAGTAGTTATATTCTTGTACATAGGAGGCAGTATTATAGTAGTTATATTCTTGTACATAGGGGGCAGTATTATAGTATTTATATTCTTGTATATAGGAGCAGTATTATAGTAGTTATATTCTTGTACATAGGAGGCAGAATTATAGTAGTTGTATTCTTGTACATAGGGGGCAGTATTATAGTAGTTATATTCTTGTACATAGGAGCAGTATTATAGTAGTTATATTCTTGTATATAGGGGCAGTATTATAGTAGTTATATTCTTGTACATAGGGGGCAGTATTATAGTAGTTATATTCTTGTATATAGGGGCAATTTTTATTGTAAAAACCAAACAAATACAAATAACATTCCTCCAATAATACAAAACTAAATTCACTAGGATTGTACATACATTCATTACATATCCAGTTTATACATATCAAATTAACTTAGAGTCCATACTCCTAGTTTGAGGAGAGAAAAAAAAAAAAAAAAACACACTTTACAAACAGAGCTCATCATGTTCCTTCCCAGTGACTCATCCTTCACTATCTTAACATTTCCTAATTTCTCCTAATAATTTTTCCTATCTGAGTTCGGACATTATCTGGTTGACAGCGTCACAGATCTGAGTCGGAGTTATTCTGTTCACCACCGGTCTCCATCTCAGACTCTACCCGAGTGCCCTCAGGTAAGGGCTTCCGCTTTGGCGGAGGACAGTCCTCTACGTCCCTATCACACTCTGCGTCAATTCTCTTAAGGTCATCTTCAAATTCGCCGTCAGACTCAGACAGAACATCAAACCTGTTAGATACGACCATTACACCTGCAGAGCTCTGGAATTTCTTCCCGGCTCCTTGGCCAGTGTCATACCCCTCAGGTTTACGGGAGGCCTTGTCCTTTTTCTTCCTTTTCTGATTATTGCTATACTCTTCAGACACAGATGGTAGCACTGAAGTAATGCCTTCCTGTGACCGCTGCCCCTGAGGTACAACCTCCATACTCCCCTGTTCTCTCTCTGAACCCAGCTGCTCTGATGTTAGCTGAGTAGACCCCTGGTGGATCTCTGGTCTGGTCAGTATTTCCCCTGACAGTAAAGCTGCCTCCTCCAGAATCTCTGCCCCTGCCACCAAGTCCTCGTCAGGAAAGTCCTTACAGATATTGTGCCAGGCGTCTGGACAGTCCCTGTGAGGGTGACCGATCTTCCCACAGAGGTTGCACCTGATGTTCTGGCAGTCTGCAGCTAGATGGCCAACCTCCCCACACAGGCTGCACTTCACCACAGTACAGGTATTTGCCAGGTGACCTGCCTTGCCACATTTAAAGCACTTACGAGGCTGCCCAGGATAGAAACACACACCCCTCTCCCTCCCAATAAAGAAGGAGTTGGGTAAATGGGCAGTGATGTTATTGCATTGGCGCAGTTCACCAAAACCCGCCACCCTCCGGTCCAGATCCCATCACTGTCTCTGCTTTTGGTGAGGTCAGAGACCAGGTCACAATGCCTCCAGAGCCACACCACAATGTCCTGCGGGGGAACAGACTCATTCCAGAAGATGACATTTACGGTGACAGTATCTGGCTTAGAGATAGGAATAAAGCTGAACTTACTCCAGCCCTCCGTGTCTCTAAACTTGGGGAAACTAGACCAGAATCTGTCCAGGTCAGACATGAGCTTAAAGCTGACATCATAGCCCTGCCTGTCTGGAAGATTAATCACTGCCAGGATGCTGACTGGCACAAACCCCATCTGGTGGCACAAGAGCTCCCTGACGACAAACCTCCTGTCCGGCAGATCCTCCTTGGCACCTCTGTGCCGGAAGCGCACGACGTTTCTCCGTTTAAACGCCTGGCCTGTATAATTGGTACCAGAGGTAAAGGACGGAGCACCACGACTCCAGGCATTACTGGGGGGACCGTGCGGGGTCACATTGGGTTGACTGACGGGGTGAAGGTCTGCAGCAGGAGGGGCAGCCCCACCTTGAGTGCTCGAAATTAAAGGGGGGAAATCACAGACATTATCATGCACATTGTTATCATCAGCATCAATGTCATTATCAGACTGTGCAGCGTCCACCAAAGATACTGTGCTCCCCCAAGCCCCCGACCCCCCAGATACAGTGCGGTTATCCCCAGCATCAGAGCCCTGCTGGGCACCATCAGTAATGACCGGCACATGTCCACTGCCCAACTGTTGTGCTTGGCATTCTGAGACTTGTAGTCCCTCTGCAGGAAAGTGCAGTCCATGCTGCTGGTTGGAATCTGCTGCAGGCTGCTGTGCTGGGCATTCTGAGACTTGTGGTACACCTGCTGGAATCTGCATAACATGCTGCTGCAGTATCTGACCCTTTTGGAAGCAGAAACTTGCAGGCTGCAGCACTGGCCGCACCGGCTTCTGGGGCCCACCTGGGACAATGTCTGAGCTGGAACCTGCAGAGTCCTGCTTGTGTGCCATAAACAGTTCCTGGTTCCTATAAGTCTCTGCCAGGGGCCCCATCTTCTCAAGGACACAGTCCATGTCCGTCACCACTTTTGCCAGCTGTATGCCAAGCATGTTCAGAGTCTGATCACAATAGGTGTGATCTCCACCAGGATTAGCAGCCTTTACCTTATAGCCCATGTCTATCTGTTTCTGCAGCAAGTCTTTGTGCTGCTGTAACTCACCGAGCCTCTTGACCAGTCCTGGGATCTCCTCTACGACCTGAAGCTCAGGTGCACATGGCGTCTCCTCCTGGGATCCTGCTTTCAGCAATGTCCCTGGATGCTTGAAACCAGACGTCTCCTTAACTTTCACCACCGCTGGTTTCGTGGTTCCAGGCTCCACAGCACTTTTACTGCTGCCACCTGACTGCGACCTTGTGCGCCCAGAGCTCGCCATGCTGGCCACCACATGCTTCTGCTGCAGGTTCTCCTGGAGCGTCTGTCTCTCCAGTGAGGTTCTCCTCTGTCTGCTGGGAGTCAGCTGCACACCTGAAGATGGTGATGGCACCTCCTGAGCTGCAGGCTGCTTTCCTCCATTCAGCTTCTCACCAGTAGATTTCTTCTGGATTTCTCCTAGTTGTCCTTCACTCTGCTTGCCTTGGCTGGCCGACTGCTTAACTGGAACTTTCTTACCCACAGCCATGGCTTTTCCTTGTTCCGTTACTTTTTGCACTTTCACAGCTTCATCTTTCTTGCTGCTGCTGCTGCTACTTCCATTGTGAGCTTTCTTTCCCTCAGAAATAACTTTGGGACTTGCATCCGCATTAGAAACAGCTTGAGCGTTACTTCCCAGTGTAGGCCTGGAAGCCTGGGCCTTGCTTGGGGAGCTTCCCCGCCCAGGGTGGCCTCCCCCTGGCTTGCTCCAGACATCAGGAGAGCTACAAACACACAACCTCTCAGCTAGGAGGCAGTATTATAGTAGTTATATTCTTGTACATAGGAGCAGTATTATAGTAGTTATATTCTTGTACATAGGGGGCAGTATTATAGTAGTTATATTCTTGTACATAGGTGCAATATTATAGTAGTTATATTCTTGTACATAGGGGGCAGTATTATAGTAGTTATATTCTTGTACATAGGTGCAATATTATAGTAGTTATATTCTTGTACATAGGGGGCAGTATTATAGTAGTTATATTCTTGTACATAGAGGGCAGTATTATAGTAGTTATATTCTTGTATATAGGGAGCAGTATTATAGTAGTTATATTCTTGTACATAGGAGGCAGTATTATAGTAGTTATATTCTTGTACATAGGGGGCAGTATTATAGTATTTATATTCTTGTATATTGGAGCAGTATTATAGTAGTTATATTCTTGTACATAGGAGCCAGAATTATAGTAGTTGTATTCTTGTACATAGGGGCAGTATTATAGTAGTTGTATTCTTGTACATAGGGGGCAGTATTATAGTAGTAATATCCTTGTATATAGGAGCAGTATTATAGTAGTTATATTCTTGTACATAGGAGGCAGTATTATAGTAGTTGTATTCTTGTACATAGGGGGCAGTATTATAGTAGTTATGTTCTTGTACATAGGGGGCAGTAATATAGTAGTTATATTCTTGTATATAGGGAGCAGTATTATAGTAGTTATATTCTTGTACATAGGAGGCAGTATTATAGTAGTTATATTCTTGTACATAGGGGGCAGTATTATAGTAGTTATATTCTTGTATATAGGAGCAGTATTATAGTAGTTATATTCTTGTACATAGGAGGCAGTATTAAAGTAGTTGTATTCTTGTACATAGGGGGCAGTATTATAGTAGTCATATTCTTGTATATAGGGAGCAGTATTATAGTAGTTATATTCTTGTATATAGGGGCAGTATTATAGTAGTTATATTCTTGTACATAGGAGGCAGTATTATAGTAGTTGTATTCTTGTACATAGGGGGCAGTATTATAGTAGTTATATTCTTGTATATAGGGAGCAGTAATATAGTAGTTATATTCTTGTATATAGGGGCAGTATTATAGTAGTTATATTCTTGTATATAGGGAGCAGTAATATAGTAGTTATATTCTTGTATATAGGGGCAGTATTATAGTAGTTATATTCTTGTATATAGGGAGCAGTATTATAGTAGTTATATTCTTGTACATAGGAGGCAGTATTATAGTAGTTATATTCTTGTACATAGGGGGCAGTATTATAGTAGTTATATTCTTGTATATAGGAGCAGTATTATAGTAGTTATATTCTTGTACATAGGAGGCAGTATTATAGTAGTTGTATTCTTGTACATAGGGGGCAGTATTATAGTATTTATATTCTTGTACATAGGGGGCAGTATTATAGTAGCTATATTCTTGTACATAGGAGCAGTATTATAGTAGTCATATTCTTGTACATAGGGGCAGTATTATAGTAGTTATATTCTTGTACATAGGGGGCAGTATTATAGTAGTTATATTCTTGTACATAGGGGCAGTATTATAGTAGTAATATTCTTCTACATAGGAGCAGTATTATAGTAGTTATATTCTTGTACATAGGGGCAGTATTATAGTAGTTATATTCTTGTACATAGGGGGCAGTATTATAGTAGTTATATTCTTGTACATAGGGGCAGTATTATAGTAGTTATATTCTTGTATATAGGGGCAGTATTATAGTAGTTATATTCTTGTACATAGGGGGCAGTATTATAGTAGTTATATTCTTGTACATAGGTGCAATATTATAGTAGTTATATTCTTGTACATAGGGGGCAGTATTATAGTAGTTATATTCTTGTAGATAGGGGCAGTATTATAGTAGTTATATTCTTGGACATAGGGGGGCAGTATTATAGTAGTTATATTCTTGTACATAGGGGGCAGTATTATAGTAGTTATATTCTTGTATATAGGGGCAGTATTATAGTAGTTATATTCTTGTACATAGGGGGCAGTATTAGGCTACTTTCACACATCAGGTTTTCGGCGTCAGGCGCGATCCGGCGTCGTGCCGGAACGCCGGATCCGGCAAATGTTTAGTAAAACCGGATGTGACGGATCCGGTTTTCTGCCGGATCCGTCTTTTTCTTGACAGACAAAACCGGATCCGTCTCATCCGTTTTTCTATCCGTTTTTCGACGGATTACGCCGGATCCGGTTTTTAAAATTGACCCTTGTGGCCTTCCGAACGGGATTGGCTACTGGAAAACTATATATAGCATGTTCCTACAGCCCTTCTTTGACAGGTTGTAGAGGAGAAAGTGCAGGTTGGAAAGAAGAGCAAGTTACTGGCGAAGATGGATGTTGTCATTGGAAATATTTTGAAGAATTTGGCGGATTTTACAGCGGAGGCGAATCGTTTGAGGGTGATTGTTCTGGAGAAGGAGAGAGCGAGACAGCAGCGCATCAGGCATCGTAGACGACGTTTGTGGATCCACCCCATCACAGCCAAGAGAATGACGCGTGGGGTCTTTTCTACACTATGCATGGACCTTCGACGAAACCCGGATAAATTTTTTGGATATGTTAGGATGAAAATGGAGAATTTTGATTACTTGGTGGAGCGCATTGCACACCTCATAAGAAAAGCGGACACCTATTGCCGCTTCTCCGTTTCACCCGCAGAGCGTCTGATGGTGACTTTAAGGTAAGCCACATTTATTGGATATGCTCGCATCAGAGCACACTTTCACTGCAATCTTGTTGGTGGTAGTTTGTATCTCCAAGTGTTAGGTCAGTTTTGGTATGTAATGCTGTGATTTAAAACTAATTTATTGTTTTTTAATTCCCCACAGATTTCTTGCAACTGGAGAATCCCTTTCGTCACTGCATTTCCAGTACAGACTCGGGATTTCCACCATATCTGGAATTGTGAAGTACACATGCCGTGCACTGTGGGACTCCTTAGCTGAAGAGTTTTTACCAGAGCCCACAACAGAGAGGTGGATTGAAATTGCTGACAAGTTTCAACAGATATGTCAGTTTCCAAACTGCTTGGGCGCTGTGGACGGGAAACATATCCGCATTGTAAAGCCAGCCGGATCGGGATCGGAATATTTCAATTACAAGAAATATTTTTCAATTGTCCTCATGGCCATCGCTGACGCGGAATACAAATTTATTGCGGTTGATATTGGGGCCTATGGCCGCTCCAATGTCTCTCAAGTTTTCAAACTGTCTGCCATGGGGCGTAAACTGTATGGAAACACCTTCCAGTTCCCACCACGTAGACCGCTGCCGCAAACATCTGGTCCACCTATGCCATTTGTCTGTGTAGGGGATGAAGCCTTCCAGCTGTCAGAACACCTTTTGAAACCGTACTCTAGCAGAGGATTGACAAGACCAAAACGCATTTTTAATTACCGCCTCACAAGAGCAAGAAGAATGGTTGAATGTACCTTTGGTATTCTGACAGCCAAATGGCGGGTCCTATTGACTGCGATCAACCTCAAGACAGAAACTGTGGACGAGGTGATCAAAGCTTGCGTGGTACTCCACAATTTTGTTATCTGCAAGGAACCCATTTCCATTGAGGACACCTCTGAAGAAACCACCTTGCAAGATTACCATGACATTACCACTAGAAGTTCTGTGACGGTTTCAGTAATGAGGGACAATTTTGCACTATACTTTATGTCACCTCAAGGCAGAGTACACTGGCAGGATGACAGAGTGTGAAAGATTTGTGCCCTAACCAAACTTGTGTACCTTCTGTACCAACAGTATATACCTTTGCCAACCAAAGTTGGCTATCTTGTCATGGTCTCTATTTTTAGCTTTAGGCCACAGGTGTGTACCTGGTTGTGTTTTATGCAAAGTATTTCACCTTTTAACAAAAGTTGTGTACATTGTTAGGAAATCACCAACAATAAACACAACTTTTTAGGTGAAATACTTTGCTTCAAACACAACCAGGAACACAACTGTGGCAAAAAGCTAAAATTTACCCACAGTTATATACCTAGTTTTGAATACCATTTCACCTTTTAAATACCCTGTATTTAACCTTTTTCGCCGCAGAAAGAAATGACAGACAACCAGTGTAAAATAATTTAACTTTTATTGAAAAATGTTTTTTTTAGTAAACTTTTTTAAACTTTTAATAAACATGTTTCATAAAAATTTGAAACTATAAAACTGAAACCATAAAACTGGTCATTTTTATTTAAATACACACATTATAAATCTGTGTAGTGTGTGGTGGAAATACTGCTGTAGGGGCTGCGGGACACTTCGACACTGGGAGTGTGGAGAGAGGACTGGGATCGTGGTGGGGAAGGAACAGTTAGAGGTGAAGGTGTGGAAAAAACTACTGAATGGGTGGACATGTGGGAAGCAGAAGAGGTGGTGGGTGGTGGAGTGGAGGGTTGGGCAGGGACTGTAGGAGCAGATGATGTTGATGGCAAGTTGTATGGGGAAGGAGTTTGGTACGGGGCAGGTTGCTGGAAGTGGGGAGATGTCTGGTACGGGGCAGGTTGCTGGAAGTGGGGAGATGTCTGGTACGGGGCAGGTTGCTGGAAGTGGGGAGATGTCTGGTACGGGGCAGGTTGCTGGAAGTGGGGAGATGTCTGGTACTGGGGAGGTTGCTGGTACTGTGGAGGTTGCTGGTACTGGTGAGGTTGCTGGTGCTGGGGAGGTTGCTGGTGCTGGGGAGGTGGCTGGTGCTGGGGAGGTGGCTGGTGCTGGGGAGGTGGCTGGTGCTGGGGAGGTGGCTGGTGCTGGGGAGGTGGCTGGTGCTGGGGAGGTGGCTGGTGCTGGGGAGGTGGATGGTGCTGGGGAGGTGGATGGTATGTAATAGGAGGGGGAGGATGGAAAGTGGCTGGAGGTGGATGGTATGTAATAGGAGGGGGAGGATGGAAAGTGGCTGGAGGGGGTGTAGATGTAATAGGAGGGGGAGGATGGAAAGTGGCTGGAGGGGGTGTAGATGTAATAGGAGGGGGAGGATGGAAAGTGGCTGGAGGGGGTGCAGGTGGAGGAACTACTGTGGTGGGAGGAGGAGGAGGAGGTTGGGAGGTAACTTGCTGGAGAGCAGCGTGGCATGAATGCATTACATGCATCTGCTGGGCAGGAGAGAGCGTTTCCATGCGCTCCACAACAGACCTGAAAAAGGTGTGGTTTGGCGAAGATCTTGCTTCTGAATGCATGGTTTGCAGAAGTGTCTTCACCTCCAGAATGCTGGAGTTGATCTGCTGATAGCCTGCGGAGATTTGCTCTGACAAGACTTTTAGACAGTTCTGGAAAGATGCATTCAGATGCAAGAACTCTGGCGCATAAGTCTTTTCCTGACCCCTCTGCCGCTGCCGCCCAGTACCCGCAGGTGTACTAGAGGTGGCAGGGGCAGAAGGGTGGGGTAAAGGGAAAGCGATCTCCTCACCAGCAGCTTCATGTAATGTAGGCGGCCACGATGCTCCTGTGCTGGTGGATGGGACAGATGGGTCGAATGTGTTGGAAGGCTGGGAAGGTGCAGATGTACCGGGGCGGTCGAAGTGTCCCTCGGTGCCGGTCTCCTCAGGGATCGCCTCAGAAGGGTCCAATCGTGCCAGCTCCCGAGTGCTGCTCACCGTGCTGTGGAATAAAGAGAAAAAAAAACAATTAAAATACTGACATGGTATGGCCCTGGCTGAAAAAAAAATGTACATCTAACATTTTTTTTCACATGTGGTGTGTAATATTTACCTTCTGGTGAGCATTGTTTCCCGGAGGAACGACAGGGCTTCTGCGTACTTGTACTTGCTCCTGCGTCCTCCAGATCCACTCGGGGCCCGCATCTCTTTATTGAACTCCTTCTTGAAACGATCTCTCACAGACCGCCACCGATTCACAATTCTGTTCCCTGAAACGAGAAAGGAGTGGTTAGTATACAACATCAGTGTTTCCCAAACTCCAGTCCTCATGGTCCCCAGGGGTCATGTTTTCAGGATTTCCATAGTAAATAGAAATCCTGAACACATGATCCGTGGGGACCACGAGGACTGGAGTTCGGGAAACACTGGTTTAAATCAAGCAACCGGTACTGTATATACTTACGCTCTGTAATCTGGGCCCGAACATCGAGGTCCTCCCAGCGGCCCACAAGGAGCGAACAGATTTCCTCCCAGAGTCGTCGGGTAACGATCAGGTCAGCGTGGCGGCGGTCAGCCATATTCCAGAGCGGCTCCCTTTCTCTGACGAGATCGATGAGGTGGTCCACATCGAGTCCTCCATCCTCACCGTCAGAGTCGGGAGCACGCTGTGAAGGCTGTTAAAGAAAAAGACAAAAATAACATAATTAGCCTCCACAAAAGAAATGAAATAAAAAGTGCAAAAAAACAAAGCAAAAATATTTATACTTACACGCTGGTGACCGCCGCGTTGCTGTCGCCGACGACCCTGGGAGGCACTGCGAGCACCTCTTGGCCAAGCACCAGATTGGGAAGACTAGAGAAGAAAACAAAAAAAGTTATGTCTTTGGATGTAGGCATTTGTTTGCTGTGTGTGGTCTGCAGAACATTGTTTTCTATGTGTTGTGTGTAGTGTGATGTTGTGTTTCTGCGTTTGATGCAAAAAACTTACCAATTGTGAGCCCACTCCAGGTGTCTGTCCACCCCTTCCTTCTTCTTCTGGGAGCTCCTCTTCATCTTGTGATTCCTGTTTTGAAATAAAAGGCAATGAATAGACATATATTACAGAGATGATGGATTTTGGAAATAAAAACTTACCGTCAAACGCTGACGATGCGAGGGAGGGCTCCCAGAAGATGATGTGCTGTCTTCCTGGTGGCCACACTCCATGCCTGTGGGTGGTGTTCCAGCTGCTGCCATTGCTGCTGCTGCTGCATCTATTGGGCGGCTGTTGAATAAAGAGAAACAAAGGGCCAATGAATATCTTGATATTCAATAGCCCTAGTTTGGAGGAATGGGTGATTTGATAATTACCGTCTCTCATCTGCTGCTGGACTCCCCTCCCGTTGTTCAGCATGCTGCTCCAATTGGGGTGGTGCTGATGGTGCTGCTGCAGATGTCTCCTGCCTTCTCCTGCGCCTGGTTGCTGTCTTGGGTGGCATGTTGGGTGTGGCTGTGGGTCCCACTGTCTTGCTTTTATATATGTCTTGTGGGCAGAGCTACTGAGCATGCTCAGACCAAAAAACCGGATCCGGCCGCCGGATCAGGCTTTCGCCGGATCCGGCGCATTGCGGCGCTCATAGGCTTTCATTGTGTGAAAAAGCCGGACGCGCCGGATCCGGCTTTTTCGCCGGAGACAAAAAACGTTACAGTAGACATTTTTTCCAGACGCTGGATCGCGACACATTGCGACACATTGCCGGATCCGGCGAAAACCGGATGAAACGCATGGCCATCCGGCGCGATCCGGCGCAAATGCAAGTCAATGGGGGGGAAACCGGATCCGGCATTGCATTTCGCCGGATCCGGTTTCTGTCAAAAGCGCCGGATCGCGCCTGAAGGCGAAAACCTGATGTGTGAAAGAGGCCTTATAGTAGTTATATTCTTGTATATAGGGAGCAGTATTATAGTAGTTATATTCTTGTACATAGGAGGCAGTATTATACCAGTTATATTCTTGTACATAGGGGGCAGTATTATAGTAGTTATATTCTTGTACATAGGGGGCAGTATTATAGTAGTTATATTCTTGTACATAGGGGCAGTATTATAGTAGTTATATTCTTGTACATAGGAGGCAGTATTATACCAGTTATATTCTTGTATATAGGGAGCAGTATTTATAGTAGCTACATTCTTGTACATAGGGGGCAGTATTATAGTAGTTATATTCTTGTACATAGGGGCAGTATTATAGTAGTTATATTCTTGTACATAGGGGGCAGTATTATAGTAGTTATATTCTTGTACATAGGGGCAGTATTATAGTAGTTATATTCTTGTATATAGGGAGCAGTATTATAGTAGTTATATTCTTGTACATAGGAGGCAGTATTATAGTAGTTATATTCTTGTACATAGGGGGCAGTATTATAGTAGTTGTATTCTTGTACATAGGGGCAGTATTATAGTAGTTATATTCTTGTACATAGGGGGCAGTATTATAGTAGTTATATTCTTGTACATAGGAGCAGTATTATAGTAGTTATATTCTTGTACATAGGGGCAGTATTATAGTAGTTATATTCTTGTACATAGGGGGCAGTATTATAGTAGTTATATTCTTGTACATAGGGGCAGTATTATAGTAGTTATATTCTTGTATATAGGGGCAGTATTATAGTAGTTATATTCTTGTACATAGGGGGCAGTATTTTAGTAGTTATATTCTTGTACATAGGTGCAATTTTATAGTAGTTATATTCTTGTACATAGGGGGCAGTATTATAGTAGTTATATTCTTGTAGATAGGGGCAGTATTATAGTAGTTATATTCTTGTACATAGGGGGCATTATTATAGTAGTTATATTTTTGTACATAGGGGGCAGTATTATAGTAGTTTTATTCTTGTACATAGGAGTAGTATTATAGTAGTTATATTCTTGTACATAGAAGCAGTATTATAGTAGTTATATTCTTGTACATAGGGGGCAGTATTATAGTAGTTATATTCTTGTATATAGGGGCAGTATTATAGTATTTATATTCTTGTACATAGAGGGCAGTATTATAGTAGTTATATTCTTGTATATAGGGGCAGTATTATAGCAGTTATATTCTTGTACATAGGGGGTAGTATTATAGTAGTTATATTCTTGTATATAGGAGCAGTATTATAGTAGTTATATTCTTGTACATAGGAGGCAGTATTATAGTAGTTGTATTCTTGTACATAGGGGGCAGTATTATAGTAGTTATATTCTTGTATATAGGGAGCAGTATTATAGTAGCTACATTCTTGAACATAGGGGGCAATTTTTATTATAAAAACCCAAACATAAATACAATTATAATAAAACAAAAATCATCCAGTATTACAAAACACAAACCACTTAGGTAATATATACGCAGCACTAATGATCAGATCATATTCATAAATAAATTAAAGTGTCCACACCTGGGGATGGAAAAAGAAAGTTAGAGGGAAAAAAAACCAAAAAAAAACATTATCATATTTTCTAACTGAACTTTACGTTTCTCCATAACGTTATGTTTCTTGGACTCCTTCCAACTTCTAGTGATTTTATCCACCGGAGTTCTGACATAACCTGATTGGCTGCAGCGGTGTGATCGAACGGCTCATTGTGCAGTGACACCCGGGTTCTCATGTGCCAGTGATAGTATTTGATGACACTGATTATAATGTACATCGTCTCTCTGTTGATGTTACTAACAGTGGAGGGGACACCATAGATTATGTCAGGATACTTTAGAGTCCGCAGTCTGGGGATTTTTAGAGTATCTGACACTTCCTCCCAGATCTTCCTCCCTCCCCAGCAATCACATATAAAGTGTTCCATAGTTTCCTCCTGCTGACAACCAAGGGGACAATTCCGATCAGAGACACACAGATGTTTCAGGTTCCCTTTGACAAAGAGCCGACTATGCAGTGAAAGCCAAGTGACATCAAACAGTTTAGGAGGTAGCTGTTTCCCGTTTAGGAACCTAAGGCTTTCCTGCAGGGTGGTGGTGACACAATCTCTCAGGGCCAGTGGAGAGTAGAAGAAAGTCCTACATACACGAGCATACAGGTCTCTTCTCGTACTGCTCTCAATGTAAGACCTCTCCAGTCCCCACCTCCTAACACACTTCAGACCATAGTCCAGATACTGAGGGAGGTGGTCACCTGTCCATCTCCTCCTCTTGAGACTGCCGCCCCGCACCCAAGATTCTGCAAAAGGCAATATCCAGTATCTGATACTATTTACCCACAGGGAGCTACTGTTTGAGTCCATGTTCCCAAAATTCACCTTTAGAAACAAGGAGTCAAAGAAAACCCTTGGATTCAACATATCCAGCCCACCCTCTCTCCGCCGTAGGTATGTTATTCCCCTCTTTATCAGGTTCATCCTATTCCCCCACAAGAGCTGGAAGAACAGGCTGAAGAGCCTCGCTGAGAAAGATTCTGGCAAAGGGAAAATGACAGAGACATACAAGAAAACGGGGACCAGGTAAGTCTTCAACATTGTGACCCTTTCTCTGTAGGTCAGCCTCCAGTTCTTCCATCGCTGAACCTTTGCATTTCCGGTTTCCAATTTCTCCTCCCAATTTAGCGTGGCATTATCATCCCTCCCAAATTTAACCCCTAGGATCTTAATATGGGTGGAGGCTTTGGAAAACTGCGGCAGATCAAAGCTGGGCTCAGTATCTAATGTCCACAGAGCTTGACTCTTTTCAAGGTTGACCAGAGACCCGGAGGCCTCTGAGTAGCTTCTGATGGACGCAGATAACATCTGCACCTCACAAGGATTGGAGATCAGCAGTGTCACATCGTCCGCATAGGCAACAACATTCAGAGGCGGGCAGTGGGGGACCGGCACCCCCTGAAAATCGCACTCCTGCAGTGACCTCAGAAATGGGTCTAGGGCAAAAACATACAGGAGCGGACTCATTGGGCAGCCCTGTCTCACCCCCGCCCCAACTCCAAAAGTGTCACCCTGCCAACCATTAATCAGAGGAAAGCTCACCGCCTCTCTGTACAACGTCTTCAACCAATCCACAAATTGTCCCGGAATACCGTACTTTGACAAAGTGGCCCACAGATAGTCATGATCAACCCTGTCAAAGGCTTTAGCCTGGTCCAGACTAACAACATATCTCCCACACCGCAGAACTTTACATCTCTCAAACATCTCTCGTATCGAGATGACTGCTCCAGAGATGTTCCGCCCTTTTACTGTGCCAAACTGAGAGCCTGCCAACAGTGCCGGGGACAAACAGACTAATCTAGAAAATAGGATCTTTGCTAGAATCTTCCTGTCCACATTCAAGAGGGCAATCGGCCTCCAGTTCTTGATGTCACTCAGCTCTTTACCTTTAGACAGCAGAATTAACGAGGACACCCTCATGGATGGAGGCATCAGGTGATTTTCTAGACAATTTCTATACACATCCACGAGAATTGGAGCCAGGAGGTCTCTGAATTTCTTATAAAATTCTGCCGTTATACCATCTGGACCTGGTGCCTTCTTCAGATATAACTTATCAATAGCCTCCTTAACTTCTTCCACCGTTAATTCTGCTGTCAAAGGAGAAAAGTCCAGATCATTAGTATCAGGCACTGGAGTTGCCTCCAAGAATTGAGTCATCTTATCTTTATCCAAAACTTTCCTCTGAAACAAGTCAGCATTAGAGTTGAGCGAAACAGGTCGAAAAATTTCAAAAGTCGCCGACTTTTGTCAAAGTCGGGTTTCATGAAACGAAACCCGACCCTAGGATGAGGTCGGCCACGAGGTCGGCGACTTACGCGCCAAAGTCGCGTTTCAAAAGTTTGTTTTGCGCTCTTTTACAGCCAATCAGGATCCACGGACACTGTGGGCAACGTGATGACATAGGCAGGGGTCACCACCATCTTTCAGAAGGGCATGCAAGTGATTGGCTTGCTTTGGTGGGCGTCACAGGGGGTATAAAAGGGCGTGCACGCCGACCGCCATCTTACTTCTGCCGATCTCAGTATAGGGAGAGGTTGCTGCTGATTCTGTAGGGAGAGCATTAGGCAGGGAAGAAGACAAAAAAAACTGCTTCTGCTGCTAGCGATTTGGCCTGCACAACACACCAGTCACTGTGTGTGCAGTGCAAGGGGAGGCTATATAGTGGTGTATCAGTGGTGTTGGTTGTTGGGCTGCCTTCTAAGGCTTCCTGACAGGCTGGCATTGCTGTTTACCCACTGCTCCGCAAACTGCTTTTTTAAAAGCAATCCAATCTCCCTTATCCTGTAGTCACTTTGGTCACAGCTGTGCCATCGAGCCTGTCACATAGCGCTCAGATATTCATTGGGCCTCACACAATCCACAAGTGTCCAGTGTCCAAAAGTGTGTGCAGAGATTCAAAATCTCCCTTATCCTCTCATCACTTTGGTCACAGCTGTGCCATCGAGCCTGTCACATAGCGCTCAGATATTCATTGGGCCTCACACAATCCACAAGTGTCCAAAAGTGTGCGCAGAGATTCAAAATCTCCCTTATCCTCTCGTCACTTTGGTCACAGCTGTGTCATCGAGCCTGTCACATAGCGCTCAGATATTCATTGGGCCTCACACAATCCACAAGTGTCCAGTGTCCAAAAGTGTGTGCAGAGATTCAAAATCTCCCTTATCCTCTCGTCACTTTGGTCACAGCTGTGCCATCGAGCCTGTCACATAGCGCTCAGATATTCATTGGGCCTCACACAATCCAAAAGTGTCCAGTGTCCACAAGTGTCTGCAGAAATTCAAAATCTCCCCTGTCCTATAGACACCTTGTACCTTGTTTTACATTACTATATAGTTTGTTGGATTTTGTCTACATTTCTACCAAAAATGAGGAAGGCTGGTGGAAGAGGCCGTGGAATTGGGCGGGGGTTGGCAGCTGGTAATGATGGTGTTGGTGGTGGATCTGATGGTAGTGGCAAGAGCAAAATAGGACCGAATGCAGGAGGTGTTGAGCCTGCGTCATCGTCTGGCTACATAAGGCCTCGAACGCTTAGTTTTCTAGGAGTTGGCAAACCGCTTTTAAAGCCAGAGCATCAGGAAAAAGTTATGTCTTACTTTGCTGACTCAGCCTCCAGCTCTATCGCCTCCTCTTCTTCAGTTCTAAAAAGTAAAAGCACTGAGTCATCATTGGAGGCTCATGTTCATGAACCACACCTTTCCTTGTGTCCTTCACCCCAACCAAGATTGAAGGATGACGCAGGCCATACTACTGATTACTCCATGGAGCTGTTTTCACATACCATGCCTGGATTATCAAGTCAAATGGTGAATTACCCAGGCCAAGATGAATCTGACATGGAGTGCACTGATGCACAGCCGCTGATGGATGATTCTGCTGGTACATTCACTCAGAGCACTACATTGTCCTCGCAGTGTACAGAGCCAGATTCTGACCCTGATGAGACTCAGGTGCCCCTTCCCGCACACTATACCACCATACACGGTGACACAGAGGAAGGTGCACATGACATAGAAGAGGATGTGATGGATGACCCAGTTGTTGACCCAGATTGGCATCCATTGGGGGAAGAGGGTGCTGCTTCCAATAGCTCAGATGAGGAGCATCCACAGCAGACATCGACATCGCAACAGCTGTTATCTGGCAGGCCCGTAGCACTCCAAAGACAGGTTCCAAACATCAAAAGAGTTGCTGGACAGCTTGTCCAGAGGGTCAAAAGATCACAGCGTGCTAGGCCGCAAAATGTCTGCCAAAGTAGGAAGAGTGCAGTGTGGCACTTTTTTGAACAAAATCCTCATGATCAGGCCAAGGTTATCTGTAAGAAGTGCGCAAAGACCTTTAGCCGAGGGAAAAATCTGAAAAATTTGAATACCAGTTGCATGCTTAGACATTTAACCAGCATGCACTTGCAAGCGTGGACACAATACCAAACCTCAAGTGCCACATGTGCAACTGATCACAACGAAGGTAGTCAGCAACGCTACATTGTTTCCCCCACTGTAAGCCCACCGGTTAGCACAGCAGCAAATGTTGAGGTGTCGTTGCAAGGCCACAGCAGTCAGGGAATCCCACTGTTATATCAACGAAAGACTGATTCTAGGCCATCAGAAAGAACACCAACTCCATCACCATCATCAACCCTCTCTCAGTCCGCCCTGTCCACCGCTACTTCCACCATATGCAGCTCTCAAGTCCATCTCACCCTCCCAGACACTATGAGTAGGTCAAGAAAGTACTCAGTCTCTCATCCGCGTACACTGGGTTTGAACGCCCACATTGCCAAACTAATCTCGTTTGAGATTATGCCCTTTCGGTTGGTGGAAAGCACAGCTTTCCGCGAACTCATGGCCTATGCAGTACCACGCTATGACCTACCCAGTCGCCACTTCTTCTCTCGCAAAGCCATCCCAGCCCTCCACCATCATGTGAAAGACCGCATTGTCCATGCACTCAAGCAGTCAGTGAGCGGAAAGGTGCACCTCACAACTGATGCATGGTCCAGTCGGCATGGCCAGGGCCGTTACGTGTCCATCACTGAGCACTGGGTTAATGTGGTGGATGCAGGGTCCACAGGGGACAGCGGTGGTGGGACAGTGCTGCCTAGCCCACGGTATAGGAAACAGTTGGCTGTAGGCGTTCGACCCTCCTCCTCCTCCTCCTCCACCAGAAGCGAAAGCTCGTCCACAGAGCGCAGTCGTACGAGCACTCCATCTGCAGCTGCCACTGTTGCACACGATGTGTCCCCCTATCGAGCAGCTAGTGGAAAGCGTCAGCAGGCTGTGTTGCAGATGATGTGTTTGGGCGACAGACACACCGCCGAGGTGCTGGCCGAGTACTTGAAGCGACAAACTGAGTCATGGCTGGGCAGTGTACATCTTGAGGCAGGCAAGGTAGTTAGTGATAACGGCCGTAATTTTGTGGCAGCCATAGTCCTTTCAAAACTCAGCCACATACCTTGCTTGGCTCACACCTTGAACCTGGTGGTGCAGTGCTTCCTCAAAAATTATCCGGAGTTAACAGCCCTGCTCCAGAAGGTGCGAAGACTGTGCGCGCACATCCGCCGGTCGCCTGTACACTCCGTTCATATGCAGAAGCTGCAGCGATTGCTCCACCTTCCCAACCACCGCCTCATTATCGACATTGCAACAAGGTGGAACTCCACCCTGCACATGGTGGAGCGGCTGTGCGAGCAGAGGCAGCCATAATGCATTTGTGGGAGGATACACGGCCAGGCACTTTGAGAGCAGACATGGAGTTGACAGGTGTGCAGTGGTCGAAGCTGAAAGACCTCTGTAAAGTCCTTCAGTGTTTTGAGGAATGCACACGGCTGGTAAGCGCAGACGACGCCATCCTAAGCATGAGCATCCCACTTATGCGTCTGCTCATGCAGACTTTGACGCACCTTAAGGAGCAGGCTTCTGCAGCCAATGTTGATGAGGAGGAAGAGGAGGAGGGAATCCTTGATGACATTCAGCCATTGTCTGCTCAGGGACCTCTCCTGGACGAGGTGGAGGAAGAAGAGGAGGAGGAGGAGGATGATGGGGATGATTACTTAGGGGAGGAGGATGCATCTCGTGGGGCAAGTGAAAATGTTGGCGTGGCAAGGTCTGGTACAGGGTTTGTGCGTGACTGGAGGGATGTGGATTTGCCAGAAAGTGCTCCTCCACCCAGCACTCGCAGTGCATCATTGACACCGGGAACATTGGCCCACATGTCAGATTATGCCTTGCAGATCCTAAAAAGGGACCCCCGCATTGCCAAAATGATGAACGATGACGACTACTGGTTGGCCAGCATCCTGGATCCACGCTATAAAGGCAAATTACAAAACATCATGCCACAGGAGAACCTTGACCTAATATTGGCTAATAAACAAGCAACTCTGGTAAATCGGTTGCTTGAGGCATTCCCAGCACACAGCAGCGGTGATGGTTCTCACACGAGCCGTACGGGCCGGGGGCAGCTTGGCAGAGGTGTTCGTGGTGCACACAGCAGAAGTGGCATTGGAGACAGGGGTTTCATGACAATGTTGTGGACTGATTTTTCAAATACCGCTCACACAACTGGTAATACTGCATCGATGGAAAGTGACAGGAGACAGCAGTTGTCAACTATGGTAACAAACTACTTTTCCTCCCATATCGATGTTCTCCCACACAGGTCATTCCCCTTTGACTATTGGGCCGCTAAACTTGACACCTGGCCTGAATTGGCCCAATATGCCTTACAGGAGCTCGCTTGCCCAGCTGCAAGTGTGCTATCGGAAAGAGTCTTCAGTGCAGCTGGATCAATCCTGACAGAAAAAAGGACCCGTCTGTCAACCCAAAATGTGGATGATCTAACCTTCATTAAAATGAACCATGCATGGGTTTCCAAGGATTTTGTCCCACCTTCCCCTGATGACACATAGGGTGACAGAAAAATGGCTTGCTTTGGTCCACCTCTTCCTGGGACTTCACCTATTTCGCCTTTTGCATCAGCTGAATGTCCAACATCAACATATGCCACTTTCTAAAACTCCCTAACAGTGCTGCCTCCCCCCCCATGGCCGGGGTCACCACCTAGCGCACGACACCGTGCGAGTGCCGTTGCCCTGGACAGGTGGGTAGGCCGACTCTTGGGCGCGGGCACTGGCACAGGGTCCCTCATAGTGCAGTCAAGTGTCTCTGACGGTGGTGGTGCACACCCGCCGTCAGACACACCGCTGTACTATGAGGGGCCCAGTGCCAGTACTGACACCCACGAGTGGGCCCCCCTTGCTTGGGCAGGGCCCCAGCATTTGCAATCTTTACCTCTCCCTGCTCCTCCGCTGTGTAATCTGGGCCGTCAAATCCATACTGTGCCTGACACCGTCTGAGCCTGCCTCCTGAGACATATATTTTGAATGTGTACGCTATCCATACATGTTATCCGGGGAAACGGTACCCTTTCAAACCTTTGTGCAATCACGTGCAATCCATACTGGGCCTGACACCGTCTGAGCCTGCCTCCTGAGACATATATTTTGAATGTGTACGCTATCCATACATGTTATCCGGGGATACGGTACCCTTTCTAACCTTTGTGCAATCACGTGCAATCCATACTGGGCCTAACACCATCTGAGCCTGCCTCCTGAGACATATATTTTGAATGTGTACGCTATCCATACATGTTATCTGGGGATACGGTACCCTTTCTAACCTTTGTGCAATCACGTGCAATCCATACTGGGCCTAACACCGTCTGAGCCTGCCTCCTGAGACATATATTTTGAATGTGTACGCTATCCATACATGTTATCTGGGGATACGGTACCCTTTCTAACCTTTGTGCAATCACGTGCAATCCATACTGGGCCTAACACCGTCTGAGCCTGCCTCCTGAGACATATATTTTGAATGTGTACGCTATCCATACATGTTATCTGGGGATACGGTACCCTTTCTAACCTTTGTACAATCACGTGCAATCCATACTGGGCCTAACACCGTCTGAGCCTGCCTCCTGATGTATAGACATATATTTTGAATGTGTACACTATCCATACATGTTATCTGGGGATACGGTACCCTTTCTCACCTTTGTGCAATCACGTGCAATCCATACTGGGCCTAACACCGTCTGAGAATGATAGATGGGGCCCACCATACACTGGAACATTCCAAAGGTGGACATCAGACACTGGAGCAGCATTTACAGGGCCCATTATACACTAGAGCATTAGAAATGGGGCCCATTATGTTTGGAGCATTATTTGGGCCCATAAGACAGTAGAGCTTCATCCATGGGGACCAACATATACTGTAGCATTATGTGGAGCTCATCATATACTGTTTCAAACATTATATGGGACCAATGATTCTGTATGGAGAAATAGATGGGCCTCGTCATGAGATGTAAAAAGTGAGGTATTTTTCATTGTACTATACCGCTATTTCTCTGCCGTATCGGAGCATGATGAGTTGTGGTATGTGTTAAAGGGGCGCTCTTTCGCCCAGGGCACATGAAAACCTGGAGCCAGCCCTCCCCCCCCAAAGTCTGTAGCCAAATAACCCCCATTTTTCAGTGCGTAACTTGTATTATGAAGTTAATTAAGGTTGACAAGCTTAAGTAAGAAGAATTGATGCTTTTGGCATTCAAATGGGCACTGCAGGTGTGTTTCCTGTCCTCCTCTCACTGCCGACTTTTATTCCCCATTGACTTACATTGGGTTTCGTGTTTCGGGACGACCCCGACTTTTCCCTGTAATCGGACGATCTTGCTCGACCCGACTTTTAGAAAAGTCAGGTTTCACGAAACGAAACGCGACCCTAAAAAACCAAAAGTCGCTCAACTCTAGTCAGCATAGTAAGATCTCACCACCTCCAGGATACCCTCCCGTGAATCCTGCAATACACCCTGGGAGTCAATGAGACCCGTGACCATTTTTTTGGCCACCCTCTCCCTGCAATTCTCAAAGGGATCAGGGGCCCCTAAGGACCCATAATCCCGTTCAAGAACCAGGGAGGTATACCTGCTATACTGATACTGCTTTATCTCAGATTTCAGCCGGTCGATCTTCACTTTGTCATCCCCGCCCGACGAATACAGTGACTCCAATTCTTTGCGCAGCTTTAGGTACTGGCTGTACTTATTCCTCCCTTTATTAACTGACAGTCTCTTTAAGAGGGATCTGATATCCTCCTTGACGTCCTCCCACCAGTCGGTCATGTTGTCATAGAAGTCAACCCTGTCTAGATGAAGCTGGATAAGGGAGTGAACACGGCTCTGAACATAGGCATCATCCAGGAGACTGGAATTGAGCTTCCACAACCCTCTACCAATGTCCGGACTGTTAGAGGAACCCAAAGAGAAGCACAAGGCAAGGTGATCAGAGTAAGGGACGACCTTCTCACTCAGGGCGCCGACAGCTTCAGTAGGACTGACAAAAGCAAAATCTATCCTACTGCTCCTGTTGGAACATGAATACGTGAATTTTGGCTGTCGCCCACCCTGTGTGAAAACGTCGGTCAATCCTGCCTGCATTATGACGTTATGTAGGACCTTACCGTCCCTGGTCACTGCCCTGCCTGAGGAGCTGTCACCTGATGTCATTATGGCATTAAAGTCCCCCACCATCACCACTGGAAGAGAAGTGAAGAGGTAAGGCTTGACGTCATTAAACAGCTGGATCCTGTCCGTCACTGTCTGTGGCCCATAGATGTTAATAAGCCGGAGTCGCCTCCCATGGACAGTGACTTCCAGGACCAGACATCTTCCCATGACCACCTCCGTCATCCTATGCACAGTCACATCATTGGTGTTAAACAGGACAGCGACCCCAGCGTAAGGCTCCACAGCCAGTGACCAGAAAGAAGGACCGGACCGCCATTCCCTCTCAGCCTCTCTCATAAGCCCCAGAGATGTCAGTCGTGTCTCCTGCAGGAAGATGACATCTGTGTCCAGATATTTGAGATGTTCATACACCGTGTGTCTAGTTCTCCTCAGCTTAATGCTATTCACATTGCTCGAGGTCAGTGTCAATGAGAACCCCGCCATCACAGCACAATATAGAAGGAGCAGAGTAACAGCCATCATCATGAGTCAGAGATGTTCTGTCCACCACTGGTGTCCATGTCAGACTCTACCTGAGGGCTTACAGATAAGGGCTTCCGCTTTGGCGGGGGATGGTCCTCTATGTCTCTGTCACACTCAGCATCAACTTTCCTCAACTCTTCCTCATAATCATCACCATTGGAGTCAGATAAAACTCCATACTTGTTGGACACGACCATCACTCCTGCAGAATTCTGAACCTTCTTACTAGCACTCTGACCAGTCTCATATTCTGCCTCAGGTTTACGGGAGGATGTGTTCTTTTTCTTCCTTTTATTATTATTAATGCTCCAGTCATCAGATACAGACAGCGATGCTGAAGGGGGGGCTATCTGAGGCTGCTGGACCTGATGGACGACCTCCATGTTCCCCTCTGCACCCTGCTTCTCTGGTGCTGCCTGAGTGGACTCCTGGTGGGCATCTGAGCTGGTCAACATCTCTCCTGACATTAAACACTCCTCCTCATGTGTCCCTGCCACCACATCCTCATCCTCCTGAGCCTCTGCCCCTGCCATCACTAACTCATCAGGGAAGACTCTGCAGATGTTGTGCCAGGCGTCTGGACAGTCCCTGTGAGGGTGGCCCATCCTACCACAGAGATTGCACCTGACGTCCCGGCAGTCTGCAGCGACATGGCCGATTGCCCCACACAGACTGCACTTCACCACAGTACAGGCGTTAGCCAGATGACCTTTCCCACCACATTTGAAACACTTTCTGGGTTGCCCGGGATAATTACATCTTCCCTTCTCCCTCCCAATGAAGAAGGAATTGGGTAAGTGGGCAGTGATGTTATCATATTGCCGCAATTTTACCAAGACCCGCCACCCCATTGTCCAGATACCATCCTCATCTCTGACCTTGGTGAGTCCAGAGACGAGGTCACAGTGTCTCCGGAGCCACACCTCGATGTCCTGTGGAGGAACGGCCTCATTCCAGAAGGTGATATTCACTGTGACAGTGTCCGGCCTGGAGATAGGAACCAACACAAACTTATTCCAGCCCTCAGCATCTCTGAACTTGGGGTAATTGGCCCAGAATCTGTCCAGGTCAGACATGAGCTTGAAGCTGACCTCGTAGCCCTGCCTGTCCTGAAGATTAGATACTGCCAGTATCTCATTTGCCACAAACCCCATCTGGCCGCAGAGCAGCTCTCTCACCACATAACTGCGTTGTGGCAGATCCTCCTTGGCACCTATGTATTTAAACCGCACCACATTAATACGTTTGAATGTCTGGCCGGTATACCTGGCGCTGGAAGTGAAGGATGGGGCGCCGCGGCTCCAGGCATTCCTGGGGGGCACCTGCCGGGTCACACTGGGCTGACTGACAGGGAGAGGGCCTGCAGCAGGGGGGGCTGTCACACCTTGTGGACTGGATGGCAAAGGGGGATAATCACACATATCATTCACATTATCATAAGCAGCATCATTATCAGACAGTGCGACGTCCATTACAGAGTGTGAAACCCCTCCAACCCCCGACCCCATGGGCACAGCATCACCAGCCACAGTCTGTGCTTCAGCCTCAGTCTCGGCCTCATCAGCACAAACAGTCTCAGAAATACTGTCCTGCTCCTTTGTGGGGCACTCTGGGACCTGTGGTGCCTCTGCTGGAGTCTGCAGTGTGTGCTCCTGTTCACACTCGGCTGCCTCCTCAACACAAACAGTCTCACATACACTGTCCTGCTCCTGTGTGGGGCATTCTGGGACCTGTGGTGCCTCTGCTGCAGTCTGAAGTGTGTGTTCCTGTTCACACTCGGCTGCCTCAGCCTCATCAGCACAAACAGTCTCACATACACTGTCCTGCTCCTGTGTGGGGCACTCTGGGACCTGTGGTGCCTCTGCTGCAGTCTTAAGTGTATGCTCCTGTTCACACTGAGCTGCCTGCTGCTGCAGCTGTTTTCCCTCCTGGAAGCAGAAGCGGGCAGCCTGTAACACTGGCCGTGTCTGCTGCTGGGGGGTCCCGTCCTGAACATCAGGGGTCCTGGCCTCTACAGCACAGTCCTGCTTATAGGAGGCGAACCGCTCCCGGTTCCTGTAGGTCTCTGCCAGGGGCCCCATGCTCTCCAGCACAGACTCAGTGTCCTGCACAACACTCGCCAGCTGTACACCCAGTGTGTTCAGTCTCAGGTCATAGGCGTCATTACTGGCAGGATTAGTGGTCTTTAGGCTATAGATGAAGTCTACCTCCATTTGCAGCGCTTTTTTTTGCTGCTGTAACTCACCCAGTTTTCGGACAAGTCCCGGTATCTCATCCGCTAGCTGCAGCTCGGGTGCACGCGCCGGCCCCACAGGTTTAGTCTTGACCACGGGTACAGGGGTTTTGAAGACCGTCTTGTGCGGGTCCACCACGGATGGTTTTGTGGCCCCTTGGCTGGATGCAGGCTCCGCAGCAGGTTTATCGCTGCCACCTGATTGCGACCATGTGCGTCCTGACCACGCCATACTGCCATGTTGCTGTAGGTTCTCCTGCATTGTCTGCCTTTCCAAAGACGTCCGTCTCTGCCTGGAAGCTGGAGAGGTGATCTGCACAGCTGGGGCCGATCTCACCTGTGCACCTGGCAGGAGCTGCTTACTGACTGGGGAGCTACAAGACTTCACACTCAGCTGGATTCCATCACTCACAGACACATTGCCTTCTTGCTTCTTTGCTGGAACTGGAGAAGGTTTTCCTCCCAAAACTTTACTCACAACTGTTTCCTTCTTCATAGAACTGCTGCAGCTTTGACTCGCTGCATTCACTGGACTCACAGTGGCTTTGGGATTAACATTCCCATTAGAAGCCTGGGAGGCTAGTCCCAGTGTAGGCCGGGAAGCCTGGGCCTTGCCAGGGGAGCTTCCCCGCCCAGGGTGGCCCCTCCCTGGGCTTGCTCCAGACATCAGGAGAACCACTGACACACAACCTCACAGCTAGGAGGCAGTGTTATAGTAGTTATATTCTTGTACATAGGGGGCAGTATTATAGTAGTTATATTCTTGTACATAGGGGGCAGTATTATAGTAGTTATATTCTTGTACATAGGGGGCAGTATTATAGTAGTTATATTCTTGTACATAGGGGCAGTATTATAGTAGTTATATTCTTGTACATAGGGGCAGTATTATAGTAGTTATATTCTTGTACCTAGGGGCAGTATTATAGTAGTTATATTCTTGTATATAGGAGCAGTATTATAGTAGTTATATTCTTGTACATAGGAGGCAGTATTATAGTAGTTGTATTCTTGTACATAGGAGGCAGTATTATAGTAGTTGTATTCTTGTACATAGGAGGCAGTATTATAGTAGTTGTATTCTTGTACATAGGGGGCAGTATTATAGTAGTTATATTCTTGTACATAGGAGGCAGTATTATAGTAGTTGTATTCTTGTACATAGGGGCAGTATTATAGTAGTTATATTCTTGTACATAGGAGGCAGTATTATAGTAGTTGTATTCTTGTACATAGGGGGCAGTATTATAGTAGTCATATTCTTGTATATAGGGAGCAGTATTATAGTAGTTATATTCTTGTACATAGGGGGCAGTATTATAGTAGTTATATTCTTGTACATAGGGGCAATTTTTATTGTATAAAACCAACAAATACAATTAAAATAAACAGAATTCTTCCTTAATACAAAACATAAATTCTCATGAATGCATCAGACAATAATTATAGAACTAAATTAATACATTAGGAATAAAGGTAACTTAGAGTTCACTCCTGTGGAAGGAAGAATATGAAATTAACACTTTTAGTAACATGATCATGTTATTATCCCACGGACACATTCCTCCATAGTTTCTCATTACTCTGACTTTTCTTTATCTCTATCGCTCTAATCCATCTGAGCTCGGACAGTATCTTTGTGGCTGCGGTGACGGGATGGAAGGGCTCGCTGTGGAGGGACACTCGGGTTCTCATGTGCCAGTGGTAATACTTAATGGTGGTAATGATCAGGTATATTGTCCCCCTGTCGATGGTACCGTCAGTGGATGGGACTCCATAGATAATGTCAGGGTATTTCAGGGACAGCAGTCTATGGATTTTCAGCTTGGTTGATACTTCCGTCCATATTTCCCTACCTCCCCAGCAATCACAAATAAAATGCTCCATGGTTTCCTCCTGATGACAACCAAGGGGACAGTTCCGATCCGAAACACTTAAATATTTCAAGTTCCCCCTCACAAAGAGCTTCCCATGTAGCGACAGCCAAGCAATGTCAAAAAACTTTGCTGGAAGTCGCCTCCCATTGAGGAATCGGAGACTGTCCTGAAGAGTCTTGGTGGCACAATCCCTTAGGGCCAGTGGAGAGTAGAAGAAAGTCCCACATATATGAGCACACAGATCTTTCCTCGTATTACTCTCATTGTAAGACTTCTCCAGTCCCCACTTCCTGACACACTTCAGACCATATTCCAGATACTGGGGGAGGTGGTCACCTGTCCATCTCCTCCTCTTGAGACTGCCGCCTCGCACCCAAGATTCCGCAAAAGGCAATATCCAATACCTGATACTATTCGCCCACAGGGAGCTACTGTTTGAATCCATGCTCCCAAAATTTACTTTCAGAAACAAGGAGTCAAACAAAACCCTTGGATTTAACATATCCAGCCCGCCCTCACTCCGCTGTAGGTACGTTATTCCCCTCTTTATCAGGTTCATCCTGTTCCCCCACAAGAGCTGGAAGAACAGGCTGAGGAGCCTCGCCGAGAAGGATTCTGGCAAAGGAAAAACGACAGCGACATACAAAAAGACGGGGACCAGGTAAGTCTTCATCATAGCAACCCTTTCTCTGTAAGTCAGCCTCCAGTTCTTCCATCGCTGAACCTTTGCATTTCCGGTCTCCAATTTTTCCTCCCAATTTAGGCTGGCATTATCGTCCCTCCCAAATTTAACCCCTAAGATCTTAATATGGGTGGAGGCCTTAACAAACTGCGGCAGATCAAAGTCTGGGTCAGATTGCAATGTCCACAGAGCTTGACTCTTCTCAAGGTTGACCAGAGACTCTGAGTAACTTCTGATGGCCGCAGATAACATCTGCACCTCATGAGGATTAGATATCACCAGAGTCACATCATCCGCGTAGGCAACCACCTTCAGAGGCAAGCAGTGGGGGACCGGCACCCCCCAAAAGTTACACTCCTGCAGTGACCTCAAAAACGGGTCTATGGCAAAAACATACAGGAGTGGACTCAGCGGGCAGCCCTGTCTCACCCCCGCCTCAACTCCAAAAGTGCCACCCTGCCAACCATTAATCAGAGGAAAGCTCACCGCCTCTCTGTACAAAGTCTTCAGCCAATCCACAAATTGTCCTGGAATACCGTACTTTGACAAAGTGGCCCACAGATAGTCATGATCAACTCTGTCAAAGGCTTTAGCCTGGTCCAGATTGACAACATATCTCCCACACCGCAGAGCTTTACATCTCTCAAACATCTCCCGTATCGAGATGACTGCTCCAGAGATGTTCCGCCCTTTTACCGTGCCAAACTGAGAGCCTACCAACAGTGGCGGGGACAAACAGACTAATCTAGAAAACAGGATCTTTGCCAGAATCTTCCTGTCAACATTCAAGAGGGCAATTGGCCTCCAGTTCTTGATGTCGCTCGGCTCCTTACCTTTAGACAGCAGAATTAATGAGGACACTCTCATGGATGGAGGCATCAGGTGATTTTCTAGACAATTTTTGTAAACATCCACAAGAATTGGAGCCAGGAGGTCTTTGAATTTCTTATAAAATTCTGCTGTTATACCATCCGGACCTGGTGCCTTCTTCAGATGTAACTTATCAATGGCCTCCTTAACCTCCTCCACCGTTAATTCTGCTGTCAAAGGAGAAAAGTCCAGATCATTAGTATCAGGTGTTGGAGTTGCCTCCAAGAATTGAGTCATTTTATGTTTATCCAAAGCCTTCCTCTGAAACAAGTCAGTATAATAAGATTTCACAACCCCCAGGATACCCTCCCGAGATTCCTGCAATACACCCTGGGAGTCAATGAGACCTGTGACCAATTTATTGGCCACCCGCTCCCGGCAATTCTCAAAGGGATCAGGGGCCCCTAAGACCCCATAATCCCGTTCAAGAACCAAGGAGGTATACCTGCTGTACTGATACTGCCTTATCTCAGATTTCAACCGGTCGATCTTCTCTTTGTTACCCCCGCCCTCCGAATAGAGTGACTCCAATTCTTTGCGCAGCCTTAGGTACTGGCTATACTTACTCCTGCCTTTCTTAACTGACAGTCTCTTCAAGAGGCATCTGATATCATCCTTGACGTCCTCCCACCAGTCGGCCATGTTGTCATAGAAGTCCACTCTCTGTAGATGACCCTGCAAAAGGGAGTGGACACAACTCTGGACAGAGACATCATGGAGGAGGCTAGAATTGAGTCTCCATAACCCCCTACCAACATCAGCTCGCTTAGTGGCCCCCAGGCAGAAATATAGGGCAAGATGGTCTGAGTATGGGACGACTCTCTCACTCATGGCACCAATGACTTCCATGGGACTTACAAAAGCCAGATCTATTCTACTGCCTCTATTGGAGCAGGAATAGGTTAATTTTGGCTTTCGTCCTCCCCGTTTAAAGACGTCCCCTAATCCGGCCTGCAGGACTATGTTATTCAAGATCCTACCATCCCTCGTCACGGTTCTACCTGAGGAGCTGTCACCTGATGTCAGTATGGCATTAAAGTCCCCCGCCATTATCACTGGAAGAGAAGTGAACAGATAAGGCTTGACATCATTAATTAACTGTATCCTGTCAGTCACTGTCTGTGGCCCATAGATGTTAATAAGCCGGAGACGCCTCCCATGGACTGTGACTTCCAGGACCAGACACCTTCCCATTACCACCTCCGTCATCCTATGTACTGTCACATGCCCGGTGTTTAACAGAATGGCGACCCCGGCGTACGACTCCACAGCCAGTGACCAAAAAGAGGGACCAGACCGCCATTCCCTCTCAGCCTCCCTCATGAGCCCCTGAGTCGTCAGCCGCGTCTCCTGCAGAAAGATGACATCTGCGTCCAGGTATCGGAGATGGTCATAGACAGCGTGCCTCGTCCTCCTCACCTTAATGCTGTTCACATTACTGGATGTTACTTTTAATGAGAAATCTGCCATCACAATACCACAACAGAGGAACAGAGATGCAAAAGCCGCCATCATAAGTCTGGGTCACAGATGTTCTGACTACCACCGGTCTCCATGTCAGACTGTATCTCAGTGTCAGCAGGTACAGGCTTCCGTTTTGTAGGGGGAAGGTCCGCTACGTCCCTGTCATACTCAGTCTCTATTCTTTTTATCTCTTCCTCCAAGTCCCCATCAGACTCAGACAAAACTTCAAACTTATTGGACACGACCATCACACCTGCCGAACTCTGGACTTTTTTCCTGCCACCCTGGCTAGTGACATACTCCTCCTCAGGTTTACGGGAGGCCTTGTCCTTTTTTTTCCTTTTTACCTGATTACAGCCACTTTCTTCAGCTAGAGATGGTGATACTGAAGTGGTGGCTACATGTGGCTGCTGGACCTGAGGGACGACCTCCATGCTCCCCTCTGTACAAAGCTGCTCTGATGTTACCTGAGCGGACCCCTGGTGAACCTCTGACCTGGTCAGTACTGTCCCTGACATTAAAGCCTCCTCCTCCTGAGCCTCTGTCCCTGTCATTAACTCCTCATCAGGAAGGAGCTTGCATATATTGTGCCAGGCATCAGGACAGTCCCTGTGAGGGTGGCCGACCTCCCCACAGAGGTTGCACTTGATGTTCTGGCAATCTGCCGATAAGTGGCCGACTTCCCCGCACAGGCTGCACTTTACCACGGTACAGGTGTTTGCCAGGTGACCCACTTTACCACACTTAAAACACTTTCGTGTCTGCCCAGGGTAGAAGCAAACTCCCTTCTCCCTCCCGATAAAGAAGGAGTTGGGTAAGTGAGCCGTGATATTGTTGTGCTGGCGCAATTTCACCAGCACCTTCCATCCACCAGTCCATATACCGTCCTCATCCCTGTTTTTGGTGAGGTCGGAGACAAGGTCACAATGCCTCCGGAGCCACACCACGATGTCCTGCGGGGGAACAGCCTCATTCCAAAAGATGATATTAACCGTGGCGGTATCCGGCTTAGATATTGGAATGAAGCTGAACGTATTCCAGCCATCAGCGTCCCTGAACTTGGGGAAATTGGCCCAGAATCTGTCCAGATCAGACATAAGCTTAAAGCTGATGTCATAGCCCTGTCTGTCTGGCAGATTGATGACCGCCAAGATATTAACCGGCGCAAACCCCATCTGGCGGCACAGAAGCTCCCTGACCACCAGCCTCCTCTCCGGCAGATCCTCCTTGGCACCTCTGTGCCTGAACCGCACCACATTCCTCCTTTTGAAAGCCTGCCCGGTGTAATTGGCGCCGGAGGTAAAGGACGGAGCGCCGCGGCTCCAAAAACTACTGGGAGGGACCTGTGGGGCCACACTGGGCTGACTGACAGGGCGAGGGTCTGCAGCGGAGGGGCCTGTTGCACCTTGTGTGCTGGAAACCAAAGGGGGGAAATCACAGACATTTTGCACATTATTATCATCATCATCAATCTCAATAGCATCATCAGGATGCGCAATGTCCACCACAGTCTCTGTACCCCCTTCAGCCCCCAACCCCACATGAACAGTACCAATATCCCCAGAATTAGTGCTCTCCTGGACACCAACAGTAGATGCAGTCTCATGTCCACTGTCTTGCTGTTGTGCTGGGCATGCTGGGACTTGTGGTACCGCTGGGATCTGAGCCTCTTGCTCCTGCTTGGGGTCTGCCGCAGGTAGTTGCAGTTGCTGGTGTAGTATCTGACCCTCCTTAAAACAGAAGCTAGCGGGCTGCAGCACCGGCCGTACCTGCTGCCGGGTCCCCCCTGGGACAATGTCTGTGCGGGAACCAGCAGAGTCCTGCGCGCAGGACCTAAACCGCTCCTGGTTCCTATATGTCTCTGCCAGGGGCCCCATCCTCGCCAGCACACAGTCTATGTCCCGCACCACAGTCGCCAGCTCTACCCCCAGTGCATTCAGTCTCTGGTCATATACAGAGTGATCCCCAGGATTAGCAGCCTTCAACTTGTAAATGCAGTCAATTTCCATTTGCAGAAGATTCCTCTGCTGCTGCAACTCACCCATCCTCCTGACCAGTCCTGGTATCTCCTCTGCCAGCTGTAGCTCCGGGGCACGCGGCGGCTCCTTCTGGGGTCTTGCTTTAGGGGTTGACACGTTGGTTTTTAATGTCGCTGGTTTTGTGGCTCCAGCCTCCACAACACTTTTACCGCTGCCAACAGCCTGCAACCTCGTGCGTCCAGAGCTCGCCATGCTGGTCACCACATGTCCCAGCTGAAGGTTCTCCTGGAGTGTTTGCTTCTCCAGAGATGTCCGTCACTGTCTGCCTGGAGTGAGCTGCACACCTGAAGCTGGTGATGGACTCTGCCTCACCTTCTGTGCAGCCACCTGCCCTCCAGCACTCAGGGTCTCAGCAGAAGATGCCTTCTGGGATTTCCTTCCAGGCTCTGGACACTGTTTGCCTTGACTGGCCGACTGTTTAACAGAAACATCCTTGCACACAGACAAAGCTTTCTCCTGTTTCTTTACTGTGCTGAACTTCAACACAGGATCTTTCTCCATGCTGCTGGGTCTTCCATTCTGAGGTTTATTTTCCCCAGAGGCAACTCTGGGATTTCCATCCACATGAGAAGGTTGGGAGTTTACTCCCAGTGTAGGCCTGGAAGCCAGGGCCTTGCTTGGGGAGCTTCCCCGCCCAGTGTGGCCCCTCCCTGGGCTTGCTCCAGACATGAGGAGAACCACAGACACACAACCTCACAGCTAGGAGGCAGTATTATAGTAGTTGTATTCTTGTACATAGGGGGCAGTATTATAGTAGTTATGTTCTTGTACATAGGGGGCAGTAATATAGTAGTTATATTCTTGTACATAGGGGGCTGTATTATAGTAGTTTTATTCTTGTACATAGGAGCAGTATTATAGTAGTTATATTCTTGTACATAGAAGCAGTATTATAGTAGTTATATTCTTGTACATAGGGGGCAGTATTATAGTAGTTATATTCTTGTATATAGGGGCAGTATTATAGTAGTTATATTCTTGTACATAGAGGGCAGTATTATAGTAGTTATATTCTTGTACAGTATATAGGGAGCAGTATTATAGTAGTTATATTCTTGTACATAGGAGGCAGTATTATAGTAGTTATATTCTTGTACATAGGGGGCAGTATTATAGTATTTATATTCTTGTATATAGGAGCAGTATTATAGTAGTTATATTCTTGTACATAGGAGGCAGAATTATAGTAGTTGTATTCTTGTACATAGGGGGCAGTATTATAGTAGTTGTATTCTTGTACATAGGGGGCAGTATTATAGTAGTTATATTCTTGTATATAGGAGCAGTATTATAGTAGTTATATTCTTGTACATAGGAGGCAGTATTATAGTAGTTGTATTCTTGTACATAGGGGGCAGTATTATAGTAGTTATATTCTTGTATATAGGAGCAGTATTATAGTAGTTATATTCTTGTACATAGGAGGCAGTATTATAGTAGTTGTATTCTTGTACATAGGGGGCAGTATTATAGTAGTCATATTCTTGTATATAGGGAGCAGTATTATAGTAGTTATATTCTTGTATATAGGGGCAGTATTATAGTAGTTATATTCTTGTACATAGGAGGCAGTATTATAGTAGTTGTATTCTTGTACATAGGGGGCAGTATTATAGTAGTTATATTCTTGTATATAGGGAGCAGTATTATAGTAGTTATATTCTTGTATATAGGTGCAGTATTATAGTAGTTATATTCTTGTATATAGGGAGCAGTATTATAGTAGTTATATTCTTGTACATAGGAGGCAGTATTATAGTAGTTATATTCTTGTACATAGGGGGCAGTATTATAGTAGCTATATTCTTGTTTATAGGAGCAGTATTATAGTAGTTATATTCTTGTACATAGGAGGCAGTATTATAGTAGTTGTATTCTTGTACATAGGGGGCAGTATTATAGTAGTTATATTCTTGTACATAGGGGGCAGTATTATAGTAGCTATATTCTTGTACATAGGAGCAGTATTATAGTAGTTATATTCTTGTACATAGGGGCAGTATTATAGTAGTTATATTCTTGTACATAGGGGGCAGTATTATAGTACTTATATTCTTGTACATAGGGGCAGTATTATAGTAGTAATATTCTTCTACATAGGAGCAGTATTATAGTAGTTATATTCTTGTACATAGGGGGCAGTACTATAGTAGTTATATTCTTGTACATAGGGGGCAGTATTATAGTAGTTATATTCTTGTACATAGGGGCAGTATTATAGTAGTTATATTCTTGTATATAGGGGCAGTATTATAGTAGTTATATTCTTGTACATAGGGGGCAGTATTATAGTAGTTATATTCTTGTACATAGGTGCAATATTATAGTAGTTATATTCTTGTACATAGGGGGCAGTATTATAGTAGTTATATTCTTGTAGATAGGGGCAGTATTATAGTAGTTATATTCTTGGACATAGGGGGGCAGTATTATAGTAGTTATATTCTTGTACATAGGGGGCAGTATTATAGTAGTTTTATTCTTGTACATAGGAGTAGTATTATAGTAGTTATATTCTTGTACATAGAAGCAGTATTATAGTAGTTATATTCTTGTACATAGGGGGAAGTATTATAGTAGTTATATTCTTGTATATAGGGGCAGTATTATAGTAGTTATATTCTTGTACATAGGAGGCAGTATTATAGTAGTTGTATTATTGTACATAGGGGGCAGTATTATAGTAGTTATATTCTTGTATATAGGGAGCAGTATTATAGTAGCTACATTCTTGTACATAGGGGCAGTATTATAGTAGTTATATTCTTGTACATAGGGGCAGTATTATAGTAGTTATATTCTTGTACATAGGAGCAGTATTATAGTAGTTATATTCTTGCACATAGGGGCAGTATTATAGTAGTTATATTCTTGTACATAGGGGGCAGTATTATAGTAGTTATATTCTTGTACATAGGGGCAGTATTATAATAGTTATATTCTTGTATATAGGAGCAGTATTATAGTAGTTATATTCTTGTACATAGGAGGCAGAATTATAGTAGTTGTATTCTTGTACATAGGAGGCAGTATTATAGTAGTTGTATTCTTGTACATAGGGGGCAGTATTATAGTAGTTATATTCTTGTATATAGGGGCAGTATTATAGTAGTTATATTCTTGTATATAGGGAGCAGTATTATAGTAGTTATATTCTTGTACATAGGAGGCAGTATTATAGTAGTTATATTCTTGTACATAGGGGGCAGTATTATAGTAGTTATATTCTTGTATATAGGAGCAGTATTATAGTAGTTATATTCTTGTACATAGGAGGCAGTATTATAGTAGTTGTATTCTTGTACATAGGGGGCAGTATTATAGTAGTTATATTCTTGTACATAGGGGCAGTATTATAGTAGTTATATTCTTGTACATAGGGGGCAGTATTATAGTAGTTATATTCTTGTACATAGGGGCAGTATTATAGTAGTAATATTCTTGTACATAGGGGGCAGTATTATAGTAGTTATATTCTTGTACATAGGGGCAGTATTATAGTAGTTATATTCTTGTACATAGGGGGCAGTATTATAGTAGTTGTATTCTTGTACATAGGGGGCAGTATTATAGTAGTTATATTCTTGTCCATAGGAGAGGATAGACGTGTGTTTGTGAGCTCCCAGCAGGGCGGAGGCATGGCTTCTGACCCAGGTGGAGGGGAGGGAAGCTGGGCTGATGATCCAGGGAAAGCCCCTAGCCTGGAGTGTGGCCTGCTGCATGGACCTGATGGTAATGGAAAGCTGGAAATGGTGGCTGGTGAGTCTTCTAAACCTGCTTGTTATGTTGCTGGATTGAGTGGTAAAGTTACAAGGCAAAGCATTTTTAAGCTGGAAATGCAAATCAGCAAATTGCAAGATGAAATTAAGAATGAGACTGATCCAAAGATAAAACTGATGAAATGTGAGAGCCTGGATGTTTGCAGACGAGAGCTGGACATTCGGAAAGGAAACCTGCACAAATATGTGAACTCTGTGCCCAGAAAGGAAACTTGGGCTATGGAGAAAAAGAGGGGAGCCAGAGCCCAGAAGGAGAATAGAAAACACTCCATTAGTAATAAGGACATTAAATCTGAAATTGTGCACAGTGTGGGGCAAGGACGTCTGGTAAGAAATGCAGCACTTATATCAGCCGCACGATGTGAGGGGTCTGAGGCAGCAGACAATGCTGGGAGCGCTGCAGAGGAAGGTGTGTCAGCAACCAAGGGGTTAACCACAGTGGACTCTGTGTACAGCAATGAAGGGAGATCAGCTCCTGTAAGTGATGAAGTGTCCCCTGTACTGTCACTGTGTGCGAGACCCCGCTCAGTGCTGTGAGTGAGACTCCACTTGGTGCTGTGTGTGAGACCTCGCTCACTGGTGCTAGTGAATGTATGTCTGCAACAGATACAAACATTATAATGGACTCTGAACCCTCCATGTCAGTGAATGGAGACCACACTGCAATAATAATGGACTCTGAACCCTCCATGTCAATGAATGAAGATCACATTGTGCAACAATCAGTAGTGGATCTGGGCATTTTTTCAGCACAAACACGTGTCAGTGATCATGGGGCTGTTGAGAGTTCCGGCACTGCTCCACCTGCGGCTGGGGAGAGCTCCGGCGCTGCTCCACCTGCGGCTGGGGAGGGCTCCGGCGCTGCTCCACCTGCGGCTGGGGGGGGCTCCGGCGCTGCTCCACCTGCGGTTGGGGAGGGCTCCGGCGCTGCTCCACCTGCGGTTGGGGAGGGCTCCGGCGCTGCTCCACCTGCGGTTGGGGAGGGCTCCGGCGCTGCTCCACCTGCGGTTGGGGAGGGCTCCGGCGCTGCTCCACCTGCGGTTGGGGAGGGCTCCGGCGCTGCTCCACCTGCGGTTGGGGAGGGCTCCGGCGCTGCTCCACCTGCGGTTGGGGAGGGCTCCGGCGCTGCTCCACCTGCGGTTGGGGAGGGCTCCGGCGCTGCTCCACCTGCGGTTGGGGAGGGCTCCGGCGCTGCTCCACCTGCGGCTGGGGAGGGCTCAGGCGCTGCTCCTCCTACTGACCAACATCAGTTCAGGAGACTGTTCTCCAATGTAACAAGACTAGTGCACCCTCCACCTCAGAAGAGGAATGCAGTCAGGATAAAGTACACGGGACCAGAGGAGAACATCCCATCCAGAATTTATATTGGAAAAGTTCTTCTGAAAGACTTTATGAGGTTTAAGGCATCTGAGGTCTACGCACTGATCCATGTTCCATCCAGCAGGATCTATGACATCAGCTTTAAGCTTCAGTGTGATCTGGATCTGTTCTGGAACATCTATAATGACACTAGAGATGATGAGATCTGGGATCATCTCCATTGTATCCAGCTGTCTAAGCCGCAGGAAATAACGGCCACTGTCCTGTTCCAGTCAGAGGTGGTGGCTCTGGCGGATCTGCAGCACTGGTTGAGCCGGCAGTGCATGGTGAGAAGTCATCCCCAGAAGATCTATGATGAGGAGCAAATATGGAATGGAGGATATTCTGTGAAAATCCAGCTTCTACAGGAGGATGGTGTAACCAGACATCTGCCGCACTCCTTCTACCTGGGCTCAGAGAGGGGGATATGCTATTACCCCGGTCAGCCACGTCTGTGCCATAGATGTGGGGGCAGGCACCTCGCCATGAACTGCTCTCGAATCACATGCTCATTGTGTGGACAGTTCGGGCATGCAAAGGACAAATGCACAGGAACCGTCATCTGTAACCTGTGCTCACGACCCGGGCATACATTTCGTGATTGCCCTCATGCAGAGCATAATAAATATAATGGCCAGACCTCCTTGGAAATTATGGGAAAAGAAACCACAAGAGGTACAGATATTGTCCAAGAAGCCGGCACTGATGAGGTGATAAGTCACAGTAACAGCGAGCCTGCTCCAGAGTGTGCTATAATATTGATGGATGCTGCACTATTAGGACCACCAGCCACTGAAGAAACACCTAAAGTACCACCAGCCAGAGCTAAGCCACCATCAGCCAGTAAAGTGAGATCTAAGCAATGTTCAGCCACTAAATTAAGATCTAAAATACTAGTCACTAAGGTGTCTAGAAAACCTGTCACCAAACCATCCAAGCTTCAGCCCAGTACATCTGTAGAAGCAGATAAATTGTCCGCAGTGTCCAGTGTGGATGACGAAGGTTTTGTGACCATAAAAAGGAAAATAGCCTTTGTGGATTCCTCCAGGAAAATCACAACAGTCCAGAAAACCTCTGAGCCTCCAGTGCTGGTGATAAGTCCAGGACGTTACAATGTACTGGGAGAAGAAGACAAAGAAGAAGAGGCACAAATGGAGCAAGGTTCTTCATACATCATAGAAAATGTCTCTGATGAGGTGGATCCTGACTCTCCCGTGTCCACAAAGAGATGGGGCACTGCAGGTGACAGCAGTGGAAGGAGAAAGAAGACCAGAAAGTTTAAGTGATCAGGATGCGGCTGAGACTAAGCTCTATTAATGTGAACAGTGTGAGGACTGGTAGCCGACGGCAGGCGATCTACCAGCAATTGTCTGATGAGAGATCTGACGTCTTCTTCTTACAGGAGACGTATCTGAAATGTAATGCCCATGTGTATGCAGCCAAGAGAGACTGGAGACTAGGTCCATCATTCTGGTCCTTCGGGCTGGAGAGGAATGACGGTGTGGGAATCCTCTTTAATACCATGGATGTCCAGGTGGACAGAGTCCTGGAGATCTGTCCAGGCCGCTGTCTGATGCTGGACTTTGTACTGGACTCCATCCATTATAGAGCAATAAACATTTATGCTCCGCAGACAAGAAAAGAGCGGAGGGAACTGTTTGACCATATGAATCATAGAATCATAGAATCGTAGAGTTGGAAGGGACCTCCTGGGCCATCTGGTCCAACCCCCTGCTCAAAGCAGGATTCGCTAAATCATCCCAGTCAGATGTCTGTCCAGCCTCTGTTTGAAGACTTCCATTGAAGGAGAACTCACCACTTCTCGTGGCAGCCTGTTCCACTCATTGATCACTCTAACTGTCAAAAAGTTTTTTCTAATATCTAATCTGTGTCTCTTCCCATTCAGTTTCATCCCATTGCTTCTAGTCTTTCCTTTAGAAGTAAAGCAATATGAAGCCATATTGCTTTACTTCTAAAGTGTTTATATTGTGTGGGGATTTTAATAATGTGTCTTGTAATGTGGATAGATCCAGTAGTCATAAGAAACTGAGATATGATGAGACGTTTCTTAATAATATAGTCCAACAGGCCCATCTAGTAGACCCCTATGGTTCCCACCATACCAGTAAGACATACACATACCATAAGGGTGGTAATGCCAGCAGAATAGACCGGGTGTATATAAAGAGAGAGGCGAGATGCTCTCAGTACAGGATCAGCCCTCTGGAGTTCTCTGACCATTGCATGGTGAGCGTGACGCTGGATCTGGCCCAAGCTGTGGTCTGTGGAAAGGGGTACTGGAAGGTGAATAGCTCCATGATCCAAGATCCACGGTTCAGAGAGACCTTCACCACCTTCTATAATGATCGTAGGACCACCCAATGTATGTGTGATGACACAGCTGAGTGGTGGGAGACCATGAAAAGTGACATCAAGCAGTTTATTATACGAGCAGCCAGGAGACATAGTAATATGGATTATATGAGATACTCTGCCCTGAGACTGCAACTGAGCCGGCTATATAGCAGGATGAATGGTGGTGAGGAGGTGGATGGACGGATCGTCAGCCATATAAAGCAGCGAATGAGGGAGCTGCAGCATGATCGCCTCAAGTCTCTCAAGGCGGAGGTACAGTTTGATAATTGGGGCGTTCATAACCCAGATCCTTTCATTGCCTGTAAAAAGAGGGTCAGTAAGAAGCTAGTCACTGGTTTGTTGGATGAGAATGGGGTGGAGCAGTCAGAGCCGGAGAAAGTCCACAAGATCATTGCTGATTATTATAGAGATCTCTATAAAGGGGCTCATATTGATAAGGAAGCCATTAATGCCTATCTGAAGGGGGTGTCCCTACCAACATTAGACCCCACACAGGCAGATAGTATGGCCGGTCCCATAACTGAGGAGGAGGTGAAGAAGAGCATTGACTCCTTAAAGGCCAACAAGAGCCCGGGGCTGGACGGCCTGACCAGCGAGTTTTATAGAGAGTTCAGGGACTTATTAGCTCCAGACCTGGTGCAGGTCTATAATGATTGCCTCTCAGCAGGGAAGCTTCTACCGTCCAAGTATAAATCTGTTCTGGTCCTTTTGGCAAAAAAAGGAAATCTAAAAGATATAAAGAACTGGCTGGCGTCCATTGTCTCTGCTGAACACGGATTATAAAATTCTGGCCAAGATCTTGTATTATCGGCTGAGTGAGGTGGCGGGTGAGCTCATCATCGCCAACCAGACGTGTGGTGTGAAGGGTCGGACGATAGAGGACTCATTGTTGTTGGTGAGAGAAGCCGTGACGTACATGAAGCAGCACCATGTGGGGGCGTATATTGTGGGCTTACACCAGAGTAAAGCCTTTGATAGAGTCCATCATGATTACCTGTATCAGGTTTTGTTACAGTATGGCCTCCCGATGCGGTTTGTGCAGTGGCTGCGATTTCTGTATGAGGAAGCTATAAGCCTGCCGCTGATTAATGGTCACTTGGTTGAGCCCTTTGCGATCATGTCAGGGGTGAGGCAGGGCTGTCCTCTCAGCCCATTGTTGTATGTTTTCAGTCTGGATCCTTTCCTCAGAAAACTGCAGGATCATAGAGATTTTACAGGGCTGAGGTGCCACCTCCAAAGTATGGTGGAGGAGGTAAAGTTCTGTGCCTATACGGATGATGTGTCGGTTGTGGTGACTTCTAGAGATGATTGTGCGACTCTACAGCAGGAGATCACAGCCTTCTCCCAAGTATCTAACTCCTCTGTGAAGATGGAGAAGAGCGAGGCGTTGTGGCTGGGGAGTGACCGTGATGTCTTCTCTGTGCCCTTCAGAACAGTTCAGGATCAGATAAAGATTTTGGGAGTGGTGTTTGGTGCTGTAGATGATGGGAAGGTGAACTGGGAGGAGAAGCAGGTGGTGTGTGAGCGGAAGGTGCAGAGCTGGAGACACTGGAAGCTGACATATCTGGAGAAGATCCGCCTGCTGAAGACCTTCCTGCTCCCGCTGTTCCTCTATATCAGTGTGGTGTTCCCGCTGCCAGATACGTTGCTCCCCAGACTTACCAATGTCTTCTTTCACTTCTTGTGGGGCAACAGGGTGAATGTGGTCAGGAGAAACATTGTTTATCTCTCTCATAAGGATGGTGGTCTCGCCATGCCTTGTCCTGAGCTCTTCTTTAATCTTTTGTTTCTCATGAAGAATTTTTCGTTTTGTAAGAATTCAGAGAAGGTGCCATGGTCTTGTTTGTTTAAGAGCCAGATCCAGCAGTTTGTGTCTGTGTGGTCGGTAGGGGACCCCATCAAGAGAATCTCAGGACGACTAAAGAATAATGTTTCTTGGTATGGTGTCCACATAATAAGTAAGGTCATCAGATGGAGGATCTTGTATGATGACGTCAAGCAGCTTAGTAGGACGGAGCTGTATAAGAATGTCCTGTCATCTCACTTCAGTGTCCAGGTACAACTGAGGGGCGCTCCGAGTCTGGATGTAAAATGGGCTGTAAAAAACGTGCTCGATCCCAGAGTTCCCCCTCATATGAGAGACGTAGCGTGGCTGGCACTCCATGGTAAAATGTACGTTAGAGATAATCTAAAGTGCAGGAATGTATCAGACAGATCCTGTCCCAGAGAAGAGTGCCCCCATATACTGGAGACGATGGACCATCTGCTGTTAGAGTGCCCCTTCAGTATGCAGGTATGGGAGTCTGTGTCCTTGTCCCTAAAGTTGTCGCACCTGGTGGGACAGTCGTATGGTCAGCTGCTGTACGGAGACTTCCAGCCTGAGCTCAGGGCGTATGACAGAAGCTCTCTGTATATAGTAAATGTGGTGACCATCTACCATCTGTGGTGTGCGCAGTGCTGCCTGCTCATCAACAAGGAAGTCCTGTCCTGTGATAATGGCTGGTATAAGATCCTAGAAAGTCTCAAGGCCGTATATAAGGATATAAAGGGGAACCCAGGGAACGTGAACTGGAGGAACATCCATGTATCGGGATTTGTCAATGTTTGCTAATGCTATTGGTTAAGTGATGTAACAGCACAATATTTATCTCCTTTACTATTTATTGCTTTGAGATTTTAATGTAACATTTTTGTAATATATGGTTGCTAGTTTTTAAATAAAAAGATCATTATAGTAGTTATATTCTTGTATATAGGGGCAGTATTATAGTTGTTATATTCTTGTACATAGGGGGCAGTATTATAGTAGTTATATTCTTGTAGATAGGGGCAGTATTATAGTAGTTATATTCTTGTACATAGGGGGCAGTATTATAGTAGTTTTATTCTTGTACATAGGAGTAGTATTATAGTAGTTATATTCTTGTACATAGAAGCAGTATTATAGTAGTTATATTCTTGTACATAGGGGGCAGTATTTTAGTAGTTATATTCTTGTACATAGGTGCAATATTATAGTAGTTATATTCTTGTACATAGGGGGCAGTATTATAGTAGTTATATTCTTGTAGATAGGGGCAGTATTATAGTAGTTATATTCTTGTACATAGGGGGCAGTATTATAGTAGTTTTATTCTTGTACATAGGAGTAGTATTATAGTAGTTATATTCTTGTACATAGAAGCAGTATTATAGTAGTTATATCCTTGTACATAGGGGGCAGTATTATAGTAGTTATATTCTTGTATATAGGGGCAGTATTATAGTAGTTATATTCTTGTACATAGAGGGCAGTATTATAGTAGTTATATTCTTGTATATAGGGAGCAGTATTATAGTAGTTATATTCTTGTACATAGGAGGCAGTATTCTAGCAGTTATATTCTTGTACATAGGGGGCAGTATTATAGTAGTTATATTCTTGTATATAGGAGCAGTTTTATAGTAGTTATATTCTTGTACATAGGAGGCAGTATTATAGTAGTTGTATTCTTGTACATAGGGGGCAGTATTATAGTAGTTATATTCTTGTATATAGGGAGCAGTATTATAGTAGCTACATTCTTGTACATAGGGGCAGTATTATAGTAGTTATATTCTTGTACATAGGGGAAGTATTATAGTAGTTATATTCTTGTACATAGGAGCAGTATTATAGTAGTTATATTCTTGTAAATAGGGGCAGTATTATAGTAGTTATATTCTTGTACATAGGGGCAGTATTATAGTAGTTATATTCTTGTAAATAGGGGCAGTATTACAGTAGTTATATTCTTGTACATAGGGGCAGTATTATAGTAGTTATATTCTTGTACCTAGGGGCAGTATTATAGTAGTTATATTCTTGTATATAGGAGCAGTATTATAGTAGTTATATTCTTGTACATAGGGGGCAGTATTATAGTAGTTATATTCTTGTACATAGGGGCAGTATTATAGTAGTTATATTCTTGTACATAGGAGCAGTATTATAGTAGTTATATTCTTGTAGATAGGGGCAGTATTATAGTAGTTATATTCTTGTACATAGGGGGCAGTATTATAGTAGTTTTATTCTTGTACATAGGAGTAGTATTATAGTAGTTATATTCTTGTACATAGAAGCAGTATTATAGTAGTTATATTCTTGTACATAGGGGGCAGTATTTTAGTAGTTATATTCTTGTACATAGGTGCAATATTATAGTAGTTATATTCTTGTACATAGGGGGCAGTATTATAGTAGTTATATTCTTGTAGATAGGGGCAGTATTATAGTAGTTATATTCTTGTACATAGGGGGCAGTATTATAGTAGTTTTATTCTTGTACATAGGAGTAGTATTATAGTAGTTATATTCTTGTACATAGAAGCAGTATTATAGTAGTTATATCCTTGTACATAGGGGGCAGTATTATAGTAGTTATATTCTTGTATATAAGGGCAGTATTATAGTAGTTATATTCTTGTACATAGAGGGCAGTATTATAGTAGTTATATTCTTGTATATAGGGAGCAGTATTATAATAGTTATATTCTTGTACATAGGAGGCAGTATTATAGCAGTTATATTCTTGTACATAGGGGGCAGTATTACAGTAGTTATATTCTTGTATATAGGAGCAGTTTTATAGTAGTTATATTCTTGTACATAGGAGGCAGTATTATAGTAGTTGTATTCTTGTACATAGGGGGCAGTATTATAGTAGTTATATTCTTGTATATAGGGAGCAGTATTATAGTAGCTACATTCTTGTACATAGGGGGCAGTATTATAGTAGTTATATTCTTGTACATAGGGGCAGTATTATAGTAGTTATATTCTTGTACATAGGAGCAGTATTATAGTAGTTATATTCTTGTAAATAGGGGCAGTATTATAGTAGTTATATTCTTGTACATAGGGGCAGTATTATAGTAGTTATATTCTTGTACATAGGGGCAGTATTATAGTAGTTATATTCTTGTATATAGGAGCAGTATTATAGTAGTTATATTCTTGTACATAGGGGGCAGTATTATAGTAGTTATATTCTTGTACATAGGGGCAGTATTATAGTAGTTATATTCTTGTACATAGGAGCAGTATTATAGTAGTTATATTCTTGTACATAGGGGCAGTATTATAGTAGTTATATTCTTGTATATAGGAGCAGTATTATAGTAGTTATATTCTTGTACATAGGAGGCAGTATTATAGTAGTTGTATTCTTGTACATAGGGGGCAGTATTATAGTAGCTATATTCTTGTATATAGGGAGCAGTATTATAGTAGTTATATTCTTGTATATAGGGGCAGTATTATAGTAGTTATATTCTTGTATATAGGGAGCAGTATTATAGTAGTTATATTCTTGTACATAGGAGGCAGTATTATAGTAGTTATATTCTTGTACATAGGGGGCAGTATTATAGTAGTTATATTCTTGTATATAGGAGCAGTATTATAGTAGTTATATTCTTGTACATAGGAGGCAGTATTATATTAGTTGTATTCTTGTACATAGGGGGCAGTATTATAGTAGTTATATTCTTGTATATAGGGAGCAGTATTATAGTAGTTATATTCTTGTACATAGGAGGCAGTATTATAGCAGTTATATTCTTGTACATAGGGGGCAGTATTATAGTAGTTATATTCTTGTATATAAGGGCAGTATTATAGTAGTTATATTCTTGTACATAGAGGGCAGTATTATAGTAGTTATATTCTTGTATATAGGGAGCAGTATTATAGTAGTTATATTCTTGTACATAGGAGGCAGTATTATAGCAGTTATATTCTTGTACATAGGGGGCAGTATTATAGTAGTTATATTCTTGTATATAGGAGCAGTTTTATAGTAGTTATATTCTTGTACATAGGAGGCAGTATTATAGTAGTTGTATTCTTGTACATAGGGGGCAGTATTATAGTAGTTATATTCTTGTATATAGGGAGCAGTATTATAGTAGCTACATTCTTGTACATAGGGGGCAGTATTATAGTAGTTATATTCTTGTACATAGGGGCAGTATTATAGTAGTTATATTCTTGTACATAGGAGCAGTATTATAGTAGTTATATTCTTGTAAATAGGGGCAGTATTATAGTAGTTATATTCTTGTACATAGGGGCAGTATTATAGTAGTTATATTCTTGTACATAGGGGCAGTATTATAGTAGTTATATTCTTGTAAATAGGGGCAGTATTACAGTAGTTATATTCTTGTACATAGGGGCAGTATTATAGTAGTTATATTCTTGTACCTAGGGGCAGTATTATAGTAGTTATATTCTTGTATATAGGAGCAGTATTATAGTAGTTATATTCTTGTACATAGGGGGCAGTATTATAGTAGTTATATTCTTGTACATAGGGGCAGTATTATAGTAGTTATATTCTTGTACATAGGAGCAGTATTATAGTAGTTATATTCTTGTACATAGGGGCAGTATTATAGTAGTTATATTCTTGTATATAGGAGCAGTATTATAGTAGTTATATTCTTGTACATAGGAGCAGTATTATAGTAGTTATATTCTTGTACATAGGGGCAGTATTATAGTAGTTATATTCTTGTACATAGGGGGTAGTATTATAGTAGTTATATTCTTGTACATAGGGGCAGTATTATAGTAATAATATTCTTGTACATAGGAGCAGTATTATAGTAGTTATATTTTTGCACATAGGGGGCAGTATTATAGTAGTTTTATTTTTGTACATAGGGGGCAGTATTATAGTAGTTATATTCTTGTACATAGGGGTAGTATTATAGTAGTTATATTCTTGTACATAGGGGGCAGTATTATAGTAGTTATATTCTTGTACATAGGGGCAGTATTATAGTAGTTATATTCTTGTACATAGGAGCAGTATTATAGTAGTTATATTGTTGTACATAGGGGCAGTATTATAGTAGTTATATTCTTGTACATAGGGGGCAGTATTATAGTAGTTATATTCTTGTACATAGGGGCAGTATTATAGTAGTTATATTCTTGTATATAGGGGTAGTATTATAGTAGTTATATTCTTGTACATAGGGGGCAGTATTATAGTAGTTATATTCTTGTATATAGGAGCAGTATTATAGTAGTTATATTCTTGTACATAGGAGCAGTATTATAGTAGTTATATTCTTGTACATAGGGGCAGTATTATAGTAGTTATATTCTTGTACATAGGGGGCAGTATTATAGTAGTTATATTCTTGTACATAGGGGCAGTATTATAGTAGTAATATTCTTGTACATAGGAGCAGTATTATAGTAGTTATATTCTTGTACATAGGGGGCAGTATTATAGTAGTTATATTCTTGTACATAGGGGCAGTATTATAGTAGTAATATTCTTGTACATAGGAGCATTATTATAGTAGTTATATTATTGTATATAGGAGCAGTATTATAGTAGTTATATTCTTCTACATAGGAGGCAGTATTATAGTAGTTATATTCTTGTATATAGGGAGCAGTATTATAGTAGTTATATTCTTGTACATAGAGGGCAGTATTATAGTAGTTATATTCTTGTACATAGAAGGCAGTATTATAGTAGTTGTATTCTTGTACATAGGGGGCAGTATTATAGTAGTTATATTTTTGTATATAGGAGCAGTATTATAGTAGTTATATACTTGTACATAGGAGGCAGTATTATAGTAGTTGTATTCTTGTACATAGGGGGCAGTATTATAGTAGCTATATTCTTGTATATAGGGAGCAGTATTATAGTAGTTATATTCTTGTATATAGGGGCAGTATTATAGTAGTTATATTCTTGTATATAGGGAGCAGTATTATAGTAGTTATATTCTTGTACATAGGAGGCAGTATTATAGTAGTTATATTCTTGTACATAGGGGGCAGTATTATAGTAGTTATATTCTTGTATATAGGAGCAGTATTATAGTAGTTATATTCTTGTACATAGGAGGCAGTATTATAGTAGTTGTATTCTTGTACATAGGGGGCAGTATTATAGTAGTTATATTCTTGTATATAGGGAGCAGTATTATAGTAGTTATATTCTTGTACATAAGGGGCAGTATTATAGTAGTTATATTCTTGTACATAAGGGGCAGTATTATAGTAGTTATATTCTTGTACATAGGGGCAGTATTATAGTAGTTATATTCTTGTACATAGGAGCAGTATTATAGTAGTTATATTCTTGTACATAGGGGCAGTATTATAGTAGTTATATTCTTGTACATAGGGGGCAGTATTATAGTAGTTATATTCTTGTACATAGGGGCAGTATTATAGTAATAATATTCTTGTACATAGGAGCAGTATTATAGTAGTTATATTTTTGCACATAGGGGGCAGTATTATAGTAGTTATATTTTTGTACATAGGGGTCAGTATTATAGTAGTTATATTCTTGTACATAGGGGCAGTATTATAGTAGTTATATTCTTGTACATAGGGGGCAGTATTATAGTAGTTATATTTTTGTACATAGGGGCAGTATTATAGTAGTTATATTCTTGTACATAGGAGCAGTATTATAGTAGTTATATTCTTGTACATAGGGGGCAGTATTATAGTAGTTATATTCTTGTACATAGGGGGCAGTATTATAGTAGTTATATTCTTGTACATAGGGGCAGTATTATAGTAGTTATATTCTTGTATATAGGGGCAGTATTATAGTAGTTATATTCTTGTACATAGGGGGCAGTATTATAGTAGTTATATTCTTGTACATAGGTGCAATATTATAGCAGTTATATTCTTGTACATAGGGGGCAGTATTATAGTAGTTATATTCTTGTAGATAGGGGCAGTATTATAGTAGTTATATTCTTGTACATAGGGGGCAGTATTATAGTAGTTTTATTCTTGTACATAGGAGCAGTATTATAGTAGTTATATTCTTGTACATAGAAGCAGTATTATAGTAGTTATATTCTTGTACATAGGGGGCAGTATTATAGTAGTTATATTCTTGTATACAGGGGCAGTATTATAGCAGTTATATTCTTGTACATAGAGGGCAGTATTATAGTAGTTATATTCTTGTATATAGGGAGCAGTATTAAAGTAGTTATATTCTTGTACATAGGAGGCAGTATTATAGTAGTTATATTCTTGTACATAGGGGGCAGTATTATAGTAGTTATATTCTTGTACATAGGGGGCAGTATTATAGTAGTTATATTCTTGTATATAGGAGCAGTATTATAGTAGTTATATTCTTGTACATAGGAGGCAGTATTATAGTAGTTGTATTCTTGTACATAGGGGGCAGTATTATAGTAGTTATATTCTTGTATATAGGGAGCAGTATTACAGTAGCTACATTCTTGTACATAGGGGGCAGTATTATAGTAGTTATATTCTTGTACATAGGAGCAGTATTATAGTAGTTATATTCTTGTATATAGGGAGCAGTATTATAGTAGTTATATTCTTGTATATAGGGAGCAGTATTATAGTAGTTATATTCTTGTACATAGGAGGCAGTATTATAGTAGTTATATTCTTGTACATAGGGGGCAGTATTATAGTAGTTATATTCTTGTATATAGGAGCAGTATTATAGTAGTTATATTCTTGTACATAGGAGGCAGTATTATAGTAGTTGTATTCTTGTACATAGGGGGCAGTATTATAGTAGTTATATTCTTGTATATAGGGAGCAGTATTATAGTAGTTATATTCTTGTACATGAGGGGCAGTATTATAGTAGTTATATTCTTGTACATAGGAGCAGTATTATAGTAGTTATATTCTTGTACATAGGGGCAGTATTATAGTAGTTATATTCTTGTACATAGGGGGCAGTATTATAGTAGTTATATTCTTGTACATAGGGGCAGTATTATAGTAATAATATTCTTGTACATAGGAGCAGTATTATAGTAGTTATATTCATGTACATAGGAGCAGTATTATAGTAGTTATATAGTTATATTCTTGTACATAGGAGCAGTATTATAGTAGTTATATTCTTGTGTATATAGGAGCAGTATTATAGTAGTTATATTCTTGTACATAGGGGCAGTATTATAGTAGTTATATTCTTTTACATAGTGGCAGTATTATAGTAGCTTATATTCTTGTACATAGGGGCAGTATTATGGTAGCTATATTCTTGTACATAGAGGGCAGTGTCATGAACTCATTTTCTGCTCCACCAGTTGAGAGTCCCCCTTCCGTTCTCCCTCTGGTGGTGACAGGAGGTAGTGCGGTTGGCTTAAGTGGTAGTGATCTGCCACCTGATGAGGAAGATAACGATTGGATCTCTGGAGTATCAGACTGGATATAAGACAGCCGACGCCATATCCGGGTGCTGGTGATTCAGTCTGCTTCTCAGGTCTTGGTCTTCAGCTCTCTTCCAGTCTTCTCAAGTTATGTTTGTTTTTTGCTAATGTTGACACTTGCGCTTGTTGGTCAATTCAGTTTTTTGTATAATCAGCCTGCCCCTGCTGGGGCTATGCTGAAATTCCACTCCTATTAATCAGTATTTGCCAATCTGCTTTTTGTCCCTTATTAGATTGGCCTCTTTTTTGCTCTGTCTCAGAATATTTCAGAGTGCTGACATAGGTTTAGAAGTCTAATGACTTAATGGTTAATTTTGCTATCAGAAGTGTTGGACAATATTTTTGTAGGTTTTTTTAGGCAGATTGCAGACAGTGTCTTTCCTTTTCTGTCCTTTTCAGTTAGCCGGGCCCAATCGTTTGCTCAGCCTATTTTCATGCCTTTGTTTGTATTTTCATCTTGCTTCACCGTCAATACATGTGGGGGGCTGTCTTTCCTTTGGGGTCTGCTCTGGGGCAGTTAGTTTTCCTCTTTTCCTGCTTTAGGCTTATGTAGTTCTCCGGTTGTGACGAGGCATCTAGGACCAACGTAGGAATGCTCCACGACTGCTGCTAGTTGTGCGGTTAAGATCAGGGATCTGCAATCTGCATAGTTACCAACTTCTCTGGTTTTCTGAGACTTAGCTTGTTGTCTTTTTTCCTCCTCGGTTTCCCATTCATAACAGGGCAGTATTATAGTAGTTATATTCTTGTATATAGGAGCAGTATTATAGTAGTTATATTCTTGTACATAGGAGGCAGTATTATAGTAGTTATATTCTTGTACATAGGAGCAGTATTATAGTAGTTATATTCTTGTACATAGGGGGCAGTATTATAGTAGCTATATCCTTGTATATAGAGAGCAGTATTATAGTAGTTATATTCTTGTACATAGGAGCATTGTTATGGAAATATATATGTATTTCATATAGATCTCACTTGCCTGCTATAGGCTATATACTCATGTACTCTTATGTAGGCTATATACTGCTATATACTCATATATACTGCACACAGATACATATTCACAGTTTGAACCTTATAACTAGTTGGTGGAAATAACCTGCTACCCAGTCATCTCATTGTCTTGTGACTTGAGAAATATCTAGCAGACATAGGGAATGAGGAACTTAGGCCAGGTGGTCCGGCCGATATTGGAGACTTGCTGACAAGTGCAAGACTCCGGAAAGTAAATCACGTGGTGTCTAAATAACCCCAGGTTGGACACCCATATATGTTCATGCATTTAAACTAACCAATTAGCTAAGAAGTAAAGCCTTTATGTTAATGAGTAACCACTCCTTTATACGAACTGATAAAAGACCATATATGAATAAAGTTTCCAGAGTTCTGCTGGAATGAGTTGTTGCTAACTAAGTGTAGCTTCCTCTTTTCCTTTGAGCGCTCAATAAGATTCTGTCTAATCAGGACAGGCCACAGTATGCACAGGGGTAAATCTACCCAAATCAAAAATAAATCCACATCAGCAGTATTATAGTAGTTATATTCTTCTATATAGAGAGCAGTATTATAGTAGTTATATTCTTGTACATAGGAGCAGTATTATAGTAGTTATATTCTTGTACATAGGGGCCAGTATTATAGTAGTTATATTCTTGTACATAGGGGGCAGTATTATAGTCGTTATATTCTTGTACATATACAGTATGCAGTATTATAGTAGTTATATTCTTGTACATAGGTGACAGTATTATAGTAGCTATATTCTTGTACACAGGAGCAGTATTAAAATAGTTATATTCTTGTACATAGGGGCAGTGTTATAGTAGTTATATTCTTGTACATAGGAGCAGTATTATAGTAGTTATATTCTTGTACATAGGGGGGCAGTATTATAGTAGTTATATTCTTGTACATGGGGAGCAGTATTATAGTAGTTATATTCTTGTACATAGGAGCAGTATTATTGTAGTTATATTCTTGTACATAGGGGGCAGTATTATAGTAGCTATATTCTTGCATATGGGGAACAGTATTATAGTAGTTATATTCTTGTACATAGGAGCAGTATTATAGTAGTTATATTCTTATACATAGGGAGCAGTGTTATAGTAGTTATATTCTTGTACATAGGGGCAGTATTATAGTAGTTATATTCTTGTACATAGGGATCAGTGTTATAGTAGTTATATTCTTGTACATGGGGGCAGTATTATAGTATTTATGTTCTTGTACATAGGGGCAGTATTATAGTAGTTATATTCTTGTACATAGATGCAGTATTATAGTAGTTATATTCTTGTACATAGGAGCAGTATTATAGTAGTTATATTCTTGTACATAGGGGGCAGTATTATAGTAGTTATATTCTTGTACATAGGGGCAGTATTATAGTTGTTATATTCTTGTACTTAAGAGCAGTATTATAGTAGTTATATTCTTGTACATAGGAGCAGTATTATAGTAGTTATATTGTTGTACATAGGGAGCAGTATTATAGTAGCTATATTCTTGTACATAGGGGCAGTATTATAGTAGTTATATTCTTGTACATAGGGGGCAGTATTATAGTAGTTATATTCTTGTACAATATTTGCAGTATTATAGTAGTTATAGTCTTGTACATAGGAGCAGTATTACAGTAGTTATATTCTTGTACATAGGGAGCAGTAAAATAGTAGTTATATTCTTTTACATAGGGGCAGTATTATAGCAGTTATATTCTTGTACATAGGGGGCAGTATTATAGTAGTTATATTCTTGTACATAGATGCAGTATTATAGTAGTTATATTCTTGTACATAAGGGCACTATTATAGTAATTATATTCTTGTACATAGGGGGCAGTATTATAGTAGTTATATTCTTGTGCATAGGAGCAGTATTATAGTAGTTATGTTCTTTTACATAGGGGCAGTATTATAGTAGTTATTTTCTTGTACATAGGGGGCAGTATTATAGTAGTTACAGTCATATGTAAAAGTTTGGGCACCCCTATTAATGTTAACCTTTTTTCTTTATAACAATTTTGGTTTTTGCAACAGCTATTTCAGTTTCACATATCTAATAACTGATGGACTCAGTTATATTTCTGGATTCAAATGAGGTTTATTGTACTAACAGAAAATGTGCAATCTGCATTTAAACAAAATTTGACCAGTGCAAAAGTATGGGCACCCTTATCATTTTCTTGATTTGAACACTCCTAACTACTTTTTACTGACTTCCTGAAGCGCTAAATTGGTTTTGTAACCTCATTGAGCTTTGAACTTCATAGCCAGGTGTATCAAATCATGAGAAAAGGTATTTAAGGTGGCCACTTGCAAGTAGTTCTCCTATTTGATTCTCCTATGAAGAGTGGCATCATGGGCTCCTCAAAACAACTCTCAAATGATCTGAAAACAAAGATTATTCAGCATAGCTTTTCAGGGGAAGGATACAAAAAGTTGTCTCAGAGATTTAACCTGTCAGTTTCCACTGTGAGGAACATAGTAAGGAAATGGAAGAACACAGGTACAGTTCTTGTTAAGCCCAGAAGTGGCAGGCCAAGAAAAATATCAGAAAGGCACAGAAGAAGAATGGTGAGAACAGTCAAGGACAATCCACAGACCACCTCCAAAGACCTGCAGCATCATCTTGCTGCAGATGGTGTCACTGTGCATCGGTCAACAATACAGCGCACTTTGCACAAGGAGAAGCTGTATGGGAGAGTGATGCGAAAGAAGCCGTTTCTGCAAGCACGCCACAAACAGAGTCGCCTGAGGTATGCAAAAGCACATTTGGACAAGCCAGTTACATTTTGGAAGAAGGTCCTGTGGACTGATGAAACAAAGATTGAGTTGTTTGGTCATACAAAAAGGCGTTATGCACGGAGGCTAAAAAACACAGCATTCCAAGAAAAACACTTGCTATCCACAGTAAAATTTGGTGGAGGTTCCATCATGCTTTGGGGCTGTGTGGCCAATGCCGGCACCGGGAATCTTGTTAAAGTTGAGGGTCGCATGGATTCAACTCAGTATCAGCAGATTCTTGACAATAATGTGCAAGAATCAGTGACGAAGTTGAAGTTACGCAGGGGATGGATAATTCAGCAAGACAATGATCCAAAACACCGCTCCAAATCTACTCAGGCATTCATGCAGAGGAACAATTACAATGTTCTGGAATGGCCATCCCAGTCCCCAGACCTGAATATCATTGACCATCTGTGGGATAATTTGAAGCGGGCTGTGCATGCTCGGCGACCATCAAGCTTAACTGAACTGGAATTATTTTGTAAACAGGAATGGTCACAAATACCTTCATCCAGGATCCAGGAACTCATTAATAGCTACAGGAAGCGACTAGAGGCTGATATTTTTGCAAAAGGAGGATCTACGAAATATTAATGTCACTTTTATGTTGAGGTGCCCATACTTTTGCACCGGTCAAATTTTATTAAAATGCAGATTGCCCATTTTCTGTTAGTAAAATAAACCTCATTTGAATCCAGAAATATAACTGAGTCCATCAGTTATTAGATATATGAAACTGAAATAGCTGTTGCAAAAACTAAAATTGTTATAAAGAAAAAAGGTTAACATTAATAGGGGTGCCCAAACTTTTACATATGACTGTATATTCTTGTACATAGGAGCAGTATTATAGTAGTTATATTCTTGTACATAGGGGCAGTATTATAGTAGTTATATTCTTGTACATAGGAGCAGTATTATAGTAGTTATATTCTTGTATATAGGGGCAGTATTATAGTAGTTATATTCTTAGACATAGTGGCATTATTATAGTAGTTATATTGTTGTACATAGGGGGCAGTATTATAGTAGTTATGTTGTTGTACATAGCGGACATTATTATAGAAGTTGTATTCTTGTATATAGGGGGCCAAATGATGATAGTTACATTCTTGTACATGTTGTAGGGGACAGAATGATTGTAGTTATCACTTTCATATAATGGGAAGGTTTCAAATTATGTGCATATATTTATACAGACTTGGAGAAGTAGAAATATGCAAAAACTATTTATTTCATGCTTGATGACTTCTGTGATACATTCTGAGGTATGAGAAGAAGGAAATTTACTAAAACAAAAGACTAAATATTTGTGAATCCTGTTGCGGTCTATGAATCTGCTGAACTTTCCTCTCTCGTACAGTACCTTTTCTGGAAATTCTTCTCTTTTCTCCTTCATAACAGCAACAGCTTCACTGGAATGAATGAGCCTGATCTGCACTTGAGCTTCACCCGGCCATGGAAAAAGGAATGTCACCAAGTAGCTTCCATTATTATAGTCCTTGATTTGTCCGGTCACTCCAGCTTTAAGTGCTGGTGAGTGGAGCTTGGCCCGGAAGAAGTCTCCACCATATTGCTTTTGTTGACCATTGTGATCCCGAGCTGTGATGATCACTTCCAATTTCTCCCCAACTCTGTATATTTTCCGTGGATTCAGTAGATCATATTTACATTTATTAGGACTGGTGGAGAAGTTATAATGTGTGACAGGAGATGGGGGTCCAGGCCAATCAATAAGCTTTAATAAATTTTTGAATTTGGGGTTAATGGTGCGGGGAGAGACAGTTGTAGGTTGGTGGGTGCTGATAGGAGTCTGCTTCTTAGGGGATGGTAGTTTATATTTTTTCATAGTATCCACATTTAACATCCTGAAAATAAACTTAAGAAGTTTATACATTAGAAAATTCTGAGAAACATGAAACAGCAACATAGAGGGCATTGTACAGCAGTACTGAGCAGTGTAGCTGTGAATCCAGCACTGGAGTAATAAGTATCGGCACTGTATGTGTCTCTCTGCCTGTTCCATGTGTGTGTCCCAGAGATGATCAAATCTTTTCAAATAAAAATTTTCCAAGTTCAACAAATTAAAAAAAAACTTTGATTTCCAGTGAATGAATCGCAAATCACTGCAACTCACAATACTTCAAAACATCTAATTTCCCTGTAAAGACGTGTAACACTCTGAGGTCTCCTAGGACTGTATTCAGTAGTGTTGCTATTGGGAAGCGACAGAGAGAACAGGTTCCCTAATTTGAGTGCTCCACCCTTAACTATATCGGCGTGCAGAAATGGCATCAGCACCCGGCGCACCCGGGCAAGTTCGCTTGATCAGGGTCCCGGCCCTTGCAATACTTACCTCTCTCCGCTCATCTGCTGTGGCGTCTTCTGTCTGTGACGTTCAGGTCAGAAGGCGCAATGACATCAGCACTGTGCGTCCTCTGCCTGAACAGTCACAGTGCAGAGCAGTAAGACGCTGAGGAGTCCGGAGCAGAGCAGCGGCCAGCGAGGAGAGGAGTATTTATTTTACTTTTTATGTTTGGAGCAATATATGGAGCCCATTATATGCTGGAGCATCATATATGGGGCCTATTATATATGGAGTATCATATATGGGCTCATCATTCACTAAAGCATCATTATATGTGTATGATGGGCCCCATATGTGATGCTCCAGTGTATGATGGGCCTCATATATGATGTTCCAGTGTATGATGGGCCTCATATATGATGTTCCAGTGTATGATGGGCCCATATATGATGCTCCAGTGTATGATGGGCCATATATTCTCCCGCACATTCCCCCTACTCTGGAACTCTCTACCACAACATATCAGACTCTCACCTACCATGGAAACCTTCAAAAAGAGCCTGAAGATGTAGCTCTTCTGACAAGCCTACAACCTGCAGTAACCAATGATCCACCAAACCGCTGCACGACCAGCTCTACCCTCGCCTACTGTATCCTCGCCCATCCCTTGTAGATTGTGAGCCCTCACGGGCAGGGTCCTCTCTCCTCCTGTACCACTCGTGACTTGTATTGTTTAAGATTACTGTACTTGTACTTATTATGTACACCCCTCCTCACATGTAAAGCGCTATGGAATAAATGGCGCTATAATAATAAATAATAATAATATATGCTCCACATAGAATGGGCTCCACATAATGCTCCAGTATAAGATGGGCCCCATATATTGCTCTATATATAATGGGCCCCATTAGGTTTAAAAAAATCGGTGTTAGGTTGGACCAACCTAACACCGATTTTTTTAAACCTATTGGGAAGTGTCATGATCCAGTACGGGGTTTTGTCTTTGTCCTGTCCTGGTCAGACAGGGGTTAATTATTTATGCCTCTCTCTGGCAGAGGGCAGCTATTTAGTTGCCAATTGACCTAAGTCTGGTGTCAGTTATACTACTGCCCTCGGCTGCGTTCGTTGACCCCTGTGTGCCTGTGCCTTTTGCCTGCCTTCTAGCTTGCTTCTATGGTTCTGACCCAGTTCTGTCCCCTGTTGTGAGTTTGCCTGTTGATTCTGTACTGTATATCTGTTTCTCTGGTTTCTGACTTCTTGGCTACATCCTGACTATCCTTTCTGTCTTGCCCTTTGGTATTGTCGTGCTATCTCGTGCTTTGACCCTGATCTGTTTATGTCCCTGTCTATGCCCCTTGGTAACTTTGTCCCGTAGATACCATTCTAGGAGTTTTCCTGCAGCTCCTAGCTTTCAGGAGCTTAGGCCACGCCCCCAGCAGTCACGTGCTTCAGGTCCTGTTGGTCTGAAGTACGCATCTTCTCTCCTGCTGCCCGCTTCCCAGGTATCTCTGAACACAGCTTGTCCTACTCAGGACACGCGCACTGGCTCAGTGAGCAAGTGCAGTGCGGTGTTCCTGACAGGAAGACTATTTGGACCTCTCCCTATCGAAGGATCAGTGGTGGCGAATCTTCACCTTAACGCGTAAACTATCACTCTGCTCCCATTTTCATGATGCCAATTGTAAATTGCTTTCTCGGTAGGTTAGGGTCCCAACTCGCCTGCACCCTATTTTTCTGGAAGCTAGTCCCATATGTTAATATCAAATGTCTGTACGTTTTTAAAGGAATGTCACAGTGATGGAGATGGATGAGAGCTGGATTTAGGTCAGTAATGATATCTGTTACACATTTTCTGGTCGTACAGGCTTCTCTCTTTTTTTGAGGAATAGTGCAACAAGTAAAACGTAAAATCACAGATATCATTACTGACCTAAATCCAGCTCTCATCCATCTCCATCACTGTGACATTCCTTTAAAAACCTACAGACATTTGATATTAAGACACTTGATCACGACTTCTCGAGCATGCATCCCTCTACTACGGAGAAAAGATACCACGCTGACCAGCAGTGGCGTAACTAGAGTCCATTGGTGCCCCAGTGCAAGATGGATAGTCACAAGCCATCAAACAAAGAAGAACTGCTTACATTTTTGTACCAGAAGCAGTGTGAAAGACTGGTGGAAAGCAGCCAAGACGCATGAAAGCTGTGATTAAAAATCATGGTTATTCAACAAAATATTGATTTCTGAACTCTTCCAGAGTTAAAACATTAGTATTGTTGTTTCTAGATGAATATGAACTTGTTTCCTTAGCATTATTTGAGGTCTGCAAGCACGGCATTTTTTTGTTATTTTGACCATTTCTCATTTTCTGAAAATAAATATAAAATTTAGTGCTTGGAAATTCGAAGACATCTTGTCAGTAGTTTATAGAATAAAAGAGCAATTTACATTTTAATAAAAAATATACCTATAAAGAGAAAAATCAGACAAACTGAACATTTTGGAGTGATCTCTTAATTTTTGCCAGAGCTGTATATCACCAGTCCCAGGCCAGGAATATATTGTATATATATATATAAACCTCTGGTCCGTCACTGCCGGAATTCCCCAATAACACCAGAAGGCTATGCTGCCACCAGTTCCTTGTTAGATATGTCTGGTCCATTACCAAGCCTATATTGAGTCAGAAACCAAACCCTGGTAGCGTGAATTTGCTCAGTGCGTGTTGGATCTATCATAGAGCAAAAGAACGAAGCTAGTAAATTTATAAGTTTAGTCCAGAAAAAAACATCAGCAGAGTTTGAAACAATTACAAATGATATTACAAACTAGACAAAATGCAATATGTATGAACAGTTATAAAACGGTTAAAATTACGAAATTTACTAAATCTCAGTCACAGGTGTGACGAGCATCAGCTTACGCTGAGTCGTTTTCCTTTTTGGATTGGACCCTGTGGGTCGTGGCACCCACCCACCTAGGGCGAGCTGACCTAGTGAGAACCCACCCCCTATACAGGGAGTGTCAGGGGCAAGACCAAGGGGGTGAACCACCACGGCAGCTGGACCAGACGGCCGGCTCAGGGAGACACTATTGAGTGTCTGGCAACAGGACGGACAGGATACGAAACATAAAGCAAAGTCACAGGGTTTCTTCTGCAAAACGTGGTTACACACTTTATTCAGGTGCAAGGCATAAACAGGGAATCAGGTGCAGGGCACAAACGGTGAAACACGGCAAGGTGCGTGCAAGGGCACGCCAAATGTTCCAGACATAATACGTGCAGAAAACATACCGGAGTCCAGGGCAGGGTACGTGTTAAGTAGACAAGACAAGTTAGAGACACGATGTGTGTTAAGGAACACGCCAGGGTCAGATTCAAGAACGGAGGCCTGCGCGTGCAGAGGGACACGCCAGGGTCAGGCGAGGCAGAGTCCTGCACGTGTAGAGAGGCACACCAGGGTCAGACGAGGCAGAGTCCTGCACGTGCACAGAGGCACGCCAGGGTCAGGCGAGACAGAATCCTGCGTGTGCAGAGAGGCACACCAGGGTCAGGCGAGGCAGGGTCCTGCGCATGCAGAGAGGCACGCCAGGGTCAGGCAAGACCTGTGCGTACTTTTACAGATGCACGGGGAGGTATGCCAAGGAGCAGGCGAGGGTAGAGCGGAGTGCAGAAACAGCGTGAGGTGCAAGGGAGCACAGAGAGCACGGCTGGGGCACTGGCTAGCTGATCAGGCTGCGGCACTGACAGACGGGCAAGACTCCACCAAACCCGGCTGAGGCATGGCAGGTGACACAGCTGTCACTGACCGACGAGCACGGCTGAGGCACAAGCAGGTGGGCACGGCTAGGGAGGGCACGCCTGAGGCACAAACAGGAGGCTAGGAAGGCCAGGCGCATGCAAAGAGCACACGAAGCAACAAGGCAAGGCGAGACGAGAAACAAGACAGAGCTTAAGCAGAGTACGGAACCAGGAACGGAAGCATAGGCAGAAACACGGAATCAGGTCAGAGCAAGAACAGAGCTAGCAGCGGAGCATAGGCCGAAGCCCAGAGCCGGGCCAAGGCAGAACCTTGGGACTAGCCTAGAAACGTGCAAGAGAGCACAATAGGAAAGAGTCTAGCAGCGGAGCGTAGGCCGAAGCCCAGAGCCGGGCCAAGGCAGAGCCTTGGGACTAGACATGGAAAAGAGCACCAAAAGTAGGAGAGGAGGAATAGTACGTGTGCCAGAGAGCACTACAGAGCACCATAGGAGAGAGCGAGGCAGAGAAAGCAAAGCCAGAGACCATAGGGAGAGACAAGGCAGATCAAAGGCAAGGTACGGAACTGAAGCTAGACTGAAGCACAGAACGGAATCAGAGCAAAGAAGGACTACAAGGCAAAGCAGAACAGAGACAAAACATGGCACGAAGGACAAACACTAGACAAGGCACGGGACAAGAGACGGAGTACAAGCACGGAGCGTGTGCAGAGATGCACGACAGAGCAAAGTGCAGGGGCACAGAATAGAGGGAGCGACCCAGCAGACCAAGCAGCCATGCAGGGAAGCAACACAATACTCAGGCCCTGAGCATAGGGAGGGGTGGTCTGATATAGGGCATTAGCACCTCCACTTCCGGGTCAGGAACAGGGAAAACTTCCCGTTCAGTCCTCCAGGATCACAGAGAGCGGTCACATGATCAGGGGTTTCAGACATGCAGAGAAGATTGCAGAACCAGACAATGCTGGAAACTAGGAAGGGTCACACGATCAGGGGTTTCAGACATGCAGAGATGATTGCAGGACCATACAATGCTGCTGGAACCCAGGAAAGGTCACATGATCAGGGGTTTCAGACATGCAGAGATGATCACAGAAGGCAGAGCAGAAACGCAGGCATCTTGCAGGCCAACAGTCATGAGGTGAGTGTGCACACTGCTCTAGGGAACATGTAGGATAACAGACATGAGATGCGGGTGCACACCGCTCCAGGGGTCATGAGGCAAAACAGACATGGCGAGCATGACAACAGGTATGACGTGTCGATAAAGGGGAGGAGAGTTCTCAAGGGAATGATTCAGTACCCCAGCATAGTGTTCTCCACTGTCTCTCCGGCTCTAAATAAAGACCAAAAATGGACGTTCCAGTTGGAACTTCCACTTTGTTGACTTCACATATGGGCAGATTTCTGGGAGGTACACATCTCTTTGAAAGTTATCAAAAACTCCTTTTTCCATATCTTTGGCCTGGAAGCTCACAGGCCAACGATATTGGCATTTTTTTCCCATGCAGTTTTACCGTTCTTTAGAGTCCAACGATGGTATATCTGTGATTTGCTGGTGGGCAGAAATTCATTTCACAGGTTTCTGATGGTCCTAAATGCTGCAAAACGCTGCCAAGCGTAGCTCCAATTACCCCGATCTTGAAAATCTAATTTTCATGTTTCTATGATTAACGTGTGCTACTGAATTTGGCTTTGAGTATATTGCTTAACAGACAAAGGAATTTTCGGCGGGAAAAACACATTCAGCTCTGCTACACTGGCAGGCAATTAAACTGACCCTGTGTTGGAAGGGAGGGGGAGTGGTCATTCACAGACAGCAATGGTGGGAGGAGCAGTAGGCCAGCTGTAAACTCAGGACAATGGAGCTAATTCATTTTTTCCTGACAGATAATAGATAGATGATAGATAATAGATGGATAATAGATAGATTGATAATTAGATAGATGATAGATAGATAATAGATAGATAGCTAGATAATAGTGTAAGATGGCCGCCAGACAAGTCGTTGAGAGGAGATATGTGTCATCGCGGCTATTAGCTGCGGTGATGTGAGCTCGGAAGTATGCTCCAGCACATATAATGCTGAGAGAGTGACTGGTCTCGGAGGTGGACTGTCCTGTGCAGGGGCAGGCTGGGCTAGGTGGCAGGGCGGCAAATGCACCCCAGTCCGCTACCCCAGCAGCTGTACAGGGCCGGCTGCCTGATGGCTGCGCACAGCAAACTGCACGTGGCCATGTCTGTTGTGCTGTGATGAAGCTGTCAGCAGACACGGCCACACACATCAGTCTGTCTCATAAACTGCAGACCGCGGCTTGTGAGACCTCAGCATGCTCATGCAGGGGGAGCGATGGCCTCATTGTCTCGTGCTGCTCTACAGGCCAGAAGAGAAGACGGAGGCTGCGGTGCCGGGAATCAGGATGAGGTGAGTATAAACTTCATTATTTGTTATATTAACATGCTGTGGAGCCATCCTACTATATATGGGGGGAACTGGGGCCATCATTTTTTATATGGAGGAATTGGAGCCATCATACTGTCTATATGGGGGCTGGGGGCATCATACTATATATATGGAGGAACTGGAGCCATCATACTGTATATATGGAGGAACTGGAGCCATCATACTGTATATATGGTGGCTGGGGCCATCATACTGTATATATGGAGCAACTGATGCCATCATACTGTATATATGGGGGCTGGGGCCATCATACTTTATATATGGAGGAACTGGGGCCATCATACTATATATATGGGGGCTGGGGCCATCATACTGTATATATGGAGGAACTGGCGTCATCATACTCTATATATGGTGGCTGGGGCCATCATACTGTATATATGGAGCAACTGATGCCATCATACTGTATATATGGGGGCTGGGGCCATCATACTTTATATATGGAGGAACTGGGGCCATCATACTATATATATGGGGGCTGGGGCCATCATACTGTATATATGGGGGCTGGGGCCATCATACTGTATATATGGGGGCTGGGTCATCATACTTTATACAGTGGGGAAAAAAAGTATTTAGTCAGTCAGCAATAGTGCAAGTTCCACCACTTAAAAAGATGAGAGGCGTCTGTAATTTACATCATAGGTAGACCTCAACTATGGGAGACAAACTGAGAAAAAAAAATCCAGAAAATCACATTGTCTGTTTTTTTTTCATTTTATTTGCATATTATGGTGGAAAATAAGTATTTGGTCAGAAACAAGCAATCAAGATTTCTGGCTCTCACAGACCTGTAACTTCTTCTTTAAGAGTCTCCTCTTTCCTCCACTCATTACCTGTAGTAATGGCACCTGTTTAAACTTGTTATCACTATAAAAAGACACCTGTGCACACCCTCAAACAGTCTGACTCCAAACTCCACTATGGTGAAGACCAAAGAGCTGTCAAAGGACACCAGAAACAAAATTGTAGCCCTGCACCAGGCTGGGAAGACTGAATCTGCAATAGCCAACCAGCTTGGAGTGAAGAAATCAACTGTGGGAGCAATAATTAGAAAATGGAAGACATACAAGACCACTGATAATCTCCCTCGATCTGGTGCTCCACGCAAAATCCCACCCCGTGGGGTCAGAATGATCACAAGAACGGTGAGCAAAAATCCCAGAACCACGCGGGGGGACCTAGTGAATGAACTGCAGAGAGCTGGGACCAATGTAACAAGGCCTACCATAAGTAACACACTACGCCACCATGGACTCAGATCCTGCAGTGCCAGACGTCTCCCACTGCTTAAGCCTGTACATGTCCGGGCCCGTCTGAAGTTTGCTAGAGAGCATTTGGATGATCCAGAGGAGTTTTGGGAGAATGTCCTATGGTCTGATGAAACCAAACTGGAACTGTTTGGTAGAAACACAACTTGTCGTGTTTGGAGGAAAAAGAATACTGAGTTGCATCCATCAAACACCATACCTACTGTAAAGCATGGTGGTGGAAACATCATGCTTTGGGGCTGTTTCTCTGCAAAGGGGCCAGGACGACTGATCCGGGAACATGAAAGAATGAATGGGGCCATGTATCGTGAGATTTTGAGTGCAAACCTCCTTCCATCAGCAAGGGCATTGAAGAAGAAACGTGGCTGGGTCTTTCAACATGACAATGATCCAAAGCACACCACCAGGGCAACGAAGGAGTGGCTTCGTAAGAAGCATTTCAAGGTCCTGGAGTGGCCTAGCCAGTCTCCAGATCTCAACCCTATAGAAAACCTTTGGAGGGAGTTGAAAGTCCGTGTTGCCAAGCGAAAAGCCAAAAACATCACTGCTCTAGAGGAGATCTGCATGGAGGAATGGGCCAACATACCAACAACAGTGTGTGGCAACCTTGTGGAGACTTACAGAAAACGTTTGACCTCTGTCATTGCCAACAAAGGATATATCACAAAGTATTGAGATGAAATTTTGTTTCTGACCAAATACTTATTTTCCACCATAATATGCAAATAAAATGAAAAAAAACAGACAATGTGATTTTCTGGATTTTTTTTTCTCAGTTTGTCTCCCATAGTTGAGGTCTACCTATGATGTAAATTACAGACGCCTCTCATCTTTTTAAGTGGTGGAACTTGCACTATTGCTGACTGACTAAATACTTTTTTTCCCCACTGTATATGGAGGAACTGGGGCCATCATACTATATATATGGAGGAACTGGGGTTATCATACTATGTATATTGGGGCTGGGGCCATCATACTGTATATATGGGGGCTGGGGCCATCATACTGTATATATGGGGGCTGGGGCCATCATACTGTATATATGGGGGCTGGGCCATCATACTTTATATATGGAGGAACTGGTGCCATCATACTTTATATATGGAGGAACTGGGGTCATCATACTATGTATATGGGGGCTGGGGCCATCATACTGTATATATGGGGGCAGGGGCCATCATACTGTATATATGGGGGCTGGGCCATCATACTTTATATATGGAGGAACTGGGGCCATCATACTATATATATGGGGGCTGGGGCCATCATACTTTATATATGGAGGAACTGGGGCTATCATACTATGTATATGGGGGCTGGGGCCATCATACTTTATATATGGAGGAACTGGGGCCATCATACTGTATATATGGGGGCTGGGGCCATCATACTTTATATATGGAGGAACTGGGGCCATCATACTATGTATATGGGGGCTGGGGCCATCATACTTTATATATGAAGGAACTAGGGCCATCATACTGTATATATGGCGGCTGGGGCCATCATACTGTATATATGGGAGCTGGGCCATCATACTTTATATATGGAGGAACTGGGGCCATCATACTATGTATATGGGGGTCAGGGCCATCATACTATATATGGGGGCTGGGGCCATCATACTATATATAGGGGCTGGGGTCATCATACTGTATATATGGGGGCTGGGGCCATCATACTATATATATAGGGGCTGGGGTCATCATACTGTATATATGGGGGCTGGGCCATCATACTATATATATGGGGGCTGGGGCCATCATACTGTGTATATGGGGGCTGGGCCATCATACTTTATATATGGAGGAACTGGGGCCATCATACTATATATATGGGGGCTGGTGCCCATCATACTTTATACAGAGAGGAACTGGGGCCATCATACTATATACAGTACTTTCTATAGGAAACTTTAATTTTTGGGGTAGGGAGTAATCATAGTAGTGACACAGTTTTTTAAATATTGGGGTCAGTATTCTATGCCTCAGGTGCATGCTGAGTGAGGAGTTTTTGTAGGTTGGGAATAGATGGAGACATCACTAGAAATGTGAGAAGTCAAATGTGTTTTTGTTGTAATCTGTGCAGACGAGCTGTGGCTGGAGAAGTGTTAATGGAGGTCTGGTCCAGAGGGGAAAGACGGGAAAAGTGAGCGACCCAAATCAGAAAGATCATCAGCTGTAAGTTTCTATATATAACTGTACTGTAATCACGTGTATGTTCTGCTGGTATCTACCAATATACAGTTATAGTAAGTTGGTAATATTGCTCTTTTTAGTAGTCTTTTTTTTATTTTTTTTATTTAGTAACAGCTAGAGATAAGCGACTTTGCCTTTTTTCGGGTCGAGTCGGGTTTCATGAAATCCGACTTTCGCAAAATTCGGGTCGAACGAAATCGGCTGACTATAGGGAGGCCGACTGAAACACGAAACCCAATGCAAGTCAATGGGGAAGCAAAGTCAGCAGGGAGTGGAAGACAATAAACACATCTATAGTGCACATTCAATGCCAAAAACATCAATTCTTATAACTGAAGCTTGTCAACCTTAATTTACTTCCTAATAATAGTTACGCATTGAAAACTGGGGGTTATGTGGCTAAAGTTGTGGGGGGGAGTAGGGCTGGTTCTAGGTTTTTGTGTGCCCTGGGCCAAAGAGTGTCAGTGCGCCCCTTTAACACATACCACAACTCATGATGCTCCGATACGGCACAGAAATATAGGTATAGTACAATGACAAATACTTCACTGCTTACATGACATGACTGATCTATTCTAAATTGTATAATAACTCAAAAACAGGACAGTATATTACTCCATACAGTGTTATGGCTCCCACATTGTGCGCCATACATAATAACAATCTTTATTTTTATATAGCGCTAACATATTCTGCAGCGCTTTACAGTTTGCACACATTATCATCACTGTCCCCAACTGGGCTCACAATCTAAATTCCCTATCAGTATGTCTTTGGAATGTGGGACGAAACCAGAGTACCAGGAGGAAATCCCACGCAAACACGGGGAGAACATACAAACTCCTTGCAGATGTTGTCCTTGGTGGGATTCGATCCCAGGACCCACTGAGCCACCGTGCTGCCCATAGATAATAATGAGCCCCATATATTTCTCCATACCAAATAATTAGTCACATATAATGTTCCATACAGTATCTGATGAGCTCCACATAATGCTCCTTATATAATGGGCCCCATTTGTAATGCTCCAGTGTATAATGGGCCCCTTAGATGATGCTCCAGTGTCTGATCTGCCCCATTTACATTGCTCCAGTACATGATGGGCCTCATGGATGATGCTCCAGTGTATGCTGGGCTCCAATAATGCTCGATATATAATAGGCACCATTTGTAATGCTCCTGTGTATAATAGGCCCCTTAGATGCTGCTCCAGTGTCTGATCTGCCCCATTTACAAAGCTCCAGTACATGATGGGCCTCATGGATGATGCTCCAGTGTATCATGGGCCCTAATAATGCTCCATATATAATGGACCCCATTTGTAATGCTCCAGTGTATAATGTGCCCCTTAGATGCTGCTCCAGTGTCTGATCTGCCCCATTTACATTGCTCCAGAACATGATGGGCCTCATGGATGATGCTCCAGTGCATGATGGGCTCCAATAATGCTCCATATATCATGGGCCCCATTTTTAATGCTCCAGTGTATAATGTGCCCCTTAGATGCTGCTCCAGTGTCTGATCTGGCCCATTTACAATGCTCCAGTACATGATGGGCCTCATGGATGATGCTCCAGTGTAAAATAGCCTCCAAAAATGCTCCATATATAATGGGCCCCATTTGTAATGCTCCAGTGTATAATGGGTCCCTTAGATGCTGCTCCAGTGTCTGATCTGCCCCATTTACATTGCTCCAGTACATGGTGAGCCCTATTTTTAATTAACCCAGGCATGGTATGTTAAAAGAGCTCCATGGAGTAATCTGAGGTGTGTGCTTCCACATCCTTCACTTTTGGTGTGGGTGACGGACACAAGGAAAGGGGTTGCTCCTGACCAGAAGCCTGCAGTTACCACTCAGTGCTTGCATTTTTTACAACTTCAGAAGAGGAGGCGATAGAGCTGGAGGCTGTTTCAGCAATGTAAGCCACAAACAGTTCCTGGAACGCACCAAATTATAAAGTAGTAGTAGGTGCGTTCGCAGGCCCAGGGTCCACCATGCAGAGGTGCTAAACTGCTGCTAGGCAATGGCAGAAGAATAGAGCGGCGTGAAAACAGTCACACGTGGGTTACATCACCCAGTGTGAACAGGCGCGGACTCTGTTAATTTACAGAGCCGCTGAACGTGGATGCCAGAGCCTGTTTAGCTCACAGAGCCCGGCCAAAAAGCGCACAGCAAGCGGCCACAGGAATCAACCTCCAAGGAAGCGGAGTTAGAGTCCCTCTAGGCTCACTGAGCGTGCGGCGTCGCTGCCACGAACACCGCTATAGACGCTGGCTATGGAGTGTGGAGCACTTGCACTGAGGCGTGCCGAGTCACTGATGAAGACTAATGCCTGACTCAGACTCTGACCTACCTACGCCTAAGCCTGGGCGCTAGCAGGCTAGACTGCGCAACACATGCGTACCAAGGGTAGGGGTTTGTTTCATAATGAGCCAGTCACCAGAGACATTCATATGTGCATTCATCACTCACTCCTTATAGTCTGAAAATACAGTCTATCCTAGCGCATGGCCGAGTGGCCATGCAAACCTTTTACAGCCGCGGGCGTCCGGGACCTTCCTGGCTTCTTGGATGGGCCAAACTGAACAGGAGCAGGACCTGAGCACATGACCTTCGATCTCCAATGGGAGATCACTCCACGGGCATGCTCAGTGGCCCAACATGGGGACTTAGTCCCTGGAGAATCTCGCTGATGAGCAGCATGTATTGCCATAGCTGTGCCAGAGGTGGCAGCAGCAAGCAAACCCACGGAGCTGGTCTGGGCAGAGTGCCGGGACTGACGAGTTTGCCGAGCAACCTCCTCTGCGGCTGGAGAGGAATGGAAGACAGCTGGAAGTAAGGCTTGGGATTCCCGCTGTGAAGCGACAGGAACCCGATGCCTAATATTACGCCTCCTCCTCTCTGAGCCTTGCTCCGCTCAAATTCCGCAATGAGGAGAGGAGCGTGGATGTTCTCCACCGACTCCCAGGTCCGAGCCTCTGGACCATGACCCTTCCAATCCACCAAATAAAATTTTTTGCCCCGCAACATCTTGCATCCCACGATGGCATTGACCTCAAACTCGTCTGACGACAGGTCTGTTGTCCCGGCCGATGGCTCAGAAAACCGGGACATGTGAACCGGCCTAAGGAGAGACACATGAAATGTGTCCAAGATGGCTAAGTGTGGTGGAAGAGCCAGGTGGTAGACCACAGGGTTGATCTGCTCAAGGACTTTGAAAGGACCAAAATAGCGTGGTGCAAACTTAGCGGATTCCACCCGCAGCCTGATGTTTCGAGCGGAGAGCCACACAAAGTCGCCAGGGGCGAAGGTCAGAGCCGGGGCACCGGCGAGTGTCAGTGGAGGACCTCATTCTCTCCTTGGAGGCCTGGATAGCATCCTGCGTGCGATCCCAAATGTCACGTGCCTCCACCACGCAGTCTGCCACCCTAGAGTCGGTGGACGACACCGGCATGGGCACGGGGACGCGCGGATGCTGGCCGTAATTTAAGAGGAAAGGGGTCTGACCGGTGGAGTTGGACACAGCATTGTTTAAGGTGAACTCCACCGATGGCAGCAGGGATGCCCAATCATCCTGCCTGGCCGAGACAAAATGTCGCAGATATGTCACCAGGGTCTGGTTGGCTCTCTCAACCAACCCGTTCGTCTCGGGATGATAGGCCGAGGAGAGATTTAGCTCAATGCTGAGCAGAGAACAGAGCTCTCTCCAGAACCGAGATGCAAACTGAGGACCCAGGTCGCTGACAGTCTTATCAGGCATGCCGTGCAGGTGGAAAACATGTTTAATAAACAACGCTGCCAGGCCCCGTGCCGAAGGTAGCCGAGAGAGTGGTACCAGATGCACCATCTTGGAGAAATGATCGGTGACCACCCAAATGACAGTGCTGCCGCTGGACTTGGGCAGACCCACCACAAAGTCCATACCGACCATCTCCCAGAGCCTGTCCGCAACCGGCAGAGGATAGAGTAACCCAGCGGGCCGCTGCCGAGAGGGCCGATTCTGGGCGCAAGAGACGCACACCCGAATATAGTCCCTGATGTCACGGGCCATATGCGGCCACCAGTACGTCCTCGCCAGGAGTTCAGAGGTCCATTTGATCCCGAAATGGCCACCCACCCTGGACGTATGAGCCCAAGAAAGGACCTCCGGTCGCAGATGGGCAGGAACCAAAGTTTTGCCCGGAGGTACAGACTGAAGGGCAACCGGAGCCACGGTCCTAAGGCTCTCAGAAGGGACTATCAGCTGAGGCTCTTCCTCCTCCTCCTCCGATGACACCACGGAGCAAGAAAGCGCATCGGCCCGGACATTCTTCTCCCCAGAGAGAAAATGCAGTGTGAAATGGAATCGGGAGAACAAGGACCATCTGGCCTGGCGAGAATTCAGGGCTGTCTGTAAATAGACCAAATTTTTGTGGTCGGTGAACACCTGGAATGGGTGGCAAGCCCCCTCCAGTAGATGTCTCCACTCTGAAAAGGCCAGCTTCATTGCTAGCAACTCCCTGTCCCCGATGGAATAATTCCTCTCCGCCGGTGTGAAGGTCTTAGAGAAGAAGCATGGATGCTTCCGACCTTGCGAGTCCTTTTGAAAAAGGACCGCTCCACCTCCAGGATGAAGGGCTTATCTACATCAGGGTGATGTAGAATGGGAGCGCTAGCGAAGTGGGACTTAATGCAAGCGAAGGCCTTGGAGACAGTCTCCGACCACAGTTTGGGATTTGCACTCTTTTTGGGCGCTTCCAAGGGCGCTACCAAAGTTGAGAAATGGGGAATGAATTGTTGATAGTAATTTATGAACCCCATAAAGCTCTGCACCGCTTTGAGAGAATGGGGTTCCTGCCAATCCATCACTGCCTGTAGCTTGGCAGGATCCATGGCCAAACCCTGGGCTGAGATGATGTAGCCCAGGAAAGGCAAGGACTCCTGCTCAAACACACATTTCTCCAATTTGGCATAAAGAGAGTTGGCCTGCAGGAGATCAAAAACTTTGCGAACATCTCTCCAGTGTGAGTCAATGTCTGGAGAATAAATGAGAATATCGTCCAGATAGACTACTACCGAGGTGGTATGCATATCCCGGAAGATATCGTTCACAAAGTCTTTGAAGACGGCTGGAGCATTACATAGCCCGAAGGGCATCACCAGGTATTCATAGTGCCCGTCTCTGGTGTTAAAAGCTGTCTTCCATTCGTCCCCCTCATGAATGCGAATCAGGTTATAGGCACCTCACAGATCGAGCTTAGTAAACACTCTCGCTCCCCGTAGCCTATAGAACAGTTCCGATATCAGGGGCAGAGGATACTTGTTCTTAACGGTTATGGCGTTAAGACCCCTGTAATCGATGCATGGACATAATTCTCCATTCTTCTTTTGGACAAAGAAGAATCCCGCTCCTGCTGGAGACACCGACTTCCTAATGAACCCTCTTGCCAGATTCTCCCTGATATACTGAGACATGGCCTCTGTCTTTGGGAGAGATAGTGGATATACTCGTCCCCGGGGAGGCTCAGCACCGGGCCCAAGAGGTCAATAGGACAGTCTTAAGGGCGGTGCGGCGGAAGGGTCTCTGCCGCTTTCTTGGAGAACACGTCTGCATACTGCTGATATGGCTTGGGAAGTAAGGAGAGATCTGCAGGAACCTCAGAGGTGGTGACCTGTACGCAGTCCCTCAGACACCTACCCTCGCAGGACTTGCTCCAACTGAGGATTTTTCCCGAAGACCACTCTATGTGGGGAGAATGAGATCGTAGCCAGGGAACCCCTAGCAGGACCTGGTCGATCCCTTCGGGCATAACAAGGAGAGACAACATCTCCTGATGAGAAGGAGACAAAGAGAGTCTCAGTGGAGCCGTCTGGTGGGTGATTTAGGACAGGAGTGTCGCCCCATTCACCACTCTGATGGTGACTGGTTGAGGAAGTAAGACCAGGGGGATTGCGTGTTGATGAGCGAAGACAGATGACATGAAATTGCCCACCGCTCCAGAGTCCACGCAAACCTACACCATCAGAGTGGAAGAATTAAATTCTAATGCCCCTTTAAACAGGAGCTTGGAGGAGAAAGTCGCGGTGTCTAGTAGGCCCCCTCCGATAACGACTAGACGGGAGCGTTTCTACAACGCTGTGGGCACTGGTTAGCAAGGTGCCTAGTCTGCCAACAACGGAAGCAGACTGGAGATACCGGCGCGGACCGGGTCCTAGACCCCATGCGGGACACCTCCATGGCCTCTGGAGGCTCGGGGGCTGAGCAGGAGGCTCCAGTGGTCTAACAAAATTAGGAGCCAACTTATATCGTTGGCGGAACTTGGAGCACTCCAGCGCTCGCTCAGTGAAGCGAATGTCAATTCGGGTAGAGACCGTAATGAGCTCCTCTAAAGTGGTAGGCAACTCCCTGGTTGCCAGGGTATCTTTGACATGATCAGCCAGGCCTCTCAAGAATATAGGTATGAGAACCTTATCTGGCCACTCCAGCTCCGAGGCCAGAGTTCTGAAGAGGATGGCATACTGGCTGACCTGAGTCGCACCCTGGGCAAGAGCCAGCAACTGAAGTGCGGTATCGTGCGTGACCCGAGGACCCAGGAACACCTGTTTCAGAGTGACCAGGAAATGAGTGGCATTCTGTACCAGGAGATCCCTGCACTCCCACAGCGGGGTGGCCCACTCCAGGGCCCTGCCCGACAGGCGGGAGATGATAAACACCACCTTGGCCCATTCGGAGGGAAATCGTGTGGCCAGCAACTCCAGGTGAATGGAGCACTGACTCACGAAAACCCTGCATGAAGCACTATCACCCGAGAACTTCTCGGGCAGCGGGAGGTGGGACAAGGTCGGGGCAGGACTGGCCGTGGAGACACGGGCGACAGCCTCTGTAGCTGCTTGGACGGCGACCGAGGTAACGTCCGCAGTTGAGGTGGAACGCTCTAGCACTGCCAACCTACCCTCCAGCTGCTGGATGTACCTATGCAGTCGCTGTTCGTCCGCCATTACCAGCCAGACCCTGGCGCTAGGATAATGTTAAGGCTGGCGGAACGCACCAAATTATAAAGTAGTAGTAGGTGCGTTCGCAGCCCAGGGTCCACCATGCAGAGGTGGTAAACTGCTGCTAGGCAATGGCGGAAGAATAGAGCGACGTTAAAAAACAGTCACACGTGGGTTACGTCACCTAGTATGAACAGGAGCGGACTCTGTTCATTCACAGAGCCGCACAACCGCTGAACGTGGATGCCGGAGCCTGTTTAGCTCACAGAACCCGGCCAAAAAGCGCACAGCAAGCGACCAAAGGACTCAACCTCCAAGGAAGCGGAGTTAGAGTCCCTCTATGCCGACAGAGCGCGCGGTGTCACTGCCACAAACGCCGCTATAGACGCTGGCTATGGAGTGTGGAGCACTTGCACTAAGGCGTGCTGAGTCACTGATGAAAACTAATGCCTGACTCAGACTCTGACCTACCTACGCCTAAGCCTGGGTGCTAGCAGGCTAGACTGCGCAACACTTGCGTACCAAGGGTAGGGGTTTCATAATGAGTCAGTCACCAGAGACATTCATACGTGCATTCATCACTCACTCCTTATAGTCTGAAAATACAGTCTATCCTAGCGCATGACCGAGTGGCCATGCGAACCTTTTATAGCCGTGGGCGTCTGGGACCTTCCTGGCTTCTTGGATGGGCCAATCCGAACAGGAGCAGGACCTGGCAATGTGACCTTCGATCTCCAATGGGAGATCACTCCACGGGCATGCTCAGTGGCCCGACATGAGGACTTAGTCCCTGGAGAATCTCGCTGCTGAGCAGCATGTATTGCCATAGCTGTGCCAGAGGTGGCAGCAGCAAGCAAACCCACGGAGCTGGTTTGGGCAGAGCGCTGGGACCAATGAGTTTGCTGAGCAACCTCCTCTGCGGCTGGAGAGGAATGGGAGACCGCTGGAAGTAAGGCTCGGGATTCCCCCTGTGCAGCGACAGGAACCTAACATGTGTAGTATAATGTAAACATTCTGAATCTCTGTATACATTTCAGGAGGCAGACACAAATGCTCTCTGGTGCAGTATGGATTACACAAGAATATGAAAAGCTCTAAATCTGTTAGGTAACACAAGTGTACAGCTGTATACAGTGTTGGGGTAATCTTAAAGTTCCAAATATATTGCTGGAGTAACAGACAGACGTTTACAGGCTCATTATGGATTACAACAGAATCTAAATAGCTAAAAAAGGTTACTGTATCAGAAGCGTTCTGCTGCATACAGTGTTGGCCAAATTGAAAATATCGGTATATATTTCCGTAGTCACCCTCAGACGCTCACTCACTTTGGTTTTGACCATAATAAAAAATGTTTTAAAAAAGGTCCTGGATAACAAGATAGCAAGTATATATTTTTTAGGGTACAATTGAAATCTCCGTATAAATAGTCCCGCAGTCACTCTCAAACGCTTACACAGTATGGATTTGACCGTAATGCTAAATGTCGAACAAAGGTACTGTATAATAAGATACAAGCTGTATTGAGTATAGTGTAAAAATTTGTTTCTCCGATTCACCATATATATAGAAGGCGTAACCCACACACGCTCACTCACTATGGATGATGTAGGGAAGGTGGACTGACAGACAAACCAGCCTGTAGTGAGAAGCAGAGGTGTAGCGCAGTGTAGGTGTGAAACCGCTAAGATAAAGAGAAAGGGTGCAGTGTTTTAGCTTGCCCATTGGAGGGCAGTGGAGAGTGTAGGAGTGGGACTGAATAACTGACATTGGTCAGAGAAACTGTTAGGTGATGGTGGGCGGAGTTACCAGAACTGGAAGTATAAAAGGTTGAGGGAAGGTTCTGGAAGAGTCAGTCAGCGAAGGGAGCACAGTAAAGAGGAAGTTCTGCTGAGGAAATAGAGACAATGGAAAGACTCCAGAGAGGACTGACAGTTGAGGCGGTCATGGGGGGGGTGGCCCAGAGGACGGTAGCCGCAGACGAAGACGGGCTGGGGCTATCATACGGACGGTGTGCTCAGACTGGTGCAGCGCTGTGGTGGTTGGGCCTAGGCCAGCCACAGTGTAACAGTCACAGAGGACGCCACGATTATAGTTACAAAGGAAGTGAAGGTACCGGGGCCTGTGTACAGAGAAATGTGAAACGGCTGTGGTGAATTGCTGTTGTCGACAGTAGGATGGGCACTAAAAACGGACCTGTTCAATACAAACTCTGTCTCAGTCTCATGTTTGTCTGTGGCAAGAAGAGCGTCCCCCCCCCCCACAGTTGGTTATCCTACAGATGATACCTTAATACAAATTTTTGAAACAAGGTACTGTATCAGCACATACCAGGTGTGTCCAGTCTAGGGTTAAATTTCCGTCTACACTTCCGGAGTCAGGCACAGACACTCACAGGCTCACTATGTATTACACCAGAATTAAAAAAGTAGAAAAAGGGAAAGGTATTCATAGCGTACACCAGTATACAGTGTTGTGGTACTTTTAAATCTTCGTATATATTTCAATCTCAGTAAGCCAGTCCAGAATCTCCGCTACTGGAAACTACATGGATACAAGTATAGACGCAAAGTCGAGAGTTAGCAGAAATTTTGGAATTACTCATTGTGGGAAAACCTCCCGGTAGATGTTGCAGAGGCGATGCAGACCCACAATTACTGTGTCTGTGGAGAAAGCGAAAAAGGTTCTTTGTGAAGAATGGATTGCTTTATCGCAGTAGCGTGGATAACATCACCGTTACTCGTCTCCATCAAATTGTGATCACAGGGAGAGATGTAGACATGGTCCTCACTGCCTATCATGATGTGTCTGGTCATTTTGGAGTGCAAAAGACAGAAGACACAGGCAGTAGGCGATTCTATTGGATTGGCATGAGAGGAGACATTGAAAAATGGTGGCAGGAATATCACACGTCTGTGACTATCACAACTGTGAAAGGTGATCATAAACCACCACTGCATCCACTTGTAAGTTGACGTCCATTTCAAATGGTAGCCATTGATCATCTGAATGTAGAGGCCAGCAGGACAGGCCATAGCTACATCTTAACCATCATTGATCAATACACCAAATTTGTAGTGGCCGTCCCTATGAAGGATTTAACTGCCCAGACTACACAGCGGTGGAGCAGGGAGAGTTAAGTATTGCAACTTGCAAGTGCTGTGGCCATGACCAAGCAGGGGGGGGCACTATCATGGTCAATGGTACTGGCACAGGGCCCCTCATAGTACGCTGGTGTGTCTGACGGTGAGTGGGCCCTCCCACCATCTGAGACACTGTATTGTACTATGAGGGGCCCTGTGCCGTTGCCGTCGGCCATCAGTGGGCCCATCCACCTGTCAGAGCAATGGCACTTGGCCGGGTACGCCAGGTCTTGACCCCAGCCATTGGGGGAGGGGTGGGAAGCCCAGTTAGGGAGGTTTAAAAATTGGCATATCTTGATGTGTTGGCTGGACATTCAGCTGCTGCAAAGGGCGTAATTGGGCAAGTCCGAGGAAGAGGAGGAAAAAACCGAGGCACTTTTCTGGTAACCTATGTGTCATCAGGGGAAGGTGGGACAAAACCCTTTGAAACCCATGCATGGTTCATTTTAATGAAGGTTAGATCATCAACATTTTGGGTCGACAGACAGGTCCTTTTCTTTTGTCAGGATTGATCCAGCAGCACTGAAGACTCTTTCCGATAGCACACTTGCAGCTGGGCAAGCGAGCTCCTGTAAGGCATATTGTGCCAATTCTGGCCAGGTGTCCAGTTTAGAGGCCCAACAGTCAAAGGGGAATGACATGTGAGGGAGATCATCGATATGGGAGGAAAAGTAGTTTGTAACCATAGTTGACAACTGCTGCCTCCTGTCACTTTCAATCGATGCAGTATTAGCAGTCGTGTGAGCGGTACTTGAGAAATCATTCCACAACATGGTCATTAAACCCCTGTCTCCAACGCCACTTCTGCTGTGTGCACCACGAACACCTCTTCCATTGTGCCCACTACGGCTCGTGGGAGAACCAGCACCTCTGCTGTGTGCTGGGAAAGCCTCAAACAAACGGTTTACCAGAGTTGCTTGTTTGTTTGCCAATATTATCTCTAGGTTCTCCTGTGGCATGATGTCGTGTAATTTGCCTTTGTAGCGTGGATCGAGGATGCTGGCTAGCCAGTAGTCGTCATCCCTCATCATTTTGGCAATGCGGGGGTCCCTTTTTAGGATCCGCAAGGCATAATCGCACATGTGGGCCAATGTTCCATGTGTCAATGATGCACTGCCCGTGGTGGGTGGAGGAGCAATTTCTGGCAAATCCACATCCCTACAGTCACGCACAAGCACTGTGCTTGACCTTGGAACACCAACATTTACTCTTGCCCCATGAGAAACATCCTCCTGCCCAAAATAATCATCCCACTCATCCTCCTCTTCCTCTTTTTCCTCCACCTCGTCCAGGACAGTTCCCTGACCAGACAATGGCTGACTGTCATCAAGGCTTCTCTCCTCCTCCTCCTCTGCTAAAGACGCCTGATCCTTAATGTACATCAAACTTTGCATGAGCAGATGCATAAGTGGGATGCTCATGCTTATGATGGCATCGTCTGTGCTTACCAGCCGTGTGTATTCCTCAAAACATTGAAGGACTTTACAGATGTCTTTCAGCTTTGACCACTGCACACCCGACAATTCCATGTCTTCCCTCAAACTGCTTGCCCGTGTATCCTCCCACAAATGCATTACAGCCTGCCTCTGTTCGCACAGCCTTTCAACCATGTGCAGGGTGGAGTTCCACCTTGTTGCAACGTCTATGATTAGGCGGTGCTTGGGGAGGTGGAGCAATCGCTGCAGCTTCTGCATATGACTGGAGTGTACGGCCGAGCGACCGATGTGCAAGCACAGTCTTCGCACCTTATGGAGCAGGGATGTTAACTCCAGATAATTATTAAGGAAGCACTGCACCACCAGGTTCAAAGTGTGAGCCAGGCAAGGTATGTGAGTGAGTTTTGCACAGGCTATGGCTGCCACAAAATACGGCCGTTATCACTGACTACCTTGCCTGCCTCAAGATGTAGACTACCCAGTCATGACTCTGTTTGTCGCTGCAAGTAGTCGGCCATTACCTCTGCGGTGTGTCTGTTGTCGCCCAAAGAGATCATCTTTAACACAGCCTGCTGACGCTTACTACTAGCTGTTCGATAGTGGGACACCTCGTGTGCAACGCTGCCAGCTGCAGATGTAGTGCTCGTGCGACTGCGCTCTGTGGATGAGCTTTTGCTGATAGAGGAGGAGGAGGAGCGAAAGCCTACAGCCAACTGTTTCCTATACCGTGGGCTAGGCAGCACTGTTCCACCGCCGCTGTCCCCAGTGGAGCCTGCATCCACCACATTAACCCAGTGCGCAGTGATGGACACGTAACGGCCCTGGCATGCCTAAAGGACCATGCATCTGTTGTGAGGTGCACCTTTCCACTCAATGACTGTTTTAGTGCATGGACAATGCGGTCTTTCACATGCCGGTGGAGGGTAGGGATAGCTTTTCGAGAAAAGAAGTGCCGACTGGGCAGGTCATAGCGTTGGACAGCGTAGGCCATGAGGTCATGGAAAGCTTCACTTTCAACCAAACCGTAGGGCATCATCTCTAATGAGATTAGTTTGGCAATGTAGGCGTTCAAACACAGTGTACGCGGATGAGAGGATGAGTACTTTCTTGTCCTACTCAGAGTCTCTGGTAGGGTGAGCTGGACTGGAGAGCTGCATATGGGGGATGTAGCGGTGGACCGGATGGAGTGAGAGGGGGTTGGTGATGGTATTGGTGGTGATGGCCTAGATTCAGTGTTGTGTTGCAAAACCATTGGGATTCCCTGAGTGCTTTGGCCTTGCGACGACACCTCCACATTTAGTGCTGGTGGTGTGCTTAATGGTGGTCTTACAGTGGGGGTAGCGATGGAGCGTTGTTGGCTACCTTCAGTCGGAGCAGGTGCACATGTGCTACCTGAGGTTTTGTAGTCCGTCCACACTTGCAAGTGCATGTTGATTAAATGTCTAAGCATGCAACTGGTATTCAAATTTCTGAGTTGTTTACCTCGGCTAAAGGTCCTTCCGCACTTCTTACAGGTAACCTTTGCCTCATCAGTAGGATTTTGGACAAAGAAGTGCCACACTGCACTCTTCCTACTATGGTAAACATTTTCTGGCCTTGCACGCTGTGCTAAGTTGACCGTCTGGTCAAGCTGTCCTGCAACTCTTTTAGTTTTTGTTCCACGTTTTAGGACAGCTACGGGTCTGCTAGATAGCCGCTGCAGCGATGTCAATGCCTGCTGCAGATCCTTCTCCTTGTCTGAACTATTGCCAGCGCCACCCTCCTCCCCAAATGGATGCCAATCCGGGTCCAGAACTGGGTCATCCATCACCTCCTCTTCAAAGTCATCTGCACCTTCCTCTTTACCTTCCTCTGTGTCACCGTGTATGGTGGTATAGTGTGCGGGAAGGGGCACCTGGGTTTCATCAGGGTCAGATTCTGGCTCAATAGACTGCGAGGGCAATGTAGTGCTGTGGGTCAATGTACTAGCAGAATCATCTAGCAGTGGCTGTGCATCAGTGCACTCCATGTCAGATTCATCTTGGACTGGGGAATTCAGGATTTGACTGGATAACCCAGGCATGGTATGTGAAAAGAGCTCCATAGAGTAATCTGAAGTGTGGGCTGCCGCATCATTAACTTTTGGTGGGGGTGAAGGACACAAGGAAAGGAGTTTTTTATGACCAGAACCCTGCACTGACGGCTCAGTGCTTGCAGGTTTCGACCGTTCAGAAGAGGAGGCAATAGAGCTGGTGGCTGTTTTGGCAATGTACGCCAATACCTGTTCCTGATGCTCCGGCTTTAAAAGCGGTTTTCCTACTCCAAGAAAAGGTAAACTTACAGGCCTTCTTGGGCCAGAGGATGACGCAGGCTCAACACCTCCTGCCTTAGCTGCTATTGTGCTTTTGCCAGAACCAGCCGATGCACCACCACCAGCTGCGCCCCCCTGCCCACGTCCGCGGCCTCTTCCACCATACTTCCTCATGTTTGGGAAAATGTACCAAAAATACCAGCAGAGAGATGATACTGTATGAGGAGCGTCCAGCTGTGTAAGGTGTATTAAACAAATTTAATCAACGTATATATTATGTTAGTCACAGACGCTCTCACAGTATGTATTGAACCGTAATTCAACAAGCAGATATACGGAACTGTATCAGAAGTGTACAGCTGTATATGATTTTTGTGCAACTATCAATCTCCGTATATGCATTTACGGAGTGTCACACACACACACACGCTGACTAGGTATAAAAGTGACTAATGCGAACGACAGATATACAATAAAGTTGGAGAATCGGATAGCCCTATACGATGTGTGTATGGAAAATTGACAAGCTCCGTGTATTTGTATACGGACTGACACACGCTGTCTCTGTATAGTTTTGACCATGATCAAACAGCAGATATACGAAACTGTTTGAAAAACGAACACGACTAAGGTGTAGGTCTGGAAAAACGGACAAACTCCTCGGCTTTTTCTTCCAGAGTCACACCCAGATAGCTTCTATTTGTCCGTGATACCAGCCGGTACACAGTAGTGTGTGAGGCGCGTACACCGCTAGACGGTGTGTGAAAAAATGAACACTCAGTACCTCACCAGGACAAAATAATAAAAGTTGGAGTGCTTTGAAAAAAGCAGTTTGAACAGCAGTGTGCACACAGCAATGCAGCTAGCAGGTAGCCTTAAAAGGCAGCCTAATCACCACCAGCGCTGCTGCACACAACTAAAATCCTCCCCTTTCACTGCACACTAACTGTACAGTGAAAAGCGCTATCAGCAGAAGCAGTTTTTTTTCTTCTTCCCTGCCTAACGCTCTCCCTGTTCAGAATCAGCAGCAGCAGCAGCAGCTCTCCCTATTGTAAGATCGGCAGAAGTAAGATGGCGGTCGGCGGTCACTGCCTTTTATACCCACTGTGACGCCACACAAAGCCAGCCAATCACTTCAATGCCCTTCTCTAAGATGGTGCTGGCCACTGCGCATGTCATCGCGTTGCCCACAGTGTGCGTCCTCCATCATTGGGTGAGAAAAGGCGCTGAAAGCATCATTTGAAACGCGACTTTGGCTCGCTGATTGGCGACCTCATGGCTGACCTCACACTAGGGTCGGGTTTCGATCGGCGAAACCCGACTTTGGCGAAAGTCGGAGATTTTTGAATCTGACCGACCTGTTTCGCTCAACTCTAGTAACAGCTAAATTTGTTTCAGTCATTATGTAGTAGAAGGTGTATGGTGGTGTCATTGGTCTCTGTATATTGCTTTGTTATGTAAAGGTAATGGTCATATTATACAGGGTGGGCCATTTATATGGATACACCTAAATAAAATGTGAATAGTTGGTGATATCAACTTCCTGTTTGTGGCACATTAGTATATGGGAGGGGGGAAACTTTTCATGATGGGTGGTAACCATGGGGACCATTTTGAAGTCGGCCATTTTGGATCCAACTTTATTTGTTTCAATGGGAAGAGGATCATGTGACACATCAAACTTATGAGAATTTCACAAGAAAAACAATGGTGGCTTTAACGTAACTTTATTCTTTCATGAGTTATTCACAAGTTTATGACCACTTATAAAATGTTTTCAAAGTTCTGCTCATTGTGTTGGATTGTCAATGCAACCCTCTTCTCCCACTCTTGACACACTGATAGCAACACCGCAGAAGAAATGCTAGCACAGGCTTCCAGTATCCGTTGTTTCAGATGCTGCACTGTTATGAGTGAGTCACCGTAGGAGGCAAAAACAGAAATACTAGCTAAGTCCAGAAAACCAGAGAAGTTGGCAGCTATCGGACTGCAGACCCCTGAACCTAACAACAACAACTAGCAGTAGCCGTGGGGGGTTCCTACGGTGCCCTAGACCCCTCGATCACAGCCGGAGAACTACATAGCCTAAAAACAGAAAGGGAAATCTAAACTGCCCCAGAGCAGACCCCAAAGCAATAGGCAGCCCCCAACATATAATGACGGTGAAGCAAGATGAAAAAACACTCACACAGATAGAAAGATATGCTGAGCAAATGATGGGGCCCAAGCTAGCTAAATAGGACAGAATAGAAAAGCTGCTGTCTGCAATCCGCCAAAACCCTCTCAAAAACAAGAGCCAACAGACTGATAGGGAAAAAAGCCCTGAAGACGCTAGGCTTCAAAAAGACTATATCAGTACTCAGGTATTATCTGAAGACAGAGCAAAAAGGAATTCAGCTCACCCAGCAGGGAAAGGCAGAAATCCAGAAAAACAAGGCAAAACAAAACCAAAACACAAATGCAAAAAGTAGAGCAGAAAACTTAGCTTTTCAGGAGCAGGAATCAGACTGGTCTCCAAGAATCCCTCAGAGTAATCACCCGCAAGGCAGAAGGGCGTCGGCTGCCTTATATCCAGTCAGCAATCCCAGTCACCCAGTCATCATCATTCTGCTCAGGTGCTTTGTAATCAGCCTCACTACCTTCCTTCACCAGAAGAGGGAGTTCATCAGACCTCAATGGTGAAGGGGAAAATGAACTCACAACACTGCACATCTCGTATCTTCACAGCAGAGGCAATTGCCTTCAGATGTCCCCAAAGATAAATGTCTAAGGGGGTCAGATTGGGAGACCTTGGTGGCCATTCAACTGGCCCACGACGACCAATCCACTTTCCAGGAAACTGTTCATGTAGGAATGCTCAGACCTGACACCCATAATTGATGGTATGGTGTGGTATATGGGGTATAAAGATAGTGGGGCCATTCTTCATCAATGGAAACCTAAATGCCACTGGATGTGACGTCCGTCTGCAAGTCTGGGCTGCAGTAAGACAGCACCCCGAGCAACCCCGATACCCTTTACCCCTATACAGGGATCTGGATTTACAGCAGAGCCCAGGAGGCGCTGTCTGAATATGAGCAGCGGGCCAGAGCAGGACGGTCGCCAGAGAGGGGTTAAAAACGGGCAGCAAAAGTACAAAAGCGGCAGGCAATAGCGGAGTCAAATTCAGGCCGAAGTCAGAATCATAAACCAGGAGGACGGCAGAGGTACAGAATCGTTAGGCAAAAATAGAGTCAAATTGAGACCAAAGTCAGAATCATAAACCAGGAGGACGGCAGAGGTACAGAATCGTTAGGCAGTAGCAGAGTCAGAAATCCAGGCAAAGGTCAGAATTAACTATAGTAAATCACAAAGTAGAACGCAGGGGAACCAAGAATATATCCGGCGGCTTGCAAGCTCAGTCCTAAAGTATTTGAGGGATCAGGTCATCCCTCACAGGCTCCCGGCCTGCTGATGTCATCAGGACCGCCCCCAGGACCAGACCCGATGATGATGCACCAACCCCTTCATGACTGACAGAGGAGCAGAGTCTGTGTCCACTAGACGTCTGCGCAGAAGCCCGTTCACTGTTGCCGCCATCACTCGGGCGTGAACCACGGCGCCTCCCAGTGACCGAGGCAGGAACAGCAGGCCCTGACTTCGACAGTGATGTGTCAGTCCGGCGCCTCCTGGTGGCCGAGGCCTGGACAGCATGCCCCGAGCCCGATGGCGGCGTGACAGTCTGTCACCTCCTGGTGGCTGAGGGCGGAACAGCAGGCCTCGCGTCTGACGGTGACATGACACTGGATATCTGAAATTGCTACATGATGATGTGTTGCCCTCTTTATGCAGTGAAGATGGCACGTTCCCTGAGTTTTGCCAGCAAGATGGTGCACTACCACATTATGGGTGTCAGGTCTGAGCATTCCTAAAAGGAATCTGACCCCCTTAGACTAGCATTTCTTCTGCGGTGTTGCTATCAGTGTGTCAAGAGTGGGAGAAGAGGGTTGCATTGACAATCCAACACAATGGGCAGCACTTTGAACACATTTTATAAGTGGTCATAAACTTGTAAATAACTCATGATAGAATAAAGTTATGTTAAAACCAAGCACACCATTGTTTTTCTTGTGAAATTGTCAATAAGTTTGATGTGCACAATGTGTCTACAGGCAGAGGAAGCCGGTCACATTAAAGGGGTTTTCCCATGAACGAAAGTTCATTTTAAAAATTGTCTGTGTCTGACGTGTACGGAGCATACCTGTGGTGCTAATAAAAATATGGATATCTTATAGCCTACATATTATAATATATTGTTTATATGCTTTGATATAGTGTGGTCACTAGACCAAGGGTGGAATGTATTGCAAATATGAAATATGGTTGTTTGAATCCAAACGCTATATATTGCAATATACTATGGTGTAATATCATTAATGCTGAACTTTGATACTGAGCCACAAAGCGTTTGCTCTGTGTTAATAACGTAAGACAAGGAATTGTTCTGTGGTCTTTGAAGCTCTGTGTTTCAAAGATTCATTATCCTGATTTGCACACAAGTGACCACTGTGATATTTGCTTTGTCAAACAGTGATAGATACTGAATACTTTCACTTTTCTATATCCTGCCAATTGGGGGGTGATTGATGGGAATTCTACAAGGGAGACCAAAATGTAGCAATGGTCATGCATGACATCAATAATCAAGGACCGATTGTGAGACAAGTGAGACAAGTATGAGTGTGTGCCTGGGTTACGATAGGTATCCAGTTTTCAGAATTGGTGATTATGGAAGTTATGCTTATCACGTGCTACCATCTTAGAGCGTTATGCCATGATGATGAAGAGTTAACTTTGTAACAAGCAACATATGTTGAACTTTGAACAGTGATAGACAACTTTGACAAGTTGACCAGAGGCAAACAGATCTTGGGTTGTAATTAGTAGCAAACAACCTTCAAGCATTGTGCTATTGTTAAGAGACATACCAATGGCAAACAGATCTTGGGTTGGTGTAAACAAACTTTAAGATTGTAGTAGTCTATAACAAACAGACCTTGAAGTCTTGTGCTGTTATCAAGACAACAACCAACTTTGCAACTGTACAATACTGATGATTCAGCCCAAACATACTGCACAGATGTAATAGGGGAGGATATGGTAGTTGTGTATAAAAAGGTGGACCCTGTGTCAGTGAGGTAGGGACATTTTCCAGAAGGTATCGTGGGTGCACGGTTTCTGTGATGACAAGACCAGAGTATTTCCTTCTTGCTGACACTGTGGTCCCTCCAGTGGAGAAGTGATGTTACAATACTTGGTAATGTATAGTATTGATGCTTATTTCTCTATACTATAATTCATATTAATTGTATGATTCACATGAAATGAATTAACACAAAACAGGGTAATATTATATCTGCCATTCCATTAATTTGGTGTTTTATCATCTAAATTAATCATTGTATAATAAAATTGTGTCATATCCAAGTGGTGCCTTCTTTAAAGCCGTATCCGAACCTTATTGCTAAACAGTTGGCAATACAATACCACATCTCCTGGGCAGGGGAGGAAGCAAAAGATAATACTGACATTACAGCAGGAGATCACAGAGGATTCATTTTCTGAGGTAAAATATTTCACTCACTGTTTTTAAACAATATTTTACCACACAAAATGTATCCTCTGTGATCTCCTGCTGTAATGTCAGTATTGTCTTTTGCTTTTTCCCCTGCCCAGGAGCTGTGGTATATTCTGTACATGGTCAGACACAGGGGTGAGAGAGACAGAGCTCAGGGGGATACAGCTCAAATGGGACAACGCATGAGGGGAGAACACAGCCCAGGAAGGAGAGAGACAGCAGACAAGGGGGTTGGCACATGTTACCATGTTTTGACATAGGTGATTTCCTTCATTGGAGACTGCCCTTCCCGTGGTTGTTCCTTCCCGGGGAAAGACCTGGCTAGTCATTGCTTGTGTTGAGAAACATGTGATGGTGTCTCCGCGGCTTGTGTTTTGCATATTTTTACAGGGGTGAGAGAGGCAGAGCTCAGGGGGGATACCGCTCAAATGGGACAGTGCATGAGGGGAGAACACAGCCCAGGAAGGAGAGAGACAGCAGACAAGGGGGTTGGCACATGGAGTAGACAGGTCAAAGAAGAGAGCACAGGAGAAGTCAGCACATGGGGGAAGAGAGAGTGGATAGGTGGGTGAGCACATTGGGGGGAGAGATTCTCAACGCTGCAAAGCCTGCCCCCATCATAACATTACCGCCTCCATCTAGTAGATAGATAATAGATAGGTAAATATATAGATAGACAATAAATAGATAGATAATAGATAGATGATAGATAATACATAGATATTAGATAGATAATATATATTAGATTGCTAGACATTAGATAGATAGATAGATAGATAGATAGATAAATAGTAGAAACAAATCAACTCAATGCAAATATATTTTGATTCGAGTTTGAAAGGAAAATGCTCAGCATCATTTTCCAAGTTTCCAAAGACTTTGTCAGCCAGAGAGAGAGCTGACATAGCCTCAGGCACAGCTGCTCTCCTCCTCACCATAATGCCTTGCAGCTGTCAAATCAAGGTCAATCAAGAGGGACCTTCAGAACTTGAATAAAAGCAGAGGCAGGGAAAGCAGCAGCCATTTTACTGTTTTGCAGCCTAACGATAGGACCTCAGAGCGCAGAATTCAGTGTTAGAAATAGCGAGAGAAAGGCCTAAAACAGACTGGACAACCACTGCAGCACTGTGAAGATGGAAAATAGTAGTGATGGAATTCTGTGAGTACTATGCAAATTCAGTTGGTAGTAGGAGAGAGGAATAGGAGAGGAGCCAGGACCTGCAGACACAGTGTGAGCTGATCAGAGAGTGATATATTCAAGTAGGGCACTTTTTTCATCTACCTGCTCCTTAGTCCAATTTTACAGCTGTATACACCAGAGGAACACATTGCGCTGTTGCAGGTGATGCCTTGCATTTCTTGTCAGATCCTCTTATAAAAAATTTTTTTTTTAAAATTCACAGTTAACGTTTTCCCTACTTATTTTACTAGTACAATTTCTGTTTAAAAAAAAAAAAGAAAATTTAGAAAAAAATACACATTTTACCTTTTACACACCTATGTGTGATGCTCTGACAGCATAGACAATTAGTTAACCATATTTATAAGCAACGTACAGTATAAATTGGTAAAAAGGATAGTTTCTGTAGTTTCTGTATTTTTTTAAGCAACTTGATTTAATCATGCTTTCAATGGACAACCTTCTGGAAAAAGGAAGGCTTATTTTTTTAGGCAGGATATTTTTCAACATTGGATTTAATAAGACTTTCCAGTTTTGTTTTGCTTTAATGATTGTATGAATAGATATTTTTTTTCTCGATTATAAGTCATAATAAAATTAAACTTGTACTCAATATTAACCTTCTTTTTTCAGTTTATATTTGTAAACAGTCTTTTCGAGACAGTGATTTATTCCACTTATTTGCTGGCTATAATATCTTTTTTGGGTAACTTTTTGCAAAAAAAATTTTAAAAATATAATAGAATATTATTATAGTGAATTGAATTTTTTCAGTTCAGTCTATACTGGCTGAATGCAACATTTCTGATCCATCTTTCATCATGAGCATTTTCAAATAATAAAAAGATCTTTTTTCTAAAAATATGTTTAAGTATTATTCTTCCATTTTTGTGGCCAGTTTCGAGGTCTAAAAACTTAATAGATTGGGATTTCTTGAATTGTTATTATTCAGCTATTGAACAAATTGTTCAGCTTCAGATGTATTACTTCTACAAATAAAAAACAAGGCATCTCTATATCTCTTGAAATAAATAACGTGAAAAGCAGACATTTAATTTGGTGCAACTCAAGACCCCATCGCAGTCCCCTACATCTGAGACTTTGCCTTTTTAATTTGTGAGCTCAAAAGCGTTTGAAGTTATTTCATTATATTCTGACATCAAGCAACATTTAGGAACATGGGTTGTCAAATATTTTCTTTATAAAGATAGTGGTATACAGCTCTGGCAAAAATTAAGAGACCACCACATCAAAACCCTGTCATGGGCAGCCCATTCTCCAGACCTGAACCCCATTGAAAACCTCTGGAATGTAATCAAGAGGAAGATGGATAGTCACAAGCCATCAAACAAAGAAGAACTGCTTACATTTTTGTACCAGGAACGGCATAAGGTCACCCAAAAGCAGTGTGACAGACTGGTGGAAAGCAGCCAAGACGCATGAAAGCTGTGATTACAAATCATGATTATTCCTCAAAATACTGATTTCTGAACTCTTCCTGAGCTAAAACATTAGTATTGTTGTTTCTAAATGATTATGATCTTGTTTTCTTTGCATTATTTGAGGTCTGAAAGCACTGCTTTGTTTTTTTTTATTTTGACCATTTCTCCTTTTCAGAAAAAAAGAAACAAAATGTATTACTTGGAAATTCAGAGACATGTTGTCAGAAGTTTGCAGACTAAACGAACAATTTACATTTTGATCAAAAATATACCTATAAGGGCTCATACCCATTTGCGATGAAAAAAAATGGTCCGTTTTCTGGATGGAAAAAACACACCGATTCTATGCTATTGTCATGCGAGTGTAATGCAATTTGAGTGCAATTTTTCCATATGACATACGTATGACATCCGTATTCAATGCGATTTTAACATGATGTTTTACATAGAGCCGTTCTCTCCATGTAAAAAGTCATGTTAAAATAGCATTGTAAAAAACAAACTGTACACATCGTCTTAAAACAAAAGAATCTTCAAAACACACACACACACACATATATATATTTGAGAGAGGCATAGATAGCAGAATAGCCGTTAATTCATTTGTCGGCTTTTGTAAAATAATTGCAAAAGCCGACATGAAAGGAGACATGGATTACATACAGTAAACCATTTTATTTCATTTATTTTTTTACATGTACATATATACACATAGAGTACATACATATATATATATATATATATATATATACACACATGTCAGTGAAACGCTGTTGAGGGAGGATCTGAAATGACCCTTCACGGTTGACCAAGTGATTTCCAAATTAATCCACAAGATGTTGCTAGCAACTGAGAATGAGCAGACGGAGACGTGTGTCTCTGTATGGGAGACTCTGTATGTCACCTCTTTTATAGTATTTTGCTTAATTATACAAAGTACACAACTACTAATAGCATCGTTGTAACACATTTACATTATAAACCAATAGTATTGCAAGAAAATCGGAATATGTCCTTAAGGTACTGTCACACTTAGCGATGTACCAGCGATCCCGACCAGCGATATGACGCGGTCAGGATCGCTGGTACATCGCTAATTGGTCGCTAGTGAGCTGCCACACAGGCAGATCTCACTAGCGACATCGCTGGGGACGGGGATCGCTACTTACCTGTCACACCAGGCGATCCTGCGTCCTCCCGCCCGGCTCCACGCGTCGCTCGTCGTCACAGCAGGAAGCGCCACAGGAAGCTGACGACGAGAAACTGTCCTGAACGTTCTCGCGCGATCAGCGATAAGCAGCGGGGGAGCCGGTCACTGGTAAGTATCAGACACAGAGATATCGCTAGCAATATCGCTATAACGTCACTAGTTATAGCGATATTGCTAGCGATATCTCTTAGTGTGACAGGCCCTTTAGCTACATGACATGGAAAAAAGTTACAGAGCTTCATGAGTCAAGGCCGCTACACAACAACTACCTTTGTTCATACTGGTGTGAACTAGTCATAACAGCTAACAGAATTTATCTCGTAAACAACAGGATGAAATTACAAGCACAAAAATGGTTTTGATTTTAGTTTAACCCTTCACAATCCCCCCAGAGAAATTTTGTTAACACATAACAGACATAGCAGAGGTACTATCCAAAGCTAGCAGCTTGAGGGGTACTGGTCTTCACATGGCTAATACCGTGTTATCAGTCATGGCTATTGCGGTGCACCCAACCCCCTGTATGCTACAATTTATGAATAACAATTTTTGATGACAGTGGTGGAGATCTTTTGAAGGTAGCCATGCGCTTGGCTTCAACATCTTCATCAAGTAACCTTTTGAGATCGGTGTAGAAAAGAGCAGGGGTGACGACGTCTTTGGGATCATCATTAGCTGTCCTAGTGCAGAATTTCCTAATACATAGAGAAATACACCTAAGAACAAGTTTTAGTATCACATATACAACAAGGATACAGGCAGCAATGTGTAACAAGCTTTGTAAGATCCCAGCTATCCAGCCCCCAATTCCCTTAAACCAATTGGCTGGATTGAGAAAGGAGAAGGTGTCTGACCACCAACTGTCCTTAGTACGATCATGGCCTTTATCATATTGATCTCTGAGTCTTTGAATATCTTCTAACTTTAACTTTAACTTCATAGTACTGTTAGGATCTATATAATGACAGCAAGCGGGTCCAATGACCTGACACATAACAGCTTGTGCTGCTGTTAAGTAGTCCAGCACTATAGTATGTTGATTAGTGACTATGATAAGTTAATTTTGGACAGCAACAGTAGTATTAAGTATGTCCAGTATATCCCAAATTTGATCATCTAGATAGTCTGTGGCCATAACCAATTTATCCCACATTTGTGTAATCATAGGGTAAATGAAAATAGAACTGACAACTTTATTGGCCACACTCATCTGTACTATATGTGGTCTCCCTGAAGGGCGGGGTGAATTGTCCCATGCGGTTACCAATAATAATATGGAAAGTGCGAAAAACCAAAACATTATGCCCCCTTTATTTGCTATTGGCTTGTTTAACCAGCTTGCAGTGCAATGCGTGGATCCAAGTCGGTCTTCCTTCTAGTTTCACTGATGTAGGGGTGTTGAGGAGGACTTGATAGGGACCGTCATACAAGGGTTCTAGTCCGTGCTTTCTGACATGCCTTTTCACAACTACAAAATCACCAGGCTTCAGGTTATGACAGGTGTCGGTTTCTGCTGAATCTGGAAAAGAAGAGGAAACTAGAGCATGGGTGTTAACAAGATTTTTACTAAGCTGAATAACATATTGAACAGCACGGTCAGTTTCTTCTGATAACTTCTGAGGCTGGAAATTTGCAACTGGGTGCCAGCAAACAATTGTCACCAAACAATATCTCAAATGGGTACAGGCCATGTTTTGCAATAGGGGTAGTTCCTGAATTGTGGATGGTGCTGAGTATGGAGGGCTACAGTGGATCCAAGCATTGTCAGAACTTCTTGGTACACATGAGAAGAAAAGGCCGGACCTTGATCACTTTCAACAACTTCTGGAACCCCATATCTGCATATAACTTCCATCACCAGTTTCTTCGCTGTGGTTTTTGCAGTCATGTTGGTAACAGGAAATGCTTCTGTCCAACTGGAGAACATGTCAACAACCAAACAGTATTCATACCTTCCAGACTTAGGTAACGTGATATGGTCCACCTGGAGCCTTTGGAAAGGATAGTCAGGCTTAGCAAGATGCTTCAGGGGTACACGTTGAAGTTGACCGGGATTGCAGGTCTGACAGATATTACAGGCACGGTTGAGCGCTGACAAAACTGTGGAAATTCCCGGGGCCCAGTAGAATTTTTGCACCAGTGTGAGGGCTTGATTCTTTCCTCAATGTGTAGGCCCATGTGCCCATGTGGCAATAGCAGGGTACATTCGCTTAGGGAAACACAAGAGTTGGTCCTTTTTCCAGAGACCATTATCCATTCGTGCCCCATCAGTCTTCCATTGCTTCACTTCTTTCTTTGGAGACATTCTCTGCATCGTCATCGTCTCGCGGGGTCCGACAGAAAACTTCAGTCTGTTGCAGATCATCAGGTTCTTGTAGGGTCAATGCTTCTTGTAACTGTTTACGCTGAGAGCGTGTGGTCACCATAGCTAGTATAGTGGGTTCAAGGGGTAAAAGAGCGGCTGCTTTTGCTTGCATATCCGCAAATGCGTTGCCAACAGTCTGTGGACTGTTCCTAGGACCGTGCGCCTTAACTTTGATAATGGCCACCTGAGTAGGTAATTTGATCGAATCCATGAGGGTTTTACCAGCTTCAACATTTTTCACTGGGGTTCCTGCAATAGTAATTAACCCTTGATTGGCCCATAGAGCCCTAAAACCGTGAGCAATACCAAATGCATACCGTGTATCAGGATCCTGACAGCGCCAGCGTACAGCCTCCGCTGAGCAGGGACTCACCCGCACTGTAGGGACCCCTGGGGACCAGAATAGCCAGAAAGTATAGGTGCACAGGACCTTAGTGATGAAGTTTAGCAAGCCGGCACGGGACCTACGGTCATGTGACTGCAAGGGGGCAGGGCTTAGCGTCCTGCTTTCACAGAAGACAGTAAACTCAGAGTCAGGCAAAACGGAGGTCGTACACAGTACAGACAGTGAGGTACAGAAGGGGTAAACAGACGGGAGGTCAGACAAAGCCAAAGGTCATACACAAGAGGGCGACGCGGTACCAAGGGGACGAGCAGAGAAAAGTCAGGTCACAAGCAGAGAGTCATACACGAGAGGTAGCGCAGTACAAGAGGGACAGGCAGAACTCGTAACAGGGACACAACCGAATCAAAACCAAACAAGCAAGCAAGATATCAGGCACAAGGCACACGTACGCACAAGGCCAACTAACTCAGCCAAGGGCAGGAGTATAACTGACACCGGACCTAGGTCCAGTGAGCATTAAATAGCCGCCCTCTGCCAGGGAGAGGCGGAATAATTAACCCCCAATCAGACCAGGACGGGCCAAAGCGAAACCCCGTCCTGGATCATGACAGTACCCTCCTCTCAATGGGGGGCCACTGGACCCCCAGGTCTCTCAGGGTACTTGGCGTGAAAGGCCCGGACCAACCGATCTGCATGAACTGATCGAGCAGGAACCCACGAGCGTTCTTCAGGACCGTAGCCTTTCCAATGTACCAGATATTAAAGGGCACGACGGACCAACCTGGAGTCGACAATTCGTTCCACCTCGTACTCCGACTGCCCATCTACCAAAACCGGTGTTGGGGAAGCTGATGATCCCTCCCCAGCGGACCTCACAGGTTTCAAAAGGACCTTATGAAAAACATTTGGGATCCGCAGAGATGGCGGGGGACGCAACCGAAAAGCCACCGGGTTAACTGCCTCAGTAATTTCATAAGGACCGATAAACTTAGGTCCAAGCTTCGCAGAGGGGACCTTGAGTCTTATATTCTTGGTGGACAACCATACCTTATCCCCAATCTGCAATACCGGTCCAGCGGATCGTTTTTTGTCCGCAAAAAATTTAAACTTGTCCTGGGCCTTCGTAATATTACTCTGGACCTCTCGCCATACCTCCCCCAACCGCTGGATCGTCTCATCCGCCCCAGGACACCCAGAATTCAAACGGGAAAATTCTCCAAAATGAGGAGATGTACCCGTAGACTGGTTAACACGGTTGTTAAATGCAAACTCAGCCACCGGTAACACTGAACACCAATCATCTTGTCGGTCTGGAGTCAAGCAACGCAGAATTTGTTCCCGAGACTGATTGGTCCGCTCGGTCTGCCCATTAGTCTCTGGATGATAAGCAGATGAAAAGGACAGACCAATACCCAACCTTTTACAAAAAGCCCTCCAAAATCTGGAAACAAATTGCACTCCTCTATCAGACACCACATTCAAGGGTACCCCATGCAACCGCACCACATGCTCAACAAACAATCTGGACAATGTTTCCGCATTAGGTAGAGCTGCCAAAGGTACAAAATGTGCCTGCTTACTAAACCTGTCCACCACAACCCAGACGATGGTATTACCCTTGGAGGGGGGAAGGTTGGTGATGAAATCCATAGACAAATGCGTCCATGGTCTCTCAGGAATTGGCAGTGGCATCAATTCCCCGGCCGGCCGGTTATGGGGGGTTTTTGCACGGGCACAAACATCACAAACAGACACATATTCCCCAACATCAGAGGCTAAAGCAGACCACCAGAATACTCTAGCAATGGCCTTCCGGGTAGCCGAGATCCCTGGATGTCCACCCAGAACTGAGTCATGGAACTCCCGGAGGACCATAAGGCGAAGCTGAGCTGGCACAAAAAGTTTGTCCACCGGCTTAGCCGGCGGTGCAGGAGACTGGGCTTCCCGAATCTCTCGTTCCAACATATTCAAAATACCTGCCACCACCACCCCAGGCTGAAGAATGGAGGATGGAGGTTCCGGGGGGGACACCGGATCTAGACTGCGTGACAAGGCATCTGCTCTGACATTTTTAGATCCTGGCCGAAAAGTGATCGAGAAGTTAAATCGGGAAAAAAAAAAGTGACCATCTAGCCTGTCTAGGAGTCAACCTCTTAGCTGACTCAATATAAGCTAGGTTTTTGTGGTCCATAATTATGGTTATAGGATGGACAGCCCCCTCCAAAAAATGCCTCCATTCTTCAAAGGCCAACTTAACGGCCAGAAGTTCTCGATTTCCCACATCATAGTTTCTCTCCGCGGGAGAGAATTTCTTTGAGAAAAAGGCGCAAGGTCTTAAATTGGTCAAAGTGGCGGGTCCTTGGGACAATACCGCCCCCACCCCCACCTCTGAGGCATCTACCTCAACAATAAATGGTTCAGATTGGTCCGGTTGAACAAGAACCGGGACCGACATGAAACATGTTTTCAAAAACTGAAATGCCGCTACCGCTGACCGCTGCGGTTGACCAATTCTTGATATCGGCCCCCTTTTGAGTCATGTCTGTGAGGGGTTTAACCACCTGTGAGAACCCCTTTATGAATTTGCGATAGTAATTGGCAAATCCTAGAAAACGCTGCAGATCCTTCAAATCAGAAAAAATTAATTAATGGAGATTGGAAAAGACTTAGTGTACATAAAAATCCCCTTAAAACACAATTTTATTAATGATCATAAAAACACACCTTCCCAGTGACGTTGAAAAAATGTCAAAAAATAAACCTAGTATAAGGTGCTGCATAGCCCTACATTAAGGCCTAACTGATACCTTCCTATCCGTGGAGGTTGGCACCCTAATAGTACGATATTGGCGCCCCCACTCAACGAGGACTATCCCTCACTTCCCTAGTGATCCCTAGTATCACAGAGAGGAAAACAATTTCAAGATAGAACAGTAATGAAAGGATCAGAATGCCCTAGGACTTATGCAGACCAAACAGATAATACAGCAATAAAACATTACCCACATCATGATATCATGTGACCCACAAAGATAGCAGCTATTCTCACTTGGAGAGATAAACATCCTCAAATACAATCAGCAATAAATGAAAAGGTCACTTATCATGTCTCATGGGGGACCCTCAACGCGTTTCCCCGCCGTAGCGGTTCATCAGGAGGAATAGTCATATCAAAAATATTGTTGCTGCTTCATGCCTGATACCTTCAATAATAGTGGCACCAGAAGTCTAGGAAACCGGATTTAAATAACCGGTGTGATTGTTTTGCATACCACCCACTATCCGGCAGTCCAATCGGTGTGAAGATGCAAATAACTGAGAGCCAAGTGTGCAGCAAAAAATATCATATACCTGAGAGCCCGCCGCTGCATTCAAAATTCAAAGCGGAAGAAGGGGTCATTAGCGTGCGTTCCACCGTGGGGCGTATCCAATATGGCGCCCATACTTCCGGTCGCGCAACCCCCTCAGCGGGTTGTAGCCTCCGGAACCATCCTGTGCGGGCAGAGCGGAGGGGAATCAAAGATGGCGCCGGCACTTCCGGTCACATGTTTCCCCTTAGCTCCCGGACACGCCCATAGTAACCAGCAATGGGCGCATCACCAATGTGGGCCGGACCTTTCGATCACATGTTTTCTCCCTGCTCAATGATGTAAACAAACAGAGCGCATCACATGAAATCGCCAGGAAATCAAGAGTCTGCCCGCAATACAATGTCCCACAGATTTATCGCAGTAAGGATGACCCCAATAAATCTAGTAGTACCAATGTCCTCATATTCGGCATAATGCTGCACATCAGAAATTCAAGGAATATAGAAAAATAAAAATGCATATTGCTATGCGATAAATCAAATCAACCATCCAATGTGGTCCATGCCATACAGGCATCATCCAATATGCCAGACATATAGAGCCCCTTATCATAACCCCCTATAACAGAAAAAAGGGCAAGTTCAACCAACCAGAGACTCAAAAGATCATAAAAAACAGGCATATGAGATGCATTCATTCATCCCATTAGGGAAAACCGATTGCAGTCTGAACATCCATTCACACTCCCGTCTCAGAATTAAATTGTCCAGATTACCTCCCCTAGCCCTTGGTTTGATTAATTCTATCATATTAAAGGTGATGTCACCCATTCGACCCTGATGTATACCATTGATGTGTCTGGCGACAGGGGTATCACGTTTATTTCTGATATCCCCCAGGTGTTCACCCACCCTCACCCTTAATTCTCTAGTGGTTTTTCCCACATAATCCAATGGGCAGGTACACGTGGCCTTATAGACCAGACCTGTTGATTTACAGTTTCCAAAATCCCTCAGATAAAAGGTCTTACCATTGTGTGAACTCATAAAGGTCTTACATTGAAGCATATATTTGCATTTAGTACAGTCCCCACACTTGAAGAAGCCCAAAGGTTTTCTATCTAACCATGTACCCGTTCCCTTGGGTCTTTGGTAGAGGCTGTGCACAAGCCGATCCCCTATAGATCTCCCTTTTCTATATGTAATAGAGGGTTTAGGTGGTATCAGCCCCTTCAAGTTCGGGTCAGCTAAGAGTATCCCCCAGTGCTTTTTAAGAACATGGTACACCCTGTCTGACTGACCATCATACGTGCCAATAAGTCTGACAACAGTGTCCCTGACAGTATCTTCTTTTTTTGACTGGAGGAGAGAGGGCCTATCCGCTATGAATGCTTCATGCTATGGCCCATTCAAGAAACGTGGGGGATAACCCCTGTTTCTAAATCTATTATATAGGTCATTGGCTTGTTTTCTATAGACACTCAACTCCGTGCAGTTCCTTCGAACCCTAAGGAACTGTCCTTTGGGTATCCCCCTCCTCAACGGTTCCGGGTGATGGCTTGTCCATCTCAACAGACTATTTGTTGCAGTAGGCTTCCGATAGGTACACGTACTAATCCTTCCATCACCATTCTTTGAAATCGTCAAATCCAGGAAGTTAATACTTGTGGTGTGACACTCTGAGGTAAATCTAAGTCCCACTATATTCCCATTGATATATTCAATGAAACGAAGAAAATCTGACTCAGGGCCAGACCAAAATATCAGAATGTCATCGACATGGACAAGCCATCACCCGGAACCGTTGAGGAGGGGGATACCCAAAGGACAGTTCCTTAGGGTTCGAAGGAACTGCACGGAGTTGAGTGTCTATAGAAAACAAGCCAATGACCTATATAATAGATTTAGAAACAGGGGTTATCCCCCACGTTTCTTGAATGGGCCATGGCATGAAGCATTCATAGCGGATAGGCCCTCTCTCCTCCAGTCAAAAAAAGAAGATACTGTCAGGGACACTGTTGTCAGACTTATTGGCACGTATGATGGTCAGTCAGACAGGGTGTACCATGTTCTTAAAAAGCACTGGGGGATACTCTTAGCTGACCCGAACTTGAAGGGGCTGGTACCACCTAAACCCTCTATTACATATAGAAAAGGGAGATCTATAGGGGATCGGCTTGTGCACAGCCTCTACCAAAGACCCAAGGGAACGGGTACATGGTTAGATAGAAAACCTTTGGGCTTCTTCAAGTGTGGGGACTGTACTAAATGCAAATATATGCTTCAATGTAAGACCTTTATGAGTTCACACAATGGTAAGACCTTTTATCTGAGGGATTTTGGAAACTGTAAATCAACAGGTCTGGTCTATAAGGCCACGTGTACCTGCCCATTGGATTATGTGGGAAAAACCACTAGAGAATTAAGGGTGAGGGTGGGTGAACACCTGGGGGATATCAGAAATAAACGTGATACCCCTGTCGCCAGACACATCAATGGTATACATCAGGGTCGAATGGGTGACATCACCTTTAATATGATAGAATTAATCAAACCAAGGGCTAGGGGAGGTAATCTGGACAATTTAATTCTGAGACGGGAGTGTGAATGGATGTTCAGACTGCAATCGGTTTTCCCTAATGGGATGAATGAATGCATCTCATATGCCTGTTTTTTATGATCTTTTGAGTCTCTGGTTGGTTGAACTTGCCCTTTTTTCTGTTATAGGGGGTTATGATAAGGGGCTCTATATGTCTGGCATATTGGATGATGCCTGTATGGCATGGACCACATTGGATGGTTGATTTGATTTATCGCATAGCAATATGCATTTTTATTTTTCTATATTCCTTGAATTTCTGATGTGCAGCATTATGCCGAATATGAGGACATTGGTACTACTAGATTTATTGGGGTCATCCTTACTGCGATAAATCTGTGGGACATTGTATTGCGGGCAGACTCTTGATTTCCTGGCGATTTCAAGTGATGCGCTCTGTTTGTTTACATCATTGAGCAGGGAGGAAGCATGTGATCGAAAGGTCCGGCCCACATTGGTGATGCGCCCATTGCTGGTTACTATGGGCGTGTCCGGGAGCTAAGGGGAAACATGTGACCGGAAGTGCCGGCGCCATCTTTGATTCCCCTCCGCTCTGCCCGCACAGGATGGTTCCGGAGGCTACAACCCGCTGAGGGGGTTGCGCGACCGGAAGTATGGGCGCCATATTGGATACGCCCCACGGTGGAACGCACGCTAATGACCCCTTCTTCCGCTTTGAATTTTGAATGCAGCGGCGGGCTCTCAGGTATATGATATATTTTGCTGCACACTTGGCTCTCAGTTATTTGCATCTTCACACCGATTGGACTGCCGGATAGTGGGTGGTATGCAAAACAATCACACCGGTTATTTAAATCCGGTTTCCTAGACTTCTGGTGCCACTATTATTGAAGGTATCAGGCATGAAGCAGCAACAATATTTTTGATATGACTATTCCTCCTGATGAACCGCTACGGCGGGGAAACGCGTTGAGGGTCCCCCATGAGACATGATAAGTGACCTTTTCATTTATTGCTGATTGTATTTGAGGATGTTTATCTCTCCAAGTGAGAATAGCTGCTATCTTTGTGGGTCACATGATATCATGATGTGGGTAATGTTTTATTGTTGTATTATCTGTTTGGTCTGCATAAGTCCTAGGGCATTCTGATCCTTTCATTACTGTTCTATCTTGAAATTGTTTTCCTCTCTGTGATACTAGGGATCACTAGGGAAGTGAGGGATAGTCCTCGTTGAGTGGGGGCGCCAATATCGTACTATTAGGGTGCCAACCTCCACGGATAGGAAGGTATCAGTTAGGCCTTAATGTAGGGCTATGCAGCACCTTATACTAGGTTTATTTTTTGACATTTTTTCAACGTCACTGGGAAGGTGTGTTTTTATGATCATTAATAAAATTGTGTTTTAAGGGGATTTTTATGTACACTAGATCCTTCAAATCACAAGGTTGAACCCACTCGACAATGGCCTGCACCTTATTAGGATCCATGCGATACCCTTCAGCAGACACAGTGAACCCCAGAAACGACAGTTCCTGAACAAAAACCAAACATTTTTCCAGTTTAGCAAAGAGACAGTTCTCCCGGAGCCTTTGGAAAACTGCCCGAACATGACCAATGTGAGTCTGTTTATCAGGAGAATAGATCAATATGTCCAAATATACCACCAAAAAAGTCCAATAAAATCAGAGAACATGTGATTTATGAAGTTTTGGAAGACCGCTGGAGCATTCGTCAAGTCGAAAGGTGTTATGATTGAGTCACCGTAGGAGGCAGACACAAAAATAGAAGCTACGTCCAGAAAACCAGAGAAGTTGGCAACTATCAGATTGCAGACCCCTGAACCTATCAACACAACTAGCAGTAGCCGTGGGGGGTTCCTACGGTGCCCTAGACCCCTCGATCACAGCCGGAGAGCTAAATAGCCTAGAGACAAAAAAGGAAATCTAAACTGCCCCAGAGCAGACCCCAAAGTAAAAGGCAGCCCCCAACATATAATGACGGTGAAGCAAGATGAAAAAACACTCACACAGATAGAAAGATAGGCTGAGCAAATGATGGGGCCCAAGCTAACTAAACAGAACAGGAAAGGAAGGTTGCTGTCTGCAATCTGCCAAAACCCTATCAAAGACATAAGCCAACAAGCTGATATGGAAAAAGACCCTGAAGCAGCTAGCCTTCAAAAACTAAATCAGCACTCAGGTATTTTCAGAAGACAGAGCTAAAGGAATTCAGCTCACCCCAGCAGGGAATGGCAGAAATCCAGAAAAACAAAGCAAAACAAAGTCAAAGCACAAATTCAAAAAGCCGAGCAGAAAACTTAGCTTTAGAAGAGCAGGAATTCAGACTGGTCTCCAAGGATCCCACAAAGAAATCACCCGCAGGGCAGAAGGGCGTTGGCAGCCTTATATCCAGTCATTATCTCCACTCAGCCAGTCATCATTAGGCTCAGGTGTTTGATAATCAGGCTCACTACCTTTCTTTACCAGAAGAGGGAGTTCCTCGGGCCTCAGTAGTGAAGGGGAAAATGAACTCACAACAGAAAGGCATGACCAGATTTTCAAACAAGCGGTTTTCCATTCATCTCTGTCTTGGACTCGGATAAGGTTATACGCTCCCCGTAGATCTAATTTTGAAAACCACTTAGCTCCGGACAATTGGTTGTGTAAATCAGGAATAAGTGGAAGGGCATACGTATTCCTCACAGTTATCTTATTTAACTCACGAAAATCGAGGCATGGGTGTAAACCACCGTCTTTTTTCTTTACAAAAAAGAACCCCGCCGCCACAGGAGAAACAGAAGGACGAATGTGTCCCTTACGGAGGCTCTCGGAAATATACTCCTTCATCACAGCCTGTTCTGGACCCGAAAAGTTATACAAGCGGGCCTTGGGCAATTTAGCACCTGGAACCAGGTCAATGGCACAATCAAATGGGCAGTGTGGTGGTAAAACCTCAGCCTCTTTTTCGGAGAAAACGTCCGTATAGTCTATCAGGCACTCCGGAATACCTTCCAGACCCACTAACGACACAGACACAGTATCAAGACATTTCTCAGAACAATAAGGACCCCATTTAACAATGTCCTGACATTCCCAATTAATTACAGGATTATGCAATTGTAACCAGGGGAACCCCAACACCAGTCCCGCTGGCAGGTTGTCCATCACAAAACATGAAATACGTTCCTGGTGCAAGGAACTCACTTTAAGGAGAAACTCTTCAGTACGAAACATAATGTCATTTTTTACCAGTGGTGTTTTGTCAATGGCCACAAGGTGAATAGGAGTCTCCAACCTAACTGTCCCTAACTTACACCTGGATACCAAATCAGAGTCAATAAAGTTAAATGTTGATCCGCAACCCATGAAGGCAGAAGTGGATGTGGAGACACTCCCACAACAAAGTTCCACCTGCAACAACATTTTGGAGAAGGCAGAAAAAGGTACCTGAGAGCCTGGGTGACCTCCACGACAATCACCCGGGCTCAGTCGCTTTGTTAGTGGACGGGAGGGGCACACCTTTCTCCAATGTCCAGAATCGCCACAGTGAAAACAGTCTTTTCCCACATGCCGTGGTCTCCTTTCATTTTCCTTGAGGTCGATGGTTCCCATCTCCGCGATCTCCAAAATAGGACTGGGTCCCCTTCCTTGGGAGAATAACGGTCTTTCACTTTGCATCACTCCCCTCGCCCGTAGCCGGCGATCCATTCGGATGGCCTGTGTCATAGCCTCGTCCAGGGAATCAGGCGGAGGGTGGAAAGCCAAGGCATCTTTCAGATATTCAGACAGGCCTCTATGGAACAAACCCCAAAGGGCAGCATCATTCCAGCAGATCTCAGCAGCCCAGTGTCTGAACTCTGTACAAAACCACTCGGCTGAGTGCTTTCCCTGGCACACACTCATCACCATGTCCTCAGCCATACGCATGCGATCAGGCTCATCATAAATATGCCCCAGGGCCTTAAAAAATGCATCTACCGTGATACGCTCAGGGGCCGTGGTCGGAAGGGAGAAAGCCCAAGCTTGGGGGACTCCCCTTAACAGAGGCATAATGACCCCCACTCTCTGACTTTCATCCCCAGAAGAGTGTGGTCTTAAGGGAAAAAAAAGCTTACAGCCCTCCTTGAAAACTCTGAATTTCCTTTTATCTCCAAAAAAGGTATCCGGTAACATCACTGGAGACTCAGGGGAAACTAATGTAATATCCTGAGCCCCCGATGAAAAAGCCCCCTGCACAGTGTCAGCGATCAGCTGCTGAGACTGAGCCAGGACACATTGTTCTCCAAGGAGTTTCTGAGACATCTGGGTTAGGTGTTTAACCTGCTCAGAAAGAGCGTGCATAGGATCCATCACACACACAGGTGAATGGGAGCAGAGAAAAAAAAATGGTATTGGTCAGTTATAATATCAGGATTCTGACAGCGCCGGCGTACAGCCTCCGCTGAGCAGGGACTCACCCGCACTGTAGGGACCCCTGGGGACCAGAATAGCCAGAAAGTATAGGTGCACAGGACCTTAGTGATGAAGGTTAGCAAGCCGGCATGGGACCTACGGTCATGTGACTGCAAGGGGGCGGGGCTTAGCATCCTGCTTTCACAGAAGACAACAAACTCAGAGTCAGGCAAAACAGAGGTCGTACACAGTACGAACAGCGAGGTACAGAAGGGGTAAACAGACAGGAAGTCAGACAAGGCCAAAGGTCATACACAAGAGGGCGACGCGGTACCAAGGGGACGAGCAGAGAGAAGTCAGGTCACAAGCAGAGAGTCATACACGAGAGGTAGCACAGTACAAGAGGGCCAGGCAGAACTCGTAACAGGGACAGAACCGAATCAAAACCAAACAAGCAAGATATCAGGCACAAGGCACACGTACGCACAAGGTCAACTAACTCAGCCGAGGGCAGGCATATAACTGACACCGGGCCTAGGTCCAGTGAGCATTAAATAGCTGCCCTCTGCCGGGGAGAGGCAGAATAATTAACCCCAAATCAGACCAGGACGGGCTAAAGCGAAACCCCGTCCTGGATCATGACACCGTGAGTCTTTGTATATATTAGCCCATCTGTTCTTGGCCAAAATACATGCAGTAGACAAAGCCTGAAGTTCTGCTTCTTGTGCTGACTGTGAGGGCAGGAGCGCAGCTGCGTGCACTACAGTGTCCTCTGTGGTAACTGCGTATCCGGTGTGGAATCTACCAAACTCATCAGCATATCTTGAACCATCCGTGTATAACACCAGATCGGGATCTGGGAGTGGATTTTCGCTGCCATTTGATGGAGTAGCTGTTTCTTCAGTCAGAAATTGGGAACAATCATGTTGGAGGTAATCCTCATCACTGCCATCTTTCTTGGGGACCGGCAGTAAAGTAGCAGGGTTGATTGTAGTACAGCGATGTAACGTGACATAGTCAGGCAAAAGGAGTGAACACTGCAGCCGTAAGTGTCGTTGCACAGTCAAATGTCATGGTTGCTGAAGGCTCAGTATTGCTGAAATGTCATGCTGGGCAAAAATGTGCATTTCATGTCCAAGAATTATGTCAAGCAGTCTTGTCAAGCAACAAGTGAGTGGCGTGAACTGCCCTCATGCAACTTGGTGATGCTCGGGCCACTGGGATGAGGCGGGCCGAATAATAGCCCACTGGTCGTTGCCTATTGCCATGTGATTGTGCAAGTACCCCTGCTGCGTGTCCTTCATTCTCAGACACATACAAATGGATCGGTCGAGTATAGTCCGGGATGCCCAAAGCAGGGGCCGAAGCAATAAGCCGCTTTAACTCAGAGAAAGCGCGATGGAGGCTTTTCATACAAACCAATGATCTTTCTTTGTAGCTCATTATGCCATCTTTCAAGGCATTGTTAAGGGGTTGCATTATGCAGGATGCATCCGGTATCCACTGACGACAATAAGTATATAGTCCAAGAAAACGCTGGAGTTCAGTTTCATCTTTTGGAAAAGGAAGGGATCTGACAGCTATTTTTCTTTCTTCTGTGAGGTGTCTGACACCCTGAAGGAGACAGTGACCCAAGAATATCACTTGACCAAGGCAGAGCTGAAGTTTTGAGGCCGAAACCCGACAGTTCAGATCTGCCAGATGCTTGAGGAGGCTAACAGTGGCAGTAATGGCATCCTGCTCCGTCCATGCACACATCAAAAGATCATCCACATACTGAAGCAGCGTGACCTGGGGGTGATCTCACTGCCAGGGCAAGAGACACTCGCTTATATTTTTTGCAAACTGGTTGGGACTGTTTTGGGCCCCTTGTGGCTTAACTGTCCATGTTAACTGTCGTCCCTGATAAGTGAATGCAAACAGAAACTGGCAGTCTGGGAGAAACGGAATGCTAAAGAAGGCATTGGCAAGGTCGATGACTGTAATTTGTGTATGGTTGGAGGGCAGAAGCTGGAGGCTGCTGTGTGTGCCACTGATAAGGAACAAGCTGTGTGCTTGCAGCTGCGGTGGGGGGTGGTGGGGGATGTGGTGGAGGCAGTGGTGGGAGGGGGAGCTGGAACAGCTGCGGCTGCTGGCTTGCTTTTCGGTTTTCTTGCTGATGCAGAGCGAGCTAGATTCTTCTGAAAACTTTTTACCACTTTTAGTGCATCGTCCGGAGTGGAATTCTTGACGTCAGGTCTAACTGACATTATCGCCTCTTGCAATTCGGGTTTAAGGCCGGACATCAAAGCTGCCACAAAAAGGTGTGTATGGGCTTTATTATACAGTGAGAATCCCAGATCTTTAAATATCACCATAAGACACCCAAAGAACTTCTCGGCAGTCTCCCTGTGTGTGACATCTGTGAGAGAGGTAGCTTGATCCGCTAGTCTATCTTGTGCCAAAACCTTTAAAGCATTGCAGAAATCGACACCACTCTCATGGGTTCCCCCATCCAGGTTCACATTATACATTATGCCACCCTCAATAATTGGAAAATACCCCTCCCCAGCTTTTACTTGAAGTATATGTAATAGATCTCTTCGGGGAGTGGAATAAATCTCTCGATTCGCTGCCATTTGCCTGTAGAAGGCCATGGGGGAAGTCTCTGGATCGGGTAATTGATTGCAAAGGGTGTATATTTGGGATGGGGTAAAGGGAGTATACTTTGGCCTGTCAGGAGTAATTTCCAAATTATCCTCTTCAAATTCGGATATTACTGACTCGGGGGCGGGAGGAGGTGGCGGTATTACGGGCACAAGAGGCATCTGCTGTGGGAGCGGGGCAGGAGGCTCTGTTACAGTTAGAGATTGTATTGCCTGATGGGCCGTTAGGCGGCTGTCGAGGACAAATCGGACCTCCTCCAATTTTATGGGGTTTTCCTGTATACACCGCTCTATTGCTGATACTATGACCATGGCGGCATCCTTCCTGAAATATTGAAAGTTACCGGCAGAGATTAATAGTATGGCTATTGTATGTTGAGACATCGCACCGGGGGGACAGAGGAGGCATACAGGATTGCGTTCTGGACAGACTCAGTAAGCAATTGTTGGGACCTAGGAATGTTGGTAGGATTATATCGTGGTCCCACTGCATGTATTACATATTGACACGGCAGCTGTCCTGCTCTGGTTGCTGCGACATGTCCTGTTTCTACCTGGCCATACTTTTGTATATATGAATTAGATTCTTCCTGTATCATGGGTCCACCTTTCTTTGAAATTGTTGCGGCCAGTCCTCCAGCATGGCGGAGTTGATTATTCGTGGCATTTACTATGGCCGCAATGTGCTGCTTCGTGAGATCCCCTGTCCCTATCCTAGAGAGCACATCATAACGGTGGGGTCCAGGAATAACATTGGAATACATTTCCTGGAAATCTATCTCCTCTGTGTATCCTGTCCCTATTCGGGGGCCCCACGTTACCTCTTTTATACTGTTTTGCTTAATTATGCAAAGTACACAACTACCAATAGCATCGTCGTAACACATTTATTTTATAAACCAATAGTATTGCAAGAAAATCGGAATATGTCCCTAGCTACGTGACATGGAAAAAAGTTACAGAGCTTCATGAGGCAAGGCCGCTACACAACAACTCCCTTTGTTCATACTGGTGTGAACTAGTCATAACACCTAACAGAATTTATCTTGCAAACAACAGGATGAAATTACAAGCACAAAAATGGTTTTGATTTTAGTTTAACCCTTCACAACACACACACACACATATATATATATCTAATATAATATATATATACATAATATATATATTATATATGTAACATAAAATTTATATGTATGATATATATATACACAATATATATATGGTTACAAACATATATATATATAATATATTGATATATTATATATACATATCATACATATAATATAAATATAATAAAAATATAATATATATATAGAGAGAGACATGTTAGTGACAAATACAATTATTCTAGTGTTGGTTCTAAATTATGGACATGTATTTATTTAATAAATTATTATTTCAAGGAACAAAATGTCGTGGGGTCCCCCTAATATTTATAGACAGCAACACTATACTATGGTAATTGTATTTGCCACTGACAAATATATATATATATTTTGTTAATATATTTATATTATATATGATATGTATATGTACATATATTAATCCATGTCAACTGGCTGCAAGTGTGATTTAGTTATTGCCAACACCTGTTAAGTGCCACAGGTAAGTTACAGGTGCTGTTAATTACACAAATTAGAGAAGCATCACATGATTTTTCGAACAGTGCCAATACTTTTGTCCACGCTCTTTTTTATGTTTGGTGTGGAATTATATCCAATTTGGCTTTAGGACAATTCTTTTTGTGTTTTTTCATTTAAGACAAATTAAATGAAGATAATAATACCAAAGAATTTGTGTTTGCAATCATTTTCAGGAAGAAACTGAGTATTATCTGACAGAATTGCAGGGGTGTCAATACTTTTGGCCACAACTGTATATCTATATAATATATTTATATATTAATACATACATAGATACACACACTTGAGCTTTATATATTAGATATATATATTATATATATATATATTATGGCTATATATTATATATATTACATATAAAATATATATATATATTATTTTATGTGTATATATTTACATATATCTTCGAAATATATTACATATATTTATTATATATATATATATAATATATTATATTATATATTATTATTATATTATATATATTATTTATATATTACATATATATTATATGTTTCTATATATAATTTTAGATATAGAACATATATATTATTTATATTACATATATTATATATAATGTATATATATTATTTATTTGATATAATATATATATATGTGTGTGTGTCACTGACATATGAATGTATTCTATGAGTATATATCTAGTGTTTTGTGGGCTCAGTGTTATTTTACTAAACCCGACAAATGAATTATCACCTATTCTGCTATGTATCTCTCTATTTTATATATATATACCGGGTGAGTCATAAAGGACGGATGTATTTGAAGTGGCTATAACTCACCACCAGGTGGAGGTAGAGATGTGCGGGAGGCGGGGTTATGTTTGTGAGGTGAAAGCATTGTTTTTATTTTAGTTTCAGTTTAAGCTATGGTGCCGTGGACGATAGAACATCGCGTTTTTGCGTACGACAATTTTGTCAAGAATAATGAGTGTATCACAGCCGTTCAGCGTGAGTTTTGGCGTCATTTCAATATTCACAGAAATCAAGCTGTTCCCGCTCGTAACACTATCCTACGTTGGGTTGAAGCACTCCGTACACGAGGTACACTAATGAACAAACGACCACCGGGGGGCTCCACGAACGGCACGTACCCCTGCACAGCCCTAAGGTAACGGTGTGGTGCGCTATGGGCAAATATGGCGTGATCGGTCCGTACTTTTTCGAAGGCGATAATGGCAATACTGTTACCGTGAACTCACAACGTTATATCGCCATGATAAATAACTTCTTTGTTCCTGAGTTACGACGGCAACATATCCCCATCTCTAGTGTGTGGTTTCAACAAGATGGGGCAACGGCCCACACAGCCGGAGCAACAATGAACGTTCTTCGCCCTCTCTTCCCTGGTCGCATCATTTCCAGGTTTGGCGATATTAATTGGCCTCCTAGGTCCCCAGACCTGTCCATGTGCGATTATTACTTATGGGGTCACCTCAAATCACGTGTATACAAGCTTAAGCCTCGATCATTACAAGAACTGAAGGAAGCTATTCGAGTGGAAGTTGCCCAAATCGACAGAGTTGTGTTGGAACGTGTTGATGCCAACTTCCAAGAACGCCTTTGGAAATGCATCACTGATAATGGCCACCACATGGCAGATGTTGTTTTCCACACTTGAATTTGTCAAATGCTATTAGTATACGTAACCAAATCTGTGAATACATTTATATTTAATAAATATTTAACGATTTTATGATTAGTTTAAAAACGTCCGTCCTTTATGACTCACCCGGTATATACACTCACTGGCCACTTTATTAGGTACACCTGTCCAACTGTGTGTTAAGACTTAATTTCTAATCAGCCAATCACATGGCGGCAACTCAGTGCATTTAGGCATGTAGACATGGTCAAGACAATCTCCTGCAGTTCAAACCGAGCATCAGTATGGGGAAGAAAGGTGATTTGAGTGCCTTTGAACGTGGCATGATTGTTGGTGCCAGAAGGGCTGGTCTGAGAATTTCAGAAACTGCTGATCTACTGGGATTTTCACGCACAACCATCTCTAGGGTTTACAGAGAATGGTCCGAAAAAGAAAAAAATCCAGTGAGCGGCAGTTCTGTGGCCGGAAATGCCTTGTTGATGCCAGAGGTCAGAGGAGAATGGGCAGACTGGTTCGAGCTGATAGAAAGGCAACAGTGACTCAAATTGCCACCCGTTACAACCAAGGTAGGCAGAAGAGCATCTCTGAACGCACAGTGCGTCGAACTTTGAGGCAGATGGGCTACAGCAGCAGAAGACCACACTGGGTACCACTCCTCTCAGCTAAGAACAGGAAACTGAGGCTACAATTTGCACAAGCTCATCGAAATTGGACAGTAGAAGATTGGAAAAACGTTGCCTGGTCTGATGAGTCTCGATTTCTGCTGCGACATTCGGATGGTAGGGTCAGAATTTGGCGTAAACAACATGAAAGCATGGATCCATCCTGCCTTGTATCAACGGTTCAGGCTGGTGGTGGTGGTGTCATGGTGTGGGGAATTTTTTCTTGGCACTCTTTGGGCCCCTTGGTACCAATTGAGCATCGTTGCAACGCCACAGCCTACCTGAGTATTGTTGCTGACCATGTCCATCCCTTTATGACCACAATGTCCCCAACATCTGATGGCTACTTTCAGCAGGATAATGCGCCATGTCATAAAGCTCGAATCATCTCAGATTGGTTTCTTGAACATGACAATGAGTTCACTGTACTCAAATGGCCTCCTCAGTCACCAGATCTCAATCCAATAGAGCATCTTTGGGATGTGGTGGAACGGGAGATTCGCATCAGGGATGTGCAGCCGACAAATCTGCGCCAACTGTGTGATGCCATCATGTCAATATGGTCCAAAATCTCTGAGGAATGCTTCCAGCACCTTGTTGAATCTCTGCCACGAAGAATTGAGGCAGTTCTGAAGGCAAAAGGGGGTCCAACCCCTTACTAGCATGGTGTACCTAATAAAGTGGCCAGTGAGTGTATATATATATATATGTCTCACTGACCTATACATATATATATATTCACCTATTCTATGTGTATACATGTATTATGTCAGTGTGATTTTACTGTCTAGCCGCATATGAATTGTCGGCTTTTCTCCTATCTATCTATCTATCTATCTATCTATCTATCTATTTGTCTTCCTAATATAAATACATATATACATGTCAGTGACACACACACATATATGTGTATTTATATTAGATAGATAGATAGACAGATAGATGGATAGATAGATGGATAGATAGATAGATAGATGAAAAGCCGACAATTCATATGCGGCTAGACGGTAAAATCACACTGACATAATACATGTATACACATGGAATAGGTGAATATATATATATGTATATGTCAGTGAGACATATATATATATATATATATATATATAAAATAGAGAGATACATAGCAGAATAGGTGATAATTCATTTGTCGGGTTTAGTAAAATAACACTGAGCCCACAAAACACTAGATATATACTCATAGAATACATTCATATGTCAGTGACACACACACATATATATATATTATATCAAATAAATAATATATATACATTATATATAATATATGTAATATAAATAATATATATGTTCTATATCTAAAATTATATATAGAAACATATAATATATATGTAATATATAAATAATATATATAATATAATAATATATGATATAATATTATATATATATAATAAATATATGTAATATATTTCAAAGATATATGTAAATATATATACACATAAAATAATATATATATATTTTATATGTAATATATATAATATATAGCCATACTATATATATATATATATATATATATATATATATATATATATATATATATACATATACACTCACTGGCCACTTTATTAGGTACACCTGTCCAACTGTGTGTTAAGACTTAATTTCTAATCAGCCAATCACATGGCGGCAACTCAGTGCATTTAGGCATGTAGACATGGTCAAGACAATCTCCTGCAGTTCAAACCGAGCATCAGTATGGGGAAGAAAGGTGATTTGAGTGCCTTTGAACGTGGCATGATTGTTGGTGCCAGAAGGGCTGGTCTGAGTATTTCAGAAACTGCTGATCTACTGGGATTTTCATGCACAACCATCTCTAGGGTTTACAGAGAATGGTCCGAAAAAGAAAAAAAATCCAGTGAGCGGCAGTTCTGTGGCCGGAAATGCCATGTTGATGCCAGAGGTCAGAGGAGAATGGGCAGACTGGTTCGAGCTGATAGAAAGGCAACAGTGACTCAAATTGCCACCCGTTACAACCAAGGTAGGCAGAAGAGCATCTCTGAACGCACAGTGCGTCGAACTTTGAGGCAGATGGGCTACAGCAGCAGAAGACCACACTGGGTACCACTCCTCTCAGCTAAGAACAGGCATCTGATGGCTACTTTCAGCAGGATAATGCGCCATGTCATAAAGCTCGAATCATCTCAGATTGGTTTCTTGAACATGACAATGAGTTCACTGTACTCAAATGGCCTCCTCAGTCACCAGATCTCAATCCAATAGAGCATCTTTGGGATGAGGTGGAACGGGAGATTCGCATCAGGGATGTGCAGCCGACAAATCTGCGCCAACTGTGTGATGCCATCATGTCAATATGGTCCAAAATCTCTGAGGAATGCTTCCAGCACCTTGTTGAATCTCTGCCACGAAGAATTGAGGCAGTTCTGAAGGCAAAAGGGGGTCCAACCCCTTACTAGCATGGTGTACCTAATAAAGTGGCCAGTGAGTGTATATATATATATATATCTAATATATAAAGCTCAAGTGTGTGTATCTATGTATGTATTAATATATAAATATATATATAGATAGATAGATAGGCCGGCAATTCATATGCGATGTACAGTAACATCACACTGACAGCTCAGAAAAGAATAGATAGAATAGATATATACACATAGAATACACAGATATATAGATGTCAGTGACACACACACATATATATCTGTGTATTCTAGGTGTATATATCTATACTATCTATTCTATTCTAACATGTCAGTGTGATTGTACAGTAGCCACATATGAATTGTCGGCTTTTTTCAAAGGACACCGGTGCGTATCAATCGGACAGCACTTGCATGGTGCGAGTGCTGTCAGACATTTTATCGCACCCATTGACTTGCATTGGTGATTTTCACCTGAAAATCGCAGCAAATCGCGGCATGCTGTGATTTTATTCTTAGTCCGATTTCGGATGAGAAAAAAATCACAAATGAGATGTCACCCATTGACTAACATTGGTCAGAGTGCCATCCGGTTTTTAATCGGATTACACTCATCCGATTTTCACACCAGTGAGTATGAGCCCTAAAGAGAAAAATCAGACAAACTGAACATTTGGAAGTGTTCTCTTAATTTTTGCAAGAGCTGTGTATGAACTACAAATTGATTTATTGATCCACAGTCTGTTGTTTATTTATCAGCAAAAGTTGGGGGGCAGTGATAGGGACTTGAGTAACCCAAAGTTACGCTAATTAATTTCTGGTTGACTATTCATCAGATGTACTATGGGTCTGCTACCCACATTATTTATTTCTAGAGATATTAGTAGTAGTGCATCAGAAGTCATGTGATTTGTCCAATATCTGAACATTAACGACTGGGGAATCAGTTTCACAGCATTTATGAACCAACATCTCAAATAGTCAATAATGGAGTTATATTAAGGCCTCTTTCACACATCAGTGTCTCCGGTACGTGTGGTGACAGTGTTCACATGTACCGGTTACACTGACACACACAGACCCATTCAAATGACTGCGTCTATGCACATATCTGTTTTCTCACGGACCGCTTGTCCGTGTGCTCCACACGTCAACATGTCCGTTTTTGTGCATTTGCACAGATCACATGAACCCATACAAGTCAATGGGTCCGTGTAAACATGTACTGTACATGGATGGCGTCCATACGCTATTCGTGTGCGTTTTTAAAGTCATAGCATTAAACTGAAACAAATTGTTTCAATACTAGGCTCTGGTATGTATCCATACAGACAGCACACAGCTCACCCTCGGATGGTACATAAGGACACATGGATAGCACACAAATGCCACACAGATGTGACAAATAGACACACGGACACGGATATCTCCAGTACCGTTTTTTCGGGGACCAGAAATATCAGGACGTGTGAAACCAGCCTAAAACATATTTTAAAAAGTAGATACGAGTAGCTTTTTATCATTTGAAAGTGCTCATGTAAAAGAAAAATGGATTAGAAGAGAGAATGCACATCACACAAGCACAGGATGCACACGTCACACAAGCACAGGACCCACATCACACAAGCACAAGACGCACATCACACAAGCACAAGACGCACATCACACAAGCACAGGACCCACATCACAAAATCACAGGGCGCACATCACACAAGCACAGGGCACACCTCACACAAGCACATGACCCACATCACACAAGCACAGGACCCACATCACACAAGCACAGGACCCACATCACGCAAGCACAGGGCACACGTCACACAAGCACAGGACCCACATCACACAAGCACAGGACCCACATTACACAAGCACAGGACCCACATCACCCAAGCACAGGACCCACATCACACAAGCACAGGACCCACATCACACAAGCACAGGGCACACGTCACACAAGCACAAGACGCACATCACACAAGCACAGGGCACACAAGCACAAGGCACACGTCACACAAGCACAGGACACACATCACACAAGCACAGGACACACATCACACAAGCACAGGGCAAACCTCACACAAGCACAGAGCACACCTCACACAAGCACAGGGCACACCTCACACAAGCACAGGGCATACGTCACACAAGCACAAGACACACGTCACACAAGCACAGGGCACACCTCACACAAGCACAGAGCACACCTCACACAAGCACAGGGCACACCTCACACAAGCACAGGGCACACGTCACACAAGCACAGGGCACACCTCACACAAGCACAGGGCGCACGTCACACAAGCACAGGTCGCACATCACACAAGCACAGGTCGCACATCACACAAGCACAGGTCGCACATCACACAAGCACAGGTCGCACATCACACAAGCACAGGGCACACGTCACACAAGCACAGGACCCACCTCACACAAGCACAGGGCACACCTCACACAAGCACAGGGCACACGTTACACAAGCACAGGACCCACATCACACAAGCACAGGACACACCTCACACAAGCACAGGGCACACATCACACAAGCACAGAGCACACCTCACAAAAGCACAGTGCACACCTCACACAAGCACAGAGCACACCTCACACAAGCACAGTGCACACCTCACACAAGCACAGAGCACACCTCACTCAAGCACAGGGCACACCTCACACAAGCACAGGGCACACCTCACACAAGCACAGAGCACACCTCACACAAGCACAGGGCACACCTCACACAAGCACAGGGCACACCTCACACAAGCACAGGGCACATGTCACACAAGCATAGGTCGCACATCACACAAGCACAGAGCACACCTCACACAAGCACAGAGCACACCTCAAACAAGCACAGGGCACACCTCACACAAGCACAGGGCACACGTCACACAAGCACTGGGCACACGTCACACAAGCATAGGTCGCACATCACACAAGCACAGGGCACACCTCACACAAGCACAGAGCACACCTCAAACAAGCACAGGGCACACCTCACACAAGCACAGGGCACACCTCACACACGCACAGGGCATACGTCACACAAGCACAAGACACACATCACACAAGCACAGGGCTCACCTCACACAAGCACAGAGCACACCTCACACAAGCACAGGGCACACCTCACACGAGCACAGGGCACACGTCACACAAGCACAGGTCGCACATCACACAAGCACAGGTCGCACATCACACAAGCACAGGGCACATGTCACACAAGCACAGGACCCACATCACACAAGCACAGGGCACACCTCACACAAGCACAGGGCACACGTTACACAAGCACAGGGCACACGTCACACAAGCACAGGACCCACATCACACTAGCACAGGGCACACCTCACACAAGCACAGGGCACACGTCACACAAGCACAGAGCACACCTCACACAAGCACAGTGCACACCTCACACAAGCACAGAGCACACCTCACACAAGCACAGTGCACACCTCAGACAAGCACAGGGCACACCTCACACAAGCACAGAGCACACCTCACACAAACACAGGGCACACCTCACACAAGTACAGGGACACGTCACACAAGCACAGGGCACACGTCACACAAGCATAGGTCGCACATCACACAAACACAGAGCACACCTCACACATGCACAGAGCACACCTCAAACAAGCACAGGGCACACCTCACACAAGCACAGGGCAGACGTCACACAAGCACAGGGCAGACGTCACACAAGCACAGGGCACACGTCACATAAGCACAGGGCACACGTCACATAAGCACAGGTCGCACATCACACAAGCACAGGTCGCACATCACACAAGCACAGGACCCACATCACACAAGCACAGGGCACACCTCACACAAGCACAGGGCACACGTTACACAAGCACAGGGCACACGTCACACAAGCACAGGACCCACATCACACAAGCACAGGGCACACCTCACACAAGCACAGGGCACACGTCACACAAGCACAGAGCACACCTCACACAAGCACAGTGCACACCTCACACAAGCACAGAGCAGACCTCACACAAGCACAGTGCACACCTCACACAAGCACAGGGCACACCTCACACAAGCACAGGGCACACCTCACACAAACACAGGGCACACCTCACACAAGCACAGGGCACACGTCACACAAGCACAGGGCACATGTCACACAAGCATAGGTCGCACATCACACAAGCACAGAGCACACCTCACACATGCACAGAGCACACCTCAAACAAGCACAGTGCACACCTCACACAAGCACAGGGCACACCTCACACAAGCACAGAGCACACCTCACACAAACACAGGGCACACCTCACACAAGTACAGGGCACACATCACACAAGCACAGGGCACACGTCACACAAGCATAGGTCGCACATCACACAAGCACAGAGCACACCTCACACATGCACAGAGCACACCTCAAACAAGCACAGGGCACACCTCACACAAGCACAGGGCAGACGTCACACAAGCACAGGGCAGACGTCACACAAGCACAGGGCACACATCACATAAGCACAGGGCACACGTCACATAAGCACAGGTCGCACATCACACAAGCACAGGACGCACATCACACAAGCACAGGGCACACATCACACAAGCACAGGACCCACATCACACAAGCACAGGGCACACCTCACACAAGCACAGGGCACACGTTACACAAGCACACGTCACACAAGCACAGGACCCACATCACACAAGCACAGGGCACACCTCACACAAGCACAGAGCACACCTCACACAAGCACAGTGCACACCTCACACAAGCACAGAGCACACCTCACACAAGCACAGTGCACACCTCACACAAGCACAGGGCACACCTCACACAAGCACAGAGCACACCTCACACAAACACAGGGCACACCTCACACAAGCACAGGGCACACGTCACACAAGCACAGGGCACACGTCACACAAGCATAGGTCGCACATCACACAAGCACAGAGCACACCTCACACATGCACAGAGCACACCTCAAACAAGCACTGGGCACACCTCACACAAGCACAGGGCAGACGTCACACAAGCACAGGGCACACGTCACATAAGCACAGGGCACACGTCACACAAGAATAGGTCGCACATCGCACAAGCACAGGGCACACCTCACACAAGCACAGGGCAGACGTCACACAAGCACAGGGCACACGTCACATAAGCACAGGGCACACGTCACACAAGCATAGGTCGCACATCACACAAGCACAGGGCACACCTCACACAAGCACAGAGCACACCTCAAACAAGCACAGGGCACACCTCACACAAGCACAGAGCACACCTCACACAAGCACAGAGCACACCTCACACAAGCACAGGGCACATGTCACACAAGCACAGGACCCACATCACACAAGCACAGGGCACACCTCACACAAGCACAGGGCACACGTTACACAAGCACAGGGCACACGTCACACAAGCACAGGACCCACATCACACTAGCACAGGGCACACCTCACACAAGCACAGGGCACACGTCACACAAGCACAGAGCACACCTCACACAAGCACAGTGCACACCTCACACAAGCACAGAGCACACCTCACACAAGCACAGTGCACACCTCAGACAAGCACAGGGCACACCTCACACAAGCACAGAGCACACCTCACACAAACACAGGGCACACCTCACACAAGTACAGGGCACACGTCACACAAGCACAGGGCACACGTCACACAAGCATAGGTCGCACATCACACAAGCACAGAGCACAACTCACACATGCACAGAGCACACCTCAAACAAGCACAGGGCACACCTCACACAAGCACAGGGCAGACGTCACACAAGCACAGGGCAGACGTCACACAAGCACAGGGCACACGTCACATAAGCACAGGGCACACGTCACATAAGCACAGGTCGCACATCACACAAGCACAGGTCGCACATCACACAAGCACAGGACCCACATCACACAAGCACAGGGCACACCTCACACAAGCACAGGGCACACGTTACACAAGCACAGGGCACACGTCACACAAGCACAGGACCCACATCACACAAGCACAGGGCACACCTCACACAAGCACAGGGCACACGTCACACAAGCACAGAGCACACCTCACACAAGCACAGTGCACACCTCACACAAGCACAGAGCACACCTCACACAAGCACAGTGCACACCTCACACAAGCACAGGGCACACCTCACACAAGCACAGAGCACACCTCACACAAACACAGGGCACACCTCACACAAGCACAGGGCACACGTCACACAAGCACAGGGCACACGTCACACAAGCATAGGTCGCACATCACACAAGCACAGAGCACACCTCACACATGCACAGAGCACACCTCAAACAAGCACAGTGCACACCTCACACAAGCACAGGGCACACCTCACACAAGCACAGAGCACACCTCACACAAACACAGGGCACACCTCACACAAGTACAGGGCACACGTCACACAAGCACAGGGCACACGTCACACAAGCATAGGTCGCACATCACACAAGCACAGAGCACACCTCACACATGCACAGAGCACACCTCAAACAAGCACAGGGCACACCTCACACAAGCACAGGGCAGACGTCACACAAGCACAGGGCAGACGTCACACAAGCACAGGGCACACGTCACATAAGCACAGGGCACACGTCACATAAGCACAGGTCGCACATCACACAAGCACAGGTCGCACATCACACAAGCACAGGGCACACATCACACAAGCACAGGACCCACATCACACAAGCACAGGGCACACCTCACACAAGCACAGGGCACACGTTACACAAGCACACGTCACACAAGCACAGGACCCACATCACACAAGCACAGGGCACACCTCACACAAGCACAGAGCACACCTCACACAAGCACAGTGCACACCTCACACAAGCACAGAGCACACCTCACACAAGCACAGTGCACACCTCACACAAGCACAGGGCACACCTCACACAAGCACAGAGCACACCTCACACAAACACAGGGCACACCTCAAACAAGCACAGGGCACACCTCACACAAGCACAGGGCAGACGTCACACAAGCACAGGGCACACGTCACATAAGCACAGGGCACACGTCACACAAGAATAGGTCGCACATCGCACAAGCACAGGGCACACCTCACACAAGCACAGGGCAGACGTCACACAAGCACAGGGCACACGTCACATAAGCACAGGGCACACGTCACACAAGCATAGGTCGCACATCACACAAGCACAGGGCACACCTCACACAAGCACAGAGCACTCCTCAAACAAGCACAGGGCACACCTCACACAAGCACAGGGCACACGTCACACAAGCACAGGGCACACGTCACACAAGCATAGGTCGCACATCACACAAGCACAGGGCACACGTCAAACAAGCACAGGACCCACATCACACAAGCACAGGGCACACCTCACACAAGCACAGGGCACACATCACAAAAGCACAAGATGCACATCACACAAGCACAGTGCACACCTCACACAAGCACAGAGCACACCTCACACAAGCATAGGGCACACCACACACAAGCACAGGGCACACGTCACACAAGCACAGGTCGCACATCACACAAGCACAGGGCACACGTTACACAAGCACAGGACCCACATCACACAAGCACAGGGCACACCTCACACAAGCACAAGACGCACATCACACAAGCACAGGGCACACCTCACACAAGCACAGAGCACACCTCACACAAGCACAGGGCACACCTCACTCAAGCACAGGGCACACGTCACACAAGCACAGGTCGCACATCACACAAGCACAGGGCACACGTTACACAAGCACAGGACCCACATCACACAAGCTCAGGGCACACCTCACACAAGCACAGGGCACACCTCACACAAGCACAAGACGCACATCACACAAGCACAGTACACACCTCACACAAGCACAGAGCACACCTCACACAAGCACAGGGCACACCTCACACAAGCACAGGGCACACCTCACACAAGCACAGAGCACACCTCTCACAAGCACAGGGCACACCTCACACAAGCACAGGGCACATGTCACAAGCACAGGTCGCACATCACACAAGCACAGGGCACACCTCACACAAGCACAGAGCACACCTCACACAAGCACAGGGCACACCTCACACAAGCACAGGGCACACGTCACACAAGCACAGGTCGCACATCACACAAGCACAGGGCACACGTCACACAAGCACAGGACCCACATCACACAAGCACAAGACGCACATCACACAAGCACAGTGCACACCTCACACAAGCACAGAGCACACCTCACACAAGCATAGAGCACACCTCATACAAGCACAGGGCACACCTCACACAAGCACAGGGCACACCTCACACAAGCACAGGGCACACATCACACAAGCACAGGTCGCACATCACACAAGCACAGGGCACACGTCACACAAGCACAGGACCCACATCACACAAGCACAGGTCACACCTCAAACAAGCACAGGGCACACGTCACACAAGCACAAGATGCACATCACACAAGCACAGGGCACACCTCACACAAGCACGGGGCACACCTCACACAAGCACTGGGCACACCTCACACAAGCACAGGGCACACCTCACACAAGTACAGGGCACACGTCACACAAGCACAGGGCACACGCCACAAGCACAGGTCACAGATCACACAAGCACAGGGCACAGATCACACAAGCATGGGACGCGCATTACACAAGTATAGGACACACATCACAAAAGCACAGGAAGCATAAGAAACATGTTGCGCAAGCACAGGGCACAGCCCACACAAGCACAGGACACACATCACAGGGGAACAGGGCACATGTCACACAAGTGTGGCGCCCCCAGGAGTATGGTCGCCACAATGGCATTGCCTTCCTCCAGGGAGGGTGATGTCATGCTTGGAAGCAAGGAAGGGTCTATCTAACAGTTAACCATGTCATGCAACACAGTTCCCACTCCAGGCCAGCAGAGGGAGCTCTGAACCAGGATTGGGGAGGAGTGCTCTCTGAGGGCCAGGAGGGGAAATTAGTCAGTTAGTGTGAGGAGGGCAGCGAGTGTAGACGTGTGGAGAGAAGCTGGAGGTTGAGCTGAGGATAGAGAGCTCCCTCACAGTGAAAGCGCATGATCTGGAGCCTAGTCTCCACAGTTGTATGGATACTAAAGGTACTGCAATAGAAACCAGAGGAATAGGGAGCTGTAAATGCTCTATTCCCAACTAAGACTCAGAGGTACAACAGCGACGGGTGAGCCAAGAGAGATAGAGGGCTACAGCTGTCTGCCATATGAGGTAGTTCTAAGAGAAGATAAGAAGGAGGAACTTCAGTGTAACACTGTACTGCATGTACCTCAAGCAAGCGCTAGGAAGGAGACTACACAACCCATCTGATAGAGAGATCCCTGAGTTGCTTCCAGGCTATCCTGCTCCTGTGCCATCTGTAACCAGGACCCTGGACTGCGTTTGCCAAGTAAAGGTAAAGAAACTGCACCCTGTTGTGTCCTTGCCTCCTTCCTGCAACATCCTCAGCACTGCTACATCTCTGTGCCAGACACTGCACCCTCTTCCCCAACACCTATCTACACTGCCCTGGGACCAACAGCCCTGCCTGTGGAGGGCTACAACATCTTTGCTGCACTACACCATCTGTCCCAGAGGATCTGGCTGCAGCATCGGCTTAACACCTTCATTGCCGAACACCACAGGTGGCGTCACGAATCACTTATAAACTTTATTCCCAACTCAACCGCTTTTACATGGGCGCCCAGGGCCACGGACCAGGTCACCGCTGCTGTGACAATCCCTTCTGAAGGATCGGCCCGGTACCGAGTACCCCACAGCCCTGGGAAGGCGACCCATTTTGGCGTCACAAACAGGATTACGGAGCCCGGTATCCCTGGGTCCTGTGTGCCACAGACTGTTGTGTGCTATAGACTGTGTGCGAAATTGGCGCCATCGCCGCCATTATCCCGCTGATTGTCGTGCGTGGGAAGAAAAGGGGCAGGCCTTCGTGGGCGGAGCCTGCCGCAGAGCGCGAAGTGAAGTGCTGCGCGGGAAGAGAGGACAGCGCCGAGAAGGGGAGGAGCTGAGGCCTACAGCTGGTAAGCCGCTCAACCCCGGGGCCTGGCAACCGTTTACTAGGGGGGAAGGAGAATGTCTCAGGCAAGCACTGATACAGCGGCGGACGCCCCCGCCAGCCCCTCAGCGCTGCAAGATGCGGTGCCCAACACGGCCATGGCTCCGGTAGCACCCACCGCAGCGGTCCCCATAATACCGCTGTCTATGCCCTACATACCGGGAGCGGCCTGGCTACCGCAGTACTCGGGTGAGTCACATACCCTGAGTGAAGAGAGACTGTGCAGTTTGTTTGAGGTGTATCCTCTATCTGAAAGCCAGAAGGTGAACATCCTGATTGGGCAGCTAACAGGTGCAGCACAGAGAGAAGTAAAAGCCTGGCAGGACACTGATAACGAGACTGTTAAAAAGATCCTGGCTAAGCTAAGGAGCACCTTTGACACCCGCACTGCCGCTGAAATCAAGATGAGATTCTTTGGATGTAAACAGAAAGTGCAGGACAGTATACGGGACTATGCTCTTAACCTGCAGGAGGCGCTGCGAGCTGTCAAGCAAATTGATCCTGACAGTGTGAAAGAGGAAGACAAACTGTTAAAAGAGCAGTTCATTGAAGGACTCCTATCCAATACCCACAGAGCACAGCTGTGCATCATAACCCCACAAAACCCTGACCTGGTCTTTTTGGATTTCAAGGACTGGGCTATTCGGGTACTGCAGGAACCAGCTGTCAGCCGTCCAGCGCCTCCCTGGCGCCCAGCAATCACCTACCACCAGGAAGCCACATCTTTCCCTTCCATCCCTGTGGAGGTTGATGCACAGACTCTGGAGAAAGATCCACAGAAGAGCTGCATCTTCAGGTCCAGGAGTTGACCAGGGGTATGGCTGCACTTATTACAACCGTGCAGTCCCTGCAGGTGTCCTCCAAGGAGAAGATCCAGCTTGCTTCCAGTCCAGAGGATGTCCCGTGGCTCCAGAAGAGAACCCCGCCACTCCGAGGGAGGAACAACGATCGCTATGACCAGGACGGACGGCCCATCTGTCGTCGCTGCCACAAGGCAGGCCATCTTGCAAGATTCTGTCCTTTAAACGAGTAACCCCTGGGGCAGAGGGCCAACCCCCAGGAGTAGGACCACAAGACCCAAAGAACTGGTGAGCCAAGTATGTTGGAGGGAGACCGATCCTTCAAGTGGTGATTGACGGCATCCCCATGAACGCTTTACTGGACACTGGCTCCCAGGTGACCACTATGACCTATATCCTCTACAAGCAGTATTGGGCTGACTCTGAACTCACCCGAGGCCCAACTGATGAACTAACAGTAGTTGCCAGTAATGGTCAGTCTTTACCACAAGTGGGATGTAAAGAAATTACTGTTAAAGTGGGGAGGGTGGAGTTAAAATCTCAAGGTCTGATAGTTGTGGATATTGATCGACGAGAATGTAATCCCATGATGACTCTTGATACAAATGTAATTGAAAATTGTCTTTCCGAGGTTATTGTCTTGTTGCAACAGGTGGCTGAGACTGCTGGTTCCAGTGAACAACGAGTCCTGCAGAAGGAGATCAAGGCCTTGATGCAAAGACAGAAGGTAGAACTCTCTGGCGGAGAAATTGGCAGCGTCAGAGTGAGTGATGCTTTCCCCATTGCAATACCCCCCCCAGATGTGAAATGTTGATTTGGTGTCGGGCAGCTATAGGTCTCAGAGGAAAGGATTACCAGGCATTGGTAGAGCCAGTATACTCTGATAGCAGGCCCACTGTCCTGACAGCCAGAGGGGTAGTTGATGTACGAAAAGGGAGAGTACCTGTACGCCTTTTGAATTGTGGGGAGGAGGAGGCCACAATACCTCGGTATGCCACAGTTGCTAAGCTGCTCACTGTCAGTAATAATGCAATGCAGGCAGCGGAGCCCTTAGTCTCATCCGACCAGGTGGAGGACAATGGCTCTGTAAAGCAGCTGGAGGAGTGGTGCCAGCAACTGCAGGTGGGGACTGATTCTACACCTTCATACCAAAAGAATGGGGTTTACAGAGTGACCACAGAGTATGAGCGGGTATTCAGCAAACACCCTCTAGATTTTGGGAAGGCAAAAGGGGTTCAACATGATATCCCCACTGGAGATCATCCACCCATAAAAGAAAGGTACCGGCATATACCACCAACACAATACCAATTTGCTAAAGGTATGTTGAGAGAGATGAAGGAAGCAGGGGTCATCAGAGACAGTTGTAGCCCCTGGGCAGCCCCAATAGTTTTTGTAAAGAAAAAGGATGGTACCATGAGAATGTGTCTTGATTACAGAAAAATTAACAGCATTACACATAAAGATGCCTACCCATTACCCAGAATTGAAGAGTCCTTAGCTGCACTTAAAACTGCTAACTACTTCTCCACCTTAGATCTCACTAGTGGGTATTGGCTGGTTCCCGTGGCAGAGGCAGACAAGGAGAAAACAGCATTTACCACCCCCATGTGTTATGAATGAGTCACCGGAGGAGGAAAAAACAAAAATACAAGCTAAGTCCAGAAAACCGGAGAGGTTGGTAGCTAGCGGATTGCAGACCCCTGATCCTGTTCACAACAACTAACAGTAGCCGTGGGGTGTTCCTACGGTGGTCCTAGACACCTCGTCAAAGCCGGAGAACTAAATAAGCCTAAAGAAAGAAAGGGGAAATCTAAACTGCCCCAGAGCAGACCCCAAAGCAATAGACAGCCCCCAACATGTTTTGACGGTGAAAACAGATGAAAACACAAATACAGACAGAAAGACAGGCTGAGCAAACGATGGGGCCCTCACTAACTAGATAGGACAGGAAAGAAAAGCAACTGTCTGCAATCACGCAAAAACCCTGCCAAAAATAATGTCCAACACGTCTGATAGAAAAGGCCCTGAAGTCACTAGACTTCAAAATCACTATATCAGCACTCCGGTATATTCTGAAAACAGAGCAAAGAGATTAACTGATCAGAGACAAAAATGGAATTCAGCCAGTCCCAACCAGGGCTGGCTGAACACAAACACTAAGTAAACCAGACAAAATCTCATGGAACAATAGCAGAGCAAAAACTTAGCTTTAGTAGACAGGAGCTAAACTGGAGGCCAGAGCTCAGAGCAGAGAGGATCACCAGCAACCCTTACAGGGCGTCGGCGGCCTTATTTCCACTCAGAGACTCCGGATGTCCAATCACAATCCACCTGTTCAGATGACAGGTTTTTCCCATCCAAATCAGCTTCACTACCTCCCTTCACCAGCAGAGGGAGTTCATCGGACATCAAAGGTGAACGAGAAAATGAGCTCATAACACTCATGGGTCTCTGTGAGTTCAACTATATGCCATTCGGGCTCTGCACTGCCCCAGGATCATTTCAACGGCTGATGGAGTGCTGCCTGGGACACATGAACTTTGAGACAGTTCTGTTGTACCTTGATGATGTCATTGTTTTCTCCAAGACTTATGAAGACCATCTGGAGCACCTGGCTGAGGTGTTTGAAGCCTTGTCCAACTTTGGCCTGAAGGTGAAGCCTTCCAAATGCCACCTCCTGAAGCCCAAGGTACGTTACCTCGGTCATGTAGTGAGTGCAGAAGGTGTGGCACCAGATCCGGACAAAGTCACAGTCATCCGGGACTGGCCAAAGCCCAGCAACCTCCATGAAGTACACCAATTCCTCGGGTTGGTAGGCTACTACCGAAGGTTCGTCAAAGGCTTCACGGAGATAGCCACTCCTATGCAAAATCTTTTGGTGGGATAATCCAAGAAAGCCAAACAGAAGAATTCCACATTTGAATGGACTGAGGAGTTGGAGAGGTCCTTCGCCCGACTGAAGATGGCTCTCACAGGAGATGAAGTTCTGGCCTACCTAGATTATGACCAACCCTTTGTGTTGTATACTGATGCCAGCAACGTGGGACTTGGAGCAGTACTGTAACAGGTACAGAATGGCAAAGAAAGAGTGATCTCCTACGCCAGCAGGAAGCTTCGTCCGACTGAAAGGAACCCTGACAACTACAGTTCCTTCAAGCTGGAGTTCCTCGCCATAGTCTTGGCTGTGACTGAAAGATTCAAGCATTACCTAGCCTCAGCCAAGTTTACCATCTTCACAGACAACAACCCGTTGACTCACTTGGACACAGCAAAACTAGGTGCACTGGAACAGCGATGGATGGCTCGGCTGTCTAACTATGAGTTTACCATCAAGTACCGGGCACGGCACAAGAATGCCAATGCTGATGCGCTGTCCAGAATGCCTAATCTGCCAGATGCAGGAGAAGACCCTGAGGCTCTTGAAGAGATACAGTTACCTCCCTTCTACCGGCCAATTGCGGCCCAACGTGCTCAAGGAGTGAGAAACAGGCAGTCTGGCTTGAAAGAGGTCACCTTAAATCCATTGCCCCATCATGACTGGGCAGAAACGCAGGATAGTGACCCCGCAGTCCACATGGTGAAGGAGCTACTGTCACAAGCTGACTCATGCCCAGAGTCGGATGCTCCTGAAGAAACCCAGCAGTTGTGGAAGGAGAGAGGCCGGCTGTTCATGTATGAAGGAAAGCTGTAAGTAATAAAACAAACTGACGGCACATCTAGAACTAGTCTGAATAGGTGCATACCAAAAGGCAACTTACATATTAAATAGAAAATGGCAGCACACCAAATATGAAATATGTGAAATACGAATAGAAAAATGGCTTTAGTAATACATTTCATAATGGCTTTTATAAGGCATATCAAATATGAAATAAGTGAAATATGAATAGCATAATGGCTTTTGCAATCTTGAAAAACATATGAGATACTTAGCACAAAATTTGGCCAAAAGATGTGAGCCCATTCACCAGCGACAAGGTGATCTCAGATTGAATGGGTCCCTATACTGACTGCCTGGTGTGAACTGACCTCTGGCTAGTAACATGATAAAGCCTGTATATATTGGACGATAGGAACCAAACATGTGATTGAATGCGATTAAAATCACCACTGGATGAAGGGCGGAGTGCTCAGTCAGAAAACTAGTATAAGTAATAAAATAAACTGACGGCACATCTAGAACTAGTCTGTGGTGATTTTAATCGCATTCAATCACATGTTTGGTTCCTATCATCCTATATATACAGGCTTTATCATGTTACTAGCCAGAGGTCAGTTCACACCAGGCAGTCAGTATAGGGACCCATTCAATCTGAGATCACCTTGTCGCTGGTGAATGGGCTCACATCTTTTGGCCAAATTTTGTGCTAAGTATCTCATATGTTTTTCAAGATTGCAAAAGCCATTATGCTATTCATATTTCACTTATTTCATATTTGATATGCCTTATAAAAGCCATTATGAAATGTATTACTAAAGCCATTTTTCTATTCGTATTTCACATATTTCATATTTGGTGTGCTGCCATTTTCTATTTAATATGTAAGTTGCCTTTTGGTATGCACCTATTCAGACTAGTTCTAGATGTGCCGTCAGTTTGTTTTATTACTTATACTATTTTTCTGACTGAGCACTCCGCCCTTCACCCAGTGGTGATTTTAATCGTATTCAATCACATGTTTGGTTCCTATCGTCCTATATATACAGGCTTTATCATGTTACTAGCCAGAGGTCAGTTCACACCAGGCAGTCAGTATAGGGACCCATTCAATCTGAGATCACCTTGTCGTTGGTGAATGGGCTCACATCTTTTGGCCAAATTTTGTGCTAAGTATCTCATATGTTTTTCAAGATTGCAAAAGCCATTATGCTATTCATATTTCACTTATTTCATATTTGATATGCCTTATAAAAGCCATTATGAAATGTATTACTGAAGGAATGCTGTGTCGGAGGAGTATCAATGCCCGCACTCATGAGTTGGTCTGGCAGGTGGTAGTCCCAAAGAGAGAGGCATCAATGGTCCTGGAAGCATACCACAATGGAGCTGGCCACTTCGGATGGAAGAAGTTGGAAGCCTTGCTCCGGGAGAGATTCTACTGGGCTGGTATGAGGAAAGCCATTGAAAAGTGGTGCGGGAGTGTGGACAATGTAACCTGCGCAGAAAGGATCGAAACAGCCAGAGAGCTCCTCTGCAGCCAATAATAACCAAACAGCCACTTGAGTTGGTCGCCCTAGACAATGTGAAGCTGGTCCCAAGCCGTTCAGGCTACATCTATGCTCTTACCATCGTGGACCACTACTCAAGATTCCTGGTAGTTGTGCCTGTCAAAGATCAAACAGCCAGGACAGCAGCCAGAGCCTTTCAACGGCACTTCTGTAGGCCGCACGGTTACCCTGAGAGAGTGCTTACAGATCAAGGTCCCGCTTTTTTATTTTTTTAATCAATTAATTTTTATTAAGATATTATATACAACAGATTATACACCGCAACAAACATGTGGACAGTTGAAAAAGTTGTCCTATAACAGCAGGACAATAAAATTCAAAGTACAAACAGATAACAGCTGAAAATTCTGCATAGTAGGGTTAGGGGATACAATGTGCAACATAGGAAGCAAGGGTAGGTATGATAGGTAATAAGATCACAGGTCCACCAATCAGGACTGGAAGGACGAGAATTTGGACACCACCCAGGGGAACCAAAGATTCCTTATTTTATTTTTCGTAAACATATCTGAGGTCAGGAGAAGCTCGTATTGGTAATGTTTATTGATTTTTTGGATAATTTCCAACTTAGAGGGGATAGTTGTCTCTCTCCAGTGATCCACCAGACACATACGTGCTGCTATTAGAATGTGTGATACAATTGGTCTCAAATCGTCAGGGAACATATGTAAACCGATCCCCAAAACCGCTAGCGGACCGCTCAAACTTCCAGCCAAGCCTGTAACTGAGGTGAAGGGACCACTGTACACACTGGGTATGGTGGAAGATGAAACCGGCAAGGTATCATATAGATATACAGCACTAGGATATCCACTTCCCAAATTGTTTAACCAGCCAATGGATAGAATAATTAAAATATACCTTTTATTGATTTTTATAAAATAAAGTGCAAGGTGCTCAAGTAACGTTAAACACAACAAAGAAGAACGCATAAATGAAAAAAGCTAGTATTGCCCATCGTTACTGAGTATCCCAATTATCAAGCATATTCATTGGGTATTTTAAATCAGTCCAGAACAACCAACCTTTTCAAAAGACTTAAGAATTTCTCAAAATAGTCTCTAGGCTTATCATATCATAGCGTTGGCCGTTTTTATTGGAAACCGGTGTCATGCCATCAGTATGTTCCCAAATATGGCATACCCGTTTCCCTCTCTTCATCAGGAGTACTGTATACTACAGGGTACAATACTGCTATACAACATAAAACAGAACCACATAACCTCAGTTATTACGTTCGCTGCGGGTTCTATGACACATACATAGTATATCAGATAGAAATGTATCAAGTGTCCTATAAAAGATATAATCCCGCATACCCTCCTTATATATCAGCAACAAATCTGAATCCACCAAGTATGCATAAATATCTTAGATAGACCGTCTCTTATATAATGAGACCAATATCTAGACACCAAAGTATTATATACAACACGGAACAATCTCACCCAAAAGCAGGGGCATTTTTTGATTGATTGCCATCTCCGTGACTAGTAGGCGCGACACCCCTTTCTCCCGGGAGAAAGGGGTGTATATCTGATATACTATGTATGTGTCATAGAACCCGCAGCGAACGTAATAACTGAGGTTATGTGGTTCTGTTTTATGTTGTATAGCAGTATTGTACCCTGTAGTATACAGTACTCCTGATGAGGAGAGGGAAACGGGTATGCCATATTTGGGAACATACTGATGGCATGACACTGGTTTCCAATAAAAACGGCCAACGCTATGATATGATAAGCCTAGAGACTATTTTGAGAAATTCTTATGTCTTTTGAAAAGGTTGGTTGTTCTGGACTGATTTAAAATACCCAATGAATATGCTTGATAATTGGGATACTCAGTAACGATGGGCAATACTAGCTTTTTTCATTTATGCGTTCTTCTTTGTTGTGTTTAACGTTACTTGAGCACCTTGCACTTTATTTTATAACAATCAATAAAAGGTATATTTTAATTATTCTATCCAACGGCAAGGTATCATATAGATGCAATATATGGAGCAACGCACAAAATAAATAAAATAGCCTTTATTAAAATATTAATGGGTGTACACATTAAACAAATAAAAAGGCATCCCAAATATATACATGGTATTATAATATAATGAGCTTTAAAATAGAGCTTTTTTAATAACCATGTAAAACTGGCTCAATAATGGGCAGGTAAAAAAAATTTATAATAATTATATACTTGTTAAGGCCCCCAAGAAGAATTTTTTATATAGTGCAATGTGAAGCAAAAGATGATGTTGGCAAAGGCCAACAAAAGAAATAAAGTGCACAGATGATATGGACAATAAATGCCAGTATGTGGTAAGGAGAAACCGCCACTCAATGAACAAAAGCCACACAATGGGAGAAAAAATGGGGAACCAAGAGTAAAACAATTACCTGGTGAGCCAAGGCCTATTTTAACTCCAGAGATTTCCAGGTTGAGCCTAATGGACTCAGCCAGGGGCTCCATGACTAAAGCAAAAATTATAGGGGAAAGGGGGCAACCCTGGCGAGTCCCATCAGTCAGGTCAAATCTATCAGAATAGAAGCCAGCTGCATTTGTTTTTTTTGTATAAGGCCATAATAGCACCCTTTATATTACCAGAGAAACCAAATGTGTCCAAAACGGCGTCCACATTGCCCCAGTGTACCCTGTCAAACACTTTTTCCGCATCTAGAGACAGGAATACACCGGGGGTACCACTGGACTCAAGAAAATCCATCAAATCAATCACTCTTCTAGTGCCATCTCTAGCCTGCCTCCCTGGGGTAAATCCCACTTGGTCAGGGGAGATCAGGGCCGGCAAAACTGAGAGGAGTCTATTAGCTCAGACTTTTGCATATAACTTCACATCACAATTCAAGAGAGAGATAGGTCTGAAGTTACCAGGGGAGGTTGGAGGCTTCCCTGGTTTAGGAATAGTAGTGATTGTCGCAGCCAAGCTTTCAGATTGGATATCAGATGAGTCCCTCCATAGTGAGAATGTTCTAACCAAAAATGGAGCCAAACTGGCGGTAGTAAGAATTAGAAAAACCATCTGGCCAGGGGGCAGAAAGTCTCTTAGAGGATTTAATAACCCGAACCACCTCCTTCTCAGTAAGGGGGGCATTAAGAGCAGCCAGAGCCATGGGGGAAAGTTTGGGCAAATTTAGTTTAGCAAGGAAAGAGGAAATTTCACCCTTCGTGGGCTGGTGTGTTTTAGGATCTGACTTGAGATTATATAGTTGGGAATAGTATTCTTTAAACTCACTAGCTATATGAGTAGGGTTTAAAACTTTGGACCCGTCGTGCTTAATCAAAAAGGGAATGGCCATCCGAGCCTCCCTCTTCTTCACTCGACTTGCTAGGACCCTACCGGCTCTATCACCCAAGCTATAGAATTTGGATTTAAGCTTTTTTAGATTTTTTTTCATAGGAATACAGCATAATTGATCTCAGCTGATCTCTCAGACCTCTAACAGAGTCAAGGAAAATGTCAGAGGGGTGGGCCTTGTTTGCCCTTTCCAGGAGCTGGAGTTTAGACAAAATATCATTAAATGTTTTTAACCTTTCCCTTTTCTCCATTGCTGCAATTTTGATGAGGACACCTCTAGCAAAGGCCTTATGGGCTGCCCAAAGAGTTTCATCCGAGACCACTTGATTATCATTAATGGCAAAAAATTATTTTAATTGCCGAGCAATTTCATTGCTGGTATCTTGGTTAGTGAGGATATAATCATTCAGTTTCCATTTGAAAGGAGACCGGGTAGGACCCCATCTGAAATTGTTAACATAACGGGCGCGTGGTCCGACCACGTAATGGGGCCAATGTTAGTCTGGTCACAACCCAACAGTAACGAATCATCTACTAAGATATAATCTATTCTAGAGTAGGTATTAAACCTTAGGGAGTGAAAAGAGTAGTCTCTCTCTCCTGCATGAGCATATCGCCATATATCATGAAAACGAAACTCACGGATCAGGTGGCCCATCTCTTTTCTGGCCGGGGCTTGGTGAGAGCAATCTAAGAATTTACACATAGGGACATTAAAGTCTCCGCATATCACCGAGGAACCCTTTGCTATTCCCCTAAAAGTCTCCAAAAATTTACGTATGAATCTCAACTGGCCCACATTGGGAGCATACACTGAAGCAATAGTAAATTTCACATTGTTTAGTAGACCAATTAAAATAACATATCTCCCCTCAATGTCCCCCACCACCCTCTCAAGCTGGAAAGCTACAGAGCTTTTAATGAGGATTCCCACACCCGCCCTTTTGTGGACATTATTGGCAAAAAACTGATGAGGATAATTAACATTTTTCATTCTACCATTATCCTTGGCTAATAAATGTGACTCTTGAATGCACAAAACATCACTACTCGCCCTCCCTGCCTCCTTCCAGACCCATGACCTTTTATGCGGAGAATTTAATCCCTTTACATTTAGAGACAATACCTTTAACCTCATGGTATGTAAGGCCAGAAGTGGCTGTGATAGCTGAGAATCTGCTTCCTTTGGAGTATTAACCCTGCAGAAAGAAACTGTACAAATAGGCAAGACCTAACAACAAAGAACATGACATAACAATTAAAGAAAAACTGAAAAACAAGTTGCTCCTCACATAACATGACGGAGCTACACAAGGACAGACAAGCAGTCAAAGCAGTAAGAGCGAAAAAAAGACACTCGTGGGGCAGGAACTGCAGGTGGGCTGGATGTGGCCACAAAATTTAGTAACCAGCACCCTCTGCAGAAACAAAAAAAATAAAAAAAATCCAGAAAAATGGAGACCACAACCTCAAAAGGCGAAAGTTATGGGAACTTCAAGCTTTAAACCATTCAGGGTTAATTCTCCTGTTTTGGGTTGAACCCTTATCCAAGGAAGATGGCGGAAGGGGTGGAATATCCCAGTCCTCAAATACTTTCCCTAGTTGCGCAGTAGAGAAGCATACCCGAGTGTTACCATTTTTACTGACAATGAGCCTGATAGGGAAACCCCAACGATATATAATGCCATTATCCCGTAGAATCTTTGTAAAAGGGGTGAATTCTCTTCTCCTCCAAGCATGCCAGCTGAGAGGTCTGGGAATACCGAAAGGCGAGCAAATCTGTCTGGCAGGGAAGGTTTCTTCTTTAAACCAAGCAGGAAGGCCTCCTTTGTTTTATAGAAGTGAATGCGGGCAATAGTATCTCTGGGAATCGAAGGGTTAAGTCCTCGAGGCTTAGGGATTCTGTGAATCCGGTCCACTAAGATATCTCTCCCTTCTGCATCAGGCACAACAGCTTGAATAAAGTCCTGTAACAGGGGGGAGCAAATCTTTATCATGTACTTCTTCTGGTATTCCTCTTGTTCTAACATTGTTTCTCCTGGATCTATCCTCCAGGTCCAGCATTTTAGGTGTTAACTTGCGGACTTCAGCTTTAAGCTCCTCATGCTCATCTCTCAGTGCATTGTGGGACCCTGTTAACTCCTCCATTTTGTTCTCTAAATGATGTGTGCGGTTCCCAATAGCTCCCACTTCCCCTTCAGCTCTGCCAACATGCTCTTTATAGCATTTTGCATAGATTTCCTGAAAGCTGCAAAGAGGGATTTCATCTCCTCCTTTGTGACAGGCTGGTTGTCACGGCTTGCTAATTCCACAGTGCCTGCAGTCTCCATGGAGCCTTCTCTGCTTGAGGTAGAGGAAGTAGCAGAACGTGCTGATCCTGCAGACTTTGCAGCATGAGGGGAGGCAGAAGCCATCTTAGAACTCCTCTCCAGCCCAGAGCCTCTGGCAAAGAAGTCAGATACCTTTCTGGGGGAGCTCCGAAGCCCGGTTTTGGACCGTCTCATCTGATCCCAGGGTGATACTAAGTGCCTGGAGAAAGATTCACCACTGAAGGAACTGCCGGTAAGATGTGTGAGCCGCTTCACCGCATGAAGTCGTCAGAGCTCCTGGATTATGTGACCAGCACCATGCTCTTCTAGGCCACACCCCTAAGGTCCCGCTTTTGAGGCAGAAGTGTTCCAGGAATTCTGTAACTTGTATGGTTGTAAGAAGATCCGGATAACACCATACCATCCACAGACCAATGGCAAGTATGAAAAGATGAACCAGGTAGTGATTGACCTACTGAAGACCTTGCCCTTGGAAGAGAGGAATCTGTTGACAGAAAAGTTGCCAGATCTGGTAGACCTCTACAACCACATTCCGATGAATTCCACCAACTGCACTCCAGCGTACCTAGTGAGAGCGAGGCCTGGTAAACTGCCTATTGATTTGGATGTGGGACTACTTACACCTGAGGTGACATCACCAGATGCTGACTGGGATACAGAACGGCAGCAACAGTACCGTAGAGTATAAGAGTGTGTGGAAAAGAGTCTAGCTCAGGCAAGACAAAAACAAGAGAGGAACTACAATCAGCATGCACCTGCAGTTCCCTTGTCACCAGGAGAACAAGTCCTCAAGAGGAAGAGGAGGATGCATAAGTTGGATGACCAATGGGAAGCTGAACCCTACACCATTCTACCCTCAAACTTTGACAATACCAAGGTGTGCCTTATTAGTAAAGATGGAGGAGAAACCTCATCAGCAATATCAAGAGATCATTTGAAATTATGCCCTGACCAGCTAAAAGAAAGAATGGAAGAACAAAATAACATCCAACCCGTAGAAGAAGAAAAGGTCAGCACCATACTAGGAGAATTTTCTGCAAATTGGACTAAAAGTAAATGATGCCCTAGTGGTGCCAGTGTTGACATTTCCCCAACTGGTAGTACAAGAAGAAGTGACTCAAGAGAATCCTGAAAATCAGGAAAATCAGGCAGCAGATGCCACACCAGCAGTGGAGCCAGAGAACCCTCCCCATGCCAGTGGTGAATCTGTCATGCTCACAGTGAGTAGAACTGGTCTCGGGAAATCTAGTATTCCTGTGCTACGCAGAACCACCAGTAGTGTATCCAGTACATCACACGCTACACCAGTAGTTAGCACCAGACAACCATTAAGATCCCCAATCACACCAGTGTTAAGCAGGTCTACCCATACTAATCAAGGTATACCACCCATCAGATTCCGCATTTAAATAAGTTAAAGTAATGTTAACCTGTACATGTACATATGTAACTGTTTTCAAGTTTGTGCCTACAGATAATCTGTAAGTTTCCTTTGAATTTTCCAGTTTTGTTTTGAGGGACATTCGGGCCACAGGACTGTGTGTGGTCATTACCCTTGTAAATAGTTCACCATTGGCCCAGGAATGGACCATGGACATTGATGCTTGGACTTATCATCATAGGACTATTTTTGGAGCTTTTGGTTTTTGTATATTTTTCATTTTTTAAAAAATCTTGTAACCTCCATAATTGTTCATTTGTCCTTTGTTATATGGTGTTTTATGTTTTTCATCAGCCCAGGAGTGCTGACTTGCACTAGGGGGGAATGTGACGCCCCCAGGATTATGGTCACCACAATGGCATTGCCTTCCTCCAGGGAGGGTGAAGTCATGCTTGGAAGCAAGGAAGGGTCTCTCTAACAGTTAACCATGTCGTGCAACACAGTTCCCACTACAGGCCAGCAGAGGGAGCTCTGAACTAGGATTGGGGGAGGAGTGCTCTCTGTGGGCCAGGAGGGGAAGTTAGTCAGTTAGTGTGAGGAGGGCAACGAGTGTAGACGTGTGGAGAGAAGCTGGAGGTTGAGCTGAGGATAGAGAGCTCCCTCAAAGTGAAAGCGCATGATCTGGAGCCTGGTCTCCACAGTGGTATGGATACTGAAGATCCTGCAACAGAAACCAGAGGAATAGGAAGCTGTAAATGCTCTATTCCCAACTAAGACTCGGAGGTACAACAGCAACGGGTGAGCCAAGAGAGATAGAGAGCTACAGCTGTCTGCCATACGAGGTAGTTCTAAGAGAAGATAAGGAGGAACTTCAGTGTAACACTGTACTGCATGTACCTCAAGCGCTAGGAAGGAGACTACACAACCCATCTGATAGAGAGATCCCTGAGTTGCTTCCAGGCTAGCCTGCTCCTGTGCCATCTGTAACCAGGACCCTGGACTGTGTTTGCCAAGTAAAGGTAAAGAAACTGCACCCTGTTGTGTCCTTGCCTCCTTCCTGCAACATCCTCAGCACTGCTACATCTCTGTGCCAGACACTGCACCCTCTTCCTCAACACCTATCTACACTGCCCTGGGACCAACAGCCCTGCCTGTGGAGGGCTACAACATCTTTGCTGCACTACACCATCTGTCCCAGAGGATCTGGCTGCAGCGTCGGCTTAACACCTTCATTGCCGAACACCACAGGTGGCGTCACGAATAATTCACTCATAAACTTTATTCCATCACTTAATCCCTTTTACATGGGTGCCCAGGGCCACGGACCGGGTCACCGCTGCTGTGACAATCCCCTCTGAAGGACCGGCCCGGTACCGAGTACCCCACAGCCCTGGGAGGGCGATCCACAAGCACAGAATGCACATCACACAAGCACAGGGCACATGTCACACAAGCACAGGAGGCACATCACACAAGCACAGGAGGCACATCACACAAGCACAGGGCACACGTCACACAAGCACAGGAGGCACATCACACAAGCACAGGGCACACGTCACACAAGCACAGGGCACATGTCACACAAGCACAGGAGGCACATCACACAAGCACAGAGCACACGTCACACAAGCACAGGGCACACGTCACACAAGCACAGGACGCACATCACACAAGCACAGGATGCACATCACACAAGCACAGGGCTCACATCACACAAGCACAGGGCACACGTCACACAAGCACAGGAGGCACATCACACAAGCACAGGAAGCACATCACACAAGCACAGGGCACACTGTTATGAGCTCATTTTCTGCTCCACCAGTTGAGAGTTCTCCTTCCGTTCTCCCTCTGGTGGTGACAGGAGGTAGTGAGGTTTGTTTAATTGGTAGTGATCTGCCATCTGATGAGGAGGATAACGATTGGATCTCTGGAGTATCAGACTGGATATAAGACAGCCGACGCCCTATCCTGGTGCTGGTGATTCAGTCTGCTTCTCAGGTCTTGGACTCAGCTCTGTTCCAGTCTTCTCAAGTTAAGTTTGTTTTTGCTAATGTTCACACTTGCTCTTGTTGGTCAATTCAGCTTTTTGTGTGGTCAGCCAGCCCGGCTGGGCTGTGCTGAATTTCCACTCTTATTTATCTGTATTTGCCAATTTGCCTTTTTTTGTTCCTTATTAGATTGGCCTCTTTTTGCTCTGTCTCAGAATATTTCAGAGTGCTGATATAGTGTGATAAGTCTAGTGACTTCAGGGTTAATTTTGCTATCAGATGTGTTGGACATTATTTTTGGTAGGGTTTTTGGCAGATAGCAGACAGTGTCTTTCCTTTCATGTCCTTTCTAGTTAGTTTGGCCCCATCGTTTGCTCAGTCTATTTTCCTGCCTTTATTTGTGTTTTCATCTTGTTTCACCATCAATACATGTGGGGGACTGTCTTTCCTTTGGGGTCTGCTCTGGGGCAGTTAGTTTTCCTCTTTTCCTGCTTTAGGCTTATTTAGCTCTCCGGTTGTGACGAGGCGTCTAGGACCATCGTAGGAACGCTCCTCGACTGCTGCTAGTTGCGTGGTTAGGATCAGGGATCTGCAGTCTGCATAGTTACCAACCGCTCTGGTTTTCTGAGACTTAGCTTGTGTTGTTTTTTTTCCTCCTCGGCGACCCATTCATAACAGCACACGTCACACAAGCACAGGACGCACATCACACAAGCACAGGACGCACATCACACAATCACAGGATGCACATCACACAAGCACAGGGCACACATCACACAAGAACAGGACGCACATCACACAAGCACAGGACTCACATCACACAAGCACAGGGCACACATCACACAAGCACAGGACGCACATCACACAAACACAGGACGCACATCACACAAGCACAGGATGCACATCTCACAAGCACAGGAGGCACATCACACAAGCACAGGAGGCACATCACACAAGCATAGGACACACATCACACAAGCACACGTCACACAAGCACAGGATGCACATCACACAAGCACAGGACTCACATCACACAAGCACAGGGCACACATCACACAAGCACAGGGTGCACGTCACACAAGCACAGGGCGCACATCACACAAGCACAGGATGCACATCACACAAGCACAGGGATCACATCACGCAAGTGTGGCGCCCCTGAGGCTTAGTTGCCACAGAAGTACTACACCTTCTCCTAAGGTGTAGTGCCCCACCATCCTAGGTAGGGTGGGAACTCCCTGGCACACTCCAACACCTGCATCCCACACACAGGGTAGTTCAGCAGGGCCACATTGCAGCTTTAGGCTCAGGGTGTAGAAGGAGCACCTTTCGTGGAACCCTGCTTCGTAACATGAGATGTGCTGGGAGGTGGGTGGAGTTAGTATAAAAAGAAGGTGAAAGATAGATTTATGGGTCAGTCTGACAGCGGTCAGTCTGGGGTGAGTCCCAGAGGAGAGGAGAGAAAGAAATCACTCAGGAGTGAGGGTCCCTGGAAGAAGGGATGGAGGAAGGAGTGCTGCAGCTGCCTCAGTGACCTGAGCCAGCTGGCACGGGAAAGGAAGAGAGAAAGAGAGACGTAGAACTGTAATCTGCATTTCCATAAGAGAGAGAAAGACAAGCATGGAATGAAGTGGAGAGAGAACAGAGAGGAGGAGTGGGTTGGATAGGAACCCTGCCTGTTGTGAGTTCATTTTCCCCTTCACCATTGAGGTCTGATGAACTCCCTCTTCTGGTGAAGGAAGGTAGTGAGGCTGATTACCAAGCATCTGGGCAGGATGATGATAACTGGGTGACGGGAAGTGCTGACTGGATATAAGGCAGCCGACGCCCTTCTGCCTCGCTGGTGATTTCTCTGAGGGATTCTTGGAGACCAGTCTGATTCCTGCTCCTCAGAAGCTAAGTTTTCTGCCTTGCTTTTTGCATTTGTGTTTTGGTTTTATTTTGCCTTGCTTTTCTGGATTCTGCCATTCCCTGCTGGGGTGTGCTGAATTCCTTTTTGCTCTGTCTTCAGAAAATACCTGAGTACTGATATAGTCTTTTTGAAGCCTAGCGTCTTCAGGGCTTTTTTCCCTATCAGCTCTTGGCTCTTGTTTTGATAGGGTTTTGGCGGATTACAGACAGCAGCTTTTCTATCCTGTCCTTTGTAGTTAGCTTGGGCCCCATCGTTTGCTCAGCCTATCTTTCTATCTGTTTTCAACTTGCTTCACCGTCATTATATGTTGGGGGCTGCCTATTGCTTTGGGGTCTGCTCTGGGGCAGTTTAGATTTCCCTTTCTGTCTTTAGGCTATGTAGTTCTCCGGCTGTGATCGAGGGGTCTAGGGCACCGTAGGAACCCCCCACGGCTACTGCTAGTTGTTGTTGATAGGTTCAGGGGTCTGTAATCCGATAGCTGCCAACTTCTCTGGTTTTCTGGACTTAGCTAGTATTTCTGTTTTTGCCTCCTTCGGTGACTCATTCATAACACCTGCCTATAGGTTCTCAGTGCAAGGCCGGGGCCCGGTCCCTGAGGTTGTATGGACACTTATGGTTCTGCAGCAGACACCGGTGGAGTAGTTGGCTGTACATGCACTATTCCCAACCAAGACTTGGGACACAACAGCAAAACTGATAGAGAGCCGGGATTCAGGAGAAGGGACTCCCCGAAGCAGGCTACAGCTGTCTGTCATACAAGTGAGAGTTGCTAGGAACATCTGACAGGAGGAACTTCAGAGTAACCACGGTACTGGAGCTCTTCACATTAAAAGGCGCAATAGAGGAGTCGTTCAGGAAGGGCACATTGGCGGGGTGCTGGCGGGGAGAGTACTATCTTGCCTGGAAGTTGGCTGGGCCTCTGCCCTGGAGGACACGGTACCAAAGCGGGCACCTGTGTGCACTACGAACTGTGAGTAAAGCTTTGAAACTGCAAGCTCTGGTGTCCTCCAATCATTCCTGCATCAGCACCGCTACAACTGGGTATCAACATCTATATCATCCCGTGCCCTTACTCCTCCATTGTACTTTCACACTGCCCTGGGGTTACAGCTTCACCTGTGGGGAGCTACACCATCTAAGCTGTGACACACCATCAGCCCCAGAGGATCTGCACGCAGCGTTGGCTAACATCTTACTTGCCAAACACCACGGATGGCGTCACGAACTTTACATTACAATCGAACATCACCGCCATTGATAATGGGGCCCAGGGCCACGGACCGGGTCACCGCTGCTGTGACACATTGTCCCCCTGACACCGGCCCGGTACCGAGTACCCCACAGCCCTGGGTGAAGCCAACGACGGGGGCGACCCACAAGCACAGGGCGCACATCACACAAGCATGGGACACACCTCACACAAGAACAGGTCGCAGATCACACAAGCATGGGACGCGCATTACACAAGCATAGGACACACATCACAAAAGCACAGGAAGCATTAGAAACATGTTGCACAAGCACAGGGCACAGTCCACGCAAGCACAGGACACACATCACAGGAGCACAGGGCACATGTCACACATGCACAGAATGCACATCACACAAGCACAGGTCACACAAGCACAAAAAGTAAAACATACATTTTACTCGGCTCTTCTGCCATTTTTCCACCATTTGTGGCCAGTATCACATGCTAAAAATGATGAAAGAACCACTATTAAAAAAAATCCTTAAGGCTGTGTTCACACACAGCATTTTTTTTAGCAGTTTTTACCTCGGTTTTCACTATAAAACCGCTATAAAACCGCTAAAAATAAGCTTTCCAGTCATTTCTATGCATTTTGCACTTTTTGTGCACATTGATGCGTTTTTTACCGCGAAAAAAACGCATCGCGGTAAAAAACGCAGCATGCTCATTAATTTTGCGGATTTTTCCGCGGTTTTGGCTTCTTCTATGCAGTTTGAAACCGCTGCGGAAAAAAACGCATCAAAACCGCGCAAAAAACGCGCAAAAACCACCGTGGAAAAATAGGTGCGGTTTCTGGGAAGGGATTCAGGTTTTTGAGCAGAAATTTTCTGCAACATGTGCACTTAGCCTAATGGGTTTCAATACAGTCGTAGGAGATCTCAGTTGGTTATGCACTTTCTTAATGGGCAGTTATAGGCTTAGCAGCAGTCGCGATTTGCTGGAAAGTTTTTTTTCTTTTAGATTTCTATGAATCTGGTAAATTCGAATTTCATGAGATTCAATTATCTGTAATAGATACACATATGTACGGTATATACATCTATGTGATTCTGTAAGGAGAACTTCAATGTTTCTAAACCAAGAAAACTCAAAGCCAGAAGACTTCTGAACGCAATCAACATCCAGAACCTAGAAGTAAGTTCACACGGGGCGTTTTTGCTGCTTATTTTTGTGCAGCAAAACCTGATCTTCTTGGCAGGAAAAAAGCTGCAGCAAAAATGTAGGTGTAGGTGTGTTTTTGGTGCTGATTTGGTGCGGTTTTTTTTTTTGGTGCGTTTTTTGTCTCTTTGTCCACACTAATGTCCACAACTTTTCTGCAGAAAAAAACAATGCAAATAATGATACCTGCGCTTTTGCAGCGTTTTTTCAACACCCTTTCAAGTCAATGGGTGAAAAACACTGAAAGAAGTGACACGCTCTATGTCCAAAAAAAAACGCAACAAAGCACAAAATCCTGATGACGCAAAAATTCAATGTGTGTGCATGAGATTTCTGAAATCTCATAGGCTTTGCTGGTACTGTAAAACACAGCTGAAAATTAGCATAAAAAATGCAGTAAAAACGCCCAGTGTGAACATACCCTAAAACATTAGTGACACTGCTCAAGCCTTAGATAACTGGGGTCCCTATGGGGGTCTACAATGACCGACCAAGATCCCCTGTGCAGGATATAAAGGTAATAATGTCTTGTACTTAACCCTCCAACACAAACACAGCCCAAAACCACCACGACCCATCTCTGCTTCATGGTCATAATGCAAGGACAATATATGAGCAATTATAAGAGCGCTCTTTATATAGTACAAAGTACACAGCAATAAATGCTACAGACACAGCTCAGATGACCTATCTCAGCTATGAAAAAAAAATGGTGCAAGAGTCAATAATGTTTGCAATTTATGAACAGGAAAGGTGAGGACTCTCAATTCTGAATATTCTGCAATCTGATATATAAAGCTCAAAGTGTGTGTGTATGTATGTATGTATGTGTGTGTGTATGTATGTGTGTATGTGTGTATGTATGTGTGTGTATGTGTGTATGTATGTGTGTATGTGTGTATGTATGTATATGTGTGTATGTATGTATGTAGGTATGTGTGTATGTATGTGTGTGTGTGTGTGTGTGTGTGTATGTGTATGTCCGGGATAGGCATCCGCACCGTCGCAGCTACAGCCACAAAATTTGGCACAGTCACATGTCTGGACCCCGAGAGCGTCCTAAGCTATTTTGTGAGGCGAAATTTTAACCCAGCGCGTTCCAATTCACCAAACAATTTTTCCCCTATCTACATACTGGGGAAAAAGTGTGTGTGTATCAAGCCCCGCCCCTCATTATGATATCATAATGCCCCTATCTACATAATGGGGAAACAGTGTGTGCATATCAAGCCCCGCCCCTCATTATGATGTCACAATGGTTGCCATGGCGACGCTGATGTCATCATTAGAGTTGAGCGACTTTTGGTTTTTTAGGGTCGCGTTTCGTTTCGTGAAACCCGACTTTTCCAAAAGTCGGGTCGAGCAAGATCGTCCGATTATAGGGAAAAGTCGGGGTCGTCCCGAAACACGAAACCCAATGTAAGCCAATGTGGAATAAAAGTCGGCAGTGAGAGGAGGACAGGAAACACACCTACAGTGCCCATTTGAATGCCAAAAGCATCAATTCTTCTTACTTAAGCTTGTCAATCTTAATTAACTTCATAATACAAGTTACGCACTGAAAAATGGGGGTTATTTGGCTAAAGTTGTGGGGGGGGGCTGGCTCCAGGTTTTCATGTGCCCTGGGCGAAAGAGCGCCCCTTTAACACATACCAAAACTCATCATGCTCCGATACGGCAGAGAAATAGCGGTATAGTACAATGAAAAATACTTCACTTTTTACATCTCATGACGAGGCCCATCTGTTTCTCCATACAGAATCATTGGTCCCATATAATGTTTGAAACAGTATATGATGAGCTCCACATAATGCTACAGTATATGTTGGTCCCCATGGATGAAGCTCCACTGTCTTATGGGCCCAAATAATGCTCCAAACATAATGGGCCCCATTTCTAATGCTCTAGTGTATAATGGGCCCTGTAAATGCTGCTCCAGTGTCTGATGTCCACCTTTGGAATGTTCCAGTGTATGGTGGGCCCCATCTATCATTCTCCAGAGTAACGTGCTCCCCAAAAATTGCTGTCCCAACATTGAAAACAATCAAATAAGTCTCCTCGCTAGGGAATCCCTGTACTAGTCTGGACTCCTCGTCGTCCCCATCTTCCATCTCACTGCACAGTATTTCAACCTTGCAAGTGCTGTGATCCTGAGCAAGCAGGGGGGCCCACTCGTTGGCGACGGCACTGGCACAGGGCAGCTGATAGTACGGTGGTGTGTCTGATGGCGGGTGGGCCGAACCTGCACTTTCATCTGCAGCTTCCTCTTTGTCACCGTGTAAGATGGAACTGTATATGGGAAGGGTAACCTGAGTTTCATCAGGGTCAGATTCAGGCCGTGTAGCGTGCGAGGGGAATGTAGTGGTCTGAGTCAATGTACCAGCAGATTCATCGAGCAGTGGCTGGGCATCAGTGCACTTGTGTCGCCCCCAGGAGTACGGTCGCCACAGTGGCATTACCTTCCTCCTAGGGAGTGTGATGTCATGCTTGGGAGCAACGAAGGATCTCTCTAGCAGGTTAACTGATTGGGCGGCGTTATTCCCACGAGTCATGACCCTCCAAACAGCGTTCATGAAGGCAAATTGTTTGTTTTACGTGGGCAGTATGGTTGCAAAGCTGAACCTTAAAGGAATGTCCAGAAGGGCACCACCAGGAGTGGAGCCTACGGTTAAATTCGACTCCACCTGGGAAACCTCAACCATGCCAGCTACAGAACAGATGCACACATTGCAAGCTTAATTCCGTTAACGAACGAGACTCCGTCATGCCCCGCGGTCCGAGTCCGGCTTACTAGAGGGACACGTGAGGCTCTGGAACATGAGATTGGCCAATAACTGGTGTGTCATGCCCTTACATGTCCGTGGCTGCATGTGCGCTACACTGAAAAGGCCAGCGTTTGTCGCTTATAGGTGCAGATAACCGCTGAACAACGTTAGTGATGGGGATCACTGATTACAATTATTACCCACGAACAATGATTTCCCAGTAAGTGCAGGTCAACTGCAGTTCCGGAATTAGGCCTAACCGTCATTCCTGAAAAAATGAAAAACTTACGTGTGCAAACCACAGGTGCTGTAGCTTGCTTAACAGCTCGCCAGCCGTTCTCACGCCCAGTATGGATTACACGTGATTGCACAAAGGTTAGAAAGGGTACCGTATCCCGAGATAACATGTATGGATAGCGTACACATTCAAAATATATGTCTCAGGAGGCAGGCTCAGACGGTGTTAGGCCCAGTATGGATTGCACGTGATTGCACAAAGGTTAGAAAGGGTACCGTATCCCTAGATAACATGTATGGATAGCGTACACATTCAAAATATATGTCTCAGGAGGCAGGCTCAGACGGTGTTAGGCCCAGTATGGATTGCACGTGATTGCACAAAGGTTAGAAAGGGTACCGTATCACCGGATAACATGTATGGATAGCGTACACATTCAAAATATATGTCTCAGGAGGCAGGCTCAGACGGTGTTAGGCCCAGTATGGATTGCACGTGATTGCACAAAGGTTAGAAAGGGTACCGTATCCCCGGATAACATGTATGGATAGCGTACACATTCAAAATATATGTCTCAGGAGGCAGGCTCAGACGGTGTTAGGCCCAGTATGGATTGCACGTGATTGCACAAAGGTTAGAAAGGGTACCGTATCCCCAGATAACATGTATGGATAGCGTACACATTCAAAATATATGTCTCAGGAGGCAGGCTCAGACGGTGTTAGGCCCAGTATGGATTGCACGTGATTGCACAAAGGTTAGAAAGGGTACCGTATCACCGGATAACATGTATGGATAGCGTACACATTCAAAATATATGTCTCAGGAGGCAGGCTCAGACGGTGTTAGGCCCAGTATGGATTGCACATGATTGCACAAAGGTTAGAAAGGGTACCGTATCCCCGGATAACATGTATGGATAGCGTACACATTCAAAATATATGTCTCAGGAGGCAGGCTCAGACGGTGTTAGGCCCAGTATGGATTGCACGTGATTGCACAAAGGTTAGAAAGGGTACCGTATCCCCGGATAACATGTATGGATAGCGTACACATTCAAAATATATGTCTCAGGAGGCAGGCTCAGACGGTGTTAGGCCCAGTATGGATTGCACGTGATTGCACAAAGGTTAGAAAGGGTACCGTATCACCGGATAACATGTATGGATAGCGTACACATTCAAAATATATGTCTCAGGAGGCAGGCTCAGACGGTGTTAGGCCCAGTATGGATTGCACGTGATTGCACAAAGGTTAGAAAGGGTACCGTATCCCCGGATAACATGTATGGATAGCGTACACATTCAAAATATATGTCTCAGGAGGCAGGCTCAGACGGTGTTAGGCCCAGTATGGATTGCACGTGATTACACAAAGGTTAGAAAGGGTACCGTATCCCCGGATAACATGTATGGATAGCGTACACATTCAAAATATATGTCTCAGGAGGCAGGCTCAGACGGTGTTAGGCCCAGTATGGATTGCACGTGATTGCACAAAGGTTAGAAAGGGTACCGTATCCCCGGATAACATGTATGGATAGCGTACACATTCAAAATATATGTCTCAGGAGGCAGGCTCAGACGGTGTTAGGCCCAGTATGGATTGCACGTGATTGCACAAAGGTTAGAAAGGGTACCGTATCCCCGGATAACATGTATGGATAGCGTACACATTCAAAATATATGTCTCAGGAGGCAGGCTCAGACGGTGTTAGGCCCAGTATGGATTGCACGTGATTGCACAAAGGTTAGAAAGGGTACCGTATCCCCGGATAACATGTATGGATAGCGTACACATTCAAAATATATGTCTCAGGAGGCAGGCTCAGACGGTGTTAGGCCCAGTATGGATTGCACGTGATTGCACAAAGGTTAGAAAGGGTACCGTATCCCCGGATAACATGTATGGATAGCGTACACATTCAAAATATATGTCTCAGGAGGCAGGCTCAGACGGTGTTAGGCCCAGTATGGATTGCACGTGATTGCACAAAGGTTAGAAAGGGTACCGTATCCCCGGATAACATGTATGGATAGCGTACACATTCAAAATATATGTCTCAGGAGGCAGGCTCAGACGGTGTTAGGCCCAGTATGGATTGCACGTGATTGCACAAAGGTTAGAAAGGGTACCGTATCCCCGGATAACATGTATGGATAGCGTACACATTCAAAATATATGTCTCAGGAGGCAGGCTCAGACGGTGTTAGGCCCAGTATGGATTGCACGTGATTGCACAAAGGTTAGAAAGGGTACCGTATCCCCGAATAACATGTATGGATAGCGTACACATTCAAAATATATGTCTCAGGAGGCAGGCTCAGACGGTGTCAGGCACAGTATGGATTTGACGGCCCAGATTACACAGCGGAGGAGCAGGGAGAGGTAAAGATTGCAAATGCTGGGGCCCTGCCCAAGCAAGGGGGGCCCACTCGTGGGCGTCGGTACTGGCACTGGGCCCCTCATAGTACAGCGGTGTGTCTGACGGCGGGTGTGCACCACCACCGTCAGAGACACTTGATTGCACTATGAGGGACCCTGTGCCAGTGCCCGCGCCCAAGAGTCGGCCTACCCACCTGTCCAGGGCAACGGCACTCGCACGGTGTCGTGCGCTAGGTGGTGACCCCGGCCATGGGGGGGGAGGCAGCACAGTTAGGGAGTTTTAGAAAGTGGCATATGTTGATGTTGGACATTCAGCTGATGCAAAAAGCGAAATAGGTCAAGTCCCAGGAAGAGGTGGACCAAAGCAAGCCATTTTTCTGTCACCCTATGTGTCATCAGGGGAAGGTGGGACAAAATCCTTGGAAACCCATGCATGGTTCATTTTAATGAAGGTTAGATCATCCACATTTTGGGTTGACAGACGGGTCCTTTTTTCTGTCAGGATTGATCCAGCTGCACTGAAGACTCTTTCCGATAGCACACTTGCAGCTGGGCAAGCGAGCTCCTGTAAGGCATATTGGGCCAATTCAGGCCAGGTGTCCAGTTTACCGGCCCAATAGTCAAAGGGGAATGACCTGTGTGGGAGAACATCGATATGGGAGGAAAAGTAGTTTGTAACCATGGTTGACAACTGCTGTCTCCTGTCACTTTCCATCAATGCAGTATTACCAGTTGTGTGAGCGGTATTTGAAAAATCAGTCCACAACATTGTCATGAAACCCCTGTCTCCAACGCCACTTCTGCTGTGTGCACCACGAACACCTCTGCCAAGCTGCCCCCGGCCCGTACGGCTCGTGTGAGAACCATCACCGCTGCTGTGTGCTGGGAATGCCTCAAGCAACCGATTTACCAGAGTTGCTTGTTTATTAGCCAATATTAGGTCAAGGTTCTCCTGTGGCATGATGTTTTGTAATTTGCCTTTATAGCGTGGATCCAGGATGCTGGCCAACCAGTAGTCGTCATCGTTCATCATTTTGGCAATGCGGGGGTCCCTTTTTAGGATCCGCAAGGCATAATCTGACATGTGGGCCAATGTTCCCGGTGTCAATGATGCACTGCGAGTGCTGGTTGGAGGAGCACTTTCTGGCAAATCCACATCCCTCCAGTCACGCACAAACCCTGTACCAGACCTTGCCACGCCAACATTTTCACTTGCCCCACGAGATGCATCCTCCTCCCCTAAGTAATCATCCCCATCATCATCCTCCTCCTCCTCTTCTTCCTCCACCTCGTCCAGGAGAGGTCCCTGAGCAGACAATGGCTGAATGTCATCAAGGATTCCCTCCTCCTCTTCCTCCTCATCAACATTGGCTGCAGACGCCTGCTCCTTAAGGTGCGTCAAAGTTTGCATGAGCAGACGCATAAGTGGGATGCTCATGCTTAGGATGGCGTCGTCTGCGCTTACCAGCCGTGTGCATTCCTCAAAACACTGAAGGACTTTACAGAGGTCTTTCAGCTTCGACCACTGCACACCTGTCAACTCCATGTCTGCTCTCAAAGTGCCTGGCCGTGTATCCTCCCACAAATGCATTATGGCCTGCCTCTGCTCGCACAGCCGCTCCACCATGTGCAGGGTGGAGTTCCACCTTGTTGCAATGTCGATAATGAGGCGGTGGTTGGGAAGGTGGAGCAATCGCTGCAGCTTCTGCATACGAATGGAGTGTACAGGCGACCGGCGGATGTGCGCGCACAGTCTTCGCACCTTCTGGAGCAGGGCTGTTAACTCCGGATAATTTTTGAGGAAGCACTGCACCACCAGGTTCAAGGTGTGAGCCAAGCAAGGTATGTGGCTGAATTTTGAAAGGGCTATGGCTGCCACAAAATTACGGCCGTTATCACTAACTACCTTGCCTGCCTCAAGATGTACACTGCCCAGCCATGACTCAGTTTGTCGCTTCAAGTACTCGGCCAGCACCTCGGCGGTGTGTCTGTTGCCCAAACACATCATCTGCAACACAGCCTGCTGACGCTTTCCACTAGCTGCTCGATAGGGGGACACATCGTGTGTAACAGTGGCAGCTGCAGATGGAGTGCTCGTACGACTGCGCTCTGTGGACGAGCTTTCGCTTCTGGAGGAGGAGGAGGAGGGTCGAACGCCTACAGCCAACTGTTTCCTATACCGTGGGCTAGGCAGCACTGTCCCACCACCGCTGTCCCCTGTGGACCCTGCATCCACCACATTAACCCAGTGCGCAGTGATGGACACGTAACGGCCCTGGCCATGCCGACTGGACCATGCATCAGTTGTGAGGTGCACCTTTCCGCTCACTGACTGCTTGAGTGCATGGACAATGCGGTCTTTCACATGATGGTGGAGGGCTGGGATGGCTTTGCGAGAGAAGAAGTGGCGACTGGGTAGGTCATAGCGTGGTACTGCATAGGCCATGAGTTCGCGGAAAGCTGTGCTTTCCACCAACCGAAAGGGCATCATCTCAAACGAGATTAGTTTGGCAATGTGGGCGTTCAAACCCAGTGTACGCGGATGAGAGACTGAGTACTTTCTTGACCTACTCATAGTGTCTGGGAGGGTGAGCTGGACTTGAGAGCTGCATATGGTGGAAGTAGCGGTGGACAGGGCGGACTGAGAGAGGGTTGATGATGGTGATGGAGTTGGTGTTCTTTCTGATGGCCTAGAATCAGTCTTTCGTTGATATAACAGTGGGATTCCCTGACTGCTGTGGCCTTGCAACGACACCTCAACATTTGCTGCTGTGCTAACCGGTGGGCTTACAGTGGGGGAAACAATGTAGCGTTGCTGACTACCTTCGTTGTGATCAGTTGCACATGTGGCACTTGAGGTTTGGTGTTGTGTCCACGCTTGCAAGTGCATGCTGGTTAAATGTCTAAGCATGCAACTGGTATTCAAATTTTTCAGATTTTTCCCTCGGCTAAAGGTCTTTGCGCACTTCTTACAGATAACCTTGGCCTGATCATGAGGATTTTGGTCAAAAAAGTGCCACACTGCACTCTTCCTACTTTGGCAGACATTTTGCGGCCTAGCACGCTGTGATCTTTTGACCCTCTGGACAAGCTGTCCAGCAACTCTTTTGATGTTTGGAACCTGTCTTTGGAGTGCTCCGGGCCTGCCAGATAACAGCTGTTGCGATGTCGATGTCTGCTGTGGATGCTCCTCATCTGAGCTATTGGAAGCAGCACCCTCTTCCCCCAATGGATGCCAATCTGGGTCAACAACTGGGTCATAAATTCACCTCCTCTTCTATGTCATGTGCACCTTCCTCTGTGTCACCGTGTATGGTGGTATAGTGTGCAGGAAGGGGCACCTGAGTCTCATCAGGGTCAGAATCTGGCTCTGTACACTGCGAGGACAATGTAGTGCTCTGAGTGAATGTACCAGCAGAATCATCCATCAGCGGCTGTGCATCAGTGCACTCCATGTCAGATTCATCTTGGCCTGGGTAATTCACCATTTGACTTGATAATCCAGGCATGGTATGTGAAAACAGCTCCATGGAGTAATCAGTAGTATGGCCTGCGTCATCCTTCAATCTTGGTTGGGGTGAAGGACACAAGGAAAGGTGTGGTTCATGAACATGAGCCTCCAATGACGACTCAGTGCTTTTACTTTTTACAACTGAAGAAGAGGAGGCGATAGAGCTGGAGGCTGAGTCAGCAATGTAAGACAAAACTTTTTCCTGATGCTCTGGCTTTAAAAGCGGTTTGCCAACTCCTAGAAAACTAAGCGTTCGAGGCCTTATGTAGCCAGACGATGACGCAGGCTCAACACCTCCTGCATTCGGTCCTATTTTGCTCTTGCCACTACCATCAGATCCACCACCAACACCATCATTACCAGCTGCCAACCCCCGCCCAATTCCACGGCCTCTTCCACCAGCCTTCCTCATTTTTGGTAGAAATGTAGACAAAATCCAACAAACTATATAGTAATGTAAAACAAGGTACAAGGTGTCTATAGGACAGGGGAGATTTTGAATTTCTGCAGACACTTGTGGACACTGGACACTTTTGGGTTGTGTGAGGCCCACTGATATCTGAGCGCTATGTCACAGGCTCGATGGCACAGCTGTGACAAAAGTGACGAGAGGATAAGGGAGATTTTGAATTTCTGCAGACACTTGTGGACACTGGACACTTTTGGATTGTGTGAGGGCCACTGATATCTGAGCGCTATGTCACAGGCTCGATGGCACAGCTGTGACAAAAGTGACGAGAGGATAAGGGAGATTTTGAATTTCTGCACACACTTGTGGACACTGGACACTTTTGGATTGTGTGAGACCCAATGAATATCTGAGCGCTATGTGACAGGCTCGATGGCACAGCTGTGACCAAAGTGACTAGAGGATAAGGGAGATTTTGAATTTCTGCACACACTTGTGGACACTGGACACTTTTGGATTGTGTGAGGCCCAATGAATATCTGAGCGCTATGTGACAGGCTCGATGGCACAGCTGTGACAAAAGTGACGAGAGGATAAGGGAGATTTTGAATTTCTGCAGACACTTGTGGACACTGGACACTTTTGGATTGTGTGAGGCCCAATGAATATCTGAGCGCTATGTGACAGGCTTGATGGCACAGCTGTGACCAAAGTGACTAGAGGATAAGGGAGATTTTGAATTTCTGCACACACTTGTGGACACTGGACACTTTTGGATTGTGTGAGGGCCACTGATATCTGAGCGCTATGTCACAGGCTCGATGGCACAGCTGTGACAAAGGTGACGAGAGGATAAGGGAGATTTTGAATTTCTGCACACACTTGTGGACACTGGACACTTTTGGATTGTGTGAGGGCCACTGATATCTGAGAGCTATGTCACAGGCTCGATGGCACAGCTGTGACAAAAGTGACGAGAGGATAAGGGAGATTTTGAATTTCTGCAGACACTTGTGGACACTGGACACTTTTGGATTGTGTGAGGGCCACTGATATCTGAGCGCTATGTCACAGGCTCGATGGCACAGCTGTGACAAAAATGACGAGAGGATAAGGGAGATTTTGAATTTCTGCACACACTTGTGGACACTGGACACTTTTGGATTGTGTGAGGCCCAATGAATATCTGAGCACTATGTGACAGGCTCGATGGCACAGCTGTGACCAAAGTGACTAGAGGATAAGGGAGATTTTGAATTTCTGCACACTCTTGTGGACACTGGACACTTTTGGATTGTGTGAGGCCCAATGAATATCTGAGCGCTATGTGACAGGCTCGATGGCACAGCTGTGACCAAAGTGACTAGAGGATAAGGGAGATTTTGAATTTCTGCAGACACTTGTGGACACTGGACACTTTTGGATTGTGTGAGGCCCACTGATATCTGAGCGCTATGTCACAGGCTCGATGGCACAGCTGTGACAAAAGTGACGAGAGGATAAGGGAGATTTTGAATTTCTGCACACACTTGTGGACACTGGACACTTTTGGATTGTGTGAGACCCAATGAATATCTGAGCGCAATGTGACAGGCTCGATGGCACAGCTGTGACCAAAGTGACGAGAGGATAAGGGAGATTTTGAATTTCTGCACACACTTGTGGACACTGGACACTTTTGGATTGTGTGAGGCCCAATGAATATCTGAGCGCTATGTGACAGGCTCGATGGCACAGCTGTGACCAAAGTGACTAGAGGATAAGGGAGATTTTGAATTTCTGCAGACACTTGTGGACACTGGACACTTTTGGATTGTGTGAGGGCCACTGATATCTGATATCTAAACAGCAATGCAGGAATGTCAGGAAGCCTTAGAAGGCAGCCCAACAACCTACACCACTGATACACCACTATATAGCCTCCCCTTGCACTGCACACACAGTGACTGGTGTGTTATGCAGGCCAAATCGCTAGCAGCAGAAGCAGTTTTTTTGTCTTCTTCCGTGCCTAACGCTCTCCCTACAGAATCAGCAGCAACCTCTCCCTATACTGAGATCGGCAGAAGTAAGATGGCGGTCGGCGTGCACGCCCTTTTATACCCCCTGTGACGCCCACCAAAGCAAGCCAATCACTTGCATGCCCTTCTGAAAGATGGTGGTGACCCCTGCCTATGTCATCACGTTGCCCACAGTGTCCGTGGATCCTGATTGGCTGAAAAAGAGCGCAAAACAAACTTTTGAAACGCGACTTTGGCGCGTAAGTCGCCGACCTCGTGGCCGACCTCATCCTAGGGTCGGGTTTCGTTTCATGAAACCCGACTTTGCTAAAAGTCGGCGACTTTTGAAATTTTTCGACCCGTTTCGCTCAACTCTAGTCATAACTATAAGTATATTCAGCTACAAATCATGGCGTTAGAGGAACTTGATGTTATACCAGCTCATACAATAGATAAGAGGTGGTTATCTATAGATAATATAGTATTGCTGTGCTATTTAAAGAGATAATACAAGAATTGGTGTACCATTATTGTAACCCATGAGGGTGTCATGGAGCATAGATACCACAGATCCTGCTATTATAGGGAACCTAGTATTATAGTTATATTGCTTTTTATATAAATGGAAAGAAGGTCATACTCTCTATTTAGTCCCTTAGGTGCAAGAGTGTGTAACTCGTGTATCCAAAAGTCCTTTTTACGTTTAAGGGCCTTGATACAGTCTCCCCCATGTCTCAAGGGGGTATCTGTTCAATAACCTGAAAACAAAGTTGTGAGACATTATGGCCCTGTAAGGAGGTGACCCGGTCCGTCATGTGTCTCCCCTCCTTTGGTCACTGAGCACATTTTTCCAACAAAATATATAAAACCATTTTGTTTAGGGAAAAGCAGGAAGGAAGAATCCAGCCATGACTAGTAGCAGCTAAAAAATAACTTTTATTCCAATTTAAATAAAACATGGAAAAGGGCACATTTTGTCGGGTATGTAACACTCGTAGATAGATCGATGCGTTTCGACAAAAAGTCTTTCTCAGATTTTGAGAGACTTTTTGTTGAAACGCATCAATCTATCTACGTGTTGGCTCAATTGGAACTATTCTGGGCGAAGCTGGCATCGAGGAATCTACACTGTGGTGAGCTGACTATGCTCTTTTTTCTACATTTTGTTTGGGGACCATCTCACACTTAAAGTCATTTTGAAGGGTCTATATGACAGAAAATACCCCAAAGTGACACCATTTTAAAAACTGCACCCTCAAGGTGCTCAAAACCACATTCAAGAAGATTATTAACCCTTCAAGCGCTTCACAGGAATTTTTGGAATGTGGGAAAAAAAAGAACATTTAACTTTTTTTCGCAAACATTTTTACTTCAGATCCCAATTTTTTTTATTTTGACAAGGGTAACAGGAAAAAATTGATCCCAAATTTTGTTGTGTAATTTTTCGTTAGCATGCCGATTCCCCATATGAGGGAGAAAAACCACTGTTTGGGCCCACGGCAGAGCTTGGAAAGGAAGGAGCGCCATTTGACTTTTTGAGTGCAAAATTTCCTGGAACAATTGGCAGACGCTATGTGTCGCGTTTGGAGGACCTCTGATGTGCCTAAACATTGAAACTCCCCCACAAATGATGTCATTTTGGAAACTAGACTCATAAAGGAATGTATTTAGATGTGTGGTGAGCACCTTGAACTCCCAGGTGCTTCACAGACGTTCATAACGTTGAGCCGTGAAAATAACCCCCCCCAATATATGCATCCTGGCACTCCACATATATACATCCTGGCCCCTCAGATATATGCATCCTGATCCCTTGTCCTAATCTCACCCACCCAATAAATCCATCCTGGCCCCCCATATATATGCATCCTGGCGTTACCATATATCCATCCTGGTCCGTTGTCATGGATCCCCCATATATGCATCCTGGCCTGCCATATATGTGCATCCTGGTCCCTTGTCCTGCCCCCCATAAATCCATCCTCACCCCCCCCTATATATGCATCTTGGCTCCCCCATACATCCATAGTGGACCCCCTTATATCCTGGTCCATTAACCTCCATATATCCATCCTGGCCACCCCATGTATATCCATCCTGGCCCCTCCATGTTTATCCATACTGGCTCCCCCATTTGTATTCATCCTGGCCCCCCATGTGTATCCATCCTGGCCTCCCCATATGTATCTATCCTGGCCCCTCCATGTGTATCTATCCTGGCCCCCAAGTGCATCCAGCCTGGCCCCTCCATGTGTATCCAGCCTGGCCCCTCCATGTGTATCCAACCTAGCTCCCCATGTGTATCCATCCTGGACCCCATGTATCTCCAGCCTGGCCCCTTGTTCTGCCCCCCATATATCCATCCTGGCCCTCATGTGTCTCCAGCCTGGCCCCCCATGTGTCACCAGCCTGGACCCTCCATGTGTCTCCAGCCTGGAACCCCCATGTATCCCCAGCCTGTCCCCCATGTGCATCTATCCTGGCCCCTTGACCTGGCTTCATGCATGCATACACACACACACACACACACACACACAGAGAGAGAGAAGAGAAGAGAAAAAAGAAAAAAAAAGAGATTCCTCTTACCTTCCTGCACTCCCAGCGCCGGGCGGCGTCCTCCTTCTTCTCTGCAGGTCCAGCTCGCTCATAGTAACATGACTGCCGACATCGCAGAGGCCATCGGTGAATGTGTTCGCCTTTCGCATGCGGCGCACGACACTGACGTCCTACGCCGATGGGCGCATACTCTTCAGTATTGATCGGGGCATGAGCCGCAGCGATTCAGGTGATGAACGCTGAGCGCGCTCGCCCCTGCACATGCTCTGCCTGCACTTTTAAAGGGCCCGTGCCCCTAAAAACCACAGATTTTTTTTTCCCTTCTTCTCCTCCTCTCCTTAACACAGCCAAGGGCCCACCTGGGATTTCCACAATAACCCACCAGGACAGACCAACCCTGGTGACGTAGCTGGAAATGATGTTACCTGTTGTGGCATAGCCAGAAGTGTCAGATGCTGGTGTTCCACCTCCGTGGAAACTATAGTGTGAATGCGTTCCACCGTCGGATGTGATGTCAATGATTGTGACTGAGTCCGGAGAGCCGGGTGCTTGCGTTCCACCTATATGGAAACAGAGATAGGTGTGTTCCACTGGAGAAAGTGATATTGCCTTAGGAAAATAATTATATGTAATGGAACCATCCTGACTTGTGTAAATGCCAATGGACCCAGAGATGGTTAGTGTTGTAAATAGATCCCAAATAAAAGCAAATCTATATGGCAGTTGAGTAGAAGGTAACCGTTAGGGAAGGGAGGGTCCAAGGGAGGGAATCGAGTGGCAGAGATTTGCATGCTTTCAATCAATACAGACGGCTCTGTAAAAGGACAAACAGAGTAAGTATCATGATAATAAATAACAGCTCAAACAATTTTTGGTCATTGTTAAACATCGAGTTTCCAGTACTGCACAGGGGAAATCTCAAAATCTCAAGCCATGTCCTCTGCGACCACAGAGATTCCTGCTCAGCAGAGGCATCGGTCCAGGCGTCTTGCCCAGGCTAATGCTAGGCGTCTGGTTGCTCCTTCAGGCTCTGCTGTAACACCATGCTTGAATCAGCAGCAAGCAGACGCTCCAGGGACTAAGTCCTGTATTTTGTCTACTGAGCATGCCCGTGGGACGACCTTTTATTGGAGGTCGGAGGTCACATGCGCAGGTCCCGTTCCTGCTCTGATTGGTCCACTACTGGGAAGGTCCCGGAAGGACGCTGCTGTAAAAGAGTTGCATGGCCACACGGCCATGCGCTAGTATAAACTTTAATATTCATGGGTGAATGATGATGGATGCATGTATCTGGTGACTGATTCATTGGAAACCCCTACCCTTGGTTGTGCTTGTTGTGATAGGGATTCAGAGTCAGAGTCAGCGCCAAAGGTTGGCAGTGCTCACACCACTGTGCTCCTGAGATTCTGCACACACTAGCGTCCGATGGTGTCACCCACTGCAGGGCACTATCGTACCCCGGCAACTTACAGTCACCGCCTGTGCGGCGCAAGGTTAGCGCTTTCCTCCCTAGTCCGGGTGGTTAGTGGCGTTCGCCAGAGCGGTGCTGTGTGCACATAGTACGCTTTTCTATTTAATTATTTCCTTCTGGCACTGCAGTTCCGGTGCCGAGCACTAGTGTGTCTAGAGGGACTCTGACCCAGTGTCTCAGGGGTAGAGTCCTGTGACTATACACTAGTGTTCACACTGCCGTGCTCTGTGAGCTTAACAGGCCACGGCATTTATGTTTGGTGGCCGTGTGACTCTGTGAGATAATAGAGTCCGCCTTGGTACACACAGGGTGAAGTTAACCCCGTGTGTTCCTTTAGTATACCGCCATATCATGTCCTCCATTACTAGCAGCAGTTTACACCTCTGCACGGTGGACCCCGGGCTGCGAACGCATCTAGCCTCTGCTTTATATTATTAGGTGCATTCCGCAGGCCCTAACATTATACTAGTTCCAGGGTCTGGCTAGTAATGGCAGACCAACAGCGACTCCTTGCATACATCCGGCAGCTGGAGGGTAGGTTGGCAGCTCTGGAGCGTCCAGCCTCAGCTGCGGATGTCACCGCGGTCACACTCCAGGCAGCCACAGAGGCTGTCTCCCACGTGACCACTGCCATCCCTCCCCCGACTTTGTCTCATCTCCCGCTGCCTGAGAAGTTCTCGGGCGATAGTGCCTCTTGTAGGGGTTTCGTGAGCCAGTGCGCTATACAGCTAGAGCTGCTGGCTGCACGATTCCCCTCTGAGCAGGCTAAAGTGGGATTTGTCATTTCCCTCTTGTTGGGCAGGGCTCTGGAGTGGGCCACACTGCTGTGGGAGCGTGGTGATCATGTGGTACAGAGTGCCTCGCAGTTCTTGGGCACTCTAAAGCAGGTCTTCCTGGGACAGCGAGTCACCCATGACACTGCGCTCCGGCTGCTGGTATTATCACAGGGCTCATCCATGGTCAGCCACTTCGCCATCCGGTTCCTGACACTGGCCTCTGAGTTGGAGTGGCCAGATAAGGTCCTCATTCCGGCATTCTGGATCGGCTTGGCTGACCATGTGAAGGATGCTCTGGCCACCAGGGAGGTTCCTGCCACACTGGAGGAGCTTATCACCATCTCCACCCGTATAGACCATCGCTTCATCGAGCGAAGGATGGAGTGGTCCCAGTGTAGACAGGTTTAGGATGGCACCTAGTTTCGCTAAACCTCTGGAACCTCCCGATCGGGCGTTCGAGTCTCAGGGGGCTCCTTGTGTGGGATCCTGGTCCCAGTACGCTCGAGCACCTGTTGTCTGTCAATCTTGCCGGCAGTCTGGTCACCTTGCCAACCGGTGCCCACAGCGGTCGGGAAAACGCTCGCCTCTAGTGGACATAGGAGGGAGTTCACTAGAATCAGCGGCATTTTCCTCCAAGCTGACCTTTAAGGGAACGTTTGAGGTCGGTTCATCCACTCTGGCGGTGGAGGTTTGCGTGGACTATGGAGCGAAGGGCAATTTCATGTCTTCTGCCTTCACTCAACGGCATGCAATACCTCTGGTTATGATGGCCAAGCCAGTCACTCTCAGGGTGGTGAACGGCGCAACACTACCCTCTCAAATTACCCACCAGACCGCCTCATTGATACTCTCGGTGTCTCCATCTCATCAGGAGACGATATCCCTCCTCGTCATGCCCGATGGTATTGATCAGGTCCTTTTAGGGGTTCCCTGGTTGCGGTACCACTCTCCCCATATAGAGTGGTCCTCGGGTAGGATTCTCAGTTGGGGTACAGCCTGTGAGGGTAGATGTCAGAGGAAGTGCGTTCAGGTTGCTTCCACAGAAGACCCCACAGATCTTTCCTCTCTCCCCAAACACTATCAACAGTACGCAGACGTGTTTTCCAAGAAGGCGGCGGAGATCCTTCCGCCGCACCACCCCTATGACTGTCCTATTGACCTCTTGCCTGGTGCTGAGCCTCCTGGGGGTCGAGTCTATCCCTTATCTCTCCCGGAGACAGAGGCCACGTCTCAATACATCAGGGAGAATCTGGCCAGATGATTCATTAGGAAGTCAGTGTCACCAGCGGGGGCGGGATTCTTCGTCCAAAAGAAGAGTGGGGAACTACGTCCCTGCATCGATTACAGAGGTCTTAATGTCATTACCGTTAAGAATAAGTATCCTCTGCCCCTGATATTGGAGCTGTTTGATAGGCTACGGGGAGTGAGAGTGTTTACCAAACTTGATCTGCGGGGGGGCTTACAACCTGATTCGCATCCGTGAGGGGGATGAATGGAAGATGGCATTTAACAGCAGGGACGGGCACTATGAATACCTTGTGATGCCCTTCTGGCACTGTAATGTCCCGGCTGTCTTCCAAGACTTTGTGAACGATATCTTCCGGGATATGCTTACCACCTTGGTAGTAGTCTATCTGAATAATATCCTCATCTACTCTACTCTACATCTAATCTACTCTATTCCAACAACTATTTGCTCTTTATCTTCCTACTCCTACTGATTTCAGGGGACATCTCCCCCAACCCTGGTCCACCATTCCCCAACCTCAACCCCCACCCTACCTCATATCAATACCATCATAATCTTATTAATATTACTTGCACTCCCTCATCTCCATCTTTTAATTGTGCCCTCTGGAATCCACAGTCTGCTTGTAACAAGCTTGTTTTCCTACAAATCTACTTTCTGAACAACTCTCTTAATCTGTTGGCCCTCACTGAAACCTGGATTCAGGATTCTGACACTGTCTCTCCTGCTGCCTTTTCCTACGGTGGCTTACAATTCTCTCACTCCCCAAGACCCACAAACTGACATGGTGGTGGAGTCGGCATACTCCTGTCCCCACAATGCACTTTCCAGGTCATACCCCCAGGTCTATCACTCTTATTCCCTTCTTTTGAGGTCCACACCATCAGGCTCTTCCGTCCCCTCTCCCTCAGAGTAGCGGTCATATACTGGCCCCCAGGCTCACCCACCCACTTCCATGACCACTTTTCAGCCTGGTTCCCGCACTTCATGCCCTCAGAACTTCCAACCCTTATCCTGGGAGACTTCATCATCCCCATTAACAGCCCTACTTCCACATCTGCATCCCAGCTTCTATCACTAACAACCTCTCTAGGCCTCTCTCAGCTTTCAACCTCTGAGACTCACAAGGACGGTAACACCCTTGATCTGGTCTTCGGCCAGCTCTGTTCAATCTCCCACCTAAATAACTCACCGCTTCCACTATCTGACCACAACATTCTCTCCTTCACGCTCACAAATCCTCGCCCACCCCAGCTCACTCCTACCTACCACACAGTCAGAAATCTACAAGCCATTAACCCTTAGATACTTTCAGATTCCCTACACTCATCACTGTCCCCAATCTCCTCTTTTTCCTGTCCTAATCTGGCTGTTGATCACTACAATGACACTCTTAGAATCACCCTTGACCAAGTAGCTCCCCTCACCCTCAGAACCTCCAAGCACAGAGTAAAACAGCCCTCGCTCACATCGCAAACTCAACTTCTCCAGAGATGTTCTAGGAGTGCTGAACGCCTATGGAGAAAAACCCGCACACCAGAAGACTTCATCCACTTCAAATTTATGTTAAGAACCTATAATGCTGCCCTTCACCTCGCCAAACAGACCTACTTCACCACCATGATCTCCTCACTAGCCAACAACCCCAAGTAACTTTTTGACACTTTTCACTCCCTCCTCAGGCCAAAAGTACAAGCCCCTATCACAGACATTTGTGCTGATGACCTGGCCTCCCACTTTACAGAAAAAATAGATAATATCCGTCAGGAAATCTGCTCCCAACCACCAAGTGCTGTGACTCCCATCCCTTCCTGCATCTCCCCTGGTTCACTTTCCACATTTGATCCCATCACAGAAGAAGAAGTCTCCAGACTCCTCTCTTCTTCTTGTCCGACTACATGCACTACCGACCCCATTCCCTCACATCTCCTCCAGTCTCTCTCTCCAGTCGTCACAACCCACCTAACTACAATCTTTAATCTCTCCCTCTCCTCAGGCATTTTCCCATCCTCCTTCAAACACGCCATTGTTACTCCATTACTAAAGAAACCCACTCTCGACCCATCCTGCACAAACAACTACAGACCAGTCTCCAATCTCCCCTTCATTTCTAAACTTTTGGAAAGCCTAGTTTACTCCCGCCTTACACGTTACCTCTCCACTCACTCCCTTCTAGACCCTTCACAGTCCGGCTTCCGCCCCTACATTCGACTGAAACTGCACTCATCAAAGTGACCAATGACCTACTGACAGCAAAATGTAATGGTGACCACTCTCTGCTCATTTCTCTTGACCTATCTGCAGCTTTCTATACTGTTGACCACCATCTCCTACTCTCTAGGCTCCAGTCACTAGGCATTAAGGACATTGCTCTCTCCTGGTTCTCTTCCTATCTCTCTGACCGCTCCTTCAGTGTTTTGTTCTCTGGCTCCATGTCATCTCCTTTTTCTCTTGCTGTCGGGGTACCTCAGGGCTCAGTCCTTGACCCCCTTCTTTTCTCTCTCTACACAGCTCCAATTGGACAGACCATCAGCATATTTGGATTTCAGTACCATCTTTACGCTGATGACACACAACTATATGCGTGTTGTGAGTTCATTTTCCCCTTCACCGTCGATGTCTGATGAACTCCCTCTTCTGGTGAAGGAAGGTAGTGAGGCTGATTACCAAACACCTGATCTGGTAGATGATGACTGGGTAACAGGAAATTCTGACTGGATATAAGGCAGCCGACGCCCTTCTGAGTCGCTGGTGATTTCTCTGCTGGATTCTTGGAGACCAGTCTGATTCCTGCTTCCCAAAGATAAGTTTTTGCTCTGCTAGTGAACTTATTAGTTTTGTTTACTTTGTTTTTTGGAGTTCAGCCATCCCCGGTCGGGGGTGTGCTGAGTTCCATTTTTGTCTCTGATCAGTTTTTCTCTTTGCTCTGTCTTCAGAATTTACCTGAGTGCTGATATAGTCTTTTTGAAGTCCTAGCGACTTCAGGGCCTGTTTTTTCCTATCAGACGGTTGGGACATTTTTTGGTAGGGTTTTTTACGGATTGCAGACAGCAGCTTTTCTATCCTGTCCTTTTTAGTTAGCTTGGACCCCATCGTTTGCTCAACCTATCTTTCTATCTGTGTTAGTGTTTTCATCTTGCTTCACCGTCATTATATGTTGGGGGCTGGCTATTGCTTTGGGGTCTGCTCTGGGGCAGTTTAGATTTCCCCTTTCTTTCTTTAGGCCTATTTAGTTCTCCGGTTGTGATCGAGGGGTCTAGGGCATCGTAGGAACCCCCCACGGCTACTGTTAGTTGTTGTGGATAGGATCAGGGGTCTGCAATCCGATAGCTACCAACCTCTCCGGTTTTCTGGACTTAGCTTGTATTTTTGTTTTTTCCTCCTTCGGTGACTTATTCATAACAATACGTCATTCCCCAACCTTACCCCTGCTGTACTACAGAACGCCAGTGACTGTCTATCTGCAGTCTCCAATATCATGTCCACTCTCTATCTGAAACTCAACCTCTCTAAAACTGAACTTCTTCTGCTCCCGCCGTCTACTAACCTCCCTAAATCTGACATTTCCCTCTCCGTGGGTGGTACCACAATATCACCCCGGTAGCAGGCGCGCTGTCTGGGTGTTATGTTTGACACCAATCTCTCCTTCACATCCCATATACAATCTCTTGCCCGCTCTTGCCGCTTACACCTAAAGAACATCTTAGAATCTGCCCTTTTCTTACCATGGAAACAACAAAAACCCTCACTGTTGCATTGATCCACTCCTGCCTGGATTACTGCAATGCTCTATTAATTGGCCTCCCCGTCACTCGACTATCCCCTCTCCAGTCCATACTTAATGCAGTGGCCAGGGTCGTCCATCTGGCTAATCGGTACTCGGACGTGTCTGCTCTTCGTCATTCATTACACTGGCTGCCCATTCATTATAGGATCCAATTCAAAGTACTTGTTCTCACCCACAAAGCTCTCCACATTGCGGCACCCCCCTTACATCTCCTCCCTCATTTCTGTCTATCGGCCTAGCCGATCGCTGCGCTCTGCAAACAACTTTCAACTAACCTCTGCACTAATCCGTACCTCCCGCTCCCGACTCCAAGACTTCTCCCGTGCTGCTCCTATCCTCTGGAATGCTCTACCCCAAGAAATTAGGACTAACCACAATTTGCATAGTTTTAGGCGCTCCCTCAAAACACATTTTTTCAGAGCGGCCTATCACGTTCACTAATCAAAGTCATTCTATGTGTAAGTGTGTGTGTGTAGCCCATTCACTATCTCCATCCATCCATCCTTCACTCCCTCAAGATGGCTTGACCTTCATTATAAATACACAATTGTAAATACACACCTGTACTTTGTATCTCCCCCACCTCATTGTAGATTGTAAGCTCTCACGAGCAGGGTCGTCTTATTTCGTCTTATTTTGCTTTAATTATTGTATTGTTAACATTGCTACTTATGACTTGTGTTTTGAAACTGTTAAACTGTAAAGTGCTGCGGAATATGTTGGCACTATATAAATAAAGATTATTATTATTATCTACTCTCCAGATATTGACTCCCACCGGAGAGATGTTTGCAAAGTTTTCAACCTGCTGCGGGCAAACTCCCTCTATGCCAAGTTGGAGAAGTGTGTGTTTGAGCAGTCCTTGCCTTTCCTGGGCTATATCATCTCCGCCCAGGGATTGGCCATGGATCCTGCCAAGCTACAGGCGGTGATGGATTGGCAGGAACCCCATTCTCTCAAAGCGGTGCAGCGCTTTATGGGGTTCATAAACTATTATCACCAATTCATCCCCCACTTCTCGACTTTGGTAGCCCCCTTGGTAGCCCTCACCAAGAACAGTGCAAACCCTGTTGTGAGTTCATTTTCCCCTTCGTCACTGAGGTCTGGTGAACTCCCTATTCTGGTAAAGGAAGGTAATGAGCCTGATTATCAGGCACCTGTGCCTAATGAGGATGACTGGCTGAGTGGAGTCACTGACTGGATATAAGGCTGCCGACGCCCTTCTGCCCTGCTGGTGATTTCTCTGTGGACTTCTAGGACACCAGTCTGATTCCTGCTTCCCTAAAGCTAAGTTTTCTGCTTTGCCTGTTTGCATTTATGTTTTGTTTTTGTTTTCCTTGCTTTTCTGGATTCTGCCATTCCCTGCTGGGATGAGCTGAATCTCCTTTTGCCGGTTGCTCTGTCTTCAGAATATTCCTGAGTACTGACATAGCTTTTTTGAAGCCTAGCGTCTTCAGGGCCTTTTTCACTGTCAGTCTGTTGGCTCTAATTTTCATAGGGTTTTTCATGGATTGCAGACAGCAGCCTTCCTGTCCTTTCCTATCTAGGTAGTTTGGGCCCCGTCTTTGCTCAGTCTATCTTTCTGTCTGTGTTAGTGTTTTCATCTTGCTTCACCATCATTATATGTTGGGGGCTGCCTATTGCTTTGGGGTCTGCTCTGGGGCAGTTTAGATTTCCCCTTTCTTTCTTTAGGCCTATTTAATTCTCCGGCTGTGATCGAGGGGTCTAGGGCATCGTAGGAACCCCCCACGGCTACTGTTAGTTGTTGTGATAGGATCAGGGGTCTGCAATCTGATAGCTGCCAACCTCTCTGGTTTTCTGGACTTAGCTAGCATTTCTGTTTTTGCCTCCTACGGTGACTCAATCATAACAGAATCACCCGCCATACCGCAGATCCTAGGGTACTCAATAGCAGGAAAGAATTGTGTTTAAAAAAAAAAAAAAAGTGTGTATATTCTTTCCTCTATATCTCTGAGGCCGTAGGGGGAATTTTTTTTTCTCTCAATGGAGATAAAGCAATTATCTGATCGTGTGGAGCAGCTCGCTGCGGAAGTGCTGGGAATTTCCGCCTACCTTGCTCGTTCGCATGCTGTTGAACCAAAGATCCCTACACCTGATGTATTTTTTGGGGATCGATCTAAATTTTTGAGTTTCAAAAATAATTGTAAATTATTTTTTGCCTTGAAGCCTAACTCGTCAGGGAGCTCCGCGCAGCAGGTTAAAATTGTCATCTCTTTGCTGCGTGGCGATCCCCAGGATTGGGCGTTTTCTTTGAAACCAGATGATCCTATTCTGACTAATGTGAACGCATTCTTTCAAGCTTTGGGGTTGTTGTATGACGAACCTAATGCTATTGATCAGGCTGAAAAGACCCTGTTGGCATTAAACCAGGGTCGAGATTCTGCAGAGTTGTACTGTCAAAAGTTCCAAAAGTGGGCGGTCCTTACCACCTGGAATGATAATGCCTTGGCTGCTCTCTTTCGGAAGGGTTTGTCAGAAGCCGTAAAAGATACTATGGTGGGATTTCCTGTTCCCTCTGGTCTGGACGATTCTATGTCATTAGCCATTCAGGTTGATCGGCGTTTACATGAACGCAGGATTGCACGAGAGGTGTTGCCACCGGTTGAACAGACGTCTGAACCTATGCAATGTGATAGAGTTTTGTGTAAGGCGCAACGTCAGGAGTTCAGAAGGCGTAATAAGCTGTGTTTTTTCTGTGGAGATGCCTCGCATATTATTTCTGTTTGTCCTAAACGAGAGAAACACTTTGCACACACGTTTTCTGTTGGTGGTGTTCAACCTAAGTTTCTTCTGGCAATTACTCTGATCTGCTCCCTGTCCACATTTTCCGCCAAGGCTTTTGTGGATTCGGGAGCAGCGCTAAACCTAATGGACTTGGATTTTGCTAAACGTTGTGTATTTCCGATGACACCTCTGCAGACGCCTATCCCTTTGAGGGGGATTGATGCTACTCCTTTGGCTAAAAATAAACCTCAGTTTTGGACCCAGGTGGTCATGCGGGTCGCCCCAGACCATCAAGAAAATTGCAGATTTTTGGTGTTGCATGGTCTGCATGATGCCGTTGTTCTGGGGTTTCCCTGGTTGCAAATTCATAATCCAGTTTTGGATTGGAAGTCTGTGTCTGTGGTGAGTTGGGGTTGTCGGTGTGCCTTTAGTGAGGCTCCGGTTTTTTCCACCTCTCCTCAGTCGCATGATGTTCCTGACTATTTGGCGGACTTTTATGATGTATTTAGTGAGAATGAGTCTGCGTCCTTGCCTCCTCATAGGAGTTATGACTGTGCTATTGAACTAAGCCCGGGGTGTAAATTTCCCAAGGGTCGGCTCTTCAATTTATCTGTACCCAAGCACGAGGCTATGCGGTCCTATATTAAGGAGGCGTTGGAGAAGGGTCATATTAGACCATCCTCTTCACCCTTAGGTGCCGTTTTTTTTTTTTTGTGGCCAAAAAGGATGGTTCTTTAAGGCCTTGTATTGATTATCGTGCCCTCAATAAAATTACTATTAAATATCAGTATCCGTTACCCCTGATTTCGGATCTATTCTCTAGAGTTAGAGGTGCTTGCTGGTTTACCAAGCTTGACCTCAGGGGGGCGTATAATCTTATCCGCATTAAGCAGGGGGATGAATGGAAGACGGCGTTTAATACTCCGGAGGGACATTTTGAGTACCTGGTGATGCCTTTTGGGCTCACTAATGCCCCTTCTATCTTCCAGTGCTTTATGAACGATATTTTCTGAGACTTTGTCGATAAATTTTTGATTATCTATCTGGATGATATTTTGATCTTCTCCAAGGATAGGGATTCTCATGTGGAACATATTCGGACTGTGTTCCGGATCTTGAGGGAGAATTCCCTGTATGTCAAAGGATCGAAATGCCTTTTTGGAGTACAGAGGATTTCATTTTTGGGATTTATTTTGTCTCTTTCAACTATTGAAATGGACCCAACCAAGGTACAGGCCATTTATGATTGGGTTCAGCCCACTTCTTTGAAGGCCCTCCAGAAGTTTTTGGGTTTTGCTAATTTTTATCGGAAATTTATAGCAAAATTTTCTAGTATTGCCAAGCCATTGACTGATCTGACTAAGAAGGGTGCTGATGTGTTGAATTGGTCTCCGGAGGCTGTTGCTTCCTTTCAGGAGCTGAAGCGAAGATTTACCTCCGCCCCGGTTTTGCGGCAACCTGATGTCTCACTCCCGTTCCAGGTAGAGGTTGATGCTTCTGAGATTGGTGCAGGAGCTGTTTTGTCCCAAAAGGATCCTGTAACATCTAAAATGAATCACTGTGCTTTCTTTTCCCGAAAGTTCTCTCCATCTGAACGTAACTATGATGTGGGGAATCGGGAACTGTTGGCCATGAAATGGGCATTTGAGGAGTGGAGACATTGGTTGGAGGGAGCTAAACATCAAGTTGTGGTCCTCACTGACCACAAGAATTTGATTTACCTAGAGTCGGCTAAACGCTTGAACCCTAGACAGGCTAGGTGGGCCTTGTTTTTTACACGTTTTGATTTTGTGGTCTCTTTTCTTCCTGGAACTAAGAATGTCAAGGCAGACGCCCTCTCTAGGAGTTTCTTTGCTGATTCTCCTGTAGTGACCAAGCCTGCTACCATCTTAGGCGAAGGGGTAGTTCTTTCTGCCATTTCGCCCGATTTGAGACTTGCTCTGCAAGAGTTCCAGGAGGACAAACCTGAGCGTTGTCCCAGTGGAAAGTTGTATGTTCCTGACCAGTGGAAGAAGAGAGTGATGTCTGAAGTTCATTGCTCTGCATTGGCTGGTCATCCAGGTATTTTTGGTACTAGAGATCTGGTGAGTCGCTCTTTTTGGTGGCCCACCTTGTCTCATGATGTCAGGAATTTTTTGCAGTCCTGTGGGACTTGCTCCCGGTCTAAATCTTGTTCTCGCTCTAGTGGGTTGTTGATGCCTTTGCCGGTCCCCAGGAGGCCATGGACCCATATTTCAATGGATTTCATCTCTGATATGCCGGTCTCTCAAAGAATGACTGTTATTTGGGTGATTTGTGATAGGTTCTCTAAGATGGTTCATCTTGTACCACTCCCTAAGTTGCCATCTTCCTCTGAGTTGGTGCCCCTGTTTTTGCAACAGGTGGTTCGCTTGCACGGGATTCCTGAGAACATTGTATCTGACAGAGGAGTTCAGTTTGTGTCTAGATTTTGGAGGACTTTCTGTTCGAAGCTGGGAATTCAGTTGTCCTTCTCCTCTGCTTTTCACCCTCAGACCAATGGGCAGACAGAGAGAACAAACCAGACCTTGGAGTCGTATTTGAGATGTTTTATTTCCGCTGATCAGGATGATTGGGTTTCATTTTTGCCCTTGGCCGAATTTGCTTTAAATAATAGAGCTAGTTCTGCCACTTTGATGTCACCTTTTTTTTGTAACTTTGGGTTCCATCCTCGATTTTCTTCAGGGCAGGTGGAGCCTTCTGCCTGCCCAGGTGTTGACACTGTGGTGGAGAGAATGCACCAGATCTGGGACCAAGTGGTGGATAAGTTATCTCTCTTCCAGGAAAAGGCCCAGCGGTTTTCCAATCGACATAGGACCATTGGTCCCCAGTTTAAGATTGGTGATATGGTGTGGTTATCATCAAAAAATATTGCTATGAAGGTGGCTTCTCCTAAGTTTAAGCCTAGATTTATTGGACCTTACAAGATTTTGGAGATTATTAATCCGGTCTCTTTTCGTTTGGCACTTCCTGTCACATTTAAAATCCATAATGTGTTCCATAAGTCCTTGTTGAAGAGGTTTGTTGAACCAGTTGTTCCTGGGGTGGCACCTCCAGACCCTGTATTGGTTGAAGGTAACATGGAATATGAGGTAGAGAAAATATTGGATTCCCGTCTGGCTAGACGGAGACTCCAGTATTTGGTTAAGTGGAAGGGTTATGGTCAGGAGGATAATTCCTGGGTCTCTGCCTCTGATATTCATGCCAAAAGATTGGTGCGTGCCTTTCATCGGGCTCACCCTGATCGCTCTGGTGGCGTGGTTGAGGGTTCGGTGACCCCTCCTCAATGGGGAGGTACTGTTGTGAGTTCATTTTCCCCTTCGTCACTGAGGTCTGGTGAACTCCCTATTCTGGTAAAGGAAGGTAATGAGCCTGATTATCAGGCACCTGAGCCTAATGAGGATGACTGGCTGAGTGGAGTCACTGACTGGATATAAGGCTGCCGACGCCCTTCTGCCCTGCGGGTGATAACTCTGTGGACTTCTAGGACACCAGTCTGATTCTTGCTTCCCTAAAGCTAAGTTTTCTGCTTTGCCTGTTTGCATTTATGTTTTGTTTTTGTTTTCCTTGCTTTTCTGGATTCTGCCATTCCCTGCTGGGATGAGCTGAATCTCCTTTTGCCGGTTGCTCTGTCTTCAGAATATTCCTGAGTACTGACATAGCTTTTTTGAAGCCTAGCGTCTTCAGGGCCTTTTTCACTGTTAGTCTGTTGGCTCTTATTTTCATAGGGTTTTTCATGGATTGCAGACAGCAGCCTTCCTGTCCTTTCCTATCTAGGTAGTTTGGGCCCCGTCTTTGCTCAGTCTATCTTTCTGTCTGTGTTAGTGTTTTCATCTTGCTTCACCATCATTATATGTTGGGGGCTGCCTATTGCTTTGGGGTCTGCTCTGGGGCAGTTTAGATTTCCCCTTTCTTTCTTTAGGCCTATTTAATTCTCCGGCTGTGATCGAGGGGTCTAGGGCATCGTAGGAACCCCCCTCGGCTACTGTTAGTTGTTGTGATAGGATCAGGGGTCTGCAATCCGATAGCTGCCAACCTCTCTGGTTTTCTGGACTTAGCTAGCATTTCTGTTTTTGCCTCCTACGGTGACTCAATCATAACAAAACCCCAAGTTGTGGTCGGAACCTGTCTCCAAGGCTTTCTTCTCTATTAAGTCCCATTTCGCTAGCGCTCCCATTCTATATCGCCCCGATGTAGTTAAACCTTTCATTCTGGAGGTGGATGCCTCTTCCGTCGGTGCTGGAGCGGTCCTGTTCCAGAAGGACGCGCAGGGTCGGAAGCACCCATGCTTCTTCTTCTCCAAGACCATCACACCGGCGGAGAGGAATTATTCCATCGGGGACAGGGAGTTGCTAGCAATGAAGTTGGCCTTTTCAGAGTGGAGACACCTCCTGGAGGGGTCTCGCCACCCTTTCCAGGTATTCACCGACCACAAGAACTTGGTTTATCTGCTAACAGCCCAGCAGCTAAATTCTCGCCAGGCCAGATAGTCCTTGTTTTTCTCCCAGTTCCACTTCACCCTGCATTTTCTCTCCGGGGAGAAGAACGTCTGGGCCGATGCTCTCTCCCGCTCCGTGGTGTTATCAGAGGAGGAGCCTCGGCTGATAGTCCTATCTGAGAGCCTGAGGACCGTGGTTCCGGTCGCCCTTGAGTCTGTACCTCCGGGCAAGACTTTTGTCCCTGCCCGTCTGCGACCGGAGGTCCTCTCTTGGGCTCATTTGTCCAGGGTGGGTGGACACTTCGGGATGAAGCGGACAACTGAGCTCCTGGCGAGAACGTACTGGTGGCCGCATATGGCCCGGGACGTCAAAGACTACATTTGGGCGTGCGTCTACTGCGCCCAGAACACGTCTCTCTGGCAATGACCCACTGGGCTACTTCACCCCCTGCCTGTGGCAGACAGGCCCTGGGAGATAGTCGGCATGGACTTCGTGGTAGGTCTGACCAAGTCCAGGGGCAGCACGGTTATCTGGGTTGTCACCAATCATTTCTCCAAAATGGTGCATCTGGTGCCTCTCGCAAGGTTACCTTCTGCACGGGGTCTGGCAGCACTGTTAATTAAACATGTATTTCACCTTAATGGTATGCCAGATAAGCAACCAGTGACCGGGGTCCCCAGTTTGTATCTCGGTTCTGGAGAGAACTCTGTAGTCTCCTCAGCATTGAGCTGAATCTCTCCTCGGCATATCATCCCGAGATGAATGGGTTGGTAGAGAGGGCCAACCAGACCCTGGTCACATACCTACGACACTTTGTCTCGGCAAGACAGGATGACTGGGCATCCCTGCTACCATGGGCGGAGCTTGCGTTGAACAACGCTGTGGCCGATTCCACCAGTCAGACCCCATTTCTCCTCAATTACGGCCAGCATCCTCGCGTCCCTGTTCCCATGCCCGTGTCTTCCACCGATTCTAGGGTAGCAGACTGGGTGGTGGAGGCACGTGACATTTGGGACTGCACTCAGGATGCCATCCGGGGCTCCAAGGAGAGAATGAGGGCCTCCGCCGATGCACACCGGCGCCCCGCTCCGACCTTCTCCCCTGGCGACTTAGTGTGGCTTAACTTCAGGCTGCGGGTTGAGTCCACTAAGTTTGCACCTCACTACATTGGTCCTTTAATGGTCCTCGAACAGGTCAACCTTGTAGTCTACCGGCTGGCCTTTCCCCCACGCCTGGGTATCATTGATACCTTCCACGTTTCTCTCCTTAAGCCCGTTCACATGTCCCGGATCTCCGAGTCATCTGCCGGGACATCAAGCTTGTCCTCGAACTAGTGTTCACACTGCCGTGCTCTGTGAACTTAACAGGCCATGGCATTTATGTTTGGTGGCCGTGCAGCTCTGTGAGGTTACAGAGTCTGCCTTGGTACACACAGGCTGAAGTTAACCCCGTGTGTTCCTTTAGTATACCACCATATCACGTCCTCCTTTACTAGCAGCAGTTTACCACCTCTGCATGATGGACCTCGGGCTGCGAACACATCTAGCCTCTTCTTTATATTATTAGGTGCGTTCTGCAGGCCCTAACAGGTCATAACTATGACCCTTGTATATAATAAGTATATTCAGCTATAAATCATGGCATTAGAGGAACATTATGTTATGCAATCTCATACAATAGATAAGAGGTAGTTAACTGGTTATCTATAGATAATAAAGTATTGCTTTGCTATTTAAAGAGATAATACAAGAATTGGTGTAGCATTATTGGAACCCATGAGATTGTCATGGTGCATAGGACTGCAGAGACCTGTGTGTCGTAAGCAGTGCTATCCCGCCTCCCACCAATCCCGTAATAACAAAACACCGACAAGCATGGATGGGTTGAACAGGTCGGTCACAGTTTATTAATAATAAGCAGAGAGAGGCAAGTACAATTCACAACGTTCTCAAAGCTGTGGGCCCATGACCGCTGGGCACGTCGGCTGATGAGAGGTTACGAACCTTGCCGCCCTCTACACTACCACTGTGACAAAATAAAAAGATAATGTGAATAGTAATTTTACACAATCCAAACATGATTTTTTTTTTTTTTATTAAACTATAGATTTTAAACAACATTTGCGCCGCACACTCGCTAATCTATAAGGGAGGGAGGGTGGGACAAAAGCTTCTAGGTATCAGGCGGAGAGGAAAGAGAAAGACCCCCACCCCAGCACCTGAATTTAACCCCTGAGGGTGTGGCCGGACGCCCCTTCCTTTCCGTTGGTCAGTGGGGCGTCCTAAATTATGGCATCACCTGGGGGGGGAGTAGTGGGAGGGGAGGCACTGCACGGGGTTCACTTATCATCAAATCCATGGGGGCTCTACAGTCAGAGACACGATCCTTATTCAGTACAGTGCCTGCCAGACTGCAGAGACCTGTGTGTCGTAAGCAGTGCCATCCCGCCTCCCACCAATCCCGTAATAACAAAACACTGACAAGCATGGATGGGTTGAACAGGTCGGTCACAGTTTATTAATAATAAGCAGAGAGAGGCAAGTACAATTCACCACGTTCTCAAAGCTGTGGGCCCACGACCGCTGGGCACGTCGGCTGATGAGAGGTTACGAACCTTGCCGCCCTCTACACTACCGCCACGGAGGATCGTGGGTATGACCTACACAGGACTCCGACCCCCACACAACATCATTAAGGCCTGTTCAACCCCATCCTGCAAATTAGTTAACAACATATCAAGCCCTATATATCTGTGAGATGAACGCCGTCCGGTCTCAGGAGGGATGAGATGTCCTCTTCTAGATTGTGGTGGTGAACCACGATCCCGTAGTTCTCTTTGACAAACGCTGCCATCTTTACGTTTATCCTTCTCCTTGATTTGGCGACGGCCTTAAGGTCTTTAGCTCTGTGCCAGACCGTTCGTGATATTATATCAGACCACACCACCACCATATCTGGTATCAAGCAAACAGCCCACTTTATGTCAGTTTTCATTGTCGTGAAGAGCTCCGCTCCTGTTGTCTTGCACAAATCATTACCACCAGCATGTAACACCAATATCAGCGGCCCTTTTGCCATTTTAGAAATTTTTACCAACTCCGGGAAGATTTGATCCCACAGGAGCCCTCTGATGCCTCTCCAGTTGACCTGTATACGTAGGAGTTTAAAATTCTTTCCACCGGGGCGTATTTCTGCTCTTTTGCCCGCCCAATAAATAAAAGAATGTCCCAATACCCAAACTGTGGGCCTATGACCTCCTGTAAGAAACAAGATGTGTTATAGCAGGTCTGGTCTTATGTATCTCGCAAAGCATGTGGATTTCCAACGTCCCAATCTCTGCACTTCAGCTTCTGCTACACCGGCCCTAGCTGCTTCAGTGGCTGCTCCTATTCTAAAAGAATGCATCCCATATTGTTTAGAGTCTACACCGACAGCTTGTAGACATAGCTTAAAAATTGTGTGAAATTGATATTTAGTAAGCGGGGACCCGTCGGTGTGAGAGAGAAAAAATCTACTTTCGTGCCGTATGGCCGCGTAGTGTCTGACTATCTTGACAGGGCATACGGGGCCGTCTACGGCCTTAACCAGTACCCACTACCCCCTACCAGTGGGGTCACATTTGGATTTTCGCACTCTAATGCGCAGAGCGTCGCTGCATATTACGAGATCCTCATTAATTAACCCGCCTACAAAAGCTGTTTTAGAATGCGGCACTAGTTCACTAATTCGCAGCGCCCCGAAGAATGCGATTGCAAATGCTGCAGATATTAGGGCTGACTCATATTGAGACTTGCACACCGTTTTAGATATTGTTATAATGTTGTGCAACAGCTTTAAAGAAACGGGGCGACGACATTCCTGACTAGGTTGGAGCCTTTTCCAGTCTTTAACGCTTGCTTTATGAAAAAATATTTAGTAACATCAGCCCATCCCACTAGCTGAAAGAAAAAGGCTACTCCCGATAAATGACGCTGCGCTAATGTGCCCGACGCACCTCTACTCCTGAGCTGATTCAGGAGTTCTACCACCACGTCGCATCTTGCCCGATCACAAGTATCGACTGGCCTTCCTCTAATTAGCGAGCACCACTCTTCCCATGCCTTACCATAAACCTGCCAGGTAGCCGGTGTGACTGAGGCTCGGATCAAGGGCATCAGTGATTGGCCACTGTGTCCCAGAGGGAGGGAGGACACAGTAGGCCCGTTGGTTCTGCGTTGGAAGGAAGACTTTGAAGGCCTGCCAATCGGAAGACAACAGAGAGTTAACCATCTTATCATCCACAGTAGACGTCACACTGGCTCGGCACCAGATGTTGTGTCTAAGGCATAATAGTGCAAGGCGGCGCAATAGCGCGAGGATTGGTGGCGATGATGAAGACATACTGTTTAAGCATTTAGCGCTTCCCGGGTTTTTTTATAAGAAATCTGATATTTGTGTTTTTTAGTTTTTCTCCCCATAGTTCGACTGATGTCACTATGGCAAATATTTCCAACAAAACGGGGTTGCTGCCCCAGGTTGTAGAGGTCCACTGGACCGGCCATCTGCTTTTACACCATTGGTTGAAGGAGATTGCAACAAAACCATTTGTGAGATCCGCGCCCACCAGTAGACCAAGGTCGCTGTTTAGCATCTCATGAGACATGACACATGTATGGCCACTGTAGGTTTCCAAGAATGTTTTCCAGACGGCCAAGTCAGCTTTCATTGAGCGATTAATTCTGATACGGTGGCCCGGCTGGGCGATGCCCTTTGTAGCTAGTGATAACCTGCGTGAGAAAGCCCTGCCAACCGGCATAACGCGACAAGCAAAATTGAGTAAGCCTAGTAAAGACTGCATCTGCTGGAGGGTGACTTTCTTTTCAACAATGAAACTTTTTACTATCTGAAGTGTTTTTTCTAATTTATCCACCGGTAAACGAAAAATCATCTCATTAGTATCTATTTCGATACCGAGGAAAGGGAGAACGTTACATGGACCGATCGTTTTTTCCGGCGATAGTGGGACACCGAAACGCCTTGAAATAAATTTAAACTTCTGAAGAAGAAAAGAACAGAGTTTTGATTCACTAGGTCCGACGAACAAAAAGTCATCGAGGTAGTGCACTGTTGAATTGCTGCCTGTTTCGTGACATACTACCCAGTCTAAGAAGGTGCTGAAAAGCTCGAAATAGTGACAGGAAATGGAGCAGCCCATTGGCAGGCACATGTCGAAATAAAAAAGCTGGTCCACCTTACAACCCAACAAATGGTAGTATTCAGGGTGCATGGGTAAAAGACGGAAAGCTGACTCGATGTCGGTTTTTGCCAGTAGGGCGCCGTGCCCCGCCGCGTGCACAAGCTCCACTGCTCTGTCAAACGAAGCGTAGGTTACCGACGAGTCTTCTGGGGGTATTGCGTCATTGACCGAATCGCCTTTTGGGTAGGAAAGGTGATGAATTAGCCGATATTTACCGGGTTCTTTTTTGGGCACAATACCTAATAGCGAGATTCTGAAATTTTTGAATGGTAATGATTGAAATGGGCCTGCCATCCTGCCGAGTTCGACCTCTTTTGTGATTTTTTGCTGTAAAATCTCTGGGAACTCTCGGGCAGATTTAAAGTTTTTTGCCGATGTTGGCTTTCGGTTAAATTTAAAGGGGATGAAGAAACCGTCCTTAAAACCGTCGTATAATTGCTGAGCAGCTTCTTTATTGGGATAAAGGCTTAACCAGGGGCCCATGGCGGTTACGCTCACCGGGGTTTTGCCTCGTAGCAGTTCCACTTGCGAGGCGTGTACACCTTGATGCAGGGTGTCTGCAGCCGCAGGCTGAGCAGTCGTGTCTATATCTGCATGCCGCCTGGAAGCGACAGTTTCCACCATTGAATAACATGCAGGCCCCTGGTCTCCATACGACCACAGAGTTTGGGCCTGCGGCTGCTGAGAAACTAGTGGCCGATGATGAAAAGGGAGGGTGTTTTTGTGTAAGCATTAATCGTAGCCAGATATCTGTGGCTTTAACTCCCCATCTTAAATCTGGTTGCAGGGCTAGCCTCCTGCGGAACTCCTCGTCATAGCGCCTCCAAGCGACGCCACCATGAGACTTATAGGAGTTATATATTAAATCCATATATATGAATAACTCTGAGCAGCGTTCAGGATGTTTTTGGCCCATTATACATTCTAGGACAGCGAAGGCCTGCAGCCAGTTGTTCATTGTATGTGCTATTTTACCTCTATTTCTATCGTATGACCATTCGCCTGTCCTCCTCTCCTTATCCACTGACTGTTGGTCCGCTGATAACAGTGACCATATGTCTACATAGTCATTATTCCAGATCTTCTCTTTTTTCTCTAAGTCTATGTGTGTACCTAGCGGACTAATTCCGCAGAAAAATGCATCTTTTTGTAAACTAGCTGATTGAGGTATGTTCCTGGTGACGGTTTGACCACTGTGTTGATTAAAGTGGTCGACTAGAGCCCTGATGGCAGATGCCAGGTTGCTCTCTTCTGTGTTGCGTATGTTGATATGTGGATTGGTTATGCGAGACTCACCCCTGTCTGTCGCCAGTCGAGTGTCTCCTTGTGAAGGAGGTACCCCTGCGATATCCTGCTCCCGGCTGGAGGCCCGATCTGGCCCAGAAATGTCTTGTCCATTGGAACGTGGCTGGAATTCTGAATCGATGACAGAACTTCGATGCTGATGAGCCATGGTGGAAAGGGAAGGATCTTTTCGGATTAATGATGACGATGGAGCCCGTCGCAGCCGAAGGCTGCCGTAAGCTCGTGACGGTGCTCCCTGCTGGCTATGCGTCTGACTGGAGGATGCAAGATGTTCATCGCTGCTCCTCTGGCTAGTGGTCTGGTTTGGAGATTTCGTGCGACGTCTACGGCTTGATGACCAAGAACGCCTGCTGCGGTGGCCCTCGGACACATCGGACTGCCCTGATGTGGAAGTTGACCTCCGTCTGGAGGAGCGCGACCTGTGGCGACTCCTGTTGTAGGTACACCTTCGCCTGCAATGGGAACAACGACAGCCAGAGGGACAGAGAGAAAGGTGGTGGTGGGGGGAATCCGCAGAGGATGGTGTGGAGGATCTGTGACGTATGTGGCTACGTTCGTGGTGGCCGGGTGTATGTTGTTTTGTAGGCTGTCGAGTAAGTGGTGTGGCGTTATTATTGCTTTCACTGTAGGTTTTTAATGGGGATGGCGTTCTGACCGCCAATGAAATAGTGTGTGACGCAGGTGTTTGCGACAGTGGTGGGGTTGGTGGCGTGTAGTGTGCTGCGTTTGTGCTTTGTGTAACACATAGGTTTTGTTGCAGAGCGTCCTGAATGGTCGGGTTGGACCGAACAGCACGCTCGGCAGCAGTATGGCTGTTCTCACCCGAACTCCCGACATTCTGCACGGGCGGCAGTGATGCGCCCGTAGGAGAGACGTGAGAGACCGGGCTTGGTAGAGGGATATTGCTGGACCTTGAAAAGGTTAAACTTTGCTGAGTGCTTCGCTGCCTGCCCTCAAGTGGATGTGGCAGCAGCCCACTCCTTGGTATAGCAGTGGAGGGGGCTGTGCTGGGCCGGACCCTGCTGGAACTTGAAAGGGTTAAACTTTGCTGATCGCTTCGCTGCCTGCCCTCAAGTGGATGTGGCAGCAGCCCAGTCCTTGGTATAGCAGTGGAGGGGGCTGTGTTGGGCCGGACGCTGGAGCACTGGTGACGCAGGAGGGGCGGAGCCTGCGCCCGGCTCTGATGATTGGCACCTATTAAAATGCTAGAGATGGGCGTACTACTTGTGGGGCTTCTGCTGTGATGCTGGGCGGAAGTGGGCGGAGCTTTGGACCGCCTCCGCCCACCGCTCTGCAGTAGACAAGGGGTGGGTGGTGAGATAGGCGAAACGATGGAGGAGGAAGTGGGCGTGGCTTCAGGCCTGTATAGGCGTCCAGAGCCTAATAATGGCATCCGTGTATGAAGGCCTACTGGCCAGGGCATCCGCAGCAGCATTTCGGGGGCGACGGTGACCAGTGGCGACGCTACCACCGACTTGAAGACGCACTGGTGGGCGCGATGTGCGCTCAGAACGCCTGCCAGGTCTAGCCGGGTCTGGAGAGGAGGAGGCCGGAGCAACGGTAGTGGAGGCAGGAGCAGCCCCAGATCATAGAATCATAGAATCGTAGAGTTGGAAGGGACCTCCTGGGCCATCTGGTCCAACCCCCTGCTCAAAGCAGGATTCGCTAAATCATCCCAGTCAGATGTCTGTCCAGCCTCTGTTTGAAGACTTCCATTGAAGGAGAACTCACCACTTCTCGTGGCAGCCTGTTCCACTCATTGATCACTCTAACTGTCAAAAAGTTTTTTCTAATATCTAATCTGTGTCTCCTCCCATTCAGTTTCATCCCATTGCTTCTAGTCTTTCCTTGCGCAAATGAGAATAAAGTTGATCCTTCTACAATGTGACAGCCCTTTAGATATTTGTAGACAGCTATTAAGTCTCCTCTCAGTCTTCTCTTTTGCAAACTAAACATTCCCAAATCCTGCAACCTTTCCTCATAAGACAGGGTTTGCAGACCAGTCACCATTCTGGTCGCTCTTTTCTGAACTTGCTCCAGTTTGTTGATGTCTTTTTTAAAATGTGGTGCCCAAAACTGGACACAATATTCCAGATGAGGTCTGACCAAAGAGGAGTAGAGGGAAATAATGACTTCACGTGATCTAGACTGTATGCTTCTGTTAATACATCCTAGAATTGCATTTGCCTTTTTTGCTGCTGCATCACACTGTTGACTCATATTCAGTCTGTGATCTATTAGTATACCCAAGTCTTTTTCACATGTGCTGTTGCTTAGCCCTATTCCTCCCATTCTGTATATGCTTTTTTCATTTTTATTGCCCAGATGTAGTACTTTGCATTTTTCCCTGTTAAAAACCATTCTATTAGTTGCTGCCCACTTCTCCAGTTTATTTATATCTTTTTGAATCCTCTCTCTCTTCTCTAGTATTAGCTATCCCTCCTAGCTTTGTGATAAGCTGGGTGACTGCTGTGAAAAGCCCGAAGCAGGGAGGAGAGGGCCAGCGGAGGAAACAGGAGAGGACGGGGCATGAAGGGATGCGGGGGCTGAGTGCTGTAAGGGCGGTGCTGGAGCTGGATGAGGGGGTGCCGGAGAAGCCAGGGGTTCAGGGGGGGATTGGGCCCCGGGAGACAAAGGGGAGGCCGGGGCATGGAGGGAAATGGAGACTGTATCCTGTGAAGGCATTGCTGTATCTGGATGGGAGGATGGTAGAGAAGCCTGTTGGCCAGGGGAGGATTGGGCCCCGGGAGACAAAGGAGAGGTCTGCGGCAATAGGGGTTCAGGAGAGGGCACAGGTGGGTGCGCATCCAGTTTAGATAAAAGGGCTATAATACATGGATCACCCACCTGTGCTGCTCTCTGCCGCAGGGCCTCCATCACTTCCTCAGACATGGCTGCAGGGGATTCCTGGCATCAGGGCACAAAAGCTCCCAGGGGCCTGAGACAAAAGCTTCTGACAAAAGCTAACAAAAGCTTCTAGGTATCAGGCGGAGAGGAAAGAGAAAGACCCCCACCCCAGCACCTGAATTTAACCCCTGAGGGTGTGGCCGGACGCCCCTTCCTCTCTTTCCGTTGGTCAGCAGGGCGTCCTAAATTATGGCATCACCTGGGGGGGGAGTAGTGGGAGGGGAGGCACTGCACGGAGTTCACTTATCATCAAATCCATGGGGGCTCTACAGTCAGAGACACGATCCTTATTCAGTACAGTGCCTGCCAATACCACAGATCCTGCTATTATAGGGAACCTAGTATTATAGTCATATTGCTTCTTATATAAAGGAAAGAAGGTCATACTCTCTATTTAGTCCTTTAGGTGCAAGAATTTGCAACTCATGTATCCAAAAGACCTCTTTACGTTTAAGAGCCTTGATACGGTCTCCCCCACGTCTCAAGGGGGTATCTGTTCAATAACCTGAAAACGAAGCTGTGAAACATTATATCCCTGTAAGGAGGTGACCCGGTCCTCCACGGGTCTCCCCTCCTTTGCTCACTGAGCACATATGTCACTAGCGGTACCCTGATGTGTTATTAATGTTAATGTAATATGTGGTTCTCTAATATTAATTAATGCGTGTCATGTATTGTAATGTGGAGTACTCGGTATGTCTAGGATAGGACAGATGATAGCATAGAATAATAGTAGGGTTAGAATAGAGGGGGCACATTAGAGAATAGAAGAGAGTAGACAGGAGTGTTAGTGAGATACAGGCAACATAGGGGTTGAGCAGTTAGGAGGGGCTACAGAGCAGCATAGAGCAGGGAGATATATTCTGGATACTTCCTGGTTAGGGAGCAGTGCCCAGGCGGTCTTGCCCGAGGCAGGGTGTATGCAGCAGTGAGAGTTAACAGTTGGACAGCCGTGGGGAGAGAGCTGCTACGGCAGGAAGTGGCCCCAGGCTGGGAGTCGTGCAGGTGGTCACCAGCAAAAATAGAAGCCAACCCAAAGAGGATCTGGTGTCTAAAGGTACTGTCACACTAAGCTATAGCTAGCAATATCGCTATAACTTGTGACGTTATTGCGATATTGCTAGTGATATCGCTGTGTCTGATACTTACCTACAACCTGCTCCCCCACTGGTTATCGCTGATCGCGCGAGAACAGGCTGGACTGTTTCTCGTCGTCAGCTTCCTGTGGCGCTTCCTGTGGAGAGACGAGTGACGAGCGTGGAGCCGGGCGGGAGGACGCAGGATCGCCTAGTGTGACAGGTAAGTAGCGACCCCCGTCCCCTGCGATGTCGCTGGTGAGATCTGCCTGTGTGGCAGCTCACTAGCGACCACTTAGCGATGTACCAGCGATCCTGACCGCGTCATATCGCTGGTCGGGATCGCTGGTACATCGCTAAGTGTGACAGTACTTTAAGGCGGGGGCAGGAGGAGCTGAGACGGCGATCCTGGCACCTTTCCCTATTGGAACTGGACGAGGGGATGGTAGGAAGCTGGTGGGCCTGGAGCACGAGTGGGACAAGGATTGTCTAGAAGCGGGACAGAGATTGTCCAGAAGTGAGGCAGACGCTGCAAGAATATAGACAGCGTTGTCAGGAAGAACCGAGTCTTCCCGGAAGTGAGGAAATGCCACTCTGTGTAAACTATGCAGCCTGTGTGATGAATGCACTGCTGTTCAGTAAAGTTAAACCATTGGAAAAAGGCCTAGTTTCTGAAGTGATTTGTGGAGCTCATGAATGCAAAGCCGAGATGACAGTAACCGTAAGTGCTATGCTGCACGTGCAACCGAAGAGACTTTGTATTTCATCTGTAGGGCGCCAGGGTGTGGGAACCGTACAGACCGTTGCCACGACTACCACCCTGGACCCCTTACAGCCTGCTGAGACAAAGTGGTGGGGCACCGGTAAAAGAAGGTTCTTGCAACTAATGGTGCTTTTGTGTTTTGAGATCCTGTCCTTTATCGGTTGTGTCGTTTCCCCAATGTACAATAAACCACACGGACACTTGATAAGGTACACAACAAAAGATGTATCACATGTGAAGAAATTCCTTATGGGATATATTTTCCCTGATAATGGGTGATGGATCGTGATTCGTGTCACCTTTTAGTACATTATTGCACTGATGGCATTGTAGACACAGAAAAGTGCCAGTCTTAGGTTTGTGGAGGAAACGCTGTGTAGAAAGATGGACCGGGCGGGTGGTACCTCTCTTACAGTAAAGACTCTGCGTCTGTATGATTAAACCTTCTTTCCTCCAGACGTAGAGGGTGCCCCCTTGTCCCCATCACAGGTCTAAGAGTAAAAAGATCATTAGAACGTCTTCGTACTGTCCCCGCATATATTTATACATTGTAATAATGTTAGGCGTCGGGTTCCTGTCGCTGCACAGCGGGAATCCTGAGCCTTACTTCTGGCGGTCTCGCATTCCTCTCCAGCCGCAGAGGAGGTTGCTCAGCAAACTCGTCGGTCCCAGCGCTCTGCCCAGACCAGCTCTGTGGTTTTGCTGCCACCTCTGGCACAGCTATGGCAATGCATGCTGCTCAGCAGCGAGATTCTCCAGGGACTAAGTCCCCATGTCGGGCCACTGAGCATGCCCATGGAGTGATCTCCCATTGGAGATCAAAGGTCACGTGCTCAGGTCCTGCTCGTGTTTGGATTGGCCCATCCGAGAAGCCAGGAAGGTCCCGGATGCTCGCGGCTATGAAAGGCTCGCATGGCCTCTCGGCTATGCGCTAGGATAGACTGTATTTTCAGACTGTGAGGAGTGAGTGATGTATGCATGTATGAATGTCTCTGGTGAATGACTCATTAAGAAACCCCTACCCTTGGTACGCATGTGTTGTACAGCCTAGCCTGCTAGCGCCCAGGCTTAGGCATAGGTAGGTCAGAGTTCGAGTCAAGCAATAGTCCTCACCAGTGTCTCAGCACGCCTCAGTGCACGTGCTCCACAGTCCTTAGCCAGCGTCTATAACGGCGATCGCGGCAGCGACGCCGAGCGCTCAGTGGGCCTAGAGGGACTCTAACCCCATGTCCTTGGGGTAGAGTTCTGTGGCTGTACACTGTGCGCTCTTTTGGCCGGGCTCTGTGAGCTAAACAGGCTCCGGCATCTACTTTCAGCGGTCGTGCGGCTCTGTGAATTAACACAATTCGCTCTTGTTCACATAAGGTGACGTAACCCACGTGTGACTGTTTTCACACCGCTTAATGCTTCCGCCATTATCTAGCAGCAGTGTACCACCTCTGCACGGTGGACCCTGGGCTGCGAACGCACCTACTACTATTTTATAATTTGGTGCGTTCCGCCAGCCCTAACAAATAAGATCACCCCTAAGCCTTCGATTTTCCAAACTAAAGTGTAATAACCTGTCTTGGTATTGCAGACCCCCCCAGTTCCCTAATAACCTTGGTCGCTCTTCTCTGCACCCGCTCCAGTTCAGCTATGTCTTTCTTATACAAGACAAGGACTGTACGCAGTATTCCAAGTGTGGTCGCACTAGTGACTTGTATAGAGGTAAAATTATGTTCTCCTCATGAGCATCTATGCCTCTTTTAATGCATCCCATTATTTTATTTGCCTTTGCAGCAGCTGCCTGACACTGGCCACTAAATGTGAGTTTGTCGTCCACCCATACACCCAGGTCTTTTTCAGTGACCGTTTTGCCCAGTGTTTTACAATTAAGCACATAATTATATATCTTGTTCGTTCTACCCAAGTGCACAACCTTACATTTATCCCCATTAAAGCTCTTTTACCATTTATCAGCCCAAACTTCTAGTTTACATAAATCCTCCTGTAATATAAAATTGAACTCTGTATTGATTACCCTGCAGAGTTTAGTATCATTTGCAAATATTGAAATTCTACTCTCTATGCCCCCTACAAGGTCATTAATAAATATGTTAAAAAGAAGCGGGCCCAATACTGACCCCTGTGGTACCCCACTGCTAACCGTGACCCAGTCTGAGTGTGCTCCATTAATAACCACTCTTTGTTTCCTATCCCTGAGCCAGCTCTTAACCCACCTACACATATTTTCCCCTATCCCCATTGTTCTCATTTTATGTATCAACCTTTTGTGTGGCACCGTATCAAAAGCTTTTGAAAAGTCCATGTACACCACGTCCACTGCATTCCCTTGGTCCAGTCCTGAACTTACCTCTTCATAAAAGCTTATCAGATTAGTCTGACAGGAACGGTCCCTTGTAAACCCATGCTGATATTGGGTTATGAGGTTATTCTTCTTGAGATCTTCAGATACTCCAGTAAAGTATCTCTTAGAAAACCCTCCAGGATTTTACCCACAGTAGAGGTTAAGCTCACTGGCCTATAATTTCCAAGTTCAGTTTTTGTCCCCTTTTTGAATATTGGCCCCACATTTGCTATACGCCAGTCCTGTGGTACAGACCCTGTTATTATGGAATCTTTAAAGATTACAAATAATCAATCAAAGTCTGTACTTAATTCCTGCAGTACTCGGGGGTGTATCCCATCCGGGCCCAGGGATTTGTCAATTTTAGTGATTTTTAGATGCCGCCGTACTTCCTGCTGGGAACATAAGTGACATTTAATGGAGAATTTTTTTTATCACTGATCATGTTATCCGTCATGGGATTTTCTTGTGCAAATACTGTTCAAAAAAGTAATTTAGCATATTGGCTTTTTCCTGCGACCCTGTCTGTCAAGAGACCCTGATCAAGTGGCGGAGGTACAAGATGCCCCTGAGGTACATCCGCCAAACCAAATAGATTGTGAAGAAGAAGGTCCTGAACAGCCATACGTAAATATATGGGAAGAACAGGTACCTGAAATGCCCGAGGAGTCTGTCCAGGTGGAGCAGACGCGTTTCCATCCTCACCTACACAACCTGATTCGACCACTCATTGTGACTCGACTACTCCTTCTGACTTACGGCGCTCTGAACGAACAACAGCCAGAATACCCCCCAACCGATACAGTCAGGACCAATTTATTTGGCAACAACTTGTCCAGAGAACAGAAGACTGCCCAGGCGTTATACAGGAGCACTCGCCCGTGGAAGGGTAAGCAAAACGAGAGAGGGGGAGTGTAGGAAGATGGACCAGGCCAGTGGTACCTCTTTTGCGCCGGTTCTGGAACCGGCGGGGCTGTCACCATTGTTGCCGTGGGAAAGCTTTCTAACCCGGACAGACCTTTTCACTGGACTGTAGAGGGCATGTCGGGATAAAAGGGATGATGCACGGGAAAGCAAGGGACTTGGCGGGAAGACAGAGTGCGCAGCAGGAGAAGGTTGGTTCACTCTCCTGTCAGCAGAGCGATACCTCAGTTGCATGCTGTATTCCCCAAGCTGATGCACGCACTGATTGTGAGCAGACACTAGCTTTGAGACCCCTCACCACTGACACCGAGAAGACTCCTCTTACCGTTTCGCTGATTGCCGAGGGCTCGCGGCCTAAGGCTGACCTGGTGCTTCACACAGAGCCGGGTAGTTTCACCTCCGCTGCCACCGATAAGCTGAGATATGCTGAGACACTGCATGTACATCAACCCGGTTATGCAGGACCACGCTTAGGAGAGCCTGGACACGGCACCTTCGTCGGGAGCCAGCTCCTCAACTATCTTCAGGAACACGCCAGAGACTTTGCTCGTCACCTACGTGGATGCCGCCGTGGGATTTCAAGCCTTCACAGCCAGGACCCTAGCAGACTAATAAGTTTACCTGTTTCATGAACCATTGTTCTTATATAGACATAATATTCACACTTGCCCCCTATTAACCCATTACCTCCCTGCGTGTAGTATTCCCTTTTAATAAACCCATTAACTCTTGTTCTGCTTCCTGCTCGTCACTCCATCCTCCTTTTCCTGCTATCTCACAGCTGCGTCTGTGTTGTACTTCTGTGACCTATGTCGGCCCTGATTAAGGAGTCCCTAAGATTGGGAGCTCACCTAAAGCAGGGTAGAAAAGTTTTTTTAAATTCAGATATGTCCGAATGTGCCGTCTGTAGTAAACTCCAATGTTTCCTGATCGTTCTGTGGACGATATATCAGTAGAGGTGATGTGTGTACGAAAGGTACACTTTTTGCATTATTCTTGGTTGTAGGAGTAGAGGGTGCCATAGACTTATGTAACAGGGCTGGAAGATATCCTCGGTCCTCAAATTTTTCACACCTCTCGTTTAGTCTCTGCCTTCCTAGTGAAGTGTCCAGGACAATTCTGTTGACTCTCCCAAATTGTGATTTGGGGATTGAATATTTCATTGCTACAGGGTGTAGGCTCTTGTAATGTAACAGACTATTTTGGTCTGTTGGTTTGGTGTAGAGGTCAGTATAGAGAGATCCCTTTGTATCCTTGAGTACCTTGGTGTCAAGAAAATTGACTTGGTGATCGTCCCTGGTCGTGGTAAAGTGCAGGCCTTCCCAGGATGTAGTAAGTTTATGGAAAAACATATCAAGAGAATCCAGTGAGCCACCCCAAATGCAAAAAAAACATCATCTATTTACCTTTTTCTTGTGATCGCATTAGAATGGAACAAAGGATCGGTATATACAATTGTATCCTCAAAATTTGCCATCTACCAGTTGGCATAGGGAGTGGCCACGTTGGATCCCATGGCCGTCCCATAAGAGGGTCCATATATGGAGATTGTAACTATCCTCCCACCTCTCTTCTTGCTCCCTCCTTGACCACTTGCAATCCAGCTTCCGGCCACATCACGCCACTGAAACTGCCCTAACTAAGGTCACCAATGACCTACTAGCCGCCAAGGCCAAACGACACTACTCTGTCCTCCTCCTCCTGGACATGTCCTCTGCCTTTGACACAGTGGACCATTCCCTATTACTACAGACCCTCTCATCTCTTGGTATCACAGACTTGGCCCTATCTTGGATTGCATCATACCTAGCAGACCAGACATTCAACGTCTACCATTCGCACACCACCTCCTCACCGCGTCCCCTATCTGTCGGAGTCCCAAAAGGTTCAGTCCTAGGGCCCCTGCTCTTCTCCGTTTACACCTTCGGCCTCGGACAGCTCATAGAATCTCATGGCTTTCAGTATCATCTCTATGCTGATGACACACAGATATGCATCTCTGGACCAGATATCACCTCCCTACTAAACAGAATCCCTCAATGTCTGTCTGCTATTTCATCCTTCTTCTCCGCTAGATTTCTAAAACTTAATATGGACAAAACAGAATTAATCATCTTTCGCCCATCTTACTTGACCCCCCAACAGACCTATCCATTAAAGTAAATTGCTGCCCACTCTCTCCAGTCCCACAAGCTCGCTGCCTCGGGGTTATCCTTGACACTGACCTCTCCTTCAAACCACATATCCAAGCCCTTTCCGCTTCCTGCCGACTTCAACTCAAAAATATTTCACGGATACGTACATTCGTCAACCAAGAATCTGCAAAAACCCTAGTCCATGCCCTCATGATCTCCCGCCTTGACTACTGCAACCTCCTGCTCTGTGGCCTCCCCTCTAACACTTTCGCACCCCTCCAATCTATTCTTAAGTCTGCTGCCCGACTAATCCACCTGTCCCCCCGCTATTCCCCGGCCTCTCCCCTCTGTCATTCCCTGCACTGGCACCCCATTACCCAAAGACTCCAGTTCAAAACCCTAACCATGACATACAAAGCCATCCACAACCTGAGTCGTCCGTACATCTGTGACCTAGTCTCCCAGTACTTACCTGCACGAAACCTCCGATCCTCACAAGATCTCCTTCTGTACTCCCCTCTTATCTCCTCTTCCCACAATCGCATACAAGATTTCTCCCGTGCATCCCCTCTACTCTGGAACTCTCTACCACAACATATCAGACTCTCGCCTACCATGGATACCTTCAAAAAGAACTTGAAGACCTACCTCTTCCGACAAGCCTACAACTTGCAGTAACCACCGATCGACCAAGCTGCTGCACGACCAGCTCTACCCTCGCCTACTGTATCCTCACCCATCCCATTGTAGATTGTGAGCCCTCGCGGGCAGGGTCCTCTCTCATCCTGTGCCAGTCGTGACTTGTATTGTTTAAGATTACTGTACTTGTATGTATTATGTATACCCCTCCTCACATGTAAAGCGCCATGGAATAAATGGCGCTATAATAATAAATAATAATAATAATAATTGTATGCTATTTCCCCTTTTCTCCCCACCCTTATGCTACCATCCAGTCATTATCAATCTAAATCTGAATGTATATATTTTATTTACTTTATTATATTTTATTTTTCATTGTAGTACACTGATGAAGGTTGTGATCTAACCGAAATGTTTGCATTATATGTACTATGCTTGGATCACATTAAATCTTATCTCTACACATTAAGGTCTGGGACCCTACTTTAGCACCAACCTACGGTTGTGCCACGTTATATATCTATACTACTATTCTACCTTTTTTTGTGAGCTCACAGTATTAATTATGTCTTGTCATACTGTATTTGCTCTTATAATGCGGAGGAAACCTCCAGCATAATTTCCAGATCTAACATACCATGTGACTTCTCGTGTGTTCATGTGCAAATGAGAATAAGGATGATCCCTCTACATTGTAACATCCCTTCAGATATTTGTAGACAGCTATTAAGTCTCCTTTTAGCCATCTTTTTTGCAAGCTAAACATTCCCAGATCCTTTAACCGTTCCTTGTAGGACATGCTTTGCAGTCCGCTCACCATCCTGGTAGCTCTTCTCTGAACTTGCTCCAGTTTTTCAATGTCTTTTTTAAAATGTAGTGCCCAGAACTGAACACAGTATTCCAGATGAGACCTGACCAAGGAGGAACAGAGGGGGATAATTACTAAACTTGATCTAGACACCTGTTTCTCTTTATACATTGTGGTGTAGTGACCACTGTGTCCGCTAGGGGGCGCTGTGTGGATGTCGCAGGACGAGAGTATAAGCATTTCCAGTGTCCTGATAGGTGTAGGATACTGAATGACCATTATGTATTTCAAGGTGGGTGGCCTTGGGATGCAGGCTCGAGTATTGATCAGCAGAGGTACTGCTGACGTTTCCGTTACAATGTGTAGCCTGTGTTTGGCTGTGTGTAATAGGACCTTTAGTGAGGTCATAGCCATGTGATCACCTGTGGGTGTGGTTATGGACCATATAAGGTCCCTGAGGTCTGGTCACGAGTGAATGCAGGGACCCGATTGGTTCATATGGAAGGTGTCGTGCAAAAGAGATGTCTGTCTTCCTGACAGCACATGTGGACGCTGTGTTTAATGGCTGCAAGTGCCTGAGAGTTCCCAGGGAGAGGGAATGAATGTCTGCAGCATGTAGAAGCAGCCATGAGGTAAAACCCTGACAGGGGATATAACTGTGCGGCTGAAAAGCCTGCGTATTGGACATTGCTAATAGAGTGAAGCTCTGTCATGGACGCTATGCCGTTTATATGAACTTTATGTTGCTGGTCATGGTTTATGATGCTTAATAAACCACATGGACTGTTATGATTTTATGGAAACCCGTGCCGGATCTGATTTATTCGCTGCCAAGCGAGTGTCCCCCAACCTGAATGATAGCGCTACCTCACAACATCCTAGAACTATGTTTGCCTTTTTTTGCTGCTTCATCACACTGTTGACTCATGTGCAGTCTGTGATCTATTAGTATACCTAAGTCTTTTTCACATGTGCTGCTGCTTAGTTCTATTCCTCCCATTCTATAGATGTAATTTTCATTTTTCTTGCCCAGATGTAGAATCTTGTATTTCTCCCTATTAAATACCATTCTATTAGTCATTGCCCATTGTTCGAACTTATCTAGATCCTTCTAAATACTTTTTCTGTTATCTCCAGTGTTAGCTGTCCCTTCTAGCTTTGCATCATCTGCAAACTTGATTAGTTAACCTCGGTTCCCTTATCGAGATCATTTATAAAAATGTTGAACACACTGGGGCCAGGACAGAGCCTTGTGGTACCCCACTTGAAACACTTTTCCAATTGGATGTGCAACCATTTATTACCACTCTTTGAGTACGATCACTGAGCCAGTTATGAATCCACCTAATCGTAACCTTGTCAATCCCATGCTTGGTCATTTTTTCAATAAAGATTGTATGAGATACTTTATCAAATGCTTTGCTGAAGTTGAGATATACTATATCTACCGCATTTCCCTGATCCACTCTGTCAGTGATTCCATCATAGAAGGAAATTAGATTAGCCTAGCATTACTTGTTTGCTACAAACCCATACTGGCCCTAGTTAATTACTGTAAAATTCAAGTACTTACATACATGCTATTTAATAATTTGTTCAAAGATCTTTCCTGGTATAGAGTTATGGTTCACTGGTCTGTAATTTCCTGGCTCAGTATTCTTTCCTATTTTGAAGATAGGGACAACATTTGCTCTTCTCCATTCTTCTGGGACTTCTCCTGTTTTCCAGGATTTTTCAAGGATTCTGGCTGGTGGTTCTGCAATTTCCTCTGCCGACTGTTTCAGTACCCCAGGATGTAATTCATCTGGACCAGGAGATTTAAATTATTTTAAATTAGCTAAGTGTTCCTTCACCATCTCTCTGTTTATGGATAGAGTTTCGGCTAGTCCTGCCCCCGCTTTTTACATTGGGTGTCAGGTCAGAAGCTACTCTTGACCAGTGGTGGACACCACGTCAGAGCAGAGACCTACGTATGCATGACACATCAGTAAGCTTAAAGAACGGACGTTTTTTCTATTTTTTCTACTTGTTCCCTATAATTACCACCATTATTTCCTGAGCTTCCGGAGCGCCATGAACTCTATATTACATTACAGATAAAGTGCAACTATTTGTCATTGATACCGAGATTATCACTTCCTATCTTCCTCATTTACAAGCCCTAGGTAGTACTGCATTTTTTTAATAACATATTGTATTCCTCCTTGGGTGAAATCTCTTATTTTAATCCACAGACTGCACTCACCTTCTTTCTTTATTTATCATTAGGACGGATCTGAGTTACAGGACACCTTCATTATTTCCGAATATTCTGAACATACCACTGCAGTCGGTTAGGCAAAAATCCTTTTCCTTTACCCTTTTTTCTCCCTCACTTATGTGCATAAGATGGAGGATAGAAATATTGTTATATGTTATAAATGTTATAATTGTATTAAGTTAAAATATTCTCCAATTTGGCATATATTATGGAGGTACCATGACACTGTTGGTATTGCCCTGTGTGATGTATATAAGGGGCATCAGTTCCTTGGACTCTCTTACCTATCCCACAGGAGGGTCCACATGTGGAGATTGTATGCTATCTCCCTTTTTCTCCCCACCCTTATGCAACCATCCAGTTATTATCAATCTAAATCAGGATGTATATATTGTCTTTACTTTATTATATTTTATTTTTCATTGTAGAACACTGATGAAGGTCGTAATTCGACCGAAACGTGTGCATTATATGTACTATGCTTGGACCACATTAAATCTTTTCTCACACATCCGTTGAGTGCCAAGTTTCCTTCTACTACACATTAAGATCTGGGACCCTACTTGAACACCAACCTATGGTTGTGCCACGTTATATATCTGCAGTATATGTGGTTTATGCACACTGGGGTTCAGAAGGGAGGGGGGCGCATTTGGATTTGGGAGCGGAGAATTTGTTGAATTTCTTTTGGGAAGCGAGACGCCATTTCGCTTTTCCAGAGGCTTTGTAATACCAGTAACTTGGAAGCCCCCTATATTTCCGTTAATAGTTGATAGCCCTGAGTGGGAACTTGCTTTTTTTTTGTGGATTGAGTTGAACCTTTTTTTAGGAACATATTACATAACGTTTGGGATCACATTTATCCGATGCTGTACACTGACCACTTATTTTGGAGTTTCCATTAAAATCTCTGAGTGACGTGATTCAGATGAAACCCCTGAGGGATCCATTCGGGTGACCATGGCAATGATCGTGATCCATGTCACACCGCGGGGTCTCCGATTTGAGGGCAGAGGAGGTGTCATTCCTCTACTGGCTCCCAGAATGCTGTGATCGTGGGAGTGCCAGGAGCACTACTCCTGGCACTTAGTGCCAAGTGTCATCTGTCAGAATCACTTGACACCTGGCGACCTGTGTGCACTCACGATCGCGATGCAGTCAAAATACGTCCCTGGTCAATAAGGCACAGGGACGTTTTCTTACTGCAAATGTCGGAAAGAGTTTAAGTAAAAAAATACATATACATGTTTGTTATCTACGTAATTGTACTGACCTGGAGAATCATTTTTAACGCATAGGGAACATGGTAAAAAATCAAACAAAAATCAGTTGTGCAAGAGCACTTTTTTTTGCTATTTCAACATACTTGGAATTTTTTTCCACCTTATCCAGTACACTACGTGGTAAAACCAATGATGTCATTCAAGAGTACAAATCATCCCACAGAAAACAAGCCCTCAGATGGCTGTCTGAATAGAAAAGTAAGAAAAAGTTATGGCTCTTGGAAGAAGGGGAAGAAAATTTTTTTTAAAAATGTAAAAAATTACCATGTAAAGAAGGGGTTAATCTCTGCATCATAAATGCAATAAGAAGCAATTAAAATGCTGTATATATTCTAGAATAGTATCAATAAAAATGACAAACAAGCCCTCACATAGATCTCAGAAAATTGCAACAAAAAATGTTTGTTTTTTTTACAAATTTCTTTTTTTTATTACTTACTGTAAATAGTGAAAAAAAACACATTACAAGTTTTCTATTGCTGTAATCATTTTCACCTGGAGAATTATTTTACTAGATCATTTCTAACCCAAAATCAATGCCATAGAAGCAAAATTCAAAAAACTACTGAAGAATTGCATTTTTTTTTTTTTTACAACATATTTGGAAATTTTACATATTTGGCATTTTACCACGCTCAAGAGTTCAGCGCTGGTCAGGCTGTGAGGCGGCGCAGCATCAGTGACACCACTGCTATTCACTGAAGCTGCAGGCCCTGGCAGCATCTCCTCATTCATCAATGGTTTACAGCTGGGGCAGTCACATCTTGGCACCATCCTGGTTGTAAACTGTATATATAACCAAAGATATGGATTACGGCATGGGACACACCGACAGATAGGTATGGTATATTGTTGGTTTGTTATTTGTTTACAGGAGATCAAGGGCGTCGCATAGATTAGCTGTAAAATAAATATGGGAAACTGTGTAGTGTTTTATTTAATTAAAATACTTTATTCTGACTATGTCTTAATTTAACCCCTTAACAACTTTTGGATTAGTAATGGATAGGTGTCTAATTGAAACCTCTCCATTACTAAGCAGTGGGCTTGATGTCACCTTACAATACAAAGGTGACATCCACCCCACAACTATTACCCCACTTGCCACCACTACAGGGCAAGTGGGAAGAGAGAGGCTAAGTTCCGGAATTGGTGCATCAGAGATGCGCCATTTCTGGGGCAGCTGGGGGAGACAATAACCATGGTCCCTTCCTAGGCTATTAATATCTGCCCCCAGTCGCTGGCTTTCCCTTTTCTAGTGTTAAAAATTGGGCGGGAGCCCACACCATTTTTTCCTCCCAAAATAATCTTTTATTAATTACATACATGTTCCCTAATTTGCACACACACACTACTAATTGTGTTGGTCACTGACATCTATATATCAAGCTATTCTGCCTCTATTTACTGTATGTAATCCTTCTCTTCTATCCTGTCAGTTCCTGTATTGAGTTTACAGAAGCCGACAAATGAATTACTGGCTAATCTTCTTTCTATCTCTCTATGAAATATAAAGACCTATATATGTGTGTGTGTCACTGACATATATATATATATAGCTGTTCTATGTGTATATACAGTATGTATTCTATCTCTTCTATTATAACCTGTTAGTGTGATTTTACTGTATAGCCATATATGAATTGCCGAGTTTTCAAAGGACACCGGTGCGTAAAAATCAGACAGCACTCACATGGTGTCAGTGCTGTGCGATTTTTTTCTTGCACCCATTGACTTCTCTTGCGGGATGTGATCCAATTTCTGATTGCAATTGCAGCATGCTGCGATTTTTTTTCCAGCCCGATCGTGATCCGATCCGAGCTGGGGAAAAAGAACGCAGATGAACACACTTATAGATTAACATTGGTCTGAATTCAATCCAATTTTATATCAGATTGAATTTGTCCGAACTCATCGCAAGTGGGCATGATCCCTAAGGGGGAAAGCACCACTAACACGTAACAAAACAGCACGTAGTTCACTGACCAAGACGTGTTTTACAGTCGGCCAAAGTAATAAATGAAATGTAAATTACTAAGATGACGAAATGAAAAGGTAATTATCTACAAAAGCAATATATAGGGGCATAGTTCATTTAAAGGGGTTGTAAAACACAGTAAAAACATTATAATCCATAGTGACATACATAGGCAGTCACGAGGTACATTGGTGCTCGACCCTATCTCCTATACTATTTAGGACAGGTCTAGATGAACCCCAGCACCATTTGATTGTAAGATAGCACTATGTGCTGGGTTAAAATTTCCCTTTATCACCTATAATTGCTGCGATCTGTGTGGAGCCATCATGTCATTGTGGTGCTCAGATCTCAGTAATAACCAGCGAACGCTCACCGGGGCTGCGAACCAGATCTGCTGCGATGAGCTCGTCCAGTACACGCAGGCTTGGACTGGCCCACAGCAGAACAGGAGAATTCTCCGGTGGGCCCCTCTGAAAGAATACTTCATTCATTATGTACAGATAAAGGCAGCAACTTATTCATTTAACAATCTACGCTGCTACGCAGTTCATTATTATATCAATTTGAGATTGAGGATATGGTCACATTTGCATGTAGCTGAAAAGTAAGGTCTATGGCACCCCAGTCCAACACTGAGTACACATCACTAAATGAAATTAGCGCCAAAGCCCTGGTGCCCGGACCCAGTGAGCGCTCACCGTTTGATACTGTGATCTGCGTGTTGCTGCAGCAATGAAGTGACATCTCTGCTCAGATCAAAGTAATTGTCCACTAAGCCTTGTATCTAATCCTATCATGTGTGATACAGTGCACAGTCACGTATCTCATCAGAAGGCAAAGAAATTGTGTTATCGCATCAATCCAGACAACAATCCCATTGGAACTGCTGCAGTTTCAAGGATCAGTCCTACAATCTCAAAGCTTACAAGATTCAAAATAGGAAATAAACACTGAAACGGGAGAAAGCTCACCACCCACAACAGAGAAAGGATAGTGTGAACAGAGACTTTGGTTTAAAAATTATTAGTCCAGTAGAAAATCTGTAGTGCTCACAGTTCGGAGTGAAGGGGATAGATTCAGGTGATAGGACAGGAGACCTAAACCGATACAATGGAATATATTGTAGAACCAGTTGTAAGGATTCAGGACTTTCCTTTGTGCCTGTTTGCCCTGATACAATATGGAGTCTTGTAACTCGCCCTGCCATGGAACTTCCTGTCTTTCCTGATTATTTAAGTCCAGGTCGTGTGCTCCTCTTTGCCTGAGTATTCTGTTGTTGTTCACTCCTGAGCTCCTGCCTGTCTGCTGGTGGACGCGCTGCTTCTGCTGCTCGTTACTTGGTGCTCTGCCTCTCCTCGTTCTGCTGCCTACAGTCCTCTGGGTGTCTCCCTGATGCTGTCTGTGCTTAACTACTGTCTGGACATCTAGTTGGAGCTATTCGCCCCTGGAACTGCTGTGGCCTGAAAAGAATCCTGACCTGACATCATCTTCTCCTCTAGGTCTGTGTTTGTATGGGCTGCTGTGCGGGACTTGTGCGGGATTTACAGCCCAAAAGGTACACATAGTGACCTTCTCTTGTTAATCCCACTCCTGTATTAAGCTGGACTTCCATGTTTAAGTGGTGCATTCCCACCGTTATGATTGCTGGACTTGTACACTTTAGTGCTGTGTGCGTGTTCATTCTTAACATTGCTGGACTGCCTCATTAAATGCGGAATGCTTACTCTCATACTTTCTGCTGGACTTCTACGTTTAGTGCCTTGTACACACCTGTGTTATATTACTGTTGGACTGGTTATATTAGCGGTCATGTCCGCTCTTCAGTTACTCTGGACATTTATATATTGAGCTGTGTTTTCGTTACAATTGCAGGTAGTGCTCTGTTAGTTTTGTTACACTTGTTAAATATACTTATTTGCATCAACTTTGGTCTCAGTGTCATATAATCCCACGCAATCAGATTCCATAGTACTCATATAATTGTTCCACCAGTAGACAGAACAATAAGTGAAAAATTATTTGCTATACTTAGAAGAGTAGTTACAACAGTACTTAAAATCAAATGCAGGAAGCAGTCCACCTTATGGCAGACGCCGAATGTGCAGACCAACCTATAGCTTTGTCAGGTGTGGACACTGACAGCAAGAGCTGTGTACGGCCCCCAGGTATATGAGCAAAGTGAGCAACAGTAGTGGTAATCCCCAAATGAACTCTCTGGCAATGTATCTATACACAGGTGCTTCTCACAAAATTAGAATATCATCAAAAAGTTAATTTATTCAGTTCTTAATACAAAAAAACTCATATATTCTATAGAGTCAGTAAAAACAGAGTAATCTATTTCACGTGTTATTTCTGCTAATGTTGATTATTATGGCTTCCAGCCAATGAAAACCCAAAAGTCATTATCTCAGTAAATAAGAATAATTAATAAAAACACCTGCAAAGGCTTTCTAAGCATTTAAAAAGGTCTCTTAGTCTTTTTCAGTAGCTCCACAATCATAGGGAAGACTGCTGACTTGACAGATGTCCAGAAGGCAGTCATTGACACACTCCATAAGGAGGGTAAGCCAAAAAAGGTCATTGCTAAAGAAGCTCCCTGTTCACAGAGGGCTGTATCCAAGCATATTAATAGAAAGTTGAGTGGAAGGAAAAAGTGAAGTAGAAAAAGGTGCACAAGAAACCAGGATAGCCGCAGCCTTGAAAGTATTGTTAAGAAAGGGCCATTGAAAACTTTGGGTGAGATTCACAAGGAGTGGACTGCTGCTGGAGTCATTGCTTCAAGACCCACCACATACAGACCTATCCAGGACATGGGCTACAAGTGTCACATTCCTTGTGTCAAGCCACTCATGACCAATGGACAAAAGAACTGGACTGTTGCTCAGTGGTCCAAGGTGTTGTTTTCAGATGAAAGTAAATTTTGCATTTCTTTTGGAAATCAAGGTTCCAGAGTCTGGAGGAAGAGTGGATGGGCCAAAATCAAAGCTGCTTGATGTCTAGTGTGAAGTTTCCACAATCAGTGATGGTTTGAGGAGCCATGTCATCTGCTGGTGTCACGATCCATTTTTGGATCTGTGTCAGATTCTGGATTCTCAGATATTATTATTATTTATTGTTATAGCGCCATTTATTCCATGGCGCTTTACATGTAAGGAGGGGTATACATAATAAAAACAAGTACAATAATGTTAAACAATACAAGTCATAACTGGTACAGGAGGAGAGAGGACCCTGCCCGCGAAGGCTCACAATCTACAAGGGATGGGTGAGAATACAGTAGGCGAGGGTAGAGCTGGTCATGCAGCGGTTTGGTCGATCGGTGGTTACTGCAGGTTATAGGCTTGTCGGAAGAGGTGGGTCTTCAGGCTCTTTTTGAAGGTTTCGATGGTAGGTGAGAGTCTGATATGTTGTGGTAGAGAGTTCCAGAGTAGGGGTGATGCACGAGAGAAATCTTGTATGCGATTGTGGGAAGAGGAGATAAGAGGGGAGTAGAGAAGGAGATCTTGTGAGGATCGGAGGTTGCGTGCAGGAAAGTACCGGGAGACGAGGTCACAGATGTATGGAGGAGACAGGTTGTGGATGGCTTTGTATGTCATGGTTAGGGTTTTGTACTGGAGTCTCTGGGCAATGGGGAGCCAGTGAAGGGATTGACAGAGGGGAGAAGCTGGGGAATAGCGGGGGGACAGGTGGATTAGTCGGGCAGCAGAGTTTAGAATAGATTGGAGGGGTGCGAGAGTGTTTGAGGGGAGGCCACTGAGCAGGAGGTTGCAGTAGTCAAGGCAAGAGATGATGAGGGCATGGACTAGGGGTTTTGCAGATTTTTGGTTGAGGAATGAACGGATTCGTGAAATATTTTTGAGTTGAAGTCGGCAGGAAGTGGAAAGGGCTTGGACATGTGGTTTGAAGGAGAGATCAGCGTCAAGGATTACCCCGAGGCAGTGAGCTTGTGGGACTGGGGAGAGTGGGCAGCCATTTACTGTAATGGATAGGTTCGTTGGGGGGGTCACGTGAGATGGGGGAAAGATGATGAATTCTGTTTTGTCCATGTTAAGTTTCAGAAATCTAGCGGAGAAGAAGGATGAACTAGTGGACAGACATTGAGGGATTCTGGTTAGTAGGGAGGTGATATCTGGTCCAGAGAAGTAGATCTGTGTGTCATCAGCATAGAGATGATACTGAAAGCCATGAGATTCTATGAGCTGTCCCAGGCCAAAGGTTTAAATGGAGAAGAGCAGGGGTCCTAGGACTGAACCTTGTGGGACTCCGACAGATAGGGGGCGAGGTGAGGAGGTGGTGTGTGAGTGGGAGACGATGAATGTACAGTCTGTTAGGTATGATGAGATCCAGGATAGGGCAAAGTCTGTGATGCCAAGGGATGAGAGGGTCTGTAATAATAGGGAATGGTCCACTGTGTCAAAGGCAGCCGACAGGTCCAGGAGGAGGAGGACAGAGTAGTGTCGCTTGCTCTTGGCGATTAAGAGGTCATTGGTGACCTTAGTAAGGGCAGTTTCAGTGGAGTGGTGTGACCGGAAGCCAGATTGTAAGCAGTCGAAGAGGGAGCAAGAAGAGAGATGGGAGGACAGTTCAAAGTAGACGTGTTGTTCCAGTAGCTTGGAGGCATAGGGGAGAAGTGATATAGGGCGATAGCTAGATACAGAGGATGGGTCAAGAGAGGGCTTTTTGAGGATAGGTGTGATGGAGGCATGTTTAAAGCTTGAGGGGAAAACACCAGTTTTTAGTGATAGGTTGAAGAGATGGGTTAGGGTTGGGATGAAGACTGTGGTGAGGTTTGGGATGAAGTGGGATGGGATCGGGTCAAGTGCACAGGTGGTGAGATGTGATCTTGAGAGTAGAGTGGAGAGTCGATCTTCTGTAATGGTGGAGAAGTTGGTTTTGGAGGTAGAGGGCTGGGAAGTCGGGAGGAAGGGCTCTGGGGGTTGTTGACCAAAACTGTCTCTGACGTTATCAATCTTCTGCTTGAAAAATGAGGCAAAGTCTTCAGCTGAGATGAGTGGGGAGGGAGGAGGTGCTGGGGGACGGAGGAGAGAATTGAAGGTGTTGAATAACTGTTTAGAGTTGTGAGATAGATGAGAAGTAGGTTTGTTTAGCTGTGGCGAGTGTGGTCTTGAAAGTAGTGAGGGACTGTTTGAATGCGATGAAGTGCTTGTTGGAGTGGAATCTTTTCCATCTGCGCTCAGCAGCCCTGGAAGTTCGCCTCAGTTCTTTGGTCAAGCTGGTGTGCCAGAGCTGTCTGTTGATTTTGCGAGCTTTGGTATGTGTAAGTGGGGCAGCAGATTCCAAAGCTACAGCTATTGTGGTGTTATATAGAGCAGCAGCGTCATCCGCATTGTGTAAGGAACTTATATCTGTGAGAGGGAGGAGGGATTCCGAGAATGAGTGTAGGTCAAGGTGTTTAAGATTTCTGCGAGAGTGTGAAAGTTTGTGGGGTGGGGATTGTAGACATGGAGTGGAGAGGGAAGAGAATGTGAGAAGGTTGTGGTCAGAGAGAGGAAGAGGTTAGTTAGAGAGGTTAGATAGGGAGCAGAGGAGGGTGAAGATGAGGTCCAGTGTGTGGCCATCTTTGTGGGTGGCTGTAGAAGACCATTGAGTGAGGCCGAAGGAGGAAGTGAGAGATAGAAGTTTAGTGGCAGCTGAGAGGGAAGTGTCAATGGGGTTTGTTGAAGTCGCCCATGATGATAGTAGGGATGTCCGTGGAAAGGAAATTAAGTAGCCAGGTGGTGAAGTGGTTAAAGAAGGTGGTGGCTGGCCCTGGGGGGCGGTAGATGACAGCCAGTTGGAGGTTGGAGGGGGAGTAGATGCGCACAGAGTGCACCTCAAAAGAAGGGAGGGTAACAGAGGGTGGCAGTGGGATTGGGGTGAAGGAGCAGGTATCTGACAGGAGAAAACCAACTCCTCCGCCATGTTTGCTGCTGGGGTGGGGGGTGTGAGAAAGGTGGAAGCCACCATATGAAAGTGCAGCAGGAGAGGCTGTGTCAGAAGGGGTGAGCCAGGTTTCGGTGATGGCGAGGAAGGAAAGTTTGGTAGTAACAAAAAGATCATGGATGTAGGAAAGCTTGTTGCAGACAGCGAGCGTTCCACAGAGCTCCTGTTAGTGGGACTGGGGAAGCGGGGGCTGGGTGAATGGGTATAAGGTTGGAGTGGTTACGGAAGGTTGTGATAGAGCGTGGATGGGAGGTAGAAATGACTGTGGGAATGTGGTGAGGAGGACCAGGATTTGGAGAGATATCACCAGCAGTGAGAAGGAGCAGAGAAAGTGTTAGCAGGTGGGAGCAGGAGAGGGCATGAGGGGGCTGTCTGTGTTTGGAGACAGAGGATTGTATGTTAAGGAACAGTTTTGAGGAGGAGGTGAGGTGGATGGGGAGGATTGAAGAAGAGATGAACAGTTCCTTACTAGGAGTAGGGATTAGGGGAATTAGCAGAAAGTGAAGGATTATAGGGGTGAAAGTGAAAACAAACAGAAACATTGTTTACAGTGACTATGTACAGTTACCTTCAGTTCCCTTCTGGTTCAATTCTGGTTTTAATTCTAAAATTTATCTTCACACTTCTAGGACACACTTCTAGGAATCACACTGCAGACTGAAGTCTATGCAGACTTGAGCTATGCAATATATGTACAACTAAGTGCAGTCAGGTGTGAAGCAGAGAGGAGTGGTCTCTGCTCATCTTGGCCAGACAATTAAGAGTGGACCAGATGCATATGATCAAGCCAGAGTAAACAAGGTCATAAATGGTCATACATCTAAACTTTTTTCCTTTCAGGCCATCGGGGGTTAATTTCAGTTTTTCCCCCTGTGGCCGCTGGTGAAATTACATGGCTGGTCGATTTGCTGAAGCAGATTGTGACCACTCCCTCCTTCCTTTAAAAGGTCACCTGAGGCATCAGCTGGTGTTGCTGATACACTTCCTTTTGAATACCAACCGTGGTCAAGACAGGAGCTGGCTGAGAGCAGTGGTGCTTCTGCTGAATGCTGATAAGATGCCTTACTCTGCTGCTCGGTGCATTGTAGCAGTGAAAGCTAAGTGTTGTTTGTCTTACCTTGTCTGTTATCTTTCCATGGTGTTATATTAGTGCAGCGTTGGGACCAGTGTCCGCACTTACCAATTCCTTATTGAGGGATAGGTGCAGGGCAAGTGAGGGCTAAGGTATCCTGCTCGGCGATAGGTTGAAAGAACCTGTATAGGGACGTCAGGGAGATCAGGGCACGTCCTTAGGAGAGTGCAGGAGGTTTCCCTTTCCCCGTCACCTATAGCAGGGCCCACCGTCGTAATTGTGTCCCCGGTGTTCCCTTGTTTGTCCAGTTGTTTTGGTGACCGACCGATCGTCGGGTCGTGTCATGCAGGGCCAGTCACATATCGTGACAGCTGGTGTAGGTCCACTGTGTTTTATAAAGACCAAAGTCAGCGCAGCCGTCTACCAGGACATTTTAGAGCACTTCATGCTTCCCTCTACCGACAAGCTTTTTGGAGATGAAAATTTAATTCTCCAGCAGGACTTGGCCCCTGTCCACACTGCCAAAATTACCAATACCTGGTGTAAAAACAACAGTGCTTGATTGTCCAGCAAACTCACCTTAACCCCATTGAGAATCTATGGAGTATTATCAAGAGGAAGATGCCAAATGCCAGAATAATGAGAGAGATAATAAGGCATTTTTATTACTTACTGCAAAGTCAAAAGTTTACATGCACTAAGATTACTATGCCTTTAAACAATTTTGGACGGCCCATATGATGATGTCATGTGTTTGGCAAAAATAGTAGAGGAGCTATGATTGTCTTTGGAGGGATATATAAAATTTCCAAACTGGGGAGAACCCGAAGTAAATCCTCACTAGAAGACCATAAAATTTAACTTTTATTTCCATTAATTAAAATAATGTATATACATACTTTATATAGCCTATGTCCCATCCATTGATGATGCCGCTAGCGCAGTGAAACATGTTGAGGGACTCTGGTGCTAAAATTTGTTGTCCTATTCTGCCAATATGTATTAGCATAGCGGGAGCTATACACTTTATAAATAAAAATTAGCAGGAACACTGCATAAAATAACTGCAGACTTTTGAGACAGATTGAGACAAAACAGTTTATACCCTTTGTCATGTGTTTGGAAGCTTATGATAGGGTTTTTGGCAACATCTGAGTTAATTAGAGACTAGTGTTGAGCATTCCGATGCTGCAAATATCGGGTATCGGCCGATATTCACTGTATCGGAATTCCAATACCGAGTACCGATATTTTTTTAATATCGGAATCTGAAGTTCCCAAAATGCAATGAGCCACTGTTGTGGCTCTGATTGGCTGCCGAAATGACGTCATCATGATGCGCCGTCAGTTCGGGCCTTCTGGGGGGTCTGTGCCGACTGTCCGGGGGTCTGTGCCGACTGCCCGGGGGTCTGTGCGGACTGTCGGGGGTCTGTAACGGCCTGCCGGGGGGCTGTGCCGGCCTGCCGGGGGGCTGTGACGACTGTCCGGGGGTCTGTGCCGACTGCCCGGGGTCTGTGCGGACTGCCGGGGGTCTGTACCGGCCTGCCGGGGGGCTGTGCCGGCCTGCCGGTGGTCTGTGCCGACTGTCCTGGGGTCTGTGCAGGCTGCGGGGGTCTGTGCAGGCATCATCCGATGGGACTACAAGTCCCATCCGGCGATGCCTGCTCCCATGACGGTGATTGACACATTAGCCAATGATGAGACAGTAGTAGTCCCATCATCCGGCTAATGTGTTGAATGTAAAAAAAAAAAAATACATACTACATGCTACATACATGCTACATACATACTACATGCATGCAACATGCATACTACATATATACCACATATATACTACATGCGTGCAACATACATATATACTACATGCAACATGCATACTACATATACACCACATGCATGCAACATGCATACTACATATATACCACATATATACTACATGCATGCAACATACATATATACTACATGCAACATACATACTACATACATACTACATATATACCACATATATACTACATGCATGCAACATACATATATACTACATGCAACATGCAACATACATACTACATACATACTACATATATACCACATATATACTACATGCATGCAACATACATATATACTACATGCAACATGCAACATGCATACTACATATATACCCAGGGCCGCCATCAGGGCATGACAGGCCTTACATGTGTATGGGGCCCGGTGATTAGGGGGGCCCGACCATGCTGGCAGCCCGATCCGCGCTGGGGCCCCCCTACATTTTATACAGGCTTTTGCAGCTTTATTTTAAATTCAGACTCAGCGCCTGCCGGGCCCCCCGGGCCCCTCGGGCAGGCCCCCCCCCGCACCATGGTCCAGCCAGCGCCGAAATCCCCCCCTGCACAATGGTCCAGCCACAGCTCCGCCCTCACCTGACCTCCACTTCCTCATTCAGTCAGTGTGCCACCTGGGACTGGGAGAGAGAGGGAGGGAGCCTCACCGCTGGAGCACAGCCAGATAACAAGGTAAGAAGAATTTTTTTTTTTTTTTTTTTTTTTTTTTGAGAGCGGCTATCCAGGGGGCCTGGGGCAGAATGCTGGACGCTGGGGCAGAATGCTGGGGGCAGAATGCTGGACGCTGGGGGCAGAATGCTGGACGCTGGGGGCAGAATGCTGGACGCTGGGGGCAGAATGCTGGATGCTGGGGGCAGAATGCTGGATGCTGGGGGCAGAATGCTGGACGCTGGGGGCAGAATGCTGGACGCTGGGGGCAGAATGCTGGATGCTGGGGGCAGAATGCTGGAGGCAGAATGCTGGACGCTGGGGGCAGAATGCTGGACGCTGGGGGCAGAATGCTGGACGCTGGGGGCAGAATGCTGGACGCTGGGGGCAGAATGCTGGAGGCAGAATGCTGGACGCTGGGGGCAGAATGCTGGACGCTGGGGGCAGAATGCTGGACGCTGGGGGCAGAATGCTGGAGGCAGAATGCTGGACGCTGGGGGCAGAATGCTGGACGCTGGGGGCAGAATGCTGGATGCTGGGGGCAGAATGCTGGAGGCAGAATGCTGGACGCTGGGGGCAGAATGCTGGGGGCAGAATGCTGGACATGGGGCAGGAATGCTGGGGGAAGAATGGACATGGGGCAGAATGCTGGACGCTGGGGGCAGAATGCTGGGGGCAGAATGCTGGATGCTGGGGGCAGAATGCTGGACGCTGGGGGCAGAATGCTGGGGGCAGAATGCTGGACGCAGAATGCTGGACGCTGGGGGCAGAATTCTGGAGGCAAAATGCTGGACGCTGGGGGCAGAATGCGGGGGGCAGAATGCTGGACGCTGGGGGCAGAATGCTGGACATGGGGCAGGAATGCTGGGGGCAGAATGGACATGGGGCAGAATGCTGCTGGACGCTGGGGGCAGAATGCTGGACGCTGGGGCAGAATGCTGGACGCTGGGCGCAGAATGCTGGGGGCAGAATGCTGGACGCTGGGGGCAGAATGCTGGGGGCAGAATGCTGGACGCTGGGGGCAGAATGCTGGGGGCAGAATGTTGGACACTGGGGGCAGAATTCTGGGGGCAGAATGCTGGACGCTGGGGGCAGAATGCTGGACGCTAGGGGCAGAATGCTGGGAGCAGAATGCTGGACACTGGGGGCAGAATGCTGGTCATGGGGCAGAATCCTGGGGGCAGAATGGACATGGGGCATAATGCTGGACGCTGGGGCAGAATGCTGGACATGGGGCATAATGCTGGACACTGGGGGCAGAATAGACATGGGGCAGAATGCTGGACGCTGGGGGCAGAATGCTGGACATGGGGCATAATGCTGGACACTGGGGGCAGAATGGACATGGGGCAGAATGCTGGACGCTGGGGACAGAATGCTGGACGCTGGTGGCAGAATGCTGGATATGAGGGCAGACTGTGAGACGGGGCAGAATGCTGGACATGGGGCAGAAGAATGCTGGACGCTGAGGCAGAATTCTGGACATGGGGCAGAATGCTCGAAGCTGGGGCAGAATGCTGGAGACTGAGGCAGAATGCTGGATGCTGCGGGCAGAATGCTGGACATGGGGGCAGGCTGTGAGCTGGGGCAGAATGTTGGACACTGCGGGCAGAATGGTGGACGCTGGGGGTAGAATGCAAGAGACTGGGGCAGAATGCTGGACATGGGGGCAGAATGTGACATTGAGACACAGGAGGGGGCAGAATGTGACAGTGAGACACAGGAGGGGGCAGAATGTGACAGTGAGACACAGGAGGGGGCAGAATGTGACAGTGAGACACAGGAGGGGGCAGAATGTGACAGTGAGACACAGGAGGGGGCAGAATGTGACAGTGAGACACAGGAGGGGGCAGAATGTGAGACACCGGGCATGATTGGAGATAGATGGAGCAGGGTCATGGGGCAGGATGGATACGATTTAGACAGATTGGTCAGGAGGGGAGATCATATGGGGCAGAATGGATACTGATGAGGGTGGGATGGGAGAACATATGGCTGAAGCCAAAAATGAGACACACGGGAGTCAGGATGGGGGATATTATTACCATAGGGGCTAATTAAGGGATATTATTACTGCAGTGATGTATTTTATTTTCTTGAGGATACTGTTGTAAATGGGGGGGGCGGTTCCTGTTACTGTGTAGAGTGATACTATGTCGCCTTTTTTTCTTCATGTGGTGTAATGTAGAAGTTGGGAAAAAATAAGTAATGTGTTCTGCAAGCGGAGCTCTAGATAACTGTGATATTTCCTGCAGAGACAAGTCCTGGCTGGAAGACGTGATGGCGATCTGTGCTGGATGAAAGATGAAAAACAAAGATGAAGGACTTCACCTAGAGACACCACTGGTGAGTTAGTGTGTTACCTGTACACTGACACTATGTACAGAGGTCCTGTGTATAATGTCACCGGTGATCACTGTGTTACCTGTACATTATATACAGAGCTCCTGTGTATAATGTCATTGATCACTATATTACCTGTACACAGACACTGCATACTAAGTACAGATCTTGTGTGTATAATGTCTCTTATGGTCATAGTATTATGTTTTTTTAATTAATGTCAGTATTGTAGTATTCAGTCTCCATGTGGTGGTAATATGTGGTCTGGATGTGGTGCAGTGGTATTTGTCCCTTGTATATTCTATTATTTGGTCACTTTGTGGTGGTAATTTGCGGTCTGTTCATGGTGCGGTGGTATTTGTTCGTTGTATGTGATATTATTCGGTCACTATGGTAGTAATATGTGGTCTGGTCATGGTATGGCCATATTTGTTCCTTGTATGTCTTATTATAGGTCACTATGTGGTGGTAATATGTGGTCTGGACATGGTGTAGCGGTATTTGTTCCTTGTATGTGATATTATTGGTCATTTTAAAAAATTGAAAAATAAAAATATACCTAAATTGTATTGCATATTTTAACAAATATTTAATAGGTTACAGTAGAGTAGGGCCTGGCCAAAAGTGTCTACCCTGTTATGGTGGCTGTTACACCGCTCCGCCATACTCACCCGGCCTCCGCTCCCACGCCGCAGTCGCCCTCCGCTCCCACGCCGCAGCCTCTCTCCACCCGACGGCCGCGGCGGTCACCTGAGACAGACCCACGACCGATGCCTTCCCTGCATGCTATGCGCATGCGCCATAGGCCGCGGCCGCGCCTCCTTCCTGCTTCTTATGCTCCGGCTGTGCCCTGACCCGGAAGCACATTTGGACCAATGGCTGACCAGACGGGGCCATATCAGGCCGCTTCCCCCTGAGGGAGGCGCCTGATCGTTGTGTTTCCTGACACTCTGGCCTCGCTCCATCGTGCACACTCTGCTCCTGCAGTTCCTGTCTCGGCTGCTCCTCACAGCAGCTTCTCAGTCCTGCTACCCGTGTTCCTGTCGTCCTACTCCAGTCCTGCCTTGTGTTCCTGCCGTCCTACTCCAGTCCTGCCTTGTGTTCCTGTCGTCCTACTCCAGTCCTGCCTTGTGTTCCTGCCGTCCTACTCCAGTCCTGCCTTGTGTTCCTGCCGTCCTACTCCAGTCCTGCCTTCACTGTTCCTGCCGTCCTACTCCAGTCCTGCCTTGTGTTCCTGCCGTCCTACTCCAGTCCTGTCTTCAGTGCTCCTGCCGTCCTACTCCAGTCTCAGTCTTACTCCGGTCCATCCTGAGCCGCCCCTCTCGGTACCGGCTACCGTGGTACTCGAACCCCTGGGCCTGCTCCTAACGGTCCCTGTATAGGGGTCGGTTCCACCTGGCAGCTCGCCCGGGGTCCCTCGGTGCCACGGTCCAGAGGGTCCACTCTCGGAGCTCCCGCTCCTGACCACCCACGCTAACAGTACGATCAGGCCATGGACTCCGCCGGTACTACGGCTGCTACCCAGAAAGAGTTGCTATTCCTACGGGAGAATCAGGGGCGCATTATGTCAATCATGAAGTCGATGGACACCCGTTTGTCGGCCTTACAGGTGGCCGATCCTGGAAATGCCACTTAGCTGGCCAGTCTCCAACAGGAGCTGGGCCAGCAGCAAGATACTCAAACCCACATTTTGTCCTACATGGCCTCCTTTGATAGTCGCTTGTCGGCCCTCCAGGCTGCCGCTGCAATGCCGACTCCTCCCCCTGCGTCTGCTGCTCATCCGACGCCCCGCCTCGCCAAGCCGCCTCGTTTCACCGGGGATCCCAAGCTCTGTAGGGGGTTCTTAAATCAGTGTAGTCTCCACTTTGAATGGCTGCCGCAGCAATATCCCTCGGACCGGGCCAAAGTGGCCTTCATCATGTCCCATCTGGAGGGAGAGGCCCTTTCTTGGGTAAACCCGCTCTGGGAACGTGACGACCCGGTCGTTTCGAGTCTCCCGGTTTTCCTGGATACGTTTCGTAAGGTTTTCGATGAGCCGGGCCGGTTAGCCTCTCTCACTGAGTCACTCTTTAACTTACACCAGGGCTCTCTCACGGTCGGACAGTACGCTATTCGCTTTCGCACTATTTCCTCTGAGCTCGGCTGGAATAATGCAGCTTTGGTGGGGGCATTCTGGCGCGGTCTTTCTAGTAAAATAAAGGATGAACTCGCTGGTCGAGATACCCCGTCCACCTTAGAGGACCTTATCTCGCTGGCTACCCGCATTGACCTGCGCTTCCTGGAGCGCGCTCGGGAGTCAGTGAGAGACAGGCGCTCCTCCAGGTCAGTTCCTCCTTTCGCTCAGTCGGCCAGCTCACGTTCAGTCGGATCTTCTTCCCTCTCTTCGGGTGAGCCCATGCAGATAGATCATCTCAGGTTGGCCGAGTTACGTCAGAGAGAGAGACGGGCACAAGGTCTGTGCCTCTATTGCGGTCATTCGTCATACTATATCCGCACCTGTCCTAAGAGACAGGGAAACGACTCCACCTAGGTCAGGTAAGAGAGGCCTTCCTAGGTGATGATGATGATTCCTCTCAACCCCTTACGATTTCTGTGCTTTTGGTTTCAGGAGGGAGGCGTGGTTCCGAGGTGGCCTACGTGGATTCGGGCTCAGCGGGTAACTTCATTCGGCCGGAAGAGGTAGACAAATACCAAATTCCTGTAGTCACTCTATCTAACCCAATTCAGATTGCCACCGTGGATGGCAAACCGCTACAGGTGACCGTCACCTTGGTCACTGAAGAGGTGGAATTGCAAATCGGAGCCTTACATCGAGAGAAGATAGCCTTTTACGTTTTACCTAAGCTCTCTCACGCCATTCTACTCGGTCTTCCATGGTTAAGGACTCATCAGCCTGTTCTCGACTGGTCTTCTGGGGAGATACTCCGCTGGGGGCACCCGTGCCAAGCTCGCTGTCTGACTCCTGTCCGCCTGGCGGCCGCTCCACGGTCACCTCCAGACCTCCCGGGGCTTCCTCCAGCTTACAGCTCCTACGCCGATGTTTTTGATAAGAAGGAAGCAGAGGTCCTCCCTCCACACCGGCCGTTTGACTGCCCAATTGAACTTGTTTCTGGTTCAACCCCCCCAAGGGGCAGAATCTACCCTCTGTCTCCCGTGGAGACCACCGCCATGTCCGAGTACGTCCAAGAGAACCTCGCCAAAGGCTTTATACGGAAATCCTCTTCGCCCGCGGGAGCCGGGTTCTTCTTCGTCAAAAAGAAGGACGGGACTCTACGGCCATGCATTGACTATAGGGGCTTGAATGAGATTACCATCAAGAACAGGTACCCTCTTCCACTCATTCCGGAACTGTTTGACCGTCTCAGAGGGGCTCGGGTCTTTACCAAGCTGGACCTCAGAGGAGCCTACAATCTGGTCCGTATCCGTGCAGGTGACGAGTGGAAGACCGCTTTCAACACTCGAGATGGCCATTACGAGTACCTGGTCATGCCCTTCGGTCTTTGCAATGCTCCTGCAGTCTTTCAAGAGTTCGTCAACGAGATCTTCCAGGATCTCTTGTACTCCTGTGTGGTCGTGTACTTAGACGACATCCTCGTCTTCTCGCCGGACCTCTCGTCCCACAGAAAGAGTGTCCGCCTGGTGCTTCAGCGTCTTCGGGAGAACCGTCTGTATGCAAAGATCGAGAAATGTCTCTTCGAACAGACCTCTCTGCCATTTCTGGGATACATTATCTCCGACGCTGGTCTAAGGATGGATCCCGAGAAGTTGTCTGCCATCCTCAAATGGCCTCGCCCCGTCGGATTAAAGGCGATACAACGATTCCTCGGGTTCGCCAACTATTACCGGCAATTTGTCTCCCACTTCTCCGCGATCACAAGACCCATTTCTGTGCTTACCCGTAAAGGGTCTACTTCCAAGGATTGGTCTCCTGAGGCAGAGGAGGCCTTTCTGTCCCTAAAACGGGCTTTCTCCACGGCTCCGGTCCTGCATCGCCCTGAGAGCGATCGACCTTTTGTACTCGAGGTGGACGCTTCCTCGACTGGTGCCGGGGCGGTGCTGTCCCAGAGAACCGCCTCCGGTCGCCTGCACCCTTGTGGCTTCTTCTCGAAGGCCTTTTCTCCATCCGAGTGTAACTACTCGATCGGTGACCGGGAACTTTTGGCCATCAAGTTGGCCTTGGAGGAATGGCGCCACCTCCTGGAAGGAGCTGTCCATCCTTTTGTCATCTTCTCGGACCACAAGAATCTGGCCTATCTCCAGTCTGCCCAGAGACTAAACCCTCGCCAGGCCAGATGGTCTTTATTTTTTGCCCGATTTGATTTCGAGCTCCGATTCCGTCCCGGCAGCAAGAATTCCAAAGCCGACGCCCTGTTCAGGGTCTTCCAACCACACGAATCCACGGAGGAACCGTCACATAGAATCATAGAATCGTAGAGTTGGAAGGGACCTCCTGGGCCATCTGGTCCAACCCCCTGCTCAAAGCAGGATTCGCTAAATCATCCCAGTCAGATGTCTGTCCAGCCTCTGTTTGAAGACTTCCATTGAAGGAGAACTCACCACTTCTCGTGGCAGCCTGTTCCACTCATTGATCACTCTAACTGTCAAAAAGTTTTTTCTAATATCTAATCTGTGTCTCCTCCCATTCAGTTTCATCCCATTGCTTCTAGTCTTTCCTTGTGCAATTGAGAATAAAGTTGATCCTTCTACAATGTGACAGCCCTTTAGATATTTGTAGACAGCTATTAAGTCTCCTCTCAGTCTTCTCTTTTGCAAACTAAACATTCCCAAATCCTGCAACCTTTCCTCATAAGACAGGGTTTGCAGACCGGTCACCATTCTGGTCGCTCTTTTTTGAACTTGCTCCAGTTTGTTGATGTCTTTTTTAAAATGTGGTGCCCAAAACTGGACACAATATTCCAGATGAGGTCTGACCAGAGAGGAGTAGAGGGAAATAATGACTTCACGTGATCTAGACTGTATGCTTCTGTTAATACATCCTAGAATTGCATTTGCCTTTTTTGCTGCTGCATCACACTGTTGACTCATATTCAGTCTGTGATCTATTAGTATACCCAAGTCTTTTTCACATGTGCTGTCACTTAGCCCTATTCCTCCCATTCTATATATGCTTTTTTCATTTTTATTGCCCAGATGTAGTACTTTGCATTTCTCCCTGTTAAAAACCATTCTGTTAGTTGCTGCCCACTTCTCCAGTTTATTTAAATCTTTTTGAATCCTCTCACTCTCTTCTCTAGTATTAGCTATCCCTCCTAGCTTTGTGTCATCAGCAAATTTAATCAGTTTACCCTCAATTCCTTCATCTAAATCGTTGATAAAGATGTTGAACAATACAGGGCCCAGGACAGAGCCCTGTGGTACCCCACTTGAGACATTCTTCCAACTGGATGTGCAGCCATTTACGACCACTCTTTGGGTCCGATCACTAAGCCAGTTATGAATCCACCTAACAGTTGCCTTGTCCATTCCATACTTAGTCATTTTTTCAATAAGGATTGTATGAGAGACTTTGTCAAATGCTTTGCTGAAGTCAAGATATACTATATCTACAGCATTTCCTTGATCCACCCAATCAGTGATACCGTCATAGAAGGAAATTAAGTTAGTCTGACATGACTTATTAGTTACAAACCCATGCTGACTCTGTTTAATCACTTCATTCTTATCCAGGTATTGACATACATGTTGTTTAATAATTTGTTCAAAGATCTTTCCTGGTATAGAAGTCAGACTCACCGGCCTATAGTTCCCTGGGTCCATATCATATCATATCATTGATCCCACTAGGATCATCACCGTGGCTCCAGTGAACTGGCTTACTCCTCCGCCTGGCAAGACGCTTGTGCCAGAGAATCTCAAGCAAAAGGTTCTTCTATGGGGGCACTCCTCCAAACTGGCCGGCCATGCCGGAACTAAGAAGACCCTTGATCTTATCAAACGTCACTACTGGTGGCCCTCACTTCGCCAAGATGTACTCGATTTTGTGGCTTCTTGTCCATCCTGTGCAAAGAACAAGGTACCACGGAGATCTCCGTCTGGCTTGTTGCTTCCGTTGCCTGTCCCTACGGTTCCTTGGGAGAACATCGCCATGGATTTCATCACCGACCTACCCTGCTCTGCGGGCTGCTCAGTCATTCTGGTGGTGGTGGATCGTTTTTCCAAGATGGCTCACTTCATCCCTCTGCCCGGTCTTCCCTCAGCGCCGGAGCTGGAAAAAAACTATTTAATTAATGGAGATTGGAAAGACTTAGTGTACATAAAAATCCCCTTAAAACACAATTTTATTAATAATCATAAAAACACACCTTCCCAGTGACGTTGAAAAAATGTCAAAAAATAAACCTAGTATAAGGTGCTGCATAGCCCTACATTAAGGCCTAACTGATACCTTCCTATCCGTGGAGGTTGGCACCCTAATAGTACGATATTGGCGCCCCCACTCAACGAGGACTATCCCTCACTTCCCTAGTGATCCCTAGTATCACAGAGAGGAAAACAATTTCAAGATAGAACAGTAATGAAAAGATCAGAATGCCCTAGGACTTATGCAGACCAAACAAATAATACAACAATAAAACATAACCCACATCATGATATCATGTGACCCACAAAAAAATAGCAGCTATTCTCACTTGGAGAGATAAACATCCTCAAATACAATCAGCAATAAATGAAAAGGTCACTTATCATGTCTCATGGGGGACCCTCAACGCGTTTCCCCGCCGTAGCGGTTCATCAGGAGGAATAGTCCTATCAAAAATATTGTTGCTGCTTCATGCCTGATACCTTCAATAATAGTGGCCACTATTATTGAAGGTATCAGGCATGAAGCAGCAACAATATTTTTATTGTTGTATTATTTGTTTGGTCTGCATAAGTCCTAGGGCATTCTGATCTTTTCATTACTGTTCTATCTTGAAATTGTTTTCCTCTCTGTGATACTAGGGATCACTAGGGAAGTGAGGGATAGTCCTCGTTGAGTGGGGGCGCCAATATCGTACTATTAGGGTGCCAACCTCCACGGATAGGAAGGTATCAGTTAGGCCTTAATGTAGGGCTATGCAGCACCTCAGCGCCGGAGCTGGCCGAGATCTTCATGCATCAAGTCTTCAGGCTTCATGGACTACCTCGACGCATTGTGTCTGACCGAGGGGTTCAGTTTACCTCCAAGTTCTGGCGTTCGCTTTGTAAGCTTATGAACGTTTCCCTCGACTTCTCCTCGGCCTACCATCCACAGTCCAACGGACAAGTAGAGCGTACCAACCAGACGCTTACGGGATACTTACGCCACTTCTCTAACGCCCACCAGAACGATTGGGTCAGCTTACTCCCCTGGGCAGAGTTCGCTTATAACAACCATGCTGGTGAGTCTTCGGCCAAGTCTCCGTTTTTCATTGTTTTTGGCAGATATCCTGGTGTCCCTCTTCCGATAACCCCTGCCTCTGAGGTACCCGCGGCCAATGCCTTGTCCTCGGAATTTTCTAAGATTTGGGCTGAGACCAACACATCACTCAAGAGATCCGCTGATCAGATGAAGAACTATGCAGACAAAAAGAGGTTGGATTCTCCTCCGTATCGTGTTGGCGACAAGGTCTGGCTCTCCTCCAAATTCGTCCGACTAAAACTGCCCTCCTACAAGTTGGGTCCACGCTACATCGGTCCGTTTGAAATTCTGGGACGTATTAACGAAGTTGCCTACAAATTGAGGTTGCCTGCTTCGCTCCGGATCCCAAACACCTTTCACGTCTCTCTCCTGAAGCCTGTGGTGCTGAATCGTTTCCATTCCTCGCTTGATCTTGGTCCTCAGCCGGTGGGTGCCGACAACGTTTTTGAAGTGCAGGACATCCTCGCTGTGAAAAGGGTTAGAGGTAGGACTTTCTTTCTCGTTGATTGGAAGGGCTTTGGTCCTGAGGAGAGATCTCGGGAGAATATTAATGCTCCCCGTATCCTCAAGAGGTTTCTTGTTAATCTCCGGGGGGGCGGCTTAGGGGAGGGGGTACTGTTACACCGCTCCGCCATACTCACCCGGCCTCCGCTCCCACGCCGCAGTCGCCCTCCGCTCCCACGCCGCAGCCTCTCTCCACCCGACGGCCGCGGCGGTCACCTGAGACAGACCCGCGACCGATGCCTTCCCTGCATGCTATGCGCATGCGCCATAGGCCGCGGCCGCGCCTCCTTCCTGCTTCTTATGCTCCGGCTGTGCCCTGACCCGGAAGCACATTTGGACCAATGGCTGACCAGACGGGGCCATATCAGGCCGCTTCCCCCTGAGGGAGGCGCCTGATCGTTGTGTTTCCTGACACTCTGGCCTCGCTCCATCGTGCACACTCTGCTCCTGCAGTTCCTGTCTCGGCTGCTCCTCACAGCAGCTTCTCAGTCCTGCTACCCGTGTTCCTGTCGTCCTACTCCAGTCCTGCCTTGTGTTCCTGCCGTCCTACTCCAGTCCTGCCTTGTGTTCCTGTCGTCCTACTCCAGTCCTGCCTTGTGTTCCTGCCGTCCTACTCCAGTCCTGCCTTCACTGTTCCTGCCGTCCTACTCCAGTCCTGCCTTGTGTTCCTGCCGTCCTACTCCAGTCCTGCCTTCACTGTTCCTGCCGTCCTACTCCAGTCCTGCCTTGTGTTCCTGCCGTCCTACTCCAGTCCTGTCTTCAGTGCTCCTGCCGTCCTACTCCAGTCTCAGTCTTACTCCGGTCCATCCTGAGCCGCCCCTCTCGGTACCGGCTACCGTGGTACTCGAACCCCTGGGCCTGCTCCTAACGGTCCCTGTATAGGGGTCGGTTCCACCTGGCAGCTCGCCCGGGGTCCCTCGGTGCCACGGTCCAGAGGGTCCACTCTCGGAGCTCCCGCTCCTGACCACCCACGCTAACAGTGGCGACTTAAAACAATCTTTTGGCCAAAGCAAAAGCTGCTGGCTATATGTGTGACCTGGTGATGGGAACTGTTAATGTGTGATAGGTGAGAAGTGGAGTTTATCCAAGAGAGCGGTGGGACTGTGGACAGTTCGAGTGGTGGAGGCGGGGCTGGATGGAGCCTGGGCGGAGTCTAAAGGGGGCCCCGAAAATTTTGCCAGTATGGGGCCCCGAAATTCCTAGTGGCAGCCCTGAATATACCACATATATACTACATGCATGCAACATACATATATACAACTTTATGGCAAAAGCTGCATGGGAAATTTCTCACACAGCAATGCCATAAAATGAGACTAGGGACTTTTTTTTACAGTGGCGGAGGAATAAAGTGCCGAAGGATACCTACCTCCCGTCATTGGTTTCCTGGAGCCCGTAGAGAACGGTAGCATCAACTGATGCTGCTGTTCTCCACGCAAGATCGTCGTGGGACACTCGTGGACGTCTGTGGATCAGGGTTTAGTATATTGGTGGTTTGTTATATTAATATTTATTCCACAGATGACAATGGCTTCAGGGATCAAAATTACAAGTGATGGTGAGTATGTACTCTATGTTATATGTACTGTATATCTATATGTATGTATTGTATGAATGTATTGTATGTAGTATATACTGTATGTATGTTGCATGCATGTAGTATATATGTAGTATATATGTAGTATGCATGTTGCATGCATGTGGTATATATGTAGTATGTATGCATGTTGCATGCATGTAGTATATATGTATGTTGCATGCATGTAGTATATATGTAGTATGCATGTGGTATATATGTAGTATGTATGTAGTATGTATGTTGCATGTAGTATATATGTAGTATATATGTATGCTGCATGCATGTAGTATATATGTAGTATGTATGTATGTTGCATGCATGTAGTATATATGTGGTATATATGTAGTATGCATGTTGCATGCATGTAGTATATATGTTGTATATATGTATGTTGCATGCATGCAGTATATATGTTGTATATATGTAGTATGCATGTTGCAAGCGTGTAGTATATATGTAAGTTGCATGCATGTAGTATATATGTAGTATGCATGTTGCATGTAGTATATATGTATGTTGCATGCATGTAGTATATATGTGGTATATATGTAGTATGCATGTTGCATGCATGTAGTATATATGTTGTATATATGTATGCTTCATGCATGTGGTATATATGTAGTATGCATGTAGTATATATGTAGTATGTATGTTGCATGCATGTAGTATATATGTAGTATATATGTAGTATGTATGTTGCATGTAGTATATATGTAGTATATATGTAGTATGCATGTTGCATGCATGTGGTATATATGTAGTATGCAAGTTGCATGCATGTAGTATATATGTAGTATGTATGTAGCCTGTATGTAGTATGTATGTAGCATGTATGTAGTATGTGTGTAGTATGTAATATTTTTTTTTTACATTCAACACATTAGCCGGATGATGGGACTACTACTGTCCCATCATTGGCTAATGTGTCAATCACCGTCATGGTAGCAGGACGATCCTGCACAGACCCCCGCAGCCTGCACAGACCCCCGGACAGTCGGCACAGACCACCGGCAGGCCGGCACAGCCCCCCGGCAGGCCGGTACAGACCCCCAACAGTCCGCACAGACCCCCGGGCAGTCGGCATAGACCCCCACAGCCTGCACTGACCCCCGGATAGTCGGCACAGACCACCGGCAGGCCGGCACAGCCCCCCGGCAGGCCGGTACAGACCCCGACAGTCCGCACAGACCCCCGGGCAGTCGGCACAGACCCCCGCAGCCTGCACAGACCCCCCGGGCAGTCGGCACAGATCACCTGCAGGCCGGCACAGCCCCCCGGCAGTCGGCACAGACCCCCGGAAGGTCCGTACACACCCCCGAGAGGCTGTACAAGGACAGAAAAGGGTTTTTCTTATTCCGATACCGGAAGTCCCATAGACTTGAATGGGACTTCCGGTATCGGAATCGGCGATACCCGATACTTTTTTCGTATCAGGCCGATACCATCCGATCCGATATTTTAGGGTATCGGATGGTATCGCTCAACACTATTAGAGACACATCTGTGGACACTGCTTATTTGTATAGCACCATGAGAAAGTCTCAAGAAATCAGCCAAGATATCAGGAAGAGAATTGTGGACTTGCACAAGTATGGCTCATCTTTGGGAACAATTTCAAGATACCTGAAGGTGCCTTTACAATTATACGCAAGTACAAACAAGATGGGAATGTCCAGCCATCATACATCAGGTTCTGTGTCCCAGAGATGAGCGTGCTTTGGTCCGACATGTGCAGATCAACCCAAGGACAAAAGCAAAAGACCGTGTGAAGATGATGGCGGGAGCTGGTAAGATTATGTCAATATCCACAGTGAAACGAGTACTGCATCAACATGGGCTGAAAGTCCACTCTGCAAGGAAGAAGCCATTACTCCAAAAGAAACATAAAAAAGCCAGAGTAATGTTTGCAAATGCACACAGGAACAAATAACTTAATTTTTTGAGACATGTCCTGTGGTCTAAGGAAACTAAAATTGATCTTTTTGGGCATAATGACCATCGTTATGTTTGGAGAAAAAAGGGAGAAGCTTGGGAACCTAAGAACACCATCCCAACTGTGAAACATGGGGGAGGCACCATGATGTTGTGGGGTTGTTTTGCTGCAGGAGGGGCTGGGGAACTTCACAAAATAAATGGCATCATGAGAAAAGATTATGTGGCAATACCGAAGCAACATCTCAAGACATCAGCCAGGAAGTTAAAGCTTGGGCGGAAATGTGTCTTCCAAATGGACAATGACCCGAAGCATACTGCCAAAATAGTAACAAAGTAGCTTAAGGATAACAATGTCAATATTTTGGAGCGGCCATCACAAAGCCCTGATCTCAATCCTACTGAAAATTTATGGGCAAAGCTGAAAAGGCCGGTGCAAGCAAGGCGACCTACAAACCGGGATCAGTTACACCAGTTTTGTCAGGAGGAATGGGCCCAAATTCCAATCAACTATTATGAAAAGCTTGTAGAAGGAGATCCCAAACGTGTGACCCAAGTCATTCAGTTTTTGGGCAATGGTACCAAATACTAATGAAATCTATAGAAACTTTTGACTTAGCAGTAATAAAAATTCCATAAAACATTCTCAATCTCTCATTATTCTGGCATGTGGCAAATATTAATAATTATGGTTATCCTAATTGACCAAAAGCGGGAAAGGTTTATTCTGATTTCATGTCAGATATTGAGAAAAACATGCAGATGTGTCTTTTTAAAGAGTGTATGTAAATTTCTGGTTTCTACTGTACCTCACTGACAATCCACTGTAGGCGCAGTTCTGTTTCTGGTGTCCTCATACAGGACGGTGTGTATGTGATGACATCATCAGGTATGTTATTATTTGGGAGGTTTGGTTTATATAGCATTTTTTAGTTCTGGTATCCTCGTTTTTATGGGTTAGTGGGTGTTTTTAATGTTTCTATCAGGATCCTGACAGCGCCGGCGTACAGCCTCCGCTGTGCAGGGACTCACCCGCACTGTAGGGACCCCTGGGGACCAGGATAGCAAGAAAGTATAGGTGCACAGGACCTTAGTGATGAAGTTTAACAAGCCGGCACAGGACCTACGGTCATGTGACTGCCAGGGGGTGGGGCTTAGCATCCTTCTTTCAGAGAAGACAGAAAACTCAGAGTCGGGCAAAAGGGAGGTCATACACAGTATGGACAGCGAGGTACAGAAGGGGTAAACAGACGGGAGGTCAGACAAAGCCAAAGGTCATACACAAGAGGGCGACGCGGTACCAAGGGGATGAGCAGAGAGAAGTCGGGTCACAAGCAGAGAGTCATACACGAGAGGTAGCGCAGTACAAGAGGGACAGGCAGAACTCGTAACAGGGACAGAACCGGATCAAAACCAAACAAACAAGCAAGATATCAGGCACAAGGCACACGTACGCACAAGGTCAACTAACTCAGCCGAGGGCAGGAGTATAACTGACACCGGACCTAGGTCCAGTGAGCATTAAATAGCCGCCCTCTGCCAGGGAGAGGCGGAATAATTAACCCCCAATCAGATCAGGACGGGCCAAAGCGAAACCCCGTCTTGGATCATGACAGTATCTATATGTTCTGTAATGATCATTTTTATCATTCATGTTCTGTCGTTTAGATCTTGCCAGTGTATTCTGTGACCTCTACATCCCCGCTTCATCTTGCAATTCTGTAAAGTCTGGAAGCATTATCGACTGTGAATTAAACACGCTTCCACCCCTTGATGGATGACTTTCATATCTATTACAGTTATATTCTGTCTAAAGAATCTCATTTGTTTTTTATATTTTCCATGGACTTATTTTTTGACTGGTCTGTCCGTGTTAATATATGTATGGTTTAGGTTTCACCTTTTTTCACTTCATAAACGTGATGTTTTTATTGCCCACTTTTTATGTCTATTGTGATAGCATATTAGCTATATAAGTTTTGTCATCTTCACTGCTAGCATTGTATCTATTGAGGAACCATTTATAGTATCACTTTTATTCCTCTATACTTGCCCACATTTTTTATATTTTATACACTCATCTCTTTATTTGTCATATTCAGTGTCATGAACATATACTGACACTTATTGTAATTATTTATGGAGCCACTTATGACATCACGTTGTTCATCTTTTTTCATTTCTATCATTATATTTAAGAGCATCAAAAAGGAGGAAACACAGCGTCTGGTGATGTCCATTGTTCAAGACTTCAGGCAGTCATTGCCAACAAAGGGTTTTCAACCAAGTACTAGAAATGAACATTTTATTTACAATTATTTAATCTGTCCAATTACTTTTGGTCCCTTTAAAAACAGGGTGGCACATGGTAAGGAGCTGAAACGCCTAAACCCTTCATCCAATTTTAATGTGGATCCCCTCAAATGAAAGCTGAAAGTCTGAACTTCAACTGCATCTGAATTGTTTTGTTTAAAATCCATTGTGGTAATGTCTAGAACCAAAATTAGGAAAATGTTGTCTCTGTCCAAATATATATGGACCTAACTGTATATATTTTCTTGATATATTTATATTATATTGTCACCAATATACATCTTGTAATTATTTATTACTTTTAGAACTCAATCATATATTTCCATTTTCACATATACATATATCAGTGGCCCTAAATGCATGTTGTTTTTGGCATTTTTTCTCAGGTAGCCTTTTACTGATCTATGTCATTTTATGCCAATAGATTCCTGTCACTTTTGCACTAATTAATATCTCATACTTACTAGCATTATCCCATTGCCTGGTGGTGCGCATGCGCCGCTGTCGTCACGCCAGACTGTCCTGCTTCTGGCATTAGGTGTTGCGTTGACTTCCGACCAGCGTCAGCTGGGTGGAATGCATGCGTTCCACCGCGGCTGGAAGTGGGAGGTCCTTTATCCAGCGGGAACGTCAGTGCCGGTTGCGCTGTTAATATCCTAGCAACCAACATTGTATGCACATTACATCACGGGGCTTTGTTCTTCAGCTGTACACAGCGGTACATCAGAACGAGGTTACATGACGTGGCGGTTTACACTCTGATTGGCTTGAGGGTTGTTTAAATAGACATTCTGCCTCTCCCATTATACACGCCCCCGGAAGAAGAATTGGCGAAACGCGCGTTGGGGTGATAGACACGTCAATCCTCTGCCTCATTAATAAGGTAAAATGATTTACACGCACTTTTACCATGCGGTTCCTTTTTCTTGCTGCTAGTTTAGGTCTCTATGTAGTTTACAAGCACTAAGACACTTTATGCATCCACTTGGAGAAAAAATTATATTATGACTGATTTTACACTTCTTTTTTGTCTCCCTATTTTTTGTCTAGCATGCATAATGAATGAGAAGGCATATAAGTAATATATACTGCCATTTATTTATTCAATTTATGAAATATTGTAGGCTTATTTTAGTGCTTTTTTCTCAAATATATGAGTATATGAAACCATTTAAGTTTATCTTTATTCTAGTGTAATAACCTGTTTATGTTGCCATCTCTTTGCTTGATGTGAGTCATCCATTAATCTATTTATATGTTTAATAAAATGATTTGTGAAATATACACTCCTCCCTTCCTCTTTATATGAAGGTATGCTGTTTTTGTGCTGTAATATGGAGTGGGACCTTGGTTTAAGGTTATTGGAGGACTAATATGTATGTTCACATACATTTTGGCAAACTGCAGTCTAGCTTCTTTATGTCTCTGTGTCAGCAGTGGGGTCCTCCTGGTTCTCCTGCAACAGCGTTTCATTTCATTCAAATGTTGACGGATAGTTTGCGCTCACACTGATGCGCCCTGAGGCTACAGGACAGCTTGAATTTCTTTGGAACTTGATTGGGGCTGCTTATCCAACATCCAGACTCTCCAGCCTAGCAACCTTTTATCATTTTTTTTCTGCCATCTATGTCCAGGGAGATTAGCTACAGTGCTATGGGTTGTAAAGTTCTTAATTATGTTGCACATGATGGACAAAGTAACACAAAGATCTCTGGAGATGGAATTGTAACCTTGAGATTGTTGATTTTTTTTTAAATTTTGGTTCTCAAATCCTCAGACAGTTCTCTTCTCCTCTTTCTGTTCTCCATCCTTAGTGTGGAACATGCAGACAAAATGCAAAGATTGAGTCAACTTCTCTCATATTTATCTGATTTCAGGTGTTATTTCCAGATTGCCCACTCCTGTTACTTGCCATAGGTGATGTAACGATTATATGGGTACTACGGAATCTGATTGCGTGGGATAATATGAAACTGAGACCAAAGTTGATGCAAATAAGTATATTTAACAAGTGTGAGAAAACTAGCAGAGCACTTCCTGCAATAGTAACGAATGCACAACTCAATATAGAAATGTCTAGAGTAACTGAATAGTGGGACGCGACCGCTAATATAACCAGTCCAACAGTAATATAATGCAGGTGTGTACAAGGCACTAAACGTAGAAGTCCAGCAGAAAGCATGTGAGAAAGCACACCGCATTTAATGAGGCAGACCAGCGATATTAAAAATGAGCACGCACACAGCACTAAAGTGAAGAAGTCCAGCATTATAGAGAAGTGGCATTAATCAGAGAAGGTCACTATGTGTACCTTTTGGGCTGAAAGTCCCGCACAAGTCCTGCACCGCAGCCCAGACATACACAGGCTTACAGGAGATGATAACGTCAGGCCACAGCAGTTCCAGGGGTGAATAGCTCCAACTAGAAGTCCAGACAGTGAAGAAGGGAAGAAGCCATTAAGGTGAAACGGCGCTGTTGGGGTCGGGCAGCGGGCATTACAAGACCAGGACACACGTCTATGAAGGTAATGAGATCTTTTTTACCAACATTGGTTTCTTTATATGTGCACTGAAGCACTTTGCTAATTTACAGGTTGGGATTTGGTTATTCACTGTTGGTTGACACCGCTGCAATATATGGGCACTATGCATATGTAAATTGATTTGCTTTTGGTCGATATCTAGTGATAGCCTTAGCCATTATAAAAATTAACTTTTGCTATGAAAAATATTCAGAATTGAGAGTCCTCAGTGGTTGAGGACCGCTGAGGACTCTCAATTCTGAATATTTTTCTATCTACTGGCTAACACGGTACAAAGATATACATCTTTTGCTATGGTAATTTTACCACTACTAGTCTTTTGTTTTTGCTCATTGTCCCCTTTTTCTTACCTGTTTGAGAGACTCCCTTTGAAATTGTTTTTTTAATGTTATAAATAAATATTCAATTTTATTCTAATTTTGCCTATGCCTCCTTATCCCCTATTTTTGATTGACTGGGGTTGATGTATAAACTATATGGCCTCTGTATGGCACTATATGGCCTTAGTATGGCACTATTTGGCCTCAGTATGGCACTTTATGGTCTCTGTATGGCACTATGTGGCCTCAGTATGGCACTATGTGGCCTCTGTAGGGCTATGTGGCCTTAGTATGGCACCATGCGGTCTCTGTATGGCACTATATAGCCTCAGTATAGCACTTTGTGACCTCAGTATGGCACTATGTGACCTCAGTATGGCACTATGTGGCCTCAGTATGGCGCTATGTGACCTCTGTATGGCACTATGTGACCTCTGTGTGGCACTATATGGCCTCAGTATGGCACTATGTGGCCTCAGTATGGCACTCTGTGGCCTCAGTATGGCACTATGTGGCCTCAGTATGGCACTCTGTGGCCATAGTATGGCACTATGTGGTCTCAGTATGGCACTATGTGGTCTCTGTAGGGCTATGTAGCCAAAGTATGGCACTCTGTGGCCTCAATATGGCACTATGTGGTCTCTGTATGGCACTATATGGCCTCAGGATGGCACTATGTGACCTCAGGATGGCACTATGTGACCTCAGTATGGCACTATGTGACCTCAGTATGGCACTATGTGGCCTCAGTATGGCACTATGTGGCCTCTGTATGGCACTATATGGCCTCAGTATGGCACTATGTGGCCTCAGTATGGCACTATGTGGTCTCTGTAGGGCTATGTGGCCATAGTATGGCACTCTGTGGCCTCAATATGGCACTATGTGGTCTCTGTATGGCACTATATGGCCTCAGTGTGGCACTATGTGGCCTCTGTATGGCACTATATGGCCTCAGTATGGCACTATGTGGCCTCTGTAGGGCTATGTGACCCTAGTATGGCACTATGTGGTCTCTGTATGGCACTATGTGGCCTCAGTATTGCACTATGTATCCTTAGAATGGCTCTACGAGGGGCATTCATTAAAGTTTTCCGCTGACCCACTTCTATTTATTGCAGGACGCTGACACTGCACGTGTGTAATGATATAAGTCTCTATAGGTTACGTGCCAATTTGCAACTCAGAACTGATAACGGTCTTGATGTTACAGGTGCTGAAGTGATGTGAGGTTTGATAATGGACCCAGTGGAATACAGAGCAGTCATCAAGTTCCTTGCTTGAAAGGCCGCACACCAAAAGGAGACGTCCGATGAGACGATAGAGGTTTATGATGATGATTCCCCAACATATGATGTAGACAAGAACTGGCGTCATCAATTCAAATGTGGTCGGATTTCGGTGCAAACAGCTCCAAGTCCAGGGAGATCACACTTTGCTATAGATGAGCACACCATCCAGGAAGTGGAGGTCGCCATTTTGGAAAATCATAGTAGCATAGTAACATAGTTAGTAAGGCTGAAAAAAGACATTAGTCCATCCAGTTCAGCCTATAAAATTCTGTCAGAATAAATCCCCAGATCTACGTCCTTCTAAAGAACCTAACAATAACTGTAAGATACAATATTGTTACGCTCCAGGAAGACATCCAGGCCTCTCTTGAACCCTTCAACTGAGTTCGCCATCACCACCTCCTCAGGCAGGGAATTCCAGATTCTCACTGCCCTAACAGTAAAGAATCCTCTTCTATGTTGGTGGAAAAACCTTCTTTCCTCCAGATGCAGAGAATGCCCCCTTGTGACCGTCACCTTCCTTGGTATAAACAGATCCTCGGAGAGATATTTGTATTGTCCCCTTATATACTTATACATGGTTATTAGATCGACCCTCAGTCGTCTTTTTTCTAGACTAAATAATCTTAATTTTGATAATCTCTCTGGGTATTGTAGTTCCCCCATGCCCTTTATTAATTTTGTTGCCCTCCTTTGTACTCGCTCTAGTTCCATTATATCCTTCCTGAGCACCGATGCCAAAAACTGCACACAGTACTCCATGTGCGGTCTAACCAGAGATTTGTACAGAGGCAGTATAATGCTCTCATCATGTGTATCCAGACCTCTTTTAATGCACCCCATGATCCTGTTTGCCTTGGCAGCTGCTGCCTGGCACTGGCTGCTCCAGATAAGTTTATCATTAACTAGGATCCCCGAGTCCTTCTCCATGTCAGATTTACCCAGTGGTTTCCCATTCAGTGTGTAATGGTGATACTGATTCCTTCTTCCCATGTGTATAACCTTACATTTATCATTGTTAAACTGCATCTGCCACCTTTCGGCCCAAGTTCCCAACTTACCCAGATCCATCTGTAGCAGAATACTATCTTCTCTTGTATTGACTGCTTTACATAGTTTTGTATCATCTGCAAATATCGATATTTTACTGTGCAAACCTTCTACCAGATCGTTAATAAATATGTTGAAGAGAATAGGTCCCAACACCGACCCCTGTGGTCCCCACTGGTCACAGCGACCCAGTAAGAGATTATACCATTTATAACCACCCTCTGCTTTCTATCACTAAGCCAGTTACTTACCCATTTATACACATTTTCCCCCAGACCCAGCATTCTCATTTTGTGTACCAACCTCTTGTGTGGCACGGGATCAAACGCTTTGGAAAAATCAAGATATACCACGTCCAATGACCCACCTTGGTCCAGTCTATAGCTTACCTCTTCGTAAAAACTGATTAGATTGGTTTGACAGGAGCGATTCCTCATAAACCCATGCTGATATGGCGTTACACAGTTATTCTTATTGAGATAATCCAGAATAACATCCCTCAGAAACCCTTCAAATATTTTACCAACAATAGAGGTTAGACTTACTGGCCTATAATTTCCAGGGTCACTTTTAGAGCCTTTTTTTGAATATTGGTACCACATTTGCTATGCGCCAGTCCTGTGGAACAGACACCGTCGCTATAGAGTCTCTAAACATAAGAAATAATGGTTTGTCTATTACATTACTTAGTTCTCTTAGCACTCGTGGGTGTATGCCATCCGGACCCAGAGATTTATCTATTTTAATCTTATTTAGCCGGTTTCGCACCTCTTCTTGGGTTAGATTGGTGACCCTTAATATAGGGTTTTCTTTGTCTCTCGGCATTTCACTTAGCATTTCATTTTCCACCGTGAATGCCGTGGAGAAGAAGGTGTTTAATATATTAGCTTTTTCCTCGTCATCTACAATCATACTTTCCTCACAATTTTTTAATGGGCCTACACTTTCACTTTTGATCCATTTACTATTGATATAGTTGAAGAACAGCTTGGGATTAGTTTTACTCTTCTTAGCAATGTGCTTCTCTGTTTCCTTTTTGGCAGCTTTAATTGTTTTTTTAGATAAAGAATTTTTCTCCTTATAGTTTTTTAGATCTTCAGTGGTGCCATCCTGCTTTAGTAGTTTAAATGCTTTCTTTTTACTGGTAATTGCCCCTCTTACTTTTTTGTTTAGCCACATTGGGTTTTTCCTATTTCTTGTCCTTTTATTCCCACAAGGTATAAACCGCTTACAGCGCCTATTTAGGATGTTCTTACACATTTCCCATTCATTATCTGTATTCTTATTTCTGAGGACATTGTCCCAGTCACCAGATTAAGGGCATCTCTAAGCTGGTCAGACTTTGCCTTCCTAAAGTTCAGTGTTTTTGTGACTCCCTGACATGTCCCCCTAGCGACAGACAAGTGAAACTGTACAATATTGTGGTCGCTATTTCCTAGATGCCCAACAACCTGCAGATTTGTTATTCTGTCAGGTCTGTTAGATAGTATTAGGTGTAAAGTGCTGCTCCTCTGGTCGGATTCTGCACCAATTGTGAAAGATAATTCTTCTTGGCTATTAGCAGAAACCTGTTGCCTTTATGGGTTTCGCAGGTCTCTGTTTCCCAGTTAATATCCGGGTAGTTAAAGTCCCCCATAACAAGGACCTCATTATGGGTTGCAGCTTCATCTATCTGCCTTAGTAGTAAACTTTCCATGATTTCTGTTATATTTGGGGGTTTGTAACAGACCCCAAAGAGAATTTTGTTACTATTTTTCCCTCCATGTATTTCGACCCATATGGACTCGACATTCTCATTCCGTTCGCTAATATCTTCCCTTAAAGTGGACTTTAGACAAGACTTTACATAAAGACAAACCCCTCCTCCTCTCTGATTTTTACGATCCTTTCTAAACAAACTGTAACCCTGTAAGTTAACTGCCCAGTCATAGCTTTCATCTAAATCGCCACGTAACCATTCGCCACCTAGCCCAAAATGTCAAGATTAGTGTGAGGTCAATGGAAAAAATCATCCAAGACCATCTTCACATGCATAAAGTATCTTCTCACTGGATTCCCCAGCTGTTCACACCTTACCAGAAGAAGGAACGAACAGAATGCTGTCAGGCTCTATTGACGATGTGCCATGGAAATCAGGAGGACTTTTTCAACATATTGATCATGTGATGTCACGTGTGACTGGATACACCACCTCCAGCAGGGCGAATTTAAACAGAGTTAAGGGAAATACCGGGGAAACCGTTAGAGGGCCCTGCAATAGGGAACGGGGACGTGGAGACCTTCTGCACTCCCCTGAGTCAGTGTCCCTACACTCCTGACGATCCCTAGGCAGGTTCCGCACCTGGCAACGAGCTGGATACCTCAAATCCCTAGCTTGCCCTGCACCTATCCCTTTCTAGTGAATTGGACGGTGCAGAAACTAATCCCACCACTGCAATAATACACACACAAGGAAAGTCACAAACAGGGAAAAACACCACTTAGCTTTGCTCTGTTGCTATTGCTCCCAGCAACAGAGTACAACACCAAAGTTCAGCTTCACCCCTGAAGCTCGACACCTGAATTCAGCTTCCGCCTGAAGCTATTACACCAGAGCTCCCCTGAGCTGCCAGGAACTCTTCTCTGTAGTTCCTTCCTTCACCAGACTTGGTTGGAAATGAGCAATAAACACCAACCGTGAGTGAGACCACCTGCTACTCCTTTATAGATAGGAGCCAGCGTATCACACCTGCTTCATTATCTCATGCAATAACACTAGCGGCCACCGGGGGCAACTGAACCAAAGTAACCAGAATGCAATGACCCTAATGGCCACCGGGGGCAAAACTAGAACTAAAACAACCACAGTGTAATGACCATAATGGCCACCGGGGGCAAAACTAACTTTAAGCAAAATCTGTCATCATCCAACCTGGATCATAACAGATCACACAGGATGAAAGCTGAGTCCATCACTATGATCCTGAGACTAAAGTCCAGTTGATGCAGTGGAAGCATCATGACTCACCACCTCCAAAGAAGGCACATGCCCAACCCTCAGCAGGAAAGGTCATGCTCACAGTATTTTCGGACTAGCACGGAGTAGTATTGATGGATTTCCTAGCAAAGGGTACCATGATCATTGGGGTATACTATGCTTCACTGCTGCAGAAATTACGGGATGCCATCAAAACCAAGAAAAATGGCATGGTCACCAAAGGTGTCCACCTTCTGCAAGACAATGCTCCAGTTCACAACTCACATGTTGCCCAAATGGAAGCATGCTCATGTGGCTTTGAAATTCTCCCACATCCCCCTTATTCACCCGACCTCGCACCATCGGACTTTCCAACAATGAAGATATTTGTGAAGGGCAAGCATTTTCCAGATGATGAGACTCTGATTTCCGAAGTCAGAATGTGACTTTTGGAGCAACCTGTCGACTTCTACAAGTGAGGTGTTTACAGTTGCTTAACGAGATGGGAGAAGTGTATGTCCCTAGGTTTAACCTACGTAGAGAATGACTAATAACTGTACTGTGCCAAGTTTCATTGCTCTCAGTCCACTGGAAGTGGGTCAGGGGAAATCTTTAAAGAGCGACCCTCATATGTGGCCTCAGTGTGGCACTTTATTGCCTCTGTGTGGCACTATGTGGCCTCAGAATTGCACTATGTGGCCTCAGAGTAGCATTTTGTGGCCTTCGTATGGCACTATGTGGCCTCAGTATTGCACTATGACTATGTGGTCTCTGTATGGCACTTTGTGGCCTCTGTATGGCATTATGTGGCCTCAGTGTGGCACTACATGGCCTCTGTATGACACTATGTGGCCTCGGTAGAGTACGGTGATGCCTCTGTATGGCCCGTGTGGCCTCAGTGTGGCACTATATGGCCTCTATATGGCACTGTGTGGCCTCTGTATGGCACTGTATGGCCACAGTATGGCAATATATGGCCTCTGTATGGCACTGTGTGGCCTCTGTATGGCACAATATGGACTTTGTTCTGAATCTGTGCTCACACAATTTGTTTGCACATGAGCACAATACACCAGTATGGGGGCACTGTATGGTGCTAAAGGCACTGACTGCAGGGAGGGCTTTATGGAACCCAGAAAAGCAGGTGATATACAGAATATTTGAAAAGAACAGGTTTTTTTTTTGTAAGATTCATAAAATACATAATTAATAACCATCATCATGGAATAATCTGACTCCTTATGATTTCAGGAAAATTCAGAAGGCAATTGGCAGAGCTCTCTCAACGGACACAAAGTCAGAAGCTGCAAGGAGCCCACTTGAAGATACTCCAGAATATTCTCCATAGACTGTGTCAAATCCCGGGTGTAGAAGTGAAAATAAATTTATTCTGCCATGTAGGTGACAACTTTTCAACCTTTTAGAAGGTCTTTATCAAGTATATCCACAGTATTAACCACAGCACATGAGGATCAGGAGAAGCAATCATCCGCTAACAGCTAAAGTCACGTCTTGAAGTCTCTTCCGACTTCCAATATTCTATGATTCCATGTTAGAGTTGGAAGAGACCTCCAGGGTCATCGTGTCCAACCCCCTGGTCATTGCAGGATTCACTAAACCATCTCAGACAGATGTCTGTCCAGCCTCTGTGTGAAGACTTCCATTAAATGAGAACTCACCACCTCTCGTGACAGCCTGTTCCACTCATTGATCACCTGACCAAGGAGGAGTAGAGGGGGATAATTACTTCACGTGATCTAGACTCTATGCTTCTCTTAATACATCCTACATCCTAGAACTGTGATTGTCTTTTTTTGCTGCTGCATCACACTGTTGACTCAGGTGCAGTCTGTGATCTATTAGTATACCCAAGTCTCTTTTACACGTTCTGTTGCTTAGTTCTATTCCTCCCATACTGTAGATGTAATTTTCGTTTTTCTTGCCCAGCAGTAGAATCTTACATGTCTCCCTGTTAAATACCATTATATTAGTTGCTGCCCATTGTTCAGGCTTATCTAGATCTTTCTAAATCCTCTCTCTGTCTTCTCTGGTGTTAGCTATCCCTCCTAGCTTTGTATTGTCTGCAAATTTGATCAGTTTACCTTCAGTTCCCTTATCTAGAGCATTTATAAAAATGTTGAACAATACTGGGGCCAGGACAGAGCCTTGTTGTACCCCACTTGAAACACTCTTCCAATTGGATGTGCAACCATTTATTACCATCCTTTGAGTAGGATCACTGAGCTAGTTATGAATCCACCTAACCATAGCCTTGTCAATCCTGTACTTTGTCATTTCTTCAATAAGGATAGTGTTAAGGGCTGGCGGAACGCACCCAATAAATAAAGATGAAATAATAGAAGAGGCGCGTTCGCAGCCCGGGCCCACTGTGCAGAGGTGACCAACGGCTGCTGAACAATGAGGGAAATGCGTGTAAGAGGAAAGCCGGACACCAGTGGGTAACCACTGAGCCAGTGCTAGCAGGCACGAGCTCCGTTACTTCACGTAACACATACCAGCCGGCAAACAACTGCAACCTGTTAGCGTCACAGGTCACGGTGGTGTGAACCACTGCTTGCAACGTGTGCAGTGTCCGCCCTGACGCACTCCACTAACCAGCCAAACAACTGTGCTGGGAAGTGAACACACGGTGCTACTGTAGCCGACGCTGCGGTAGCAGTGGCCAAGGAGGCCTATACTGGCCGACGCCCTAGGCGCTAGCGGTACAAGAGGAGCAACACTGCGGCGCAATGCAGTGTTAGAGCTAATGTGCTGCCTCTAATTCCTAACCCTAACTCATGCGTAATAACCAAGGAGGGGGGAATTATAATGCGTCAGTCACCAGGCTAATTCATCCATCATCATACATACACTAAATACATTAGCCTCAGAGTCTATCATAGCGCATGGTGGGGCGGCCTTGCAAGCCTTTTATAGCCGTTCCCTTCCGGGACCTTCCTGATCCTCCAGATGGACCAATCAGAACTGGAGAAGGACCTGAGCATGTGACTCCCGATCCCCAATGAAAGATCGGCTCAGGAGCATGCTCAGTAGACTGAAGGAAGGACTTAGACTCTGGAGTCTTTTGCTGCTGGACAGGTTGCATTGCCATAACTGGACCAGACAATGCTGGTGTGAGCAGAACGCCGGCATTGTGGAGTCTGCTGAGCAGGCTCCACTGTGGCTGGAGGGGAATGGGAGACTGCCAATGGCAAGGCTCGGGATTTGCGCTGTGCAGAACCTGGAACCCGACGCCTTACAGATAGTATGACAAACATTATCAAATGATTTGCTCAAGTCAAGATAGCTATCTACCACATTTCCTTGACCCACCCAGTCGGTGATTCCGTCATAGAAGGAAATTAAATTAGTCTGTCATGACATGTTTTCTTCAAACCCTTGCTGGCTCTGGTTAATTGCTTTATTATTATCTAAGTACTTACATACATGTTGTTTAATAATTTGTTCAAAGTTCATTCCTGGTAAAGAAGTAAGGCACACTGGCCTCTAATTTCCTGACTCCATCTTCTTTACTTTTTTAAAGATAGGGACAACATTTGCCCTTCTCCAATCTTCTGGGACTTCTCCTCATCTCCATGATTTTTCAAAAGTTCTGGCTAGTGGTTCTGCAACTTCCTCTGCTAACTCTTTCAGTACTCCAGGATGTAATTCATACAGTATGCAATCTACATTATCATCATTTTATACTGTATGCAGACAATATACACTATATACAATCTATACTATATAGACAATATACACTAGATATAACATATATTAGATATATACAAAAAATGTACAACATACTGTACATAAAATCTACACAAGTGATTTATACAATCTGTACTTTATATACAATTGACATCCTCATATTGAGCTTATGAGCATGGCTTAGTATTTGTGAATCAAGGAAATAGGAAGAAGTGCTAACAATCTTTTCCTCCTATTTGTTCTATGAACCCCGCTGAGAAGAGGATACAACAACCTTGGATGATTATGGTTTTCTGTCTAATTAGGCTTCCTGACTTCAAAGCAACATGGCCAATGTCCCAGAATCTGTGGAGCCATGTTTAAAAGATATGAAAATTGGGTTTTACGTGACAGGCGCAGGTTCTATAGATATGGGAGACACATTTTCAGTTTTGTGGTGTAGTGCTGAAGACAAAGCATTCACTTGCATTGTTGTGCGGCATGCCCTTTAGCCCAGTATTGATACTGGACAAGTGGATAAAGATGTATATGCCATGTCCCACATGTATAGGAAGCTAAAATTGATAGAAAATATTACTTTAATATCTTCCGCTGGGGATCTCATAATTTTTGATACCTGAGCCACATCTAATTTATTTATTGGTGGTAGTGGCTGGTTCCTGGTAAAAACAGGTTCTGTTCTAGAACCCAGAGGAAACCTACGTAAACACGTTGTCCTTAGTGGGAATTGAACCCAGGACTCCAGGACTGCAGTGCTGACCACTGAGCCACCAATGTCACCCACAATGTTATCAGTAATGGGCGTCCAATTGGCCTATGCTAAAGGGTTTTGGCAGACAGTTTTTTTTTTGTTATTGCAGCACTTGGTGGTGACTATACCGAAGTATGTACTGTATATGACCCCTGACGAAAGCAGACGCTGAAACACGCGTTGGGGTGGGTGCATCCAAGGGACAACTTTACTTGCATTAGGTACTAAATATAAGGATATTTTCTGTAGCGGCATGTCATATGAGCAATAATCTTTTTCAGGCAATACCATGTGAGTTATCACTGTCCCTGAATCATTTGCATATCCTGCTGCTACCTAACTCCAGGCACTATTTGCACATGCACTTTACTCACCTTATTTTCTCTCCCTGTTCACATTACTTTCACTTTATATACCTGTACATATTTGTTCTACTGCATTACATATGTCATTGCAGCAATAATTATTTAACTAGTATACTGATATTATCAGACTTTATGACTGCAATTTTGCACATAGGCATTTTACTATTTATTTAGTTTATGATATTTAACTTCCGCTGCTTTGTTCATACAATTTTATTTTTGCCTTGTCCCTTCTGTTGTGTGTCGGCTTCTCCCTGGTTATTTTTTCCTACCCCTACCTTACATTATAATGTCTATTATAGTATGAATAAAGTTATATTTCTTTCATATATTCTGGACCTTTGAATTCGTTTTTGTCCTTTGTTTCTAATCAAAGTATGTATATGTCTGTACAGGGTGGGCCATTTATATGGATACACCTAAATAAAATGGGAATGGTTGGTGATATCAGCTTCCTGTCTGTGGCACATTAGTATATGGGAGGGGGGAAACTTTTCAAGATGGGTCGTGACCATGGCGGCCATTTTGACATCGGCCATTTTGGATCCAACTTTACTTTTTCCAATGGGAAGAGGGTCATGTGACACATCAAATTTATTGAGAATTTCACAAGAAAAACAATGGTGTGCTTGGTTTTAAAGTAACTTTATTCTTTCATGAGTTACTTACAAATTTATAACCACTTATAAAATGTGTTCAAAGTGCTGCCCATTGTGTTGGATTGTCAATGCAACCCTCTTCTCCCACGCTTGACACACTGATAGCAACACCGCAGAAGAAATGCTAGCACAGGCTTCCAGTATCCGTCGTTTCAGATGCTGTACATCTCGCATCTTCACACGATAGACAATTGCCTTCAGATGACCCCCATAGATAAAAGTCTAAGGGGGTATATGTCTCTGGACGTTTACTGGTAAAGGGTGGAAACGGATGTGCATATGTCATCACTGTAAAAGTGTAAGGAGATAGACCGGACCGTGGTTACCTGCATGCCGGGTCCGGAACTAGAAAGGCTGCATCCTTTGTTTCCAGGGGAAGCCTGAGTGGGGCAGACCTTCCCCTGATGCAGGAGGGAAGGAGGAGAGAGGCAGAGCTTCCTGCTCACCGAGGAGAGCTTGGAAAGCGCGTGCAGCAGCAGGGGGATAAAAGGCAGAAGCGCGACAAAAAGGTCAGTCTGGCGCCTGCGCAGAGCAGTGCGGAGGACAGCGCAGAGAGCAGCGCGCAGAGCAGAGAATTGCTCGGTATGCTTCTTCCACCAGAAAGTACCGGTGTGGCGACAAGCTGTATAGAAATAGCCCCCCGTCGCCTGCAAAGTGGAGCCGTGCCAGCAGAGCAGAGCAGAGCCAAGCCGAGTGCCGTACCCGGCGTGATATTGAGTACCGCATACGCTCTGCCCAAGAGTGGCCGCATACTTGACAGACCCCTGCCTACAGGTTCACCACTTGTGGATGACTTTCAGCTCCCTGCTACCCTCCACACTAGGAAGTGACCCTAGTGAAGGCAGAGACTGCACTGTGAGTGTGACACAGAGAGAGAGAGAAAAAAGTGACCCTAGTGCGACACGGAGAGAGACCCTAGTGAAGGCAGAGACTGCACTGTGAGTGCGACACAGAGAGAGAGAGACAGCTAGGACAGAGCCTCGCTTTCAAAAACTTGTGTATACCGTGAAGCGAAGTCCCGTTCCTGAGGTTTCCCACACTAGACTCGGTACCGTGCTAGATTCGTTTGAGCACAGGAAATCTTCCTGCCTCCCAGAGACTTCGCCGAGACATCCCACGCTGCTGTTGTCAGTGCCACGGTTGGATCCCCGCCTGTTACAGATCTCACCAAGACATCATGTGCCGCTGTTGTCGGTGCCACCGTTGGAACCCTGAGGAGCTGCACTCAAGGAGACTATAGACTGATAAGTTTCACTCTCCCAGTTCTGCCCCATTCCTTATCCTACAATCCCTCACTCCCTGCGTGGCGTAATTTCCCCTGTAAATAAACCTGTTTAACCCTTGCTCTGCCTGCGTCCAGTCACTGCATCCTGCGTTCCTGCTTGTTACCTTACATTTTGACGTAGGCGACAGGATGCAATCTACGGGCGCAAAGGTGGCAGACCAAGCGGTTGGGGGTGTTCCAAGGGCCAGTATGCCCGCTGGAGACAATTTTGAGTAATCTCCCGAAGTTTACAGGGAGCAACGTTCTATTATGGAGCTGGACTGAGCGGGTCAGGGGAATGAGGAGGATGTATCCCATGACTCCTGCGCTAGCGGCAGAGGTTGCCCTGATGGCTCTAGACAGAGAGGCCAGGAATTCCATCATGCTACGACCTCCCCATGAGCGAGACACCTTTGACAAAGCACTGCAAATACCTGAAGAGACAAATGGAGACCCAACGAACGTAGGGGAGTTACGCACATGCTTATTTAGGCGTATTCAAAGAGAGGGGGAGACTGTGACACAGTATATGATCGCGCTACTGGAGCTACACACCACAATTCTGAAGAAAGACGGCATACCCCCCCCCCCGACATAGTGCTGCGAGACCAGGCCTGAGAGATGCGCAGCTTGGGCGGGCTTTGCTTGAGCACCTAGGAGCTCACCCGTATAATGACTTTTGCAGAAATCGGGGCAGAGGCACGCATAGGCGAGCAGGGGGTGGCAGCCTTGACAGGGATGGTCCGGTGTTGCGGAGTACCCACCCAGAACGAGGAAGAACCAAAGTGGTCCTGCGAATTGCGGCAGAGAATGAGAAGAATTTGGGAAGAAGTCGAAGCCCTGAAGGAAACCCTTGCTGCTATCCTGTAGTACAGCATCCTACCCCGAGGTAACTCACGGCTGAAGGCGGAAGAAGTCAGAGGGGAGGTGCAGAGCAGCAGAAGCACCCCAGCAGTTGTCTCAAGATTTGCTCCAAGTTTGTGGAATGAAGAGCGAAAGGAAAGATGGTATGCTTCTCGGAGAGGTCAACGATCCAGACTGAGGCGCTCGCCAGACAGGCCCAGAAGGAAGCGGGTGCTAGACGTGTGTAAGAATGAGACACCTGTCCAGAAATTGCCCTACCCAAGACAGACGACGGTGAATGTTCGCTGATTCCTCCAAAGGTCCTGCGAGTTGGAGCGAATGCTGCTGCCGCTGGGAGAAACGGTATGGCGAGAAGAGAGCAGCCGCACCCAGAGCCAGACAGAGCCACAACGTCGGGTGCCGAGAAGAGATGGAGAAGGGGTCAACTATATACGGTGAGGTGTCTGCGTTGGTCAGGGGCGTGGAGGCGAGCCCGGCGGAACTCCAACTTGGGTCTGAAGGTTCCGTTTGCGAGACTCAGCCTGAAGAAGAGAGAGCCAGATGTCCCTGAAACTCCCACTCGCATGGTTCCTGTTTGCGAGAAGGAAGAATCACTTAACTTCTCCTCTGAAGTGGACAGTTGCCAGTCGTCAGCTCAAGGGACCCTAATCCGATGGAAGACCTGCAGGGTGCCCCTGAGGTAATCCCTCCATAAACGGTGGACTATGAAGAGGAAGAAGGTCCTGAAACATTACCTCCGGCAGTTCTAGAATATGAAGAGGCGAGTCTGGTGACACTCCAAACTGGATCCAAGGGTGCCGTCCATGAAGACCAACCCGAAAAGGAAGAAGAGGTGTCTAATCGCCTGTTATGGAACCCGTAGAAAGTGAACAAGTGTCAACTGTTCCCAGTACACCCACTTCCACGATTCCCGTTTGTGAAGAGGAAGAACCACTGGCTTCGCTCAGGGCAGGCGTTAGGGGCAAGCAGACCAGGCAGTTGCCTAGGGCCCCTGCTCCTCCAGGGGCCCCCAGCTAGCGGCACATGACGCAGCCGCTATGGGGCCCCTGTGAGGCATGGGGGACCGGCTGCCCCCAGCGCCGACTCCCCCCGCTGTCGCATTGAATTATACCGACGCCATCATTCCCCGCTCTGCCTCTGACACAGCAGGTGCACGATGATGTCATCGCACACTCACTGTGCAAGGCAGTGCAGGAGACAGAATCCAGGAGCAGCGTGGGCACGAGGACAGGTGAGGATTGTGTTTTTGTTTTTTTACTATATCAGTGTGAGTACTGGACTGTGGGGCCATTCTCAGGGTGGGGGTTATATGCTATGTGGGGCTATGTTGTATACCATGTGGTGCTGGGCTATATACCATGGTGGGCTGCCTGTGCTGTAAACTATGTGGGGCTGTGCTATATACCATGGTGGGCTGTGCTATATACCATGGTGCTATGCTGTATACCATGTGGGGCTGCTGTGCTATATACCATGTGGGGCTGCTGTGCTGTATACCATGTAGGGCTGTGCTATATACCATGTGGTGCTGGCCTATATACCATGTGGGGCTGGGCTATATACCATGGTGGGCTGGGCTATATAACATGGTGGGATGGGCTATATACCATGTGGTGCTGGGCTATATACCATGTGGTGCTGGGCTATATACTATGCTGCTGTGTTATATACCTTGGGGGTACATTTTACATTATATTCTATGGGGGAGGCTGTGTTATGTAATATGGGGGGCTACATTATATTCTATGGTGAGGTGGGCTGTATTATATTCTAATTGGGGCTACATTATATTCTATGGGGGGCTGTATTATATTCTATGGTGGTGATTGCATTGTACTCTATGAGGGGGGCTACATTATAGTATATGAGGAGGCTACATTGTATTCTATGGGGGACTGCATTATATTCTATGGGGGTTAGATTATAGTGTATGGGGGCTTCATTATATTTTGAGGGGGCTACATTGTATTCTATGGAGGGGCTACATTTAATATATAAAGCTCAAGTGTGTGTGTGTATGTATGTATGTGTGTATGTCCGGGATTGGCATCCGCACCGTCGCAGCTACAGCCACAAAATTTGGCAGAGTCACACGTCTGGACCCCAAGAGTGTCCTAGGCTATGTTGTGAGGCGAAATTTTAACCCCACGCGTCCCAATTCACCAAACAATTTTGCCCCTATCTACATAATGGGGAAAAAGTGTGTGTGTATCAAGCCCCACCCCTCATTATGTCATAATGGTTGCCATGGCGACGCTGATGTCATCATAGGTTGCAAGCCCCGCTTCTCATTATGATGTCATAATGGTTGACTATGGGATGGAGGATGTGTGAGGGGTATATGGGCACTGGACTATGGGATGGAGGATATGTATGATGGGTATATGGGCACGGGACTATGGGATGGAGGATGTGTGATGGGTATATGGGCACTGGACTATGGGATGGAGGATATGTATGACGGATATATGGGCACGGGACTATGGGATGGCGGATATGTATGATAGGTACGGGACTATGGGATGGAGGATATGTATGATGGGTATATGGGCATGGGACTATGAGATGAAAGATGTGTGGTGGGTATATGGGCACTTGACTATGGGATGGTGAATATGTATGATGGGTATATGGGCATGGGACTATGGGATGGAGGATGTGTGATGGGTATATGGGCATGGGATTATGGGATGGAGGATGTGTGATGGGTATATGGGCACTCGACTATGGGATGGAGGATATGTATGATGGGTATATGGGCACGGGCCTATGGGATCGTGGATATGTATGATGGGTATATGGGCACGGGACTATGGGATGGAGGATAATTATAATTTGCTATAACTAACCACAGTGCCGGGCTCTTCAGCTAGTTATACTACATAAGGGGCTGCATTATATTCTATGGGGGGCTGCAATATACTCTATGAGGGGGCTGCAATATATTCTATGGAGGGGCTGCATTATACCATATGAGGGGAGCTTCATTATAATCTATGGGGGGGTTACATTTTATTCTGTGGAGTAGCTGCATTATACTATATGTGGGCTGCATTATACTGTATCGAGGACTATGGGGAATACATTATACAAAGAACTATGGGGTGCATTATACTATGGGAAGTGAATTGTACTACATGGATGACTATGGCAGTGCATTATACTATATGGAGCACTATGAGGAGTGTATTATACTATATGGAGGACTATAGGGAGTGTATTATACTATATGGAGGACTGAGGAGTGTGAAACTATATGGAGGACTATGGAGCACATTATATTATGTGGAGGACTATGGGGTGTAAACTGTAGATATGCTGCTGATAACATGATACTGTATGGGGACAGATTGATCCATTAGTGATGGTTCTGTCCCCATTATTCTTTCTCAGATGGTGGAAAGAGGCTGAGAAACAAGATTTGAATGATTTCAATATTGTCGATCACAATCATTTAGCATCCTGAACTCAGCGCATGTAAATACAATCAAAATGCTTCTTTGTGATGTGCAATGTGTAAGCATTTGGGGCCCCATTTTAAACTTTGCGTAGGGCCCCACTTTGCCTAAAACTGGCCCTGGCTTCGCCTTCTGAAGTGGAAAGTTTGCCACCCGACAGCCCCGGAGATCTTGACCGGTTGGAAGAAGCAAAGCAGCCGGATGAGGCAGAGAGTATGGCTGAAAAGCCATGGGAAGTGACACCCGCAGTACCCAGCGAGGACGACGAAAGGTCTGATCTGCATGGTCTTAATCCATCCGATTTCTGTCGAGATGGGAGTGCGCCTGTCAAAGAGAGGGGGTTCTTTGGAGAAGGATTGCCAGTACTTATTCCACAAACTGAGGAGTCCGAGCAAGAAGTCCCTAAGGTTTCTGAAGAAGACAAGGAAAAGGACGAACCGTCTGCTGGCAACAAACCTAAGAAAAGAAAAAGAAGAAGAAAGGTGTGAAAGTGACTGATGTTGCAGAAATATTGGATGAGACTGAAGATGTGAGAAAAGTGACTAAAGTCCCGACCACTCCACTCGAAGGTTGGAGAGACCTCTACAAGCCTTACTGAGAGAAGATGGAGCCAGAAAGCAGTTGCGAAAATTGTGGGCAGCTGTAGGCCCTCAGGTGAGCATCCTGGAGTATGACAAATCCTCGCCCGTGGAAGGGCAAGTTAAAAGAGAGGGGGAATGTAAGGAGATAAACCAGACTGTGGGTACCTGCATGCCGGGTCCGGAACTAGAAAGACTATCCTTTGTTCCCGGGGGAAGCCTGAGTCCGGCGGACCTTCCCCTGCTGCAGGAAGGAAGGAGGAGAGAGGAGGAGCATTCAGCTCACCAAGGAGAGCTGGGAAAGCACGCGCAGCAGCAGGGGGATAAAAGGCAGAAGCACGACAAAAAGGTCAGTCTGGCGTCGGCGCAGAGCAGTGCGGAGGACAGCGCAGATAGCAGAGCACAGAGCAGAGAACAGCGCCCTCTGCTTCCTCCACCAGAAAGTACCGGTGTAGCGACAGGCTGTATAGAAGGAGCCCCCGTCGACTGCAGAGTGGAGCTGTGCCACCAGAGCAGAGCCGTGCAGAGCCGTGCCAGCAGAGCAGAGCCAAGCCAAGTGCCGCACCCGGCATGATGTTGAGTACCGCACACGTTCTGCCCAAGAGTGACCGCATACTTGACAGACCCATGCATACAGGTACACCGTTTGTGGACGACCGACTAGGAGGTGACCCTGGTGAAGGCAGAGACTGCACTGTGAGTGCGACACACAGAGAGAGAGAGAGACAGACGGCTAGGATAGAGCCTCGCTTTCTAGGACTTGTGTTCACTACGGAGCGAAGTCCCATTACAGCGGTTCCCCAAACTAGACTCAGTACAGTGCTAGATACGTTTGAGCATGGGAAATCTTCCTGCCTCCCAGAGACTCTGCCGAGACGTCCTGTGCCACTGTTGTCGGTGGCACCATTGGATCCCCGCCTGTTACAGACCTCACCGAGACGTCACGTGCCACTGTTGTGGGTGCCACTGTTGGAACCCTGAGGAGCTGCACACAAGAAGACTACAGACTAAGTTTCACCTCTTTATTACTGAACTTTCATTCGTCTCTCACATACCCTGCCACTCTCCCAGTTCTGCCTCATACCGTAACATCATCCTACAATCCCGCACTCCCTGCGTGGAGTACATTCCCCGGTAAATAAACCTGTTTAACCCTTGCTCTGCCTGCGTCCCATCACTGCATCTCGCATTCCAGCTTGTTACCTTACAAAAGCACCCAATAACCTGCCTGTCACGGTTCCACCCCTCAGTGTGCTTGGGATGCAATTATTGACAGCTCAGCAGTCAAATCTGGTACTGGGGTGTGCTGAAGCTGTCAGTACTTTGATTGATAGCTCAGTGGTTCAGTCTGGTGCAGTTGTCAGTGTGTTGATAAACAGCTGGGCCGTCCAATCTGAGATTGGGAGGTGCTGGCTGTTTCCAGGTGTTTATTATACCATGTGATTGCCGGGCTAATTAACTGGGCTGTTACTCCCAGACCTCTGCCAGATGTACATTCAGCTACTGTTTGGTTTGTCCTCTCTGTGTCTTGCGTTCTGTTGGTAGATTGTTTGTTCCTTGACCTTGGATCTCGTTCTGACCATCTGTCTTTTTAACCCCTTCTGCTCTGATCTGTTATCCTGCTGGTATTCTGACCCCGGAAAGTTACCTGAAAAAACCGTTGTCTCTGCCTTCTGTTTATGACATACCTTCCTTTTGACTTTGGAACTTTTGAACACTCTGCTTCACGTGAGTAGTGACTAACGTCACATTACGTCTGGCCTACATGTTTTTCTTTTTTACTGGAGCATGCTCACACACTCTGTGACCAGGTGGTGAATTTGACGAAGATAACTCAGGATCTGGCTAAGGAAATCCAGAGACTGGGGACATCACAATATCAGTTGCAGGGTCAGAGAACTAATTTGATCTTAGAGTGGCTTACAATTTGATACGCATCCGATCATGACCATGCATACAACTGACACATGGACAAGCGCTTGTGGGCAGGGACACTACATTTCCCTGAAGGCACATTGGGTGAACATTGCGAAGGCTGCGGCTAAGTCTTATGTGCTCCCGATGCCAAGGATTGCTGGCCATACTTCTATCCCAATGTGAAGCGAAAAAAGAAGAAATATGCAGCACTCACCGATATAGCTGAAAAAACTGTGCGTCTTTATTTCACATAAATTCCATCAAATGTGTGGACATGCAGGACGTTAGAGGAATGCTAGGGGAGGGAGGTGCCAGACAACGGCCGTTTCGCGATTACTCGCTTCTACGGGTCCAGGTGAGGGAATTAGCTAATGGTCATTCCCTTTATAGAATCACAGACCTTACTAATTAACATACATAACAAGTTGTGAAACAAACATTTACAAAAAAATATATAGTTATACAATATACAGTACAGAGTGCAAGATACTAGTAAAGAATAAATCTTTCCATATCGATTTACAAGATAATCTATATTTTTACAATATCATAGGAAGATTAGAATCTAAATAACTTTACATACAATTTTTTATATATAACATATTTTATAAAAATATACCCTATGCCTTTATTAAATGAAGCATATGAAAGGGTAAAAAAAATTTCTCCAATGGATTTATTAAAGGAAAGGACTAAAAAATTAAATAGTGTAGTCAAACCTACAAAAAAATTTAATTTTTGTTTCAAACATAGTGCAATGGATAGAGCAATACATGCAGCAGTGAGAAAACACTGGCATCTCATTGATGCAGAAAAATTATATTATTTATCTGAATTATATACCGCAATACTTCAGATAAATAGCTCCGTCTGGTAATGTGGTGATTTGTGTGCCCTAGTATGCCGTTCATCTGTTTGCTCTTTGCTGGGACCATACTTCTATCCATCTCATCATTCACTCCCTCCTTCTCCTCCTCATCCTCCATCTCCGATGTGCCATCTCAGAACATGTCGTCCACATCCAGTGGCGGATTAAGTGGACTATGGGCCCGGGGCTGTTCATAAAACCTGGGCCCCTGTACCCCCCTTCCCACCTGAGCGCTGCGGTCCCCGTGCGGGAATTGACAGCCGTACGGACCGCAGCACTTGGTTTGCTGCGGGTCCATACGGAAAACCCGCCACCATTCCACCACGTGTGGACATGGCCTAAAAAGACGTTGCACATAAGCTGTAGGCCTACGGCCAATACGCACAAAATCGCCCAACGTGATCCTGGCCATAGGGGATCCACTTTAATGTCCCCACTTTAATTTGAAGTCCCCTTACTTCATCCATTGCAGTCCCCTATCACCCACTCACTTCATCTGCAGTGCCGCTTCATCATTTGCAGCCCCTTATCCCCCCTTCCATTTTATCATGTGCAGTCCCCTTCCCCCCCAACTTCATGTGCAGCCCCACTCCCCCATCATCATGTGCAGTTAATTTTACCCCCACATCATGTGCAGTCCCCCTTACCCCCAATTCATCATGTGCAGTCCCCCTTACCCCCAATTCATCATGTGCAGTCCCCCTTACCCCCAATTCATCATGTGCAGTCCCACTTACCCCTTAATTCATCATGTGCAGTCCCACTTACCCCTTAATTCATCATGTGCAGTCCCACTTACCCCTTAATTCATCATGTGCAGTCCCCCTTATCCCCCACTTCATCATGTGCAGCCCCACTTATCCCCCACTTCATCATGTGCAGCCCCACTCACCCCCCCTTCATCATGTGCAGCCCCACTCACCCCCCTTCATCTTGTGAAGCCCCCACTCATCCCCCCTTCATCCTGTGAAGCCCCCACTCATCCCCCCTTCATCCTGTACAACCCCAGTCACCCCCCTTCATCATATACAGCCCCCAGTCACCCCCCGTCATCATATACAGCCCCCAGTCACCCCCCGTCATCATATACAGCCCCCAGTCACCCCCCCGTCATCATATACAGCCCCCAGTCACCCCCCCTTCATCATATACAGCCCCCAGTCACCCCCCCTTCATCATATACAGCCCCCAGTCACCCCCCCCTTCATCATATACAGCCCCCAGTCACCCCCCCTTCATCATATACAGCCCCAGTCACCCCCCTTCATCATATACAGCCCCCAGTCACCCCCTTCATCATATACAGCCCCCAGTCACCCCCCCTTCATCATATACAGCCCCCAGTCACCCCCCTTCATCATATAGAGCCCCCAGTCACCCCCCCTTCATCATATACAGCCCCTAGTCACCCCCCTTCATCATATACAGGCCCCAGTCACCCCCCCTTCATTGTGTACAGCCCCCACTCACCCCCTCCCCCATTTAATTCATTTTATAAATAAAAAAAAATAAAAAAAGTTCCCCATACTTATCTCACAGCCGGCTCGCTCCCCAGCAGCGCCTCTGCTTTCAGCATCCTCCGGGACATGTCGGCGCGTGCACGATGACGTCATCGCGCACGCCCGACATCTGACCCGGAAGTACAGCCGGAGCTGAGCAGCCGTCAAGGTGACGGCCGTGCACAGCTCCCGGCCCCTCATAGAATGTGACGCGGGCGGCTGTCTGCTGCCGGCGGCGTCACAGCACAGGGCACGGCCGGCCCTGTACAGGTGCTGGGAGAGCGGTCCGGGGGGCATTTGCCTCTCTGCCACCCGGCTCAGCCCGCCCCTGCCCCTGGGTCCCCAAAAAACCTTGGGCCCGGGGCGACCTCCCCATCCGCCCCTATTAAGATCCGCCATTGTCCACATCAGTCGGATCTGGAAGCTGTGCAGCACTGCCACAGTGAGGCGGCAACAGGCTCTGCTGAAGCCAATTTGTCTAGGAGACAGGTCACACACCACGGCAAAGATACTTAAAGGAATAACAGACCAGAGAGATTTGTGGTTTTGGCCGCTGAACCTCCAACAGGCATGGTTGTCTGTAATAATGGCTGTAACCTGTTGGTGGCTGTGAAGTTTGGCAAGCTCACACGCATACCATGCTTGGTACATATGCTCAACTTGGTAATTCAGCAGTTTATGAAAACATACCCAGATTTGCCAGACCTTATGGTCAAGGTATGCCACGTCAGCGCCCATTTCAGCAAGTCAGCTACAGCTGCCACCTGTTACGGTACTGCAGCACAGGACTAGGGTAGGAGGAGGAAAACTGACCCTGCACTGTGACTAGGCTGACACCCCACGATGGAGTGGGCGACCCATTCCTTGCGAATAGACCCACCGACGATCCTAGGTTAATCTCAAGTGAAGACCTATAGATAGGGGGTCCCTGAAAGATCTAAGGACTGGGTTTAAAAAACGGGTCACCTCCTAATAGAAAACAAAGAGAAGGCTGCTGAAAAAAACTGAAAACAAAAACTAAGACTTGCAGAATCGGAGGTCCCAGCGCTGCACTAATTTAACACACAGAAGGCAAAGCAAAGCTCCAAGCCAGAACTCAAGCGGATTAACACTGTTGTTTAGCAAGGAATGGGAGACAGGTGCAGGTTAATAAAGGTTGATACAATCACCTGACCCAAAACAAACCGAGCACCAGAGGAAAAAGACCAGCAGCCAGAACACTACAAGAAAATGGCGGATAGTCACAAACTGAACAGATTCTAACACCACCGCTCTGGCATTGCTGCAGCAACGCATGCAAGTGCCAGCTCACTGACTGGTGTGAGACAAGGTTTTGAGAGAAGAGGCCAGTGGTTGAGTACCAGCTCCAACACGTCTGTCGGTATTATAGTCAGCCTCCGCACATAACTGAAGAGTGGGCATGGATGTCTGACATTTGTGCGATTCTCCAAGACTTTGAGGACTCCACAAAGATGGTGAGCAGCGATAACGCCATAGTCAGCACAGCGATCCCGCTTCTGTGCCTACTTAAACTGTGGCTGCTCACAATTAAACATGAAGCTTTGCATGCAGGCCAGGTGGGGAAGGAGAAAGACATAACACAGAGAGATTGTAGCCAGCCCAGCCTCATTTCATCTGCTCAGCATGGATTGGGTAACAATGAGATGATGGACATAGAGGAGGAAGAAGAGGAGGAACAGGAGCTGGTGACTAGCACCACAGAGGATAGTAGCTGCACAACCTTCGTCCTGTCTCTCCTACGTGGATAGGCTGGGGATGGAAATGAGTAGGAGGAGATAGAGAGTCGTAATCATGGTGAAAACAGGGAAGAGTTTGCTTTATGGAGCTTGGCACATGTGGCCAATTTTATATATTGACGAAGCCTCTGGGTGAAACGTGCGTTGGGGTAGGTGGACCAGGACGCATGTACTAAATCCCCTTTCACTGACTTACCATCTTTTGTGTAAGTACTTACCTTATGCATTTTTTCACTAAATTATTTAGTACCAGTCATGACACTTGTTATTTAACTTGGATTATTACATTGATGGGGTCCTTTGCCCTACTTGGAATCACGTTTTCATACGTGGATTTGTCAATTTTATATACTGCTGCCTTTTCCGTGACCTTTGTGTTACATTCTTTTTGGCCAAAAAAAAAAAGTGTACTGGTTGTTTATCCTGATAGACCAACACTAAAACAAGAACATTGTATCTCTTCTTCCTGAGCTGGAGAGATCTTGTAAAATGATGCTATACGAGAAGGCCATTGTGGAAAATATATTGAAACAATTCCCATCAGACAACTTTAGCGGCTGAGGACAAGCTTCCTTTCCCAACCAAGGAGGGGAGGCCAGGGAGACACACATCAGAGAGGGGTACACTCTCAAAAGCGTGGGCCTATTTCATGACACCAGTCCAGCGCCCAGGCCCTGATGATCGGGTATTTTTGACAAGGAGGGAAAGATTTTAAAGATCGTCAAGCAATACCTGGCCGACCAAACCAGTGTACTCCCTAATTCCTTTGCGACTGCTAACTATTGGGTCTCAAACTTGGACAGCTGGCATGAGCTGTCCCTCTATGCCTTGGAGTTTTTGTGCTGCCCTGCCACTAACGTCTCGTTTGAGCAGGTTTTTAGTGCCACAAGTCGGGACATCACAGAGAGGCACTTTGCCTGTCAACAGAGAATGCAGACAGGCTCACTTTCATAAAGATAAATAAAGCCTGGATTAGCCCACATTTTTCCAGACTACTAGGTGACAGCAGCACATAAAGTGTAATATTCAATTTTTCATGAGGCCCACCAGTTGTTGCCTTTCAGGGTTCTATGGATGACCTTCACCATAATTTCTGTCTGGCTTTTGTAGCGCTGCGCCTACTGAGTGTATTGGGGGACACTCGCTTGGCACAGGATTAACGTAGACAGGCACAGTTTTGCACATAAAACAGTCTATATCGGTTTATTTTACACAGCATAAATCACACGGTAGGCCCTGTTGCATGTCACAGGCCTATCACCATCCATAATATTTCAACATATGGCTTTTCCTTGCAGTCCCTAAACACGCTTGACCTCTCTGTCCAGTGACTGTGGGCGACCGCACGCCAAACAGTTCCTTAACGTTAATAAAACAATACAAGCACCAACAGTCTGTGGAGGTACTTTACAGGTGCTCCTGCTCCAGACACCGACTCCTTGTCAGTTCTCTCCCCAACGCAGGGCCGTCACAGACTCTGCTCACACATGGCCTCAGAGGGTGCTATTCAGGGATCCGATCTTACAGCCAGGACCTCCCAACACACCGGCCTCCAGGTCCATGGCCTCACCGTGTGTTCTTCAGGAAGTTAGCAGCTCCCAACACACAGGCCTTCCAGGACCTTGCATTGTGACCACTCAGGTTCAAAACACATGCCCATGTAACCAGACCTCAGTCACATTATATATCCCAAACCACCCCCATATGTGGGCGGTGTATGTGTGGTGCCCCTGAGGCTTCAGTCGCCACAGAGGTACTGCACCTTCTCCTAAGGTGTGGTGCCCCACCATCCAGGTAGGGTGGGAACTCCTTTTCACATTCCAACACCTGCACCCCACACACAGGATAGTTCAGCAGGAACCCATCCATGCTTTATGCTGGAAAGGTCTTGGGATGCTTTTTGTGGTCCCTGGCTTCGTAACACGGGAAGTGCTGGGGAGGCGGGTGGAGTTAGATATAAAAGAGAGGGAAGGTGTAGGATTTCAGGTCAGTCTGACAGAGGTGGAGTAGGAGAGGACAGCCACTCGGTGAGGAGTGGGGATCCCTGGAAGAAGGGATGGAGGAAGGAGTGCTGCAGCTGCCCCAGTGAACTGGGCCAGCTGGCACGGGAAGGAAGAGAAGGAGAAAGAGACGTAGACTGGAGACTACAGATTCCATAAGAGAGATAGAACAGATCGGAACGAAGGAGAATAGAAGGACGGTGGGAAGCAAGTTGAGAAAGAGAGAGAACCCTTCCAGTCCAGAGAGCGCAAAGGCCGGGGCCCGGTCCCCGAGGTTGATTGGATCTTTATGTCCGGCAACAGACACCGGAGGAGTAGTGAGCCACTAACGCCTTACTCCCATCATAGACTTGGGACACAACAGCACTTGGATAGTGAGCCGGGACGCAGAGAGGAGTCCCCGAAGCAGGCCACAGCTGTCTGTCATTCAAGTAGAGACTAGAAACACCTAAAGAGAGGCATTCCAGGGTAACTAAGTCCTGGAGTGCTTCGCACCTAAAGGCGCATTGGAAGAGTCGTTCAGTAAGGTACATGTTGGCGGAGTGTGGAGGGGAGAATCCTATCCGGCCTGGAGGTTGGCTGGGGCCCTGACCTGAAGAACACAGTGCGGAGGCAGGCAGTTGTGTGAACTGCAAACAGTGAGTAAAGCTTTGGAACCGCATACTCTGGTGTCCTCCAGTTATTCCAGCACCGCTACACCTGGGTACCTGCACCTATACCATTCTGCGCCTCTCCTCATCCATTGCACCTACACTGCCCTGGGACTACAGCTCCACCTGTGGGGAGCTACACCATCTTTGCTGCACCACACCACCAGTCCCAGCGGATCTGCACGCAGTGTTGGCTCAACATCTTACTTGCCAAACACCACGGGTGGCGTCACAAACTATTCTATAACACTATTAACATCACCGCCATTGATATTGGGCGCCCAGGGCCTCGGACCGGGTCACCACTGCTGTGACACATCCCCCTGACACCGGCCCGGTATCGAGTACCCCGCTGCCCTGGGTGTGAGGGGCGACCCATATGTGTGGCTAGTCGATCCCGTCCAGCTCTCCCACAAGCCATATAAGCCTCCCTTATAGGTAAATAAACTCATGGACAACAAGTCCCAGCACAACATCATTTTTGGGCTTACAGCGCAGAGGACCTCTGCGATACATACCGGCCATTTACAATCATGCCGGTCACAGTTTCACCACTACAATCAAGGAAACACCCACATGCATATCCTGAGGAGCACATACAGCACCCCCTAGCTGTAACAGGGGTCACTGCATCACACTTTGCACATTCGGCAAAGCTTTTTTGACTGTATAAGTACATCAACTACGCTTTCAAAATATTTTAATTCAAACATTTTTTATTGATTCATTGACTCATCCATACAGTTTAACATGGCTATTGTTGCATTACAGTGGTATGTAAAATGTACAAAAAGCGTAGAAAAACATATCAGGACTAGATTACTAATCCATACAGTATTATGTGCTTTCTGTCACATTTTAGTGGTATATACCAGAGGAAAAAAGCATTTCAAAAATTTGCTTGTTTGTTCACATTTTTTACCTATAAACTATTCCGTGTTCTGGGGTACATTTTTGTGATATATAACACTCAAAAAATGTTAAAAAATTTTGATGGGTACATTTCTAAGCCATACAGTATTACGTGTTCTTGGGTAAATTTCGTTGGTATACAGTATAACTCAAGAAACTTGTTCAAAATGTATTGGTATTATATCGCTCACCCATAGGGTATCATATCTTCTTGGGTACATTTAGTTGCTATACAAGCCTCAAAAAACTTGTTCAAAATTTATCAGTAATATATTGCTCATCTATAGACTATTCTGTGGTCTGGAGCACATTTCGATGGTATACACCCCTCAAAAAACTTGTTCACAAGTTTATCGGTATTATATTGCTCACCTATAGCATATTACATATTTTTGGGTAGATTATGTTGCTATATATGCCTCAAAAAATTGTTCAAAAATTTGGGCTGTGTGAACACGTTTCAGATTTGGTGCTTTTTTGTCTTGTTTTTTCTACGTGGATTTGTGGCAAAACCTGATGCCCTCAAAGTGAATGAGAAACCTGAAGTGTCATGCACACGTTGAGTATTTTTGACTTGCAGATTTGGTGCAGAAAATAATCTGCAGCATGTCAATTCTCTGTGCTTTTTGCCCTGTATTTTTCACCATTCACTCAATCAAAAACGCGCGTTTTTGCAGCTGCGTTTTTCTTGCCAAGAGATGTAGAAATGGTGCAGAAATTTTACTCATCGGTATTATATTGCTCACCCATAGACTATTCCATGGTCTGGAGGACATTTCCTTGGTATAAAACCCTTAAATATGCATAGCCTTTATGAGTCTAGGACGACCAATACATGACAATGTGACGAGCAAGCAGAATGTGTATGAGGCCTCCATTAGGTCTAAAGGCCCTTTTACATTTAGCGATGCACCAGCGATCCAACCAGAGATCCGACCCGGTCAGGATCGCTGGTGCATCGCTAAATGATCGCTAGTGAGCTTTCATACAGAAAGATCTCACAGCGATGCAGCAGCGACGCAGCGCACGATACTTACCATTCACACACAGCGATCCTGCGTCCTCCCGCCCGCCTCCACGCGTCGCTGGACGTCACAGCAGGAAGCCCAGCAGGAAGCAGACGACGAGAAATGGAGCCGGACATTCTCGCGCGATCAGCGATGAGCAGCGGGGGAGCCGGTCGCTGGTAAGTATCACACATAGCGATATCGCTAGCAATATCGCTATGACGTCACAAAACCAGTGACGTTATAGCGATATTGCTAGCGATATCGCTTAGTGTAAAACCCCCTTAATACAGGGTGTATCTGAGTCCCTTATTTTGGCAGTTCTTGCTTCTTTTATAACACAGGTCAACGAAAAAAATTTTTTTTTCTGGTGTCCAAAATATTTTAATGAATTTGGGGTATTTTTGGGGTGCTGATTCTGAATATGTCATCAGTTTTGCCAGATTGGCTCAAGTTTTTGAGATTTTTGGTATCTTATTTATAGCACTTGTTGGTAAATGCGACGCATCATCTCATTAATTTCTTTGGATTAGTACTTGAACTGAGCAGTTCTCAATATAGTTTTGTGTTAATTAGTGTTCTAAAAGTTTGTTCATAGCTTGATTTTTGCACTAACTTTATGTTGTTGTCTGTTTTCCAGTGAAAAGCATGAACTCATCATGAAGAAGTTGTCTTAACGATCCAGACTCATTCTGTTACATTTGTGGTGAATATACACTGCCAAAACATAGAAGAAACATAACAGACTTCGTAAAAAAAGTGTATTTTGCCTATTTTGGGGTTATGCTTGGGGACCAAGACAAGTTTTGGGCACCACACATAGTGTGCAAAGCATGTATCGAATTATTACGAAAATGGAGCAAAGGACAAAGAAAAAGCTTCAAATTTGGTGTTCCAATGGTGTGGAGAGAGCCAAAAAATCATCATGATGACTGTTATTTCTGTGCAGTGCAAGTGCAAGGATTCAATAAGCATAAGAAACGAAAATGGGAGTAACATGGAATCTGCAAGAAGGCCTGTCCCTCATTGTGAAGATGTGCCTGTACCTGTGTTTACCATAAATAACAGTCATCATGATGATTTTTTGGCTCTCTCCACACCATTGGAACACCAAATTTGAAGCTTTTTCTTTGTCCTTTGCTCCATTTTCGTAATAATTCGATACATGCTTTGCACACTATGTGTGGTGCCCAAAACTTGTCTTGGTCCCCAAGCATAACCCCAAAATAGGCAAAATACACTTTTTTTACGAAGTCTGTTATGTTTCTTCTATGTTTTGGCAGTGTGTATTCACCACAAATGTAACAGAATGAGTCTGGATCGTTAAGACAACTTCTTCATGATGAGTTCATGCTTTTCACTGGAAAACAGACAACAACATAAAGTTAGTGCAAAAATCAAGCTATGAACAAACTTTTAGAACACTAATTAACACAAAACTATATTGAGAACTGCTCAGTTCAAGTACTAATCCAAAGAAATTAATGAGATGATGCGTCGCATTTACCAACAAGTGCTATAAATAAGATACCAAAAATCTCAAAAACTTGAGCCAATCTGGCAAAACTGATGACATATTCAGAATCAGCACCCCAAAAATACCCTAAATTCGATGAAATATCTTTGGCACCAAAAATGCTGTTGACCAGTGTAATTGAAACTGAAATTTCCTATTTTTTAAGCAAGAAAAAAAATCAGTTTTGGTTTACTTAAATTATATTTTTTAACATCCTTTTTACATTTTACCTTATATATGTCTCTATGCAGGACAAAATGTTTAACATTTTTTTTTCCTGTTTAATGCAATAGGTTTGGAATGTTTTATTGTCAGTCCTTAAAGTGGAGTAAAAGTGTGACACCATTGTTCTCATCAGCGATCTGGCAGTCAGAGATAGTTACAGGCAGGGTCGGACTGGCTTGCCAAGGTATGGAGGAAATCCCCAGTGGGCTCTTGCAGTGGACCAGATAGATGGTGGTGGGAAGAAGATGGACCTGTAGAGGACGCCGCCCAGCACCGGGAGCGCAGGCAGGTAAGAGGAATCTTTTTTTTTATTTCTCTCTGTGCATGAGGCCAGGACAATGGCTATGTGGGGGAGCCAGGATGGATATACGGGAAGCCAGGTGGGGATGGGAGCAGGACAACAGACATCCAGGATGGATATATGCAGTTGCAGGACAAGGAACATATGGGAGACAAGATGGATATATGGGGGGCCAGGATAGATATAGGAAGGAGGGGGGGTGCAGGACAAGGGACATATGGGTACCAGTATGGATAGCTAGGGGGCAGGATGGATATCTGGGGGCCAGGCTGGACAAGGGACATTGGGTGCCAGGCTGGGTGAGATTATTAAATAAAGGGGGCCAGGATGAGGGGCTTAATTACTTTTTGGGGGCCAGAATGGAACAAAAGGGAACAAAAGGGAGGTCCTGTTACTGTGCAGAGTGGCACTATGTTACTTTTTTCTTCATCTGACGTGTAGAGGTTGGGGAAAAAGTGGGGAATGTGCTCTGCAAGCGATCAGCTATTGATGACTCTGTGCTACTTTTTGCAAAGACGAGTCCTAGTTGAAAAAAGTGATGGTGATTTGTGCTGGATGAGGAAGAAAAGCGAAGATGTAGGACTTTAACTACAGACGTGGTGAGTCAGTGTATTACATGTACCTGCACACTATTCATTATAAACTGTGTACAGATCTCCAGTGTATAATCTCACTGGTGATCAATGTATTACCTGTACACTATACACTATATACACAGCTAGTATATATAATGTCACTGGTGATCACTGTATTACCTGTACACTGACACTATATATAGAACTCCTGTGTATAATGTCACTGGTGATCATTGTATTACCTGTACACTATATACAGAGCTCCTGTGCATAATGTCACTGGTGATCACTGTATTACCTGTACACTGTACACTATATACAGAGCTCTGGGGAATGTCACTGGTGATCGCTGTATTACCTGTACACTTTACACTATATACAGAGCTAGTATGGATTATGTCACTGGTGATCAATGTATTACTTTCAAACTGACACTATATACAGAGCTCCTCTGTATAAGGTCACTGGTGATCACTGTATTATCTGTATACTATACACTATATAGAGCTCCTGTGTATAATGTCAGTGGTGATCACTGTATTATCTGTACACTAAACACTATATACGGAGCTCCTGTGTGAAATGTCAGTGGTGTTCATAACAGTGTTCTTAGTATTGTGGTTTTTATTCATGATCAGTATTGTAGTATTCAATCACTATGTGGTGGTAATTTGTGGTCTGATCAAGGTGTGGCAGTATTTGTCCCTTGTATGTGGTATTATTTGGTCACTATGTGGTGGAATATGTAGTCTAGTTATGGTGTGGCAGTATTTCTCCTTGTATGTGGTATCATCTGGTCACTATATGTTGGTTATATGTGGTATTATTAAGTCACAATGTGGCCTGTTCACGGTGTGGTGTGTTCCTAGTATGTGGTATTATTCGATCACTATGTGGTCTGGTCATGGTGTGATGGTATTTCTTCCATGTATGTGGCATTATTGGTCTTGGTATAGTGGATAGTTTTGTGTATGGCGGTCATTTATTCTCTCTGATATTAAATAGGAGAAGATTCTTTATTTCTTTATTTCAATTAGAGATTAGATATGTGGGGGGCGTGGCCTAGCAGCATGTGTGGAGGACGTGTGCCTGCAGAGCTCCCGCATGTCCTAGTTAATTACTGCTGCTAAATCCCCACTGCACAAGCTGGTAATTACCTGTGGAGAGGCCCTGGGGACTGGTGGAGGTCCTAGGGCCATCATGGGAGCATTCCTGGCGTGCAACATGCCGAAAAAAGGTCAAAGGAGGATCGCAGGAGAGATGGCCGCTGGTTCCCAAGATGGCACTGCCGCTTCAGCGCATGCTTTGGCAGATGCAGAAGCTGATAGTGCAGCTAGAAATAGAGAAGTAGCGGCTTGTCTGCAGCGATTTGCCCGAGTGGAGAAGGAATCTCCTCAAACAGCTGGAGAAGATCCAGGCATCGGAGGAGAAGATACAGAGCAAGGGATGAGTGAAGAGGGGGAGGAGACTGAGAGTGCTGGAGGGCAGAGGAACCAGGAGGCTCTGGCTAGCTGGGGAGAACTGGTGGAGCAAAATAAGAAACAGCTGACAGCGCTGAAGCTGCAGGTTCCTTCTGAACCCACTATAAAAGAAGTGCTGGTGGCTGTTATGCAATGTGGATCAGCCATTACTAATGTGCTCACTCAGCTGGGCTTTCTACAGGAGTCAATGCAGAATGTAAAATATGATCTCCACACAGTTAAGGACAGAACTGGGCAATTAGAAAAAAGACTTGGTGTGGTGGAAAATACAGTCTCTAACTCTGCGCAGCATAATAAGGAGCTCAAAAAAGATCTTGCTGCTGTATGGAATAAAATGGACGACCTGGAAAACAGGTCCAGGCGCAATAATGTCCGTATTGTCGGAGTACCGGAGCGCTGCAAGGGCAAAAACCCTACTACTTTTATCGAAGCCTGGATAAAGGAAAAAGTTGGGCCAGACAATCTGACTCACTTGTATGCGGTGGAGCGCGTTCATAGGGCCCCGGCTCGTCCCGCTCCCCCTGGCCATCCACCAAGACCCATCCTGGCTAAAATACTTCACTACAGAGACAGGGACAGTATTCTTCGGTTCTCAAGAGACCACCCTGATCTAACTATTGATGGTACTAGAGTTTCATTCTATCCGGATTTTTTACCGAAAGTGCAAAAAATGAGAGCTCAATTTGTTGATATTAAAAAACGACTGAGGGCCCTTGACCTCAAGTACTCTATGATCTTCCCTGCCAAATTGCGGGTAGAAGTTGGGAACAAATCTCATTTTTTTCTGGAAGCTACAGAGGCAGCTGAATGGTTGGATCTGAACGAACAACATCTAAGAAGGAAGGTGGAGGACTGTGGTGAAGAAACATGAATCTTTTGGACGTTCTGGATGTTTTGAGCTGTTCCTGTGTCTAGATGGTTGCTTTGTGCTGTGGGGCATTATCCTGAAATATGTGGGGGGCGAGATAGGAACTAAAGCGCCCGGTATTTGGCTTTATACATTTTAAGGGGGATAACATTGTCCTTCTTTGTGATGGGCCTAATACAGTTGAGAGTTACGTTGGGATGTGTTATTAGGGGGGAGGGAGGGAATGGGGGGGTGTTAGGTCCTTTGATAGGTGCACATATGTCCAAAGGTATTTAGCTAAGTGTGACGTTCAGGAGTAGACAACGTCCTGGAGTGGACCCTCTGGGTCGCGGATCCGGAGCCCCTGGGCCGAGCACGCCAGGTGATAACCGACCCCTATACAGGGATCGTTAGGGGCAGGACCGCAGGGGTCAGACCCGCGACAGCCGGGACCAAGAGGGACTGCTCAAGGACAAATAAGAATGCAGCCGGGCTGGGATGCAAGGTGGAGACTAGTCCACCTGAGCAGGGGGTACCAGAGGAGGAAGGAAACCGAGAGGAGCAGCAGGAGATAGGCACTGTTGGCGAGGGAAGACAGAAGTGGAGGACCAGAGGCAGGAGAATCAGAAGACGGGGAACCAGTAACACCAGGAACAGGCAAGGGACTATAACACCAGACGCTAGGCAGAAGGTAGCAAGGGCTAAACTAGGAGAAGGCAGGCAGGAGGGATGGCAAGGGACGGACACCGAGACAAGGAAGACAGGGACTAGGAACAAACTAGGCTAGAGGGCTATAGAAGCACTATAGCGGCCAGAATAGTGCAGGGACACCACACGATTACCAGGCGCCTTCCCCTTAGGGAAGACGCCTGAAATACCTTTAAACCCGGAAGTGGATCACCACGGCCCTGCCCCTCAGCGACGCCCCCCGCTGTGTGAAGAGAGCGGTCGGGCGCGCACCCGCGGCCTAAGGGAGGCGCCCGGGAATGCAGCAGAACGGGAGGGAGGACGGGAAGAGGCCCGGGAGGAGAAGCACAGGTGAGACTGGGCTGCGGCGGGTGCCGCCGCAGATGGAATATCAGCGGGCATGGCCGCCGATGTTACACAAAGATTAATTGGATATTGTTGTTTAAATTTAAAAATACCAATTATGGGGGACGTTAAAATTCTTAGCTGGAATGTTAGAGGGATGAAATCCCCAGTAAAAAGACAGGCGATTTTTTCTTTTATTATGGACCGCAAACCAACTGTAATTTGCTTGCAAGAGACGCACCTTACACGTGAAACACTTAATATTCTGGATAAAAGGTGGATAGTGGCGGGGTATCATGCTACATATTCCCAGTACTCTAGAGTTGTCAGCATACTAATTAGACGGGGTGCTCAATTTTCATGTAATCGGGTGGTGGTAGATGAAGAGGGGTGATTTGTTCTTTTGTATTGTACGTTGTCTGCGGTCACGATGATACTCATATCTATATATATTCCTCTGCCATATAGTAGCAAAATCATATATAAAATCTTAACTATTTTGAGAGATTTTCCAGGAGTCCCATATTTAGTGGTGGGTGATTTTAACAACATTTTGGATGCCCATTGGGATAGAGGTAATCATGCACCTATAAAACCGGAAGGCAACTGCACACCATCCGGGGCGCTCCTGCGCAAACTAGCCTTAACTGATCTGTGGAGATGCAGGAATCCTGTGGTATATCAGTACTCATGTTTTTCCTCTACTTTTTCCTCCTTGTCTCGTATCGACTTGGCTCTGGGCGACAGTCTCATACTGGGGAAAATTATGAATGTTGAATATCTATCGAGGACGGTGTCGGACCATTCGCCCATCTATTATAATTAAAGGAGATAATAATATGTCACGAGATAGGCCGCTTTGGTGTTTAAATCCGTTTTGGCTACAACTAGTGGACAAGACTGATTCATTCACGTCTGAATTACAGGAATTTCTGGGGCTTAATGAGAACTCGGCCTCTAGTCCGGTGGTTTGGGAGTCTCTGAAGGCATATTTGCGTGGAATGTTCATACGTGAGATTTCAGTCTAGTTCTAGAATAAAATCCAAACTTTTGCTCCAGGAATTGGAAGATGCAGAGCGGGCTTTTTCAATACAGGTCACCCCCAGTGCACAACAGAGACTTAAAGATGCTCAGTTGCGAGTAACCAAAATGTCTCTGGAAGTGGCAGTGCAGAAACGTATGTTCCCATCGACCCAATTCTTTGAAAATGCAGAAAGTGTGGGGCACCTACTCTCAGTTATAACGTCAGCACAAAAGGGGTCATCGTTCATACCTGGGCTCAGTGGTGAAAATGGGACACTTGTTACTGATGCGCCGGGAATCCTGGGAGTTTTGGGGGCCTTCTTTACTAACCTGTATTCCTCTCTTTCTGGGGCTTCCGCGGAAGATCTTGAGGATTTTTTGGGATTAGCTAAGCTCTCACGACTCTCTGACGCAGACAGAAATTTTCTGGACGAACCCCTGGGTTTGGATGAGCTTGAGGAGGCCTTGAGCACTATGTCTAATGACAAGGCACCGGGGGTGGAAGTCTATAAAAAATATAAGTTGGTATTACTCCTACTGCTGCTGACTACACTTAATGATAGTCTTGGACTTGGGGTCCTCCCGCCATCCATGCGGGAAGCTATTATTACTGTCTTATCGAAAAAAGATAAGGATCCCACCCTCCCGGCCTCGTACAGGCCAATTTCCCTTCTGACAGTAGACATCAAATTATTAGCAAAGATACTGGCCACTCGTCTTTCGAAGGTAGTGGAATCTTTAGTACACCCGGATCAAACGGGATTTATGCCTTGTAAGTCAACGGCCCTAAATATTAGAAGATTATTTCTTAACATGCAGGTGGGGCGGATAATGTGGGGAGGAGGGCGGTCCTGTCTCTTGATGCTGCTAAGGCATTTGACAGCGTGGAGTGGAAATACCTTTTTGCCACACTTCAATGCATGGGTTTCGGTCCAGGCTTCATTGGTTGGATTAAGCTTCTGTACTCTGCACCATTGGCAAGAGTGCGGGCGAACGGATTGCTGTCTGGGCCCTTCCCTCTTCACAGGGGTACGAGGCAGGGCTGTCCTCTATCTCCGCTGCTCTTTGCCCTGGCGGTGGAGCCCTTGGCTTCGAGGATAAGACTAAACCCGGAAATTGAAGGATTTAGGTATGGGGCATTGGAGGAGAAAGTGGCTCTTTATGCAGATGATATTCCTTTGTTCTTAGCCGACCCTGACAGATCACTGAACAGTGCAATGTCACTTCTTACCTCATTTGGAGCTGTCTCAGGACTAGTTTTAAACTGGGAAAAGTCTGCTATTCTCCCATTAGACCCAACTGTGATCAGAGTTCCACAAGTGCCGGTGGTGTCGTGCCTTAAATACCTGGGTATTAATGTATATAATAATATACCAGACTATGAGCGTTTAAATCTCTCACCGCTTGTAGCTAAGATTAAACAAAAGATTAAGGCATGGGCTAAGTTACATCTGTCAATGGTGGGGAGAGTGAATCTGTTGAAAATGGTGATTATGCCACAACTTTTGTATGTTCTTCATAACTCCCCGACTTGGCTTCCTCAAAATAGGTTCTTTAAAATTAATGCACTATTCAGGGAACTTATTTGGCTAAAAAAGGGTGCGAGGATCAAGTTAGAACACTTACAAAGGGGTAAGGAGGAGGGAGGGCTGGCATTGCCTAACCCTTGGTTATATTTTTTATCTTCTCAGTGTCAGCATCTAGCAGGGGGATCGGAAGACGCATTTGTGGAGATGGGGGGAGGTCGAGGGATTCTCCAGTTTCTTGGGCGTCGGGGACCTCTATTGTCTAAGTTGGAGGCGAATAAATTCAGACCTTGGATAGCTAAACTTCCGACGGTAATGCTTTTGGTTAAGGTGTGGGGTAAGATCAAAAGTTTAAGAGGAATTGCTGGGTTCGCGAGGTATGCTCCCATATGGGATAATCCACATTTGCCGCAATTGAGGACATTGAAAGGGTTCACGCAGTGGCGACGTGTGGGTATCTGGTGGCTTGCACAGCTGATAGATGGGGGGGTCTTCAAATCATTCGATGACATGCAAAGAGATTTCCCACTTCAACACTCTACATTCTACCAGTATTTACAGGTGAGGCATGCTTATACAATGCAGACCCGCATGCACCCTATTATTATACATCACGATGCTGTAATGGATAGGCTCGGTCTGCTGACATCCACGAGAGGATTGATTTATTTTGTGTATGGGGAACTCCTTTCAAAGGTGCTATTAGGTCACCCGATAACGGCGCTAATGAAATGGGAACAACAAGTAGGTGGGATTTTGGCAGACCAATGGGAATCAATAATGCAAATGATCCCTAAGTTGTCCCTTAGTGAGCCCAGTCGTCTGTCCCAACTATACATCCTCTACAGGGTTTATAGAACTCCAAAGTGGTTGTTTGATTTGGGTTTGAGATCGGATTCAAAATGTCCCAAATGTGCCCTTGACAATATGGATATTCTACATATGCTCTGGACGTGTCCGTGCATACAGATATTTTGGATTATGGTTCTTAACTTAATATATGTAGCCACTGAGCAGGACATTCCCAGAGATCCCACTGTCTGTGTACTGGGATGTGTGGAGGAGGTGAGGGGTGACGATCATCTACAAACATCAGTTGCTAGAATGCTCTTTATTGCTAGGAAACTAATAGCGTATCACTGGATCTCGGATAAAGTCACCACACGGAAAGTATATGTAAATAAGCTTAACCTTACATTGTGCAGAGAGAAGGCCATTTATCTTAAATGAGGAAGGCCGGCAATGTTTGAAAAAATTTTGGGCAGGATGGTTGAACATTCCAGGTTTATTGTCTGTAAATTTGTTATCGTAACAACATGTTCATGATACTCTGAATATGATTTATGTGTACATTATCATACTATGCGACTTGGGATGTGTGCCTTATCTATGCATGCTTTGTATCTATTTTGGTATAACATAGCATTGGACCAGGGAACGGGATGGGGGTGGTGGTAGGGAATGTGGTAAGGAATGTGGTGTACTTTGAAATAAGTGATGTTATGTTTTAAAAATTTCAATAAAAAATATCTGATTAAAAAAAAGAGATTAGATACTTGGATCACCGGCAAAAATGAAGGTGGAAGTCCCAAATGAATGAATAGAGCTACAGTCAAACATCTCACCTGCCACTGCATTTTAAAATGAGGATAAGTGTCCTATTAAGGATAATACTTCCTCATTCTTCCGATCGGTGCAGTTTCTAATGGTCGGACCTAAGTGATCACCTATCCTGTAGAGCCTATGGATCAGTGATAACTTGTTTTAACAAAATAACTCCTTTAATGTAAACTACTGTAATTATATATCCCAGTTATGGTGGCGCACCGAGAATGAGCAGGAGCCACTTCTGTTTTACAGTCAATGCTCCACTATAACAGGGATAACTGCTTACAGATATTCACATATAGCTGTAGGGTGGGCCACAGATCCCAGTCCAACCCTGCTCCCAGGTGTCTTCCCCATGCTGTTCTCCTTGCATTCAGCACTTTTCCCATCCATTTAAACATTTTTACTGCCCCCTCCCCCCAGACCTCTTTGTAGGGTCTGCCGGAAAAATGCTCGGCTTTCCCATGGACTCTCATTGTACTCATTACTCAAAACGAGCATGCGAGTATTAGGAATTGCTCGGTTAGAACAACGAGCACCTGAGCATTTTAGTGCTCGCTCATCGCTTCTACATTATACAGTGGGGAAAAAAAGTATTTAGTCAGTCAGCAATAGTGCAAGTTCCACCACTTAAAAAGATGAGAGGCGTCTGTAATTTACATCATAGGTAGACCTCAACTATGGGAGACAAACTGAGAAAAAAAAATCCAGAAAATCACATTGTCTGTTTTTTTTTTCATTTTATTTGCATATTATGGTGGAAAATAAGTATTTGGTCAGAAACAAAATTTCATCTCAATACTTTGTGATATATCCTTTGTTGGCAATGACAGAGGTCAAACGTTTTCTGTAAGTCTTCACAAGGTTGCCACACACTGTTGTTGGTATGTTGGCCCATTCCTCCATGCAGATCTCCTCTAGAGCAGTGATGTTTTTGGCTTTTCGCTTGGCAACACGGTCTTTCAACTCCCTCCAAAGGTTTTCTATAGGGTTGAGATCTGGAGACTGGCTAGGCCACTCCAGGACCTTGAAATGCTTCTTACGAAGCCACTCCTTCGTTGCCCTGGCGGTGTGCTTTGGATCATTGTCATGTTGAAAGACCCAGCCACGTTTCATCTTCAATGCCCTCGCTGATGGAAGGAGGTTTGCACTCAAAATCTCACGATACATGGCCCCATTCATTCTTTCATGTACCCGGATCAGTCGTCCTGGCCCCTTTGCAGAGAAACAGCCCCAAAGCATGATGTTTCCACCACCATGCTTTACAGTAGGTATGGTGTTTGATGGATGCAACTCAGTATTCTTTTTCCTCCAAACACGACAAGTTGTGTTTCTACCAAACAGTTCCAGTTTGGTTTCATCAGACCATAGGACATTCTCCCAAAACTCCTCTGGATCATCCAAATGCTCTCTAGCAAACTTCAGACGGGCCCGGACATGTACAGGCTTAAGCAGTGGGACACGTCTGGCACTGCAGGATCTGAGTCCATGGTGGCGTAGTGTGTTACTTATGGTAGGCCTTGTTACATTGGTCCCAGCTCTCTGCAGTTCATTCACTAGGTCCCCCCGCGTGGTTCTGGGATTTTTGCTCACCGTTCTTGTGATCATTCTGACTCCACGGGGTGGGATTTTGCGTGGAGCACCAGATCGAGGGAGATTATCAGTGGTCTTGTATGTCTTCCATTTTCTAATTATTGCTCCCACAGTTGATTTCTTCACTCCAAGCTGGTTGGCTATTGCAGATTCAGTCTTCCCAGCCTGGTGCAGGGCTACAATTTTGTTTCTGGTGTCCTTTGACAGCTCTTTGGTCTTCACCATAGTGGAGTTTGGAGTCAGACTGTTTGAGGGTGTGCACAGGTGTCTTTTTATACTGATAACAAGTTTAAACAGGTGCCATTACTACAGGTAATGAGTGGAGGAAAGAGGAGACTCTTAAAGAAGAAGTTACAGGTCTGTGAGAGCCAGAAATCTTGATTGCTTGTTTCTGACCAAATACTTATTTTCCACCATAATATGCAAATAAAATGAAAACAAAACAGACAATGTGATTTTCTGGATTTTTTTTTCTCAGTTTGTCTCCCATAGTTGAGGTCTACCTATGATGTAAATTACAGACGCCTCTCATCTTTTTAAGTGGTGGAACTTGCACTATTGCTGACTGACTAAATACTTTTTTTCCCCACTGTATAATTTAGGTAGAACAAAACTAGAGCAGAATGGGAGAAGTTTCTCAAAGTGAACTACATGATCTCTGCTCTTATTATTCTGGAGTCAATTGGAAAATTATTCAAATAAATATCTAAAATTTCAGTGATATACAAATTTATAAATACAAAAATTGCTCACGTGTCTCTTCATATTTTTTATCTTCTCTCTTTCAATTCTCCAGAATTATCTCCTTTTTATACTAATTTCTTCCTCGTTCTCCATCTAGATGTCATTCTCTTTGTCCACATCCTTCTCTTCCTCGAAGTTAGCCTCCTCATTCACCACTACCTCCGCCTCCTTGACGATAACCAGCTCTCTCCATCTCCTCCTCTGATATTATCCTTCTCATTCGCCACCATTTCCTTCTCCTCCTCTATGTTATCTTCTTGATTCTAAACCTCATTCACCACCTTCACCACCTTCTCCTCCTCCTGATTCTCCATCTCCTTCTCTTCCTCGATTCTGTCCTCCACTCTGTTCATCACATTCTTCTCTTCCTTAAAGTTATCCTCCTCTCTTCTCCACCTCTTCCTTTCATTTCTTGATATTATCCTCCTATTGATCCTTCTCCTCCTCAGTATTATCCTTCTCTTTATCCACCATCTCATTCTCCTTCTCAATGTAATCCTTCTCTTTCTCTATCACATCGTTCTTTTCCATGATGTTATCCTCCTGATTCTTCACCTTATTCTCTTCTCAACAATAATCTTCTCATTCTCCACCAACTCCTTCTTGATGTTATCTTCCTCTGTATCCACAACCTCCTCAAAGTTATCCCAATCTCTGTCCATCACCTCCTTCTTCTTACCGATGTTATCCTTCTCTTTCTCAACCACCTCCTTTTCCTCCTCCACCTCCTTCTCCTCCTCGATGTTATCCTCCTGAATGTCGACCACCTTCTTCTCTTCCTCACTGTTATCCTTCTCATTCTCCAAAACCTTCTTCTCCTCAATGCTATTTTCCCCTATATCCACCATCTCCTTCACCTCCTCGATGTTATCCTTCTCTTTCTCCATGTATTCATTCTGGAGTCTGAGCCACGTGCAGAAATCCCAGCTTCAGCTGCTATCACTGAGGTTATTAATGGTCATCTGAGGAAGGTTCCGCTGCTGAATACACTTGGGCAAATCATCAAGGTCAGCTGCTGGCAGCTCCTGTGTGATCACTGACCAATGACTTCCCCGATGTCCTTGATGGGAGACGAGTCTGGAGACGCTGCAGCCACAGGAGCAGGTTTAGGCCACGCAGGTTTCTCACAGTCATAAGGGGAACATGCAGCCTGGGGTTGTCCAGTTGAAAAATGGCTCCTGGGACACTACTGGTTCCACGACCAAATCAATGTAACGCCAACCAGTTAATGCACCTGCAATAAAAACTAGAGAGGTCTGGCTACTGTACATTATGCTCCCCACACCATAATCCTGGTAGTTGTTCCCTTGCAAAGGCCTCTTTCTGGCATTGTCCATGTGGTCCTAAGATCAACCTACAGTTATCATTGCGTCCAAGAAAAAAGAAAACTCATCGCTGAAGAGGACAGACCTCCATTACAACCTTCATACATGTTTTGCTCTGCATCACGATAGCCTTTGAGAGCCGTGGAGTGAGATCAACGAAAAGTCCTTCACAAGGAAATGTCGGTGACCAGAAAAATGCCCAAGGAAAATTGCCCACAAGAAAATTGCCCACACAGAAAATTGACTACATAGAAAATTGCCAATTGCATCATCACAACGTTTCAGATCTATGATATTTGAGGTGCAAGGTGAGGATGTTCACATGATATGTGAAAAATGCCCACAGAAAATTGCCCACAGACATGAATACCCACAGGAAAACAGTAGCGAGTTATAGGTGAGATGCTCTGCAAGACAGAGAGTAGCATAGATCTATAGGTTAAATGCTCTGCAGGACAGGGGGATAGTATACATGTATAGGTGAGATGCTCTGCAGAGCTGGAGAATAATATACAATTATAGGTGAGATGCTCTGCAGGACAGAGAATAGTATAGAATTATAGGTTAAATGCTCTGCAGGATCGGGGATAGTATACAGGTATAGGTGAGATGCTCAGCAGGGCAGGAGAATAATATACAATTATAGGTGAGATGCTCTGCAGGACAGAGAATAGTATAGAATTATAGGTTAAATGCTCTGCAGGATCGGGGATAGTATACAGGTATAGGTGAGATGCTCTGCAGGGCAGGAGAATAATATAGAATTCTAGGTGAGATGCTCTGCAGGACAGAGAATAGTATAGAATTATAGGTTAAATGCTCTGCAGGATCGGGGATAGTATACAGGTATAGGTGAGATGCTCTGCAGGGCAGGAGAATAATATAGAATTCTAGGTGAGATGCTCTGCAGCACATTTGCTTCTGCTTTTTGAGGGCAGGAGTCATGATAATGTTCTGTTGGTTCTTGAACTACGCTGTCATCTTTTGTTTTGAGAATTGAATGGCACTCTGAAGAGCGATGCAGTCGGCATCTTCAAGTCACCGCTGCGCTGATAGTATGAAATGCAAGATATTCAAACCCCAAGTAAATCATAACGTTGTTGTTCCTCTGGCTAGAATACTTTAGATGAACTCAAAATACACTTTTATTGAAAAGAAATTAAAAAATATAGGGATAGAGCTATTAAAGTACATGCTTTAACAAGCCAAAACACAATTGGCTGGCACCGCAGGAAAGTCATTGTTCACTGGGGTTGGACCAAAAGGAATGACAGGATTGCCAATTGGAAACAATGGGGGTGGGGAACATGTGAATAATGTCAACAAGGAAAGCCCGGTGACTTCCATGGGCTCCATTGAAATACAATACAGCACAACACAGGCAGCAAAGCAAATGCAGGATGGATTTCACCACAGGTCTCTGGGCCCAGCTTACTTCTCCCGGTTCTACAGGTTCGGTTCACTCACACCTAGTCCCAGAGGACAGATTCTGTTCTTACGCGCTGTCAGTCCACGCTCAGTGTGGTGTGTATGGGCCTAGAGACCCTTCATCATACCCATTCTGCATTTTCTTTCATCCTATGCCTGCCTACACCTGCAGTATATGTGTGTGATACATAACTATGTAGGAGCCATTCACTCTTAGGCTATGTGCCACGTATGCAGAAAATTCCTGACAAAAAAACGGACTCCTTCCCAGAAAACGCGCGTTTTTGACGCAATTTTTGCCGCAATTTTTTTCCGGAGCATCCCCAGTCTCATAGAATATAGTTAGAAATGCGGATTTTTCAGCAAAATTAATGAGCATGCTGTGTTTTTTACCGCAATGCGCTTTTTTCACGTAAAAAAAGCGCATCAATATGCACAAAAAGTGCGGAATTCATTCAAATGAATGAGATGCTTCTTGTAAGCATTTTTTTTAAGCGTTTTTGCCAGTAAAAACGCTTACGTGTACACACACCCTTACTCTTGGTAGTCATAAGTGGACAGGGAAGGAAGTGCAGGCGCCAGATTCACTGCCACTGAAATCAATGGGAGAGCGGCGCTGCTCTGGCACTTCCAGCTCCTGTGTTGGTCAGTGACATCACTATGGAGACACATGGGTCAGTGGGTGCTCTTGTCTGCTGACCTGGCTGTCTTTCGAGAGCCCGCAAAAACCAGGGCTCATCCCACTGATCACCCGCACTCGATCTCCACTGGTAGAAGACTACTCATTCACCAACAGAAAAAAACAGAGGTGCAACGATTGTTTTGAAGGCCATGAGCAGGCACGGGGGTACAGATGCCTGCTTCTGCTGGATCTCTGTCCTCACTGAAGACGCAGATCCAGATGACATGCATGGTGTTGCAGAGACTCGTCGGGTCCCTGCACTGCGATACATGCTGCACTGCAACATATGCAGTGGCTGTGAGCTGACGCCGGCGGTGCAGCCACAGGGAGCGGCGCATGACAATGGCGCACACTCCGATGTCAGCTGCCGGGCTGTGCGGTGGATACAAAAGACACTGGGTGACGTGGGAGCAGAGGAAAGGTGAGTAGAATGTTTTTGTTTTTAATTATGCATTAGGGGCAGAACGGGGACACATACACTAGGATTGGGGACCATGTAAACCAGGATGGGGACATATATACCAGGAAGTGGGCATATATACCAGGACGGAGACCATTTGGACCATACATACCAGGATGGGGACCATATATACCAGCATTGGGACATATACTGCATGCCAGGATGCGGACATATTCACCAGGATTATGGGCATATATACCAGGATGGGGGACATTTTACTACAGAATGAAAGGGGCAATTCATAAGTCTTTATAGAATTTAGAACACTACAGGGGCCCATACATCTGACCAATGTGTGTGTGTGGGGGGGGCAGGTCCAAATTTGGCACTGGGGCCCATCGGACTTCAGTTACACTACATTTTCAGCAAGTACACAAGGTGGTACAAGTGGCAGAATCTCACCATTCTGCTGTGCCTTCTGGGCTTCCAGGAACATCTATCTCTGCCAGCAGCTCCCTGCTTTTGGTGGGCTCCCACTGAGATGATAATGTATTAGATGTGACCTGCAGTCCCATGTAACTCCACAGATAACACAGTGATACTTTTGTGAGTACTGATAGCAGTGATGGCTCCTCTGGACCACACTGCTTCTGGTTCTGCTTGTGCTGCTGTTTTGGGCTGGTGGGAGGAGTAAGGCAGAATCAGTGAGAGATGAGAGCAGACTATATCTATTGCTGATAATGACAGACTGCTACAAACACAGATCTTCATTTTTGCAGTTTTGCACTAGATCAACTGTAAATCACAAGTTAATCACATATCATGTGAACATCCTCACCTTGCACCTCAAAAATCTTGGATCTTAAACTTTTTGATGCTGCAATTGGCAATTTTCTGTGTGGGCAATTTTCCTGTGGGCATTTTTCAGGGAACCGGAAATGTCACACCGGTCTTACTGCTGTCAGTCTGGTTTGGGGTGGCAAAATGTATTCAATATAGCAGGAATGACATTATCAGTACAGTGTCTGACTTGTAAAGGCTGGAGGCCCTTTCAGGGTTGGGGACCTCAGGCCATTGCTCAGTTTTGCCCTCCCTAATGTTGGCTCTGCCTGTAATTTTGGTGGTATTTTCCTAAAAACTACCCATACCAAGGCAAAAAATGTCTGAGCCGCTAGCAGTAGCAGCACCACCTGGCAGCAGCCGTCCCAGCACTAATACAGGTCGCACTTGGCTAATTTGCCTTTAACAATCCAACTGATATGGTTTGGGATGATGGATGCGGAGTGAAAGTAAGCAGCCGACAAGAGCTCTGAACCTCCGGGAACTCCTTCAGGACTATTGGAAGCAGGTTCCAGGTGACTACATGATGAAGCTGTCAGCTTTCAGCTGGGGCCAAATTACAGCTGCCGTTCTCTATGGAGAATGGAGGAGTGAAGAACAAAGAAAACAAAGCTAGATAGATGTGAGGAGCAAAGCAAAAGAGATAGATGATGAGCCTGCTTTCTAGTAAGTGTTTTATAATCAGAGTGGAAGGGGTGTATTCTGAACAATCTAAGATGTAATATACAGGGGCTTCTCACAAAATCAGAATATCATCAAAAAGTTAACTTATTTCAGTTCTTCGAAACAAAAAGTGAGTCTCCTACATTCTATAGAGTCATTACACACAGAGTGATCTATTTCACGTGTTTATTTCTGGTAATGTTGATGATTATGGCTTACAGACAATGAAAGCCCAAAAGTCATTATCTCAGTAAATTAGAATACTTTATAACACCAGCTTGAAAAAGGATTTTAAAATCAGAAATGTTGTCCTACTGAAATGTATGATCAGTAAATGCCCTCAATACTTGGTCGGGGCTCCTTATGCATCAATTACTGCATCAATGCGGCGTGGCATGGAGGCGATCAGCCTGTGGCACTGCTGAGGAGTTATGGAAGCCCAGGTTGCTTTGATAGCAGCCTTCAGCTCGTCTACATTGTTGGGTCTGGTGTCTCTCATCTTCCTCTTGACAATACTCCATAGATTCTCTATGGGGTTAAGGTCAGGTGAGTTTGCTGCCAATCAAGCACAGTGATACTGTTGTGTGTAAACCAGGTATTGGTACTTTTGGCAGTGTGGACAGGGGCCAAGTCCTGCAGGAGAATGAAATTTCCATCTTCAAAAAGCTTGTCGGCAGGGGGAGCATGAAGAGCTCTAAAATATCCTGGTAGACGGCTGCGCTGACTTTGGTCTTGATAAAACACAGTGGACCTACACCAGCAGATGACATGGCCTCCCCAAACCATCACTGAATGTGGAAACTCCACACAAGACCTCCAGCAGCTTGGATTGTGGCCTCTCCACTCTTCTTCCAGACCTTGATTTCCAAATGAAATGCAAAATTTACTTTCATCTGAAAACAACACCTTGGACCACTGAGCAACAGTCCAGTTCTTTTTCTCCTTGGCCCAGGTAAGACACTTCTGGCGTTGTCTATTGGTCATGAGTCGGTGACACAAGGAATGCGACACTTGTAGCCCTTGTCCTGGAGACGTCTGTGTGTAGTGGCTCTTGAAGCAATGACTCCAGCAGCAGTCCACTCCTTGTGAATCTCCCCCAAAATTTTGAATGGCTTTTTCTTAACAATCCTTTCCAGGCTGCAGTTATCCAGGTTGCTTGTGCACCTTTTTCTACCTCACTTTTTCCTTCCACTCAACCTTCCATTAATATCCTTGGATACAGAACTCTGTGAACAGCCGGCTTCTTTAGCAATGACCTTTTGTGGCTTCTCCTCCTTGTGGAGAGTGTCAGTGACTGCCTTCTGGACATCTGTCAGGTCAGCAGTCTTCCCCATGATTGTGGAGCCTACTGAAACAGACTAAGGGACCTTTATAAAAGCTTAGGAAACATTTGCAGGTGACTTTTGCTAATTATTCTAATTTACTTAGATAATGACTTTTGGGCTTTCATTGGCTGTAAGCCATAATCATCAACATTAACAGATATAAACACGTGAAATAGATCACTCGGTGTGTAATGACTATAGAATAGAGGAGAGTCACTTTTTGTATTGAACTGAAATAAATTCACTTTTTGATGATATTCTAATTTTGTGAGAAGCCACTGTACATTCCAGGTGTTTGTATACTACTTGTTTCCATATTGTGCTCTTTGTGATTTTGCCGCCTTCAGTCTGAGTCTTCAATGTGCACACTCCAATAAGAACAAGGAAACCACTATACGAACAGTTGTGTCCAGACTCAATACTGAAAATACCAAGCAGAAAAGTTGTACATTTTCTATAATGAATTATGTCACTGCAGGATTTTCACAAATGGGAGAAAGAAATCAAAAATAGAAACGTAAAAAAAAAATCATATAAATGAAATTTTTATTTAAAAAAATGTCCAGGTATCAAATGAAACCGGAGAACGTCCCAGCATTTTTAAAAAATATATAGAAATTTGAACAGAATTATTAAATTACCGTACAAACAATAAAACGAGATCGATCTATTTACATGAATGTCGGAAATAAATAGGTAAATAAAAAACAAAAGTTTTAGGGATTTTCCACTTTTGGAAGCCCCCGGTGATCAGAATCAGGGGAATGTATCTTTCTCTATACACCCTTCTCGCCTGTATCTCCCAACTTCTGATCCCAAAACCCCAGAAATATGAAGGATTTGGGTGGAGTAAAGCCAAAAACATACATTCAGCCGTCTCTGGCCTGGAATGGGCCCGTGAACACGGACACTGCAATGTTTTTTGAGCCTTGCATGTTCTGGCCGACTAAGGGGTATTCCCATCTCCAAGTAGTAGGTGTAATAATATTAGTATGAGCAAATATCTCCAATTAGAAATGTAGTATAGTTCTCCTGATTAGCTACAGTATGTCGCTTACTCTATGTGCAGGGCATTACAGTAGCTTAGGTATCCATGGTTACGACCACTCATATAGTGGCAGTAAGTAAGTTAATTAGATGGCAGTGGTAGTAACTATGGATACCTAAGCTACTGCAATGCTCGGGACATGCGGCAAACTACATAGCGAATCAGAAGAACTACACTACATTTCTAATTGGAGGTATTTGCTAATATTATTATTATTATTACACCTACTACATATTGGGATAGGATCTTGGATATGGAAATACCCCTTTAAGCCTCTACTCCAGTCACACCCAAAGTTGCATCAAAAATTTTCCTGAGTGCCAACTGGAATGTGCAGATTTATAGACGACTGATCAATAAAGACGGGGGATGAATCAGCTGTATTTCTAATATGGCCATTGAGGGGTCGGGTTAATAATTTATAAGAGGATTTTGTCCAAAAGTAGAAAACCCCTTTACAATCTGTCCGTCCCTATAAAATCCTTTATAACATGTTCATTACAAAACTGGAATGTAACACTGGCAGTAAAAAGGTACAATAGTAAAAAGTGGAATAAATACCTTTTATCCTGCCTCCTCGTATCTCATGGGTGAAGGGTCCCCCATATACACCTTATAAAGAAGACTGTGATCGTCAGGCAGAGTGTCCAGAGCACCCTCACTGACAGCTGAGGCTGACTGACAGCAGTCACTGCCATTCCCCTGACTGTCAGCTACGGCTGACTGACAGCAGTCTCTGCCATTCCCCTGACTGACAGCTGCGGATGACTGACAGCCGTCTCTGCCATTCCCCTGACTGACAGCTGCGGATGACTGACAGCAGTCACTGCCATTCCGCTGACTGACAGCAGTCATTGCCATTCCGCTGACTGACAGCTGAGGCTGACTGACAGCCGTCTCTGCCATTCCCCTGACTGACAGCTGCGGATGACTGACAGCAGTCACTGCCATTCCGCTGACTGACAGCAGTCATTGCCATTCCCCTGACTGACAGCTGAGGCTGACTGACAGCAGTCTCTGCCATTCCCCTGACTGACAGCTGCAGCTGACAGAGCAGTCGCTGCCATTCCCCTGACTGACAGCAGTCACTGCCATTCCCCTGACTGACACATGTGGCTGACTGACAGCAGTCACTGCCATTCCCCTGACTGACAGCTGCAGCTGACTAACAGCAGTCATTGCCATTCCCCTGACTGACAGCTGAGGCTGACTGACAGCAGTCTCTGCCATTCCCCTGACTAACAGCTGCAGCTGACAGAGCAGTCACTGCCATTCCCCTGACTGACACCTGTGGCTGGCTGACAGCAGTCACTGCCATTCCCGTGTGAATAATAAAGTAACTTGGCACTCAACTGAATGATCCTTTTTGAAAATAAGTTTTTATTGTGGCAGTCACAAAGGACGTTTCGGCCTACAATTGACAGCTGAGGCTGACTGACAGCAGTCACTGCCATTCCCCTGACTGACAGCAGTCACTGCCATTCCGCTGACTGACAGCTGCGGCTGACTGACAACAGTCACTGCCATTCCCCTGACTGAAAGCTGCAGCTGACTAACAGCAGTCATTGCCATTCCCCTGACTGACAGCTGAGGCTGACTGACAGCAGTCTCTACCATTCCCCTGGCTGACAGCTGCAGCTGACAGAGTAGTCACTGCCATTCTCATGACTGACAGCAGTCATTGCCATTCCCCTGACTGACACCTGCGGCTGACTGACAGCAGTCACTGCCATTCCCCTGACTGTCAGCTGCGGATGACTGACAGCAGTCACTGCCATTCCCATGACTGACACTGTGCCATTAGTCAGATGTTTCCACCAATAAATGTAGATGAAGATTCCCAGTAAGATGTCCTGGACGTCATGGGTCTATTTTGTCTCTGGTGGGGTTTTGTAACCCTAGACAACCAGGAATATTAGACTTTACCCCATAAATATCTGACACAACCTGGAATAATAGATAATCACCCTAGACCATCAGGAATACAAGAAATTACCAACTAAGTCATCCTAAACTTCAGGGATATTAAGAATTTAACCCCAAATACTCCAAGACCAAGAAAAGTAGACCATAAAGGATTTTTGATATTAACCAGAAAACTACTCTATACCTTCAGGGATACTAGATAATAAATTTGAAAGCCCTAAAGCATCATAGACTACCAAGAATATTTAGATTTGGACCCCTGACCATCCTACACTATTAAGGAGAGTGGATTTCAATGGCAGTCCCTACTCTAGACCAGCTGGGTTGTTTGGTATTAATTGTAAAATCATTATAAACCAACAGTGATAATAAATATTACATGTGAAATCCCTCCAGATCTTCATGAATATTGGCTTTTGACCCGTTAATCACCCTACAGCCCCATATACGTAAAACCTTTCTAACCCACCAGGGATAATAAATATTACATGTGAAATCCCTCCAGAACTTCAAAAATATTAATTTTCACCCCTTAATCACCCTAGACCACCATAAACACTAAGTATTACCCATACACCTCTAGACATTCAAAAATATTAACACTTTTATCACCCTAGTCCACGATGGATACAAGATATTAAACAAGAAACCCATCCAGACGCCTAGGCCTTCGAGGGTAATATAGGATAATGGATTCACTGCTAATCCCTTAATCATTCTGGACCACCAGGGATACTAAGTATTAAAAGCAAAACTACTATACACCACTAGAGATATTAGGTAGCAACTGCAAAACACTCTAAGCCACCAAGGATACTACATTTTAAATCGCTTTTTACGTTCTAAACCACTCAAGACCCTCAAGAATAATAAATTTAGACCCCTGATCATCCAATACTACCAAGGATAATGGATTTCAATAGTAATCCCTAGTCCAGACCAGCAGAGATACTAGCTAATACCCATTAAACTACGCTAAACTGCCAGGGGCATTAGGTATTGTCGAATAAATCAGCCTAAAATATTAGATTCATGGAAAAAGAATCTATACAGATCGTATCACTGTAGACCATCAGGGATACTAGGTATTTACAGCAAAACCCCTCTAGACCACCAGGGATATTACAGGAAAGAGTATATGAGACAGGACCACCCTCAAGCGTACATCTCCTCTAAATGAATCATGGTCTTAGCAGCATTTCAGAAATACTGATTCTTTAACATTCATATAAACGGACAAGAGAAAAAAAAATCTACATTAAAAAAGCTGTCAGTCTAATTAACAATTCCTTGCTGTAAAACAGAAAGTAACAGGATTTTAGCTTCTGATCTTTACATAGTTGTATCCAGTGACAGCAAGCAGAAAATAACGAGATGAATGGAAACACAAAGTCTATTAGAAACTCTCTGCTTCCATCATACAACGATTACCCATTAGGACGGGACTACAATGTCACCCTGGCTCCAACACACATCGCCTTTAGCTGATGGCCACATGGCACTAATACAGATGTGAATGTGGCTGCAGAAGTGAGAGCGAGCTGCTGTGACAGCAAGGGATGGAACAGATGAGAGAGCGAGCTGCTGTGACAGCAAGGGATGGAACAGATGAGAGAGCGAGCTGCTGTGACAGCAAGGGATGGAACAGATGAGAGAGCGAGCTGCTGTGACAGCGAGAGATGGAACAGATGAGAGAGCGAGCTGCTGTGACAGCGAGAGATGGAACAGATGAGAGAGCAAGCTGCTGTGACAGCAAGGGATGGAACAGATGAGAGAGCGAGCTGCTGTGACAGCAAGGGATGGAGCAGATGAGAGAGCGAGCTGCTGTGACAGCAAGGGATGGAACAGATGAGAGAGCGAGCTGCTGTGACAGCGAGAGATGGAACAGATGAGAGAGCGAGCTGCTGTGACAGCGAGAGATGGAACAGATGAGAGAGCAAGCTGCTGTGACAGCAAGGGATGGAACAGATGAGAGAGCGAGCTTCTGTGAAAGCAAGGGATGGAACAGATGAGAGAGCGAGCTGCTGTGACAGCAAGAGATGGAACAGATGAGAGAGCGAGCTGCTGTGACAGCAAGGGATGGAACAGATGAGAGAGCGAGCTGCTGTGACAGCAAGGGATGGAACAGATGAGAGAGCGAGCTGCTGTGACAGCGAGAGATGGAACAGATGAGAGAGCGAGCTGCTGTGACAGCAAGGGATGGAACAGATGAGAGAGCGAGCTGCTGTGACAGCGAGAGATGGAACAGATGAGAGAGCGAGCTGCTGTGACAGCAAGGGATGGAGCACATGAGAGAACGAGCTGCTGTGACAGCGAGAGATGGAGCAGATGAAAGAGTGAGCTGTTATGACAGCGAGAGATGGCACAAATGTGAAAGCGAACTGCTGTGGCAGCGAGAGATGGAGAAGATGTGAAAGCGAGCTGGAGCAGATGAGGGAGCGAGCTGCTGTGACAGCGAGAGATGGAGCAGATTAGAGTGATCTGTTGTGACAGCGAGAGATGGAGCACATGAGAGGGCAAGCTGCAGTGACAGCGAGAGATGGAGCAGATGAGAGAGCTGTTGTGACAGCGAGAGTTGGAGCAGGTGAGAGCGCAAGCTGCTATGACAGTGAGAGATAGAGAAGATGAGAGAGCGAGCTGCTGTGGCAGTGAGAGATAGAGAAGATGAGAGAGCGAGCTGCTGTGGCAGTGAGAGATAGAGAAGATGAGAGAGCGAGCTGCTGTGGCAGTGAGAGATAGAGAAGATGAGAGAGCGAGCTGCTGTGGCAGTGAGAGATGGAACAGATGCGATTATGGTGCGATGTGACGATGCCATAGTGCAATCTTTAGCTGAGTAACGTGTGTCGCAGCCAGTGTGCTCGTGTAACCCTGCGCTTATGTACAGAAAACCTGAAACCACAGTCAGTTGTAGTTCCCGATCTCATGCAGCTCAGGACAGAACCAGATATCTGCAATCACACAGGTACTACAAGTCCTGCCATTACCGCCATGAGGATGATGATATATGGGGAAGAACCAGGCAGTCCAGCCCCAACGTTGTACCTATTCCCACCCCTCCTGCCGCCCCTCCCTCTGCCGCCTGCACCCCTCGTCTTGTCTTTGCTGGGTCGCTCCTTTCTTTCTCCACCGCCTTCCTGGACTTTGATAGCAGGTTTCTCTGTTACAGGGTCCACTTCGCCTGAGCCCCCACTGCCTTCATCATCTAACAGAGAAAGGAAGAACATACAAACGTTACACTATTTTACAACACAATACAACCAGTATATTACGCTGTATATCAATATATGTTTGTATGCTACATACAGTTTATTGTGGTATCAATATACTACATATGAAATCATAGAGAGCGATGTGGAAAAAGAAAATGTTTTAAATACTTTTTTCTCAACAGTGTTCACACAGGAAAAGGATTTTCCAGGGGAAATGCAGAGTGATAATGTAAACTCCCCATTAAGTATTACCTGCCTAACCCAGGAAGAAGTGCAGAACCGCCTTAGTAAGATTAAAATTGACAAATCACCAGGCCCTGATGGCATTCACCCTCGGGTATTAAGGGAGTTAAGTAATGTGATAGACAGGCCTCTATTGCTTAGATTTAAAGACTCCATAGAAACAGGGTCTGTTCCTTTTGATTGGCGGCAAGCAAATGTGGTACCAATATTCAAAAAGGGGTGTAAAAGGGAACCTGGAAACTATAGGCCGGTAAGCTTAACATCTGTTGTGGGTAAAATTTTTGAAGGGTTTCTAAGGGATACCATTATGGAATATATCAATGTTAATAAATGTTTAACTCCATATCAGGATGGATTTATGAAGGATCGCTCCTGTCAGACTAACCTGATCAGCTTCTATGAGGATGTAAGCTCTCAAATGGACCCAGGAGAATCATTGGATGTCATTTATCTCGACTTCTCTAAAGCATTTGACACTGTCCCACATAAAAGATTGGTAAGTAAGATGAGAAAGCTTGGGCTAGGGGAAAATGTGTGTAGATGGGTAGGTAGCTGGCTTAGTGATAGAAAACAAAGAGTGGTTATTAATGGGGCATCCTCAGATTGGGCCAGGGTTACTAGTGGGGGACCACAGGGTTCTGTACTGGGCCCCCTACTATTTAATATATTTATTAATGATCTAGTGGATGGCTTACACAGTAAAATATCAGTATTTGCAGATGATACAAAACTATGTAAGGTAGTTAACACAAAGGAGGACAGTTTGCAACTACAGACAGATTTGAGTAAATTGGAGAATTGGGCTGAAAAATGGCAAATGAGGTTTAACACAGATAAGTGTAAGGTTATGCACATGGGAAGGAGAAACAGATGCTACAATTACTTACCAAATGGGAAACTGCTGGGGAAATCAGACATGGAAAAAGACTTAGGCATCTTAGTCAATAAGAAGCTAAACTGGAGTGCCCAGTGTCAGGCAGCTGCCACCAAAGCAAATAGGGTCATGGGATGCATTAGAAGAGGTCTGGGGACACGAGATGAAAACATAATTCTCCCTCTGTGCAAATCACTCGTCAGACCACACTTGGAGTATTGTGTGCAATTTTGGACGCCGGTGCTCAAGAAAGACATTACTGAACTTGAAAGGGTTCAAAGGCGGGCTACTAAAATGATAAATGGAGTTGGTTCACTAGAATACCCAGAAAGGTTATCAAAATTAGGTCTATTTACTCTAGAAAAGAGAAGACTTAGGGGAGACTTAATATATACAGTATGTACAAGTATATCAAAATGAAATACAGAGATCTCTCCAATGAACTGTTTGTACCAAGGACTGTGACAAGAACAAGGGGACATTCTCTTCGTTTGGAGGAAAGACAATTTCTGCACCAGCATAGAAGAGGGTTCTTCACGGTAAGAGCAGTGAGTCTCTGGAATTCTCTTCCTGAGGAAGTGGTGATGGCCAACTCACTGAATGAATTTAAGAAAGGAATGGATGCTTTTCTTGTGAGTACCAGTATAGAAAGTTACGAATAACAGAATATTATAGGTAGATGGTTGACCCAGCTTAGGGGAAGGAATTTTTTTCCCTATGGAGAAAATTGGCTTCTACTCTGTGGGTTTTGTGCCTTCCCCAGGATCAACAATGCAGAACAGCTGCACTAAAAATAGGCTGAACTAGATGGACATAAGGTCTTCCTTCAGCCTTCAAAACTATGTTACATACAGTTTATTGTGGTTTATACAGTATATACACAGTATATAGCAGTATACACAGGTAGTCAAAATTGTTGGTACCCCCCGTTTAATGACAGAAAACCCACAATGGTGACAGAAATAACTTGAATCTGACAAAAGTAATAATAAATAAAAATCTATGAAAATGAACAAATTAAAGTCAGACATTGCTTTTCAGCCATGCGTCCACAGAATTTAAAAAAAATAAAACTCATGAAATAGGCCTGGACAGAAATGATGGTACCCCTGAAAATAATGTGACAAAAGGGACATGATAAATCACGGTGTGTTCACTAATTAGCATCACAGGTGTCTACAGTCTTGGAATCAGTGAGTGGCATGTATAGAGGCTACAGATACTCACTGTGCTGTTTGGTGACATGGTGTGTATCACACTCAGCATGGACCAGAGGAAGCGAAGGAAAGAGTTGTCTCAGGAGATTAGAAAGAAATTATAGACAAACATGTTACAGGTAAAAGTTATAAGACCATCTCCAAGCAGCTTGATGTTCTTGTGACTAGAGCTGCACATATTATTCAGAAATGTAAGCTCCATGGGACTGTAGCCAACCTCCCTGGTCGTGGCCGCAGGAGGAAAATGGATGACAAATCAAAGAGATGGATAATACGAATGGTAACAAATGAGCCCAGAAAAAGTTCTAAACAGATTAAAGGTGAACTTCAAGCTCAAGGAACATCAGTGTCAGATCGCACCTTCCGTCGTTGTATGAGCCAAAGTGGACTTCATGGGAGACGACCAAGGAGGACACCATCGTTGAAATAAACAGGATTTTGGTTGCTTACAGTAAAATCTGTTTCTCAGAGTCTTCATTGTGGGTCACAGAAACCGTGGGTGTGTGCTGCTGTCACTAGGAGGTTGACACTATGCATGAAAAAAATGTTAACTCCGCCTCCGCAGTATACACCCCTCCAACCGGCTGTACGACAATCATTTAGTGAAAAAGCAGTAGGAGGAGACATTATCATGTAAGTCATCATATATTCATTGTGAAGGGTTAAAACTAAAATCAGAGCTGAAGTTTCATTTCTCCATTTCTCTGAAGGTTTTGTTTCTCCATTTTTGTTGCTGTAAGATACTTTTTTGTAATTAGGATGAAAAAGTTCAGGCTGTCATGAAACCAGACTGTTCCCATCAGGTGCAAGATAAGGGAACCGGGGGTGTAGAACTCTGAAGAATATGCCATTATACTACTTTCTATGCTATTTGGATATGGACATATATGCAGTTTCCAGTTTTCTTGCAATATTATTGGCTTATAAAGTGAAATGATGCTATTGGTAGTTGAGAACGTGGTGGGGTGATTCTTGGGTGGAATCATATAGAGGTGCAGTCCCATTGGGGGCCCAGTGCTCGAACCGTACCTTATAAGGGACGGACACCCCGGATTGACCAGTGATTGTGACTCTCTTTATAGTCAAAATATCCTGAAATTCTGATCACTGTTAGAGTCAGGCGTGGTGAGTGATCGAAGACTGGGTAGGATACGTAACTCAGGTATATATAGATATATATAACCAGAGGTGTCCGGAGGGATAGTCTGAGACACCCTCCTCCTTTCACTGAGTACCGTGTTGAATTTTGGGTATCCCAGAGAGTGATTATTGTCCCTGTGGAACAGACGGAAACGGCCGCTTTAAAATCATGGGAGGGCGCTGTGTCCCCCAATGAAGACTCTGAGAAACAGATTTTACAGTAAGCAACCAAAATCCTGATTTCTCTTTCGTCTCATTGGGGGACACAGAAACCGTGGGACGTCCAAAAGCAGTCCCTGGGGTGGGAAAAGACAGAAACTTCCTTCAGGCCGGAGAACTCACCACTGCCGCCTGCAAGATTCTTCTGCCTAGGCTGGCGTCCACTGAAGCATAGGTATGAACCTTATAGAACCTTGAAAGGGTATGCACAGACAACCATGTGGCAGAATTGCACAACTGCATGGCTGATGCCCTGTTGTGTGCCGCCCAGGAGGCCCCCACCGCCCGCGTTGAATGGGCCTTGACCCCAGCAGGGGACACCCTGTCCTTCACCCGGTAGGCTTCCAGAATTGCCATTTTGATCCAGCGGGCAATTGTCGCCTTAGAGGCCATCAGGCCTCTTCTCACCCCACTGGGGATAACAAAGAGCGAGTCCGCCTTCCTGAAGGGAGCGGTCCTGGCCAGATAGATCCTTATCGCCCTGACCAGGTCTAGCTTATTCAAAGAATGCTTCAGAGGATGGGTTGGAGCGGGACAAAATGACGGAAGGATTATATCCTCGTTCAGGTGGAAGGCCGATACCACCTTGGGAAGAAAGTTAGGAGGAGGCCACAAAACAACCTTGTCCTGGTGCATAATTAGGAATGGAGGGCGAAAGGACAATGCCGCCAATTCTGGAACCCGCCTAATAGAGGTGATGGCTACGAGAAATACCACTTTCCAGGACAACAAAGACATGGGAGCTTCTTGGAGGGGATTGAAGGGTGAACCTGTCAAGGCTTCCAAGACCAAGTTAATTTCCCATGGAGCCACAGGGGATCTGTAAGGAGGGGCCGCATGTGCCACTCCTTGCAGAAAGGTCTTAACCTGTAAGTGGGAGGCCAAATTTCTTTGAAAAAGAATAGAGAGAGCAGATACCTGGTCTTTCAAGGAACTTAGGGCGAAACCACCATCTAACCCTGCCTGGAGAAAGGCTAGGACATATGGCAGGGAACAGGGCATAGATGTGATGAGATTAGACTCACACCAGCCAAAATAGGCCTTCCAGGCTCGATAATAGACCCTGGAAGAGGAAGGCTTCCTAGCCTGAATCATTGCATTAATGACTCGGTCCAAAAAACCTGCTGCTCTCAGTATTGTGGTTTCAACGGCCATGCCGCCAAATTGAGCAACCGAGAATTCGGGTGGTAAAACAGCCCCTGAGCCAGGAGATCTGGTCTGTCGGGGAGTCTCCAGGGGGTGCCTGTGAGAAGATTGATAATTTCTACGAACCAGGCCCTCCTGGGCCATTACAGGGCGATCAATATGACCAGCACCCCTTCCGCCTTGATCTTCTTTAGCAGTCTGGGCAGGAGAGGAAGGGGAGGGAACAGGTAAGGGAGTCTGAACTGTGTCCAGGGAATGACCAGCGCGTCGACCCCTATTGCTAGAGGATCGCTGTATCTTGAGACAAACTGTTGGACCCTCCTGTTCTGTCGCGATGCCAAGAGGTCCACATCTGGAGTCCCCCATAGCTGGCATATCTGACGGAACACGTCCTGGTGTAAGGACCATTCCCCTGCCCCGAGCCCCTCCCAACTGAGGAAGTCGGCGGCCGTGTTGTCTGTGCCGGGAATGTAAACTGCCGAAATTGCCGGAATTGCGGTTTCTGCCCAGTTGAAGATTCTGGATACCTCGGCCAGTGCCCGGGGGACTTCTGGTTCCCCCTTGGTGATTGATGTATGCCACCACCGTGGCATTGTCCATTTGAATCCGGACTGGCTGGTTGTTGAGGTATCTTTCCCAATGTAGAAGTGCTAGAAAGACTGCCCTCAGTTCTAGAATATTGATTGATAGTGAGGATTCTTGCCTCGACCATCGTCCCTGGACCGTCAGGTGGCGGAATACCGCACCCCAGCCCAGGAGACTGGCATCTGTAGTTACAACCTGCCAGTGGACAGGGGGAAAAACCCGACCAAGATGAACAAGGGGGAGGTCAGCCACCACTTGAGGGACTCCCTGGTCTGAATGGAAGGGAGGAAGGGGCGATCCAGCGAAGAAATGGACCTATCCCACTGAAGGAGGATGTTCCTCTGCAGTATCCTGGAACGGAATAGGGCAAATTGTATTGCCTCTGAAGCTGCCACCATCCTTCCCAGGACTCTCATGGCAGCGCAAAAGGATAGAAGCCGGAAATTCAACAGAGAGCTAATTCCCTGCTGGAGGGTAATCCACTTTCTTTCTGGGAGAAAGACCCTCGAGCAGCGAGTGTCGATTATCATCCCTAAGAATTCTAGGCGATGCATTGGCGTTAGGTGGGAATTCTCCCTATTTATGATCCTACCAAACCGGGACAGCGTGTTTAAAACTACTGCTAGATTTTCCTGGGCCTGAGCGAAGGAGGGTGCCTTGACGAGAATATCGTCGAGATATGGTACCAATATTATGCCTCTGACCCTTAATATAGCAACCATCGCTGCCATAATCTTTGTAAAAATTCTGGGGGCTGTTGCCAGCCCAAATAGCAGGGCCACAAACTGGAAATGCTGCTTTTGGACAGCAAAACGCAGAAACCTCTGATGTCCCTGAAAAATGGGGACGTGTGGGTAGGCGTCCCGGATATCTATGGAACATAGGAATTCCTGATCCTCCATAGACGTAATTACCAACCAAATCGATTCCATCCTGAAATGGCGTAAGCGGACCCATCTATTTAGCCTTTTGAGGTCTAGTATGGGACAAACTGAGCTATCCTTTTTCAGTATCACATACAGGTTTGAGTAAAAGCCGGTAAAACGTTCCTGCTCAGGAATGGGAACGATTACTCCTGCGTTGAGGAGAGAGTTGATTGCTGCAAAAAAACCTAGAGCCATAGCAGCGTCTTTTGGTGGCTGCGATAGAAAGAAGCGATCTCGCGGAAGCGCGTTGAAGTCTATCTTGCATCCGGTTGATACTACCTCCTTTACCCAGATATCCTCTACTGAATTCTGCCAGACATCTCTGAAGAGGAGAAGGCAGCCTCCTAGTCTGGGAGAGGTAATGGAAAGTGAGTTGGACTCCCTGCTGGCGTCAGGCTGAAGTGGCTCTGCCCGGCCCTAACCTGGTAGCTATGCTGTTGTAACTGCGGGAATGCCATGACGGGGTGGCCCGAAATGATACCTTCCTCCTATCTCTCGGTGTTTGCGACCTCTGCGGGCCCTGAGCATAAGTGTCTGTCGCTGGGGTATGGCGAAAGGGCTGAGCCCTATGTTTGAAAACATATCGACGAGGCTTGGCCTGATGGAGAAGGGAGCTTGTACCCCCCGTTGTATCCTTAATGATTTGATCTAACATTGACCCAAAGAGCCGGGTGCCCTGAAACGGCAGATTGGTCAATGATTTCTTTGAAGACAAATCAGCCTGCCAAGCCTTTAGCCAGACCATCCGCCGGAGGGCTACCATGTTACTGGATGCTTGAGCTGCGCAAGACACAGCATCCAGGGCTGCTGATACCATATACCTCCCGGCATGAGAAATTTGATCTGCGAACTCCGCTAGTTCTGCTGGTGGGGCCCCAGCCAATATGCCCTGTCTAAGCTGTTTGTCCCATTCTGTAACAGACTTAGCTACCCAGGCTGAGGCGAAGGCTGGAAACAATGTAGCGGCTGCTGCCTCAAAGGTGGATTTTGTCAGGGATTCTATCATCCTATCATTGGGATCTTTTAGGGCTGCCCCACTGGCGAGCGGGAGGACTGTATTGGTAGCGAGTCTGGACACTGGTGGGTCCACCGAAGGGGAGGCGGTCCAGTTGGCGGTGAGATCTGGAGGGAAGTTATATAGGATCCCAAAACGACTTCCTCTCTGAAACCACCTGGTTGGGTTCTCCCTTTCCCTGGCCAACACTTCCTCAAAATCCTTGTGGGAGGCGAAGACCCTAGAGGGGGACTTATGACGCTTAAATGAGAAAACCTGATCATTAGGTTTTGATGTGGCGTCCCCAGTGTTAAAGGTCTCATTGACTGCGGCAATGAGGCCCTGAACCATATCCTTGACCTGGGACTGTTCTGGCCCGTACTAAGAACCCTCCTCTGAGTGTGTCTCTCTGATAATGCCTCGCCTGATTCTGGGGATGAGGACCGGGAGGAGGCAGACGGCCAGAGGAATTCTGGCGGTGAGATGGAGTGAGAAGGGGACCTGGGTTGGTGGTCCAGTCTAAACCTTTTACGGCCCCTAGAAGGCCCAAAAGGAGGCTCCTTTGGTGCTCCTGTGTCTACTGGAGTCTGAAGTGGCAATCTGTTAAGCACTGCTACCAAGGTCTGTGATACCATGGTAAGGTCGGCCACCGACTTAGATAAGGAAGAGGCCCATCCTGGACACTCGCTGTCTCCCGTGGCAATGGATGGCCCCTGCGCGGCAGGCAAGATGGCTTCCTCCTGCTACAGGGGTAATATGGGAGCACTGACAGGCAAAACGCGGGGGGCTGCACCTGCTCTCTAGCGTAGGTGACACCGTAGGTCTGTTGCAATCTGAGCAGAGTGGCGAGCACTGACCTGAAGGAAGCCTGAAATTGCATTTGGTACATACAAAATATTTGACCAAGGTCACTGAAGCGGATGAGGAGGAGGAGCGGGACTGCTCTCCCTTGGGCATACTGACAGGTTTTACCTGGTGCCGAACGTCGGGGATAGAAAGCGGAGTGAGGAAGCAACCTGTAGTGCAGTACTCACATACCCACGACCTGTGTCCCCGCCGCAGCTGCCGCCCGAAGGCTGATGAGGGAGAGAGAGAGAGCGAGGTGAACAGCCCTGCCGCTGCCTAGAAGCCTTATGAAATCCCCGCCCAGAAGTGGTGGGCGGGGCCCTGCTGCGGCCTCCTGGAGCACCAAGATGGCGCTGGTACAGGAAGAGGAAGCCGGGGGGCGAAGCCTGCCAGGAGCCGGAATCTGGCGTCGGTCGTGCTGGGCTCCTGCTGGAGCCCAGGGCCATAACGCTGCCACGGGAGAAGGCTGGAACCGCGCTGCACCGCGTGCTTGAAAGTGTTGGCTCTTAACATAAGTATAGAACCCTGGGCTGTAAGCCCGAGCTGATAACAGCGGTCACATTCAGCCAGAGCGACTGGTGAGCAGATCATACAACGCTGCAGCCTCTTACCTCCAGTTCACCCCGTAACAGGGGTCGGTTATCTGCATGAAAAGATTGCTGTCCCAAACCTTTTCTGCAGGGCGTCTCTCTCGATCATCAGGCTCTGATGGGCGAGTAATGGGAGACGAAGGTCAGGACCAGGAGCTGTCACCTGAACACGAGTCCTGTGTTAGGGGATAGGGTCCTGCCCGTGGGATTCATGAGGATACGGGGTGGCAGTACACGCCGTACTCATGATCCCGGTGTGGGAATACAGATGTAGCAAATCTACTCTGTATCCCTTCATGGTTACCTGAAAAGGAACGACTGCGAGAGACATCTGTCCACCTCCTGCTGACACTAAGCAAAACTGATTGTCCTACAGCCGGTCGGAGGGGTGTATACTGCAGAGGTGGAGTTAATATTTTTTTCATGCATAGTGTCAACCTCCTAGTGACAGCAGCACACACCCACGGTTTCTGTGTCCCCCAATGAGACAAAAGAGAAAAATCATGAAAAGCCAGACTGGAGTTTGCCAAAGTATATGTTGACAAGCCACAAAGCTTCTGGGAGAAAGTCCTATGGACAGATGAGATAAAAATTGAACTTTTTCACAAGGCACATCAGCACTATGCTCACACAGCGAAAAATGAAGCATATCAAGAAAAGAACACTGTCCCTACTGTGAAACATGGAGGAGGCTCTGTTATGTTCTGCAGCTGCTTTGCTGTATCTGGCACAGGGTGTCTAGAATCTGTTCAGGGTACAATGAAATCTCAAGACTCTCAAGGGATTCTAGAGAGAAATGTGTTGCCCAGTGTCAGAAAGCTTGGTTTCAGTCGCAGGTCATGGGTCTTTCAACAGGATAATGACCCAAAACACACAGCTAAAAACACGCAAGAATGGCTAAGAGGAAAATATTGGACTATTCTGAAGTGGCCTTCTATGACCTAAATCCTATTGAGCATCTTTGGAAAGAGCTGAAACATACCGCCTGGAAAAGGCAACCTTCAAACACTGGAGCAGTTTGCTCTTGAGGAGTGGGCCAAAATACCTGTCGAGAGGTGCAGAAGTCTCATTGACAGTTACAGGAATCGTTTGATTGCATCGATTGCCTCAAAAGGTTGTGCAATAAAATATTAAGTTAAGGGAACCATCATTTCTGTCCAGGCCTATTTCATGAGTTTTATTTTTTAAAAATTCTGTGGAAGCATGGCTGAAAAGCAATGTCTGACTTTCATTTGTTCATTTTCATAGATTTTTGAATTTGTCAGATTCAACTTATTTCTGTGACCATTGTGGGTTTTTCTGTCATTAAACGAGCAGAACCAACAATTTTGACTACGTGTGTATATCAGTACATTACATACAGTTTATGGCGATCTAATACAGTATACTTCATACAGTATATAGCAGTACATGACATTCAGTAATAGTAGGGTTTATATTAGTATACGGTATATAGCATATGATATATTACAGTATACTACATGCAGTATGGTATAAATATGACAGTAAATATCAGTATGCTACACTATATTATGGATCTATTACAGTATATATGCATATACTATATATAGTATGGTATATATAATATACAGTATATTATGATATATATCAGTACATTACATACAGTATATCTCAGTATACTACATATAGGATATTCCAATATATAGTATGGTATATATCAGTATATTTACAGTACATATCAGTATTCTACATACAGAATATATCATTATATTACAATATAAATCTGCATATGGTATATAGTATACGGTATTTTACATGCAGTATATATCAGTATACTATGTACAGTATATTACGGTATATATCAGTACACTACATGCAGTATATTACATTATATATCCGTATACTATGTACAGTATAGTATGGTATGTATCAAGGGTAAACAAAAGGGGCAGCAGTCAAATGGTTGGTGTGCTTATTTAAATAAGTAAAAATAAATTAATGAAGTGGAATAAAAAAATAATACAAATAATAATAGTGAAAGCACCACACACACACAAGCATAAAATAGGCTTAAAAAACCTGAGAAACCACGAAAAACTACAAAGAGTTGTGCAGCCAAAATAAGTACATATAAATATAAGTTTTTTTGAAATAATTACAATTAATAAAAGACAAGTGCATTCAAATAAGGGTAACACAAGAGGGTGACAGAACACAGAAGGAGGAAAATGGTAGATAACAAATATGTATAAAATGTATGACAAAGTGACCAATGAATCAGGAAAGGGAAAGAAGTACAGTAATGAGGAAAGAGGATGGCAGGCCAGTCAAAAGTAAAAAAAATATATATATACCATGTGAATCACATGGAGTAAATAAATAAATGGAACAAGTGTTCAGCAAAGTGAAACCACATTGGTGGAACAATAAAAACAAGTATGAAAAACCACTTTATCCATAACTTCCTTCTGCTGGAATGGCGTCAGCCCCAACGCATGTTTTGGCGCCATTCCAGCAGGAGAACAGGCGAAGGCTTGTGCCCAAATGTGTACTGGAGCTGGCGCCATTCCATACGGTATAAGAACAATATATATATATATTTGTTTAAAATACAAAGGAAATGTGTCATCTTTAACTTTAGGCCTTTTAGACATAATTTCATCTTGAACTTGCATAACTGTTAACAAAAAAAATAATTTTTTGACTAGTGTGCCAAAACTTTTACATGCTACTGTATATCAGTTTACTATATACAGTATATTACGGTATATTTCTCTATTCTTCATGCAGTATATTACAGTATTTATCAGCATACTACATACAATAGATTACAGTATAGATCTTGACGTTTGGTAGAGCGGCTTAGTATACTTTTTTTGCAAAAAAAGTATCAACCAAATACCCTGTTTTGTTATCATCTTTTTACTAGCACTTGCTCTTTACTGTTACTTTTTTACAACAGAGTATTTGTATATGTTTGTTATACTGTGTGTACTATATTATGGTATATTTCAGTATACTACATGCAGTATATTACAGTATTTATCAGCATACTACATACAGTGCATGGCCCATGTGTTTATATTCAATTGGTTTCTTGTTTTTGCAAGATTAGGGAGGTTTCCACCCCTCCCTTGTGGGCCATGCATGTCTTACACAGCATGTCCACATCGGATATTACTTTTCTGAATCCTGCTCATATAGGTACCATACACATGGTCAGGTTTTAAATACATCAGTATTTTTATACGTTTGTTTTACTGTTTTTTTCTGTGTTTCAGTCTTTTGGTGGTGTGAACACTGTCCTACAGACTTGTTCATTGTGTGCATGGCCCATATGTTTATATACAGTAGATTACAGTATATCAGTATACTATATACAGTATATTACAGCATTTATCAGTATGCCAGATGCAGCATATCACATATATTATCAGTGTACCATATGCAGTATATTATGGTATACACTCACTGGCCACTTTATTAGGTACACCATGATAGTAACGGGTTGGACCCCCTTTTACCTTCAGAACTGCCTCAATTCTTCGTGGCAGAGATTCAACAAGGTGCTGGAAGCATTCCTCAGAGATTTTGGACCATATTGACATGATGGCATCACACAGTTGGCGCAGATTTGTCGGCTGCACATCCCTGATGCGAATCTCCCGTTCCACCACATCCCAAAGATGCTCTATTGGATTGAGATCTGGTGACTGAGGAGGCCATTTGAGTACAGTGAACTCATTGTCATGTTCAAGAAACCAATCTGAGATGATTCGAGCTTTATGACATGGCGCATTATCCTGCTGAAAGTAGCCATCAGATGTTGGGTACATTGTGGTCATAAAGGGATGGACATGGTCAGCAACAATACTCAGGTAAGCTGTGGCGTTGCAACGATGCTCAATTGGTACCAAGGGGCCCAAAGAGTGCCAAGAAAAAATTCCCCACACCATGACACCACCACCACCAGCCTGAACCGTTGATACAAGGCTGGATGGATCCATGCTTTCATGTTGTTTACGCCAAATTCTGACCCTACCATCCGAATGTCGCAGCAGAAATCGAGACTCATCAGACCAGGCAACGTTTTTCCAATCTTCTACTGTCCAATTTCGATGAGCTTGTGCAAATTGTAGCCTCAGTTTCCTGTTCTTAGCTGAGAGGAGTGGTACCCAGTGTGGTCTTCTGCTGCTGTAGCCCATCTGCCTCAAAGTTCGACGCACTGTGCGTTCAGAGATGCTCTTCTGCCTACCTTGGTTGTAACGGGTGGCAATTTGAGTCACTGTTGCCTTTCTATCAGCTCGAACCAGTATGCCCATTCTCCTCTGACCTCTGGCATCAACAAGGCATTTCCGGCCACAGAACTGCCGCTCACTGGATTTTTTTTCTTTTTCGGACCATTCTCTGTAAACCCTAGAGATGGTTGTGCGTGAAAATCCCAGTAGATCAGCAGTTTCTGAAATACTCAGACCAGCCCTTCTGGCACCAACAATCATGCCACGTTCAAAGGCACTCAAATCACCTTTCTTCCCCATACTGATGCTCGGTTTGAACTGCAGGAGATTGTCTTGACCATGTCTACATGCCTAAATGCACTGAGTTGCCGCCATGTGATTGGCTGATTAGAAATTAAGTCTTAACACACAGTTGGACAGGTGTACCTAATAAAGTGGCCAGTGAGTGTATATATCAGTATACTATATACAGTAAATTACGGTATATATCAGTATACTAGATATAGTATATCATGGTATATATCAGCATGCTACAGTCTATTATAGTATATATCAGTATACTATATACAGTAAATTATGGTATATACAGTTGTGGCCAAAAGTATTGACACCCCTGCAATTCTGTCAGATAATACTCAGTTTCTTCCTGAAAATGATTGCAAACACAAATTCTTTGGTATTATCTTCATTTAATTTGTCTTAAATGAAAAAACACAAAAAGAATTGTCCTAAAGCCAAATTGGATATAATTCCACACCAAACATAAAAAAGAGGGTGGACAAAAGTATTGGCACTGTTCGAAAAATCATGTGATGCTTCTCTAATTTGTGTAATTAACAGCACCTGTAACTTACCTGTGGCACCTAACAGGTGTTGGCAATAACTAAATCACACTTGCAGCCAGTTGACATGGATTAAAGTTGACTCAACCTCTGTCCTGTGTCCTTGTGTGTACCACATTGAGCATGGAGAAAAGAAAGAAGACCAAAGAACTGTCTGAGGACTTGAGAAACCAAATTGTGAGGAAGCATGAGTAATCTCAAGGCTACAAGTCCATCTCCAAAGACCAGAATGTTCCTGTGTCTACCGTGCGCAGTGTCATCAAAAAGTTTAAAGCTCATGGCACTGTGGCTAACCTCCCTAGATGTGGACGGAAAAGAAAAATTGACAAGAGATTTCAACGCAAGATTGTGCGGATGTTGGATAAAGAACCTCGACTAACATCCAAACAAGTTCAAGCTGCCCTGCAGTCCGAGGGTACAACAGTGTCAACCCGTACTATCCGTCGGCGTCTGAATGAAAAGGGACTGTATGGTAGGAGACCCAGGAAGACCCCACTTCTTACCCCGAGACATAAAAAAGCCAGGCTGGAGTTTGCCAAAACTTACCCGAAAAAGCCTAAAATGTTTTGGAAGAATGTTCTCTGGTCAGATGAGGCAAAAGTAGAGCTTTTTGGGCAAAGGCATCAACATAGCGTTTACAGGAGAAAAAAAGAGGCATTCAAAGAAAAGAACAAGGTCCCTACAGTCAAACATGGCGGAGGTTCCCTGATGTTTTGGGGTTGCTTTGCTGCCTCTAGCACTGGACTGCTTGACCGTGTGCATGGCATTATGAAGTCAGAAGACTACCAGCAAATTTTGCAGCATAATGTAGGGCCCAGTGTGAGAAAGCTGGGTCTCCCTCAGAGGTCATGGGTCTTCCAGCAGGACAATGACCCAAAACACACTTCAAAAAGCACTAGAAAATGGTTTGAGAGAAAGCACTGGAGACTTCTAAGGTGGCCAGCAATGAGTCCAGACCTGAATCCCATAGAACACCTGTGTAGAGATCTAAAAATGGCAGTTTGGAGAAGGCACCCTTCTAATATCAGGGACCTGGAGCAGTTTGCCAGAGAAGAATGGTCTAAAATTCCAGCAGAGCATTGCAAGAAACTCATTGATGGTTACCGGAAGCGGTTGGTCGCAGTTATTTTGGCTAAAGGTTGTGCAACCAAGTATTAGGTTGAGGGTGCCAATACTTTTGTCTGGCCCATTTTTGGAGTTTTGCTTGAAATGATCAATGTTTTGCTTTTTGCTTCATTCTCTTTTGTGTTTTTTCATTTAAGACAAATTAAATGAAGATAATAATACCAAAGAATTTGTGTTTGCAATCATTTTCAGGAAGAAACTGAGTATTATCTGACAGAATTGCAGGGGTGTCAATACTTTTGGCCACAACTGTATCAATATACTAGATATAGTATATAATGTTATATATCAGCATACTACAGTCTATTATAGTATATATCAGTATACTATATACAGTAAATTATGATATATATCAATATACTAGATACAGTATATCATGGTATATATCAGCATACTACAGTCTATTACAGTATATATCAGTATACTATATACAGTATATTACAGTATATATCGATATACTGTACTATACACAGTATAGCATGGTATATATCAATATACTACACAGTATATTACAGTATATATTAGTATACTATATACAGTATCAGTATACTATATACAGTATATCACAGTATATATCGATATACTATACACAGTATAGCATGGTATATATCAATATACTACACAGTATATTACAGTATATATCAGTATACTATACACAATATATTATGGTATATACCGTATCAGTATACTATATACAATATATTACAGCCCCCCCGAGGAAGCCCACGCGAAACGCGTGTCGGGGCTTCCCTGGACACACATTGACAGGCGAGATGGGTAAGTGGAGTCCCCTCTGAGCTTTGTTTGTGGTTTTGAAGGTGCACCTTTTTTGACTAAGGGTTCAGTGTGAGTTTTGTATACTCTTCCCTGATATAGTCTGTCTCCTTCATAGACAATTAACATGCTTATTGCATCTTACATGCACTTTGCAGCTAGGCTCTTATGGCTCATTGAGGATGAGGGGCTCATCACCTCTTTCTGCTGTCCCAGCCTGTTTATTTCCAGTGTTTAGGCATTGTGTCCATCACACTTTAGCTCGCTACGTACCTTGTCCTTGATAAGCTGTTTATATTACGAACTCTTATGATTTTTGTTACCGTTTGCATATTTTTGCTTTTGAATAAAAATTGTTACACTTTCATACATATTTTAGGTATTTATCTTTCTTTCTTTTTTGGACTATTACTCCGTGTTCTTGTGTAGGTTTGGAGTATATTACGACATATAGCAGTATACTACATGAAGTATTTTATGGTATATATTAGTACACTACATGCTGTATATGACATTGTATATGACATTATATATCAGTCTACTATATACAGTATAGCATGGTATATATCAGTATACTAAACACAGTATATTAATAGCAAAAGGAAATCCAGCAAAGGGCGGAGGTTGCTAAAAAAATCTTATTTTTTTAATTTTATTAAAATCATTTAGCTAATAACAAATTCTGTCCAGCACTGTATTACACTTATGAAACAAGATCCACGCGTTTCGACTAAAGACTATAAATAAGTCGCAAGTCGAAACGCGTTGATCTTGTTTCATAAGTGTAATACAGTGCTGGACAGAATATGATAGCTACATGATTTTATTTGCTTGGAATAAAAATAATAAAATAAATTTTTAGCGACCTCCGTCCTTCGCTGGATTTCCTTTTCCTTTTGGATTCTCTGTTTTGGCTGCCTCACCCCTATCCCTGCGAGGCATTGGTTTACAACTGGGAGGATACACACTTGTGCTGGTAAGCTGACTTTTTCTATATTTCTCCTACACTGTATATTACGGTATATATCAGTATGCCACATGCAGCATATTAGTGTATATATCAGTGTACTATATGCAGTATATTACATGATAGAGCGCTTATCTGTAGCATACAGGAGGCGGTAACACTTACAGGGCTCCTGCGTCTCGCTGTCCTTCCCGCTGTATGCTGCTCGCAGTTTGCTCCTCACCACGCGGAGCTGCAGCCCCAGCTGACGGGTTCTAGGATCTGGAGGCGACATTGGTAGCTCCACCTCCGGGTTATTGATCTGATTAACAACGCCATCACCTGTTACCTGTGGGAGATACCTGGGGATTCACAATATGGAGAGAAATATCAGCAAAAACGAAGTTTAATAAAAAGTATTTAACTTTTTGATATAGTAGATTCCCCCCAGCTATAGAGCTAAAGATGTAAAATGTTTGATCCAGTGCTCGTACTACGTTGGCCCAGCTGGTGTTTCTGTTGGCCGTGGCCGCAGAGGTCACATGTAGCACCACTGGCATCATGGCTCCCCTCACTGACCGGTGATGCCAGTTGTATGGCGTGTGACTGCTGCGGTCACTGGAGCATCAGCTCAGGATCTGCAGGGGTAAAGAAGAGATAACAGCACAGGGTTAACTGCTTCAAATTATAACATTCTGGCAGTCTACAGTCACCACTAGGGGGAGCCCATGCCATGATCTTAAATATTTATATAAAAAAAATGTTTTCAAAGTACTTGAAAAAAATATATAAAAAAGTTTGATTCAGCCCCTCCCCAATTTTCATAAAAAACAAAAATGAAATCAGCATATTTAGTATCATCGCTTCTGTAAAATGTGTTTCTATCGGATTATTAATGGACACACATCAGTCTGACAACCACCGGGTCACGTTGGTCATTGCTCACCTTCCTCGGGTTTGTCCGTTCCAACACCGGTCCTGGTTACTGAGACCGGCCGACACCCGGTGATCCGAACACAGAGACAGAGGGAGGAGTTTCCAGAGACCGCGCAGTTGTCGGAGTTTTGAGACCACGTCTGACACCTGGGCAGAAGAAAATGCCACATAAAGGAGTACAATGGGCAGATAATTGGCGGCTATGGCAGACCCTTCTTCCTCACCAGTCTGTCGATGTTGGTGCCGGCCGCTGAGGTGGGCTTCTCCTCGTTGCTGTACACATGAAACGTCCTCCTTGGCTCTTGCTGAGGGGAGCGTTTGGTTCGGGAGGGACGCGGGGTACCACATGACTGGAAGATCTGTACAAAGACACTGTGATCACTTGTACTGAGGACACAGGAGGCCGAGTGCATTCTTCCATATCACTAGGGAGAAGTACCTGAGCCGTGAGCTGGACGCTCTCCTCCTGCACGGTCATTATTCCCTCCGAAATCTTCACTGAGATGGACTCGGTGGCGAGTTCCACGTTGAACGGTCCGGTGAGACGCTCAGCCACTTCCTGCAGCCCATCTACAAGGAGACACAGGGCAGCGACACTACAACATGCTGTATAATAAGAATCAATATTCACAAAAAAACCCATTGTAAACAGAGATTTCTGTTCTGGCTCACACATAGAGCGCAGTGTGATCCAGCTAGTCAGAATCGCCGTCACGTGACGTGAAGACTGGAGTGGCACTGAATGCCGGAGAAGATGGCGATCGGTAACCATATTAATACACTTATCAGTACACTACATATTGTAGTGCAGCGGTGTCCTCACTGTGCAGTGAAGAGGCAGTGACCCAGGGGAGTTCAAAGTAATTCACAGGTTTAATGTGCCAAAACTTGCAAACAAACAAACGTTATCCTCCGGATTGCAGCCAGGAAACAAGACAGTCCGTAAATGCATCCGTTTGCTGAGGGCGACTGCACCACTGTATAATGCTGTGGGGTACCAGGAGTTCACTCTGCTTGGTGCTGTGTTCCCTCACACAGGCTGAGCTTTTGCAGAGCCATCTGCTCTGCACCTTGCAAGCTCCAACCCTCTCCTGCAGGGTTTTTTGGGGTTTTTTTTAACAAGGAATGTGTGGCCATAGGCAACATGGAAACACGGCTGGGAAGGAAACGGGCAGCTCCACTACCATCCTGTAATCTGTTTAAAAAATAAAAGCCCATGGCAGGTTCTCCGAAATCTGTCTTGGACAAATAGCTTGCCCAAGACGAACACTCCTTTTTTTTCACTGCAATCACAGCTATGCCTGTAACTACAATGCACTCCCGCGGCCTCAATATGCTACTGTGTGCATCCTGGGGGACACATAGCGACCCTTGCAAATAACACCGGTTGCTGCCTCACAATATAGATTCACACAGGTCCCCTGGTGTAAGTAAATATATCATAAATAAATCATTCACATCCTACAATAAAAAGTATAAAAATCAGAAAAAAAGTCAGATTGCATTTTTATGTCGCTACTTCTTGATGGAAAGTGGGATCCAGGCCGGAAAATAAATAAACCGATACACTAAGTGAGGAAAGCAATTAGAGGATAGCTATAAGCCGTAATAAATACTATGTGTGTTACCACAGGAGTATTTTATAACCCCGCTGCTCCCTGGGGACAGATATATTGTAAATTAAATATCTAAAGCCGACAATATCAGATCCGACATACCTCAGCGGCCAGGCAAGACTCTGTTCACTTTATCGTCTGAGTTTTTGTTTCTATGTAATGGAGAATATTACGGGGTGGTGGGCTCTACCCTCCCTCCAACTTTTATAAAAATCCACTTTTATGTCAATAGCAGTGATGGACACAGGACCGTTGGACATCTAAAAGCAGCCCCAATAGGTGAGAAAACACAAGAAGTGACAATATGGACCGTCTAGCCGCCAGCGGGATGTGGTACCCTACCTCCTAAACTGGCATCTGTAGAAGACATTAGGCAGCATATGTGGAAACGGAGGAAGTTGTTGATGGGGGCCCAGGAACAGCCTTAAAGGCCTGACATGCAAAGGCCTGATGCCTGATTTCCTAGGAGGCCCTGACCACCCTAGTAGAATGTATAGTGACCCAAAAGGATGGTGGCTTGCCCTTGGCCTTATTGGGTTCCACATAACAGATATGATGCGTATGGAAATGGCCTTTACGTGGTCTATCAGGGATCACAAAGACAATCGGAACAGCAAAGAAAAAGATTCCAATTAAGGGATAGACCACAATGGGTCTTTCTAGATACAGACAGTGGAGGGAATGTTTGCAGAGGCGAGACTGGCTGTAGATGGCCAAAGAAGAGGAGGGTGATGTCCTCATTGGAAGTTAGGGGTCACCTTGTCATAAGGAAAACAAGGAAGAACAAGAAAACAAGGAAGAAACAATAATAATAATAAATTTTATTTCTATAGCGCCGACATATTCCGCAGCACTTTACATTTCAGAGGGGACTTGTACAGACAATAGACATTACAGCATAACAATAATCACATAGATCATAACAGATACCAAGAGGAATGAGGGCCCTGCTCGCAAGCTTACAGTCTATGAGGAAAAAAGGGGGACACAAAAGGTGGGTGGCAACAGTTGCCCTGATTGTATGGACCAGCCATAATGTTAAGTGTGTAACAGTACAGACACAGAGGGCTAATGGATGCATAAAGCATGTGGGAACATGATGCGGGGAAACTGGTTGTGGTAAAAACTTTTGGCTGTGCCACATAGGGATAGATTAGGTTAATGTGTTGAGGCTGTAGGCCAGTCTGAATAAATGAGTTTTCAGGGCACGTTTAAAATTGTGGGGATTGGGGACTAATCGTATTGACCTGGGAAGTGCATTCCAAAGAATTGGCGCAGCACGTGTAGTCTTGTAGACGGAGTGGGAGGTTCTGATTATTGAGGATCCTAACCTCAGGTCATCAGCAGAATGGAGGGCACGGGTAGGATGGTATACTGAAACAAGGGAGGAGATATAGGGTGGTGCTGAGCCATGAATAGCTTTTTGGGTGAGGGTAATAAGTTTGTACTGGATTCTGGAGTGGATGGGTAGCCAGTGTAATGACTGGCACAAGGTAGAGGCATCGGTGTAACGATTGGCGAGGAATATGATCCTGGCAGCAGCATTCAAGACAGATTGGAGGGGGGAGAGTTTGGTAAGAGGGAGACCGATTAGAAGAGAGTTACAATAGTCGAGACGAGATTGAATAAGAGAAACAGTAAGAGTTTTTGCGGAGTCAAAAGCAAGAAAAGGTCGAATTCTCGAAATGTTTTTGAGGTGCAAAAACCATCGCAGGAAAAAGCGGCCAGTACAAATACCAAACTTATGGAGGTTTATGCCACAGTTCACGAAAAGAGCTTTGTTGAGATGCTGCGGAGAGGCTCAAAGGAGACTCTTGGAGAACAGACAGAACAAGGAAAAGGTTCCAAAGCTCCTGTGGATGCCTGAAGAACTGGAGTAATAATTTACTTCCTGAAGAAAGGTCTTGTGCCTGTTTGTGTGAAAGCCAGCGTATGACAGAAATGAATGGATAGCACAGAAAAAAATCTTTCCAAGAACCTGAGGGAGAGGCCTCCATATAGACTGGAGTCAAGGAGGAAGAATCCTAGGAACAGAAAGAAGATTTGGATGGAAGTCCCTCTGTTCACAACAAAGAAGGAACAGTAAGTATGGCGATAAACTGTACTTTATGTGCCCTCAGAATGATTTGGATAACCAAGTCAGAGGGACCTAACAGATTTCAGAACATCATCAACAAATGCAGTGGTTTGAAGAGACGTGGGATAGAATATGGGTCCTTGAGAAGAAGGTAAGGGTAAGAAGGTAGAGGCTAAGAAGCACCTGCAACTAACGATAACGCAGGAATACCATGCCACACAACACGAATCCAGAGTCATCAGGATTGCTGGAATGCCCTCTGCCTTGCCCCGCTTGAGAACATGGGAAAGCAGCAGAAAAGGAGGGAAAAATAGGGTAGCGGTGTCTAGTGCACACATGTCAAACTATGGCCCGTGGACCAAATCTGGTTTCCATGGTGAGTGTATCAGGCCCGCGACGCCAGGTGCCCCCCACACATCAGGCATCGCACTTTCAACTGGATCGGTATCTTAGATGCAGATACAGTAAAAAGCAACTATGAAAGAGGGAGCCGTCAGCTGACGCTCTCAGCAATAATTCTCCCTCTGCGCCTGATGTCTCAGTGCTGCGGGAGTGATGTCACTACAATGTGCCCACTGTGACGAGCAGTACGAAGGCCCAGAGCGCTCACTGTTGAGACCGGGGCAGCGAGTGACCGGGGAGAGGTGAGTATTGTTTTTTTTAATGTAGGGTCATTATTCTTTATGAAGTACTATGTGGGGCTATTATTCTCTATGGAAGGCATTGCAGGGCACATTATACTGCATGGAGGACTATGTAGGGTCATTTTACTGTATGGGGGACTATGTGGGGCGCATTGTACTATATGGAGGGCTGTGGAGGGATCACAGTTGTGTAATCATACGGTGATGGTGTTACCATACTTTTCTGGGGGGAGGGGTGTATAATAGGGTTATAATATTTGACAGGGAGTTTTATTGACATCATACTTTATTTTCTGTATTATTCAAGGTTTTTGTCCTTTATTATTACATATTTAAATTAGGCCATCGTGCCATATGCTTTTAATGCTCTTACATAACGTATTATGTAAGTATGCCCCATTTGTGATTAGGTGTTTATCTTATACTAAGATCTATTGATTAAAATGTACTTTGTTCGTAGGACAATGCCTCTACGTTTGTTTCCATATGAAAAGGTTCATCTTATATTTGATAAGAAAAAGGTTGGATGATGACAGTTAAAGGCACATGTAACCTTTTTTTCTTTTAGCTGTGTTTTTGCCCCCGGTGGCCATTGGGATTATTGCACTGTGGTGTCCTTTGTTCTGTTTGCCCCCGGTGGTGGTGAGCGTCATTGCACTCTGTTTCTTTAGTTTAGTGCACATACATGATTGTAATGCAGGTGTGATTGTTGGCTCTGCTATAAAAGAAGAGTCACAGGTGTTGCAATCAGGGTTGGTGATAGTATTCATTTCCAACCATCCCTGGTGGAGGAAGGAGCTGGAGAGAGCTCCTTGCAGCACGGTCAGAGCCCTGGTGTGGAAGGAGTCAGAGGGGATTTCCTTGCAGCTCTGACAGAGCTTGGTGGCAGCGTTTCAGCAGGAGAGCTGCATTCTGGTGGTGGACTCTGTTGCCAGGAGCTAGTGCAACAGAGTAAAGCTAAGTAGTGTTTCCCTGTTTGTGCCTTTCCTTTATGTGTGTTTCAGTGCAGTGGTGGGATTAGTCTCTGCACCGGCCATTTCACTAGAAAGGGGTAGGTGCAGGGCGAGCTAGGGTTTAAAAGTATCCTGAGCGGCGCCCGGTGCGGAACCGGCCTAGGGATCGGTAGGAGTGTAGTGACACTGACTCAGGGGAGTGCAGGAGGTCTCCACGTCACCGTTCTCTATCGCAGGGCCCACCATTGTAATTGTTTCCCTGGTGTATCCCCTTATTATTTAAATTCGCCCTGCTGGAGGCGGTGTATCCGGTTTTACGTGTATTTCTGAAATTCGCCTGCTGGAGGCGGGTTTATCCGGATCCACGTCTTGTTATTTAAATTCGCCTTACTGGAGGCAGTGTATCCAGGGTCGCGTGTGTCATATAAATTCGCCCTGCAGGAGGCGGTGTGTCAGGTCACACTTAACCATTACAAAAACTTTCTGAATTGTAGACATTTTTTTAATAAACATCAAGAATGGCCCGTAAGTTTGCCCAAGTTTTTAATTGCATATTTGAATTTGACATCCCTGGTCTAGTGCAAGGACCTTAGGACCTAGCAATGTAGGAAAGACCTAGTGATGAAGGTGGGACGTGAAGAGGTTCACCTCAAGGATGCCCCAAAAGGACATTACTGACTGAGGAGATATGGGAGGAGAATCACTCCCCTGGATCCGGAGTCTCTTTTCTCAGAAAAGTCTCCGGCCATGGGACATGGAGAACTTTGCAGAGAAGAGTCTTGGTGGTTCCCTTCCCCCGCTGAAGGATCTGGTGACCCTCCATGGAGTGTACATGAGGGAGGACCACTGAAAGAAAGAGAGATAAGATGGGTCTCATTTCTAGTAGGATGATCTGGGGGTGGGCTTCCATCAGAGACAAAGGACCAGGATAAGAGAACTAGACAGCGCCTGGATTTCTCCAGTCTCATGTTCCATCCAAGGCAGAACCAAGCTCAACCTTGCTTAGCTTCCAAGTATCGGTAAGTGTGGACTGGATTAGCACAGTTAGGCTGCTGGTTGTGATGGTCAAACACTCCTCCTGAGTCTGCAAGACTCATGTTGGTTGTCACCTGCCATTGAATTGAAAAGAATGATCTGCCAGAAACAGAGGGGAGGCCAACAACCACCAAGAAGGCCTCTCCTGCATGGAGCATAAAAGTGGATACGACGATTAAGGAGTCCACTGATATGTTTCAGATGCAGCATGAATAACACCATCCACAAGGAGGCAGATGAATAGGGAAGACCTTCTCTGGTGGCTAAAAAAACCCCACTCGGGTGTTGAAAGCCATGTTCAAAAATTCCATGAGCTGGGATGACATGAATCCAGATTTCTGATGGCTGATTGCTTAACCAAAAAAAAAAACAAAAAAACAAGGAATCCCTGAAAATTTTGACACTGGACAGATTCTGCTCATTGTACCAAGCCTTCACCAAAATATAGTCCAAAAGATGCCACTTCTCTGGCATGGAGTAGCGTAGTCAGGGTGAAGAGGCTGGACAGACATGTGTCTGGGATGATTTAGTGAATCCTACTTTGAGCAGGGGGTTGGACCAGATGGCCCAGGAGCAGGGCCGTATCTAGGGGGGGGCAGCCGGGGCAGTTGCCCCGGGCGCAGCCAGCAGGGGGGCGCAGTCGGGCCGCCTAATGCAGCGGTCCGCAGTGTCTCCCCCCGGCGGCTGCGTTCTGCCGCCCCCCCCGGCCTGGGAGTCGGCGGTTCTCTGTGTCAGCTGTCAAGCTGACAGCCAGCGCAGAGAAGGAGCGCGTGCCGGCTCCCAGGGAACAATTGTACTGGCGTCTATACAGACGCCAGTACAAATGAAGCTCTGACCGCCGGGCCAGAGCGACGTCAGCATCGTGATCAGGTCATGTGATCACGCTGCTGACGTCACTCCCCGGCGCCCAAAGCAAACGCTGGTGTTAAGTGTGCTCCACTGTGGAGCTGAAGAACCACCAAAGATGGGAGATGAGGGGGAGTTAATGAGTGGAGATGGGGGGGATTTGTAGAGGGGATGGCGGTTAAAGTGTGGGGGTATTTAGAGTGGGGATGGGGGTTAATGTGTGTGGGGGTTAATGAGTGGGGATGCCATGGGGTTAATGTGTGGGGGGATTTGGACTGGAGATGGGGGTTATTTAATGTGATGGGGGTTAATGAGTGGGGATTGGGTTAATGTGTGCGGGGGTTAATGAATGGGGATGGGGGTTAATGTGTGGGGGCGTTAATGAGTGGGGATGGGGTTCAATGTGTGTGGGGGTTAATGAATGGGGATGGGGGTTAATGAGTGGGGAAGGGGGTTAATGTGGGGATGGGGGTCAATGTGTGTGGGGGTTAATGAATGGGGATGGGGTTAATGTGGGGATGGGGTTAATGAGTGGGGATGGGGTCAATGTGTGTGGGGGTTAATGAATGGGGATGGGGGTTAATGTGTGGGGGCGTTAATGAGTGGGGATGGGGGTTAATGTGGGGATGGGGGTCAATGTGTGTGGGGGTTAATGAATGGGGATGGGGGTTAATGTGTGGGGGTATTTGGAGTGGGGGTGGGGGTATTTGGAGTGCTGATGGGGGTTAATGAGTGGGGATTGGGTTAATGTGTGGGGGGATTTGGAGTGGGGATGGGGGGTACTTAATGTGTGTGGGGGATTGAGGATGGGGGATTTAATGTGTGGGGAGATTTGAGGACACAAAATAAAGAGTATGTATGAGGAAACAGTATGGGGGATTGGTGCAGACAGTATGCATGCGAATGGGTTAATGTAAGTGGACACAGTATGGGCAGTCAGGGATATGTGTGAGCAGACAGTATAGAGAGTGAGGGGGTAAATATATGAGGAGACAGTATGGTGAACAGGTGGGATGCTAGAGGGGAATAGTGTGAGGTGACAGTATATTGCAGATATTTTTATTTAGGAGCATTATAATGACACTTCTATCTTTAAGGGCATCGTGTGGAGATTTGCTGCAGAAGACCGGAGAAGATGGAAGTCTACAGAGACGAGATGTGGATGAGAAAACTCATCATGGGGTCTAGAAGAAAAGGAGAACGACTGCAGAGACGACGTCATCTATAAGGTACCTGGATGTAAATGTTATTTGTGATACTGACTTATTCTCATGTTTTTATTTGTTAGGAACATTAACCCCTTCCTGACATCAGACGTACTATCCCGTCCATGGGGCCCGGGCCCCTATGCCCATGGACGGGATAGTACGTCTACCGCGATCAGCGGCGCCCACGTGGTGAGCGCCGCTGATCGCGGCCGGGAGTCAGCTGATTATCACAGCTGACACCCGGCACTATGTGTCAGGGGCGGTCACGGACCGCCCCCGACACGTTAACCCCTTGCACACCGCGATCAAACATGATCGCGGTGTACCGGGAGTTAAAGGGAAGCATCGGCAGGGAGGGGGCTCCCTCCGTGCTTCCCTGAGCCCCCCACGGCAGCGCAATGTGCAGCGCTGCTGCGGGGGGCTCCTATCCTCCAGGCCCCCGAATCCAAGATGGCGACGGGGGCCTTCGGGGACCTGAGGAAGCTGGCTTCCTCAGTGCCTGCAAAGCGCAGGCAAGAGGAAGTCTGCTTCAATGCCTGTGACAGATTGCTGATCTGTCACAGTGATCTGTGATGTGACAGATCAGCGATCTGTCACAGGACAGTGATGTCCCACCTGGGACTATGTAATAAAGTAAAAAAAAAATTAAATAAAAATGTAAAAATAAATTTAAAAAAAATCGCCAAATAAATTAGTAAAAAAAAAAAAAAATATTCCCCAATAAATTCATTTTTTGAAAATAATAAAAAAAAAAACAATAAAAGTACACATATTAGGTATCGCCGCGTCCGTAATGACCCGCCCTATAAAACTGTCCCATTAGTTAACCCTTTTAGCGAACCCCTTAAAAAATAAAAATAAAAAACGAAGCAAAAAATAATGATTTATTATCATACCGCCAAACAAAAAGTGTAATAACGCGCGATCAAAAAGACGCATATAAATATCCATGGTACCGCTGAAAACGTCATCTTGTCCCGCAAAAAACGAGCCGCCACACAGCATCATCAGCGAAAAAATAAAAAGTTATAGCTCGCAGAATAAAGCGATGCAAAAATAATTATTTTTTATATAAAATAGTTTTCATTGCATAAAACCGACAAAAACATAAAAAAACGACCTAAATGAGGTATCGCTGTAACCGTACTGACCCGAAGAATAAAACCGCTTTATCGATTTTACCGCACGCGGAACGGTGTAAACGCACCCCCCCAAAAGAAATTCATGAAACGCTGGTTTTTGTTCATTCTGCCTACCAAAAATAGGAATAAAAAGCGATCAAAAAATGTCACGTGCCCGAAAATGGTACCAATAAAAACGTCAACTCGTCCCGCAAAAAATAAGACCTCACATGACTCAGTGGGTCAAAATACGGAAAAATTATAGCTCTCAATATGTGGTGATGCAAAAACTATTTTACAATAAAAAGCGTCTTTTAGCGTGTGACAGCCGCCAAACATAAAAACCGCCATAAATAGTAAGTCAAACCCCCCGTTATCACCCCCTTAGTTAGGGAAAAATAATAAAACTAAAAAAAAAGTATTTATCTCCATTTTCCCGTTAGGGTAAGGCTGTGTGCACACGCTGCGGATTAGGTGCGGATTCATCCGCGCGGATTTTGTAAAATCCGCAGGTGAAACCGCAGGTCAAAAAACCTGCGGTTTTACCTGCAAATTGCTCTGCGGTTTTGTCCTGCGGTTTTTCATCTCCTCATTAGAGGAGATGGCAAACCGCAGGAGAATCCGCAGAAAGAATTGACATGTCAATTCTTTCTGCGGATTGAAAACCGCAAATAATCCGCGCGGAAAATTCCGCACCGTCTGCACTGCGGTTTTTGATTCCCATAGGGAATCATGGTACTGGGGTCCGCAGCAGCCAAAACCGCTGCGGAACTGCAGCAAAATCCGCAGCGTGTGCACACAGCCTTAGGGTTAGGGCTAGGGTTAGGGCTAGGGTTAGGGCTAGGGTTAGGGCTCAGATTAGAGTTAGGGGTGTGTTGGGGTTAGGGTTGGAGTTATAATTGGGGGTTTCCACTGTTTGGGCACATCAGGGGCTCTCCAAATGCAACATGGCGTCTGATCTCAATTCCAGCCAATTCTGAGTTGAAAAAGTCAAATGGTGCTCCTTCCCTTCCAAGCTCTGCCATGCGCCCAAACAGTGTTTTACCCCCACATGTAGGGTATCAGCCTACTCAGGACAAATTGCAAAACAATTTTTGGGGTCCAATTTCTCCTGTTACCCTTAGAAAAATAAAAAATTGGGGGCAAAAATATCATTTTTGTGGAAAAAAATGATTTTTTTATTTTCACGTCCGAGTGTTATAAACTTCTGTGAAGCACTTGGGGGTTCAAAGTGCTCACCACACATCTAGATAAGTTCCGTGGGGGGTCTAGTGTCCAAAATGGGGTCACTTGTGGGGAGTTTCAATAGTTTAGGTACATCAGGGGCTCTCCAAACGCACATGACACCCGCAGACCATTCCATCAAAGTCTGCATTCCAAAACGTCACTGCTTCCCTTCCGAGCCCCGACGTGTGTCCATACAGTAGTTTTCTCCCACATATGGGGTGTCAGCGTACTCAGGCCAAATTGGACAACAACTTTTGGGGTCCAATTTCTCCTGTTACCCTTGGGAAAATGAAAAAATTGGGGACTAATTGATCATGTTTCTGGAAAAAATACGATTTTTTTATTTTCATGCCCTGGCATTATAAACTTCTGTGAAGCCCTTGGGGGTTCAAAGTGCTCACCTCACATCTAGATAAGTTCCTTAGTGGGTCTAGTTTTCAAAATGGGGTCATTTGTGGGGGGTTTCCACTGTTTAGGTACATTAGGGGCTCTCCAAAGGCAACATGACACTCGCAGACCATTCCATCAAAGTCTGCATAACAAAACGTCACTACTTCCCTTCCGAGCCCCGACCTGTGCCCATACAGTAGTTTTCTCCCACATATGGGGTATCAGCATACTCAGGACAAATTGGATAACAACTTTTGGGGTCCAATTTCTCCTGGTACCCTTTGGAAAATAAAAAAATGGTGACTAAAAGATCATGTTTGTGGAAAAAATATGAATTTTTTATTTTCACGCCCGGGCGTTATAAACTTCTGTGAAGCACTGGGGGGGTTCAAAGTGCTCACCACACATCTAGATAAGTTCCTTGGGGGGTCTAGTTTACAAAATGGTGTCATTTGTGGGGGGTTTCCACTGTTTAGGTACATTAGGGGCTCTCCAAAGGCAACATGACACCCGCAGACCATTCCATCAAAGTCTGCATTCCAAAACGTCACTACTTCCCTTCCGAGCCCCGACGTGTGCCCATAAAGTAGTTTTCTCCCACATATGGGGTATCAGCATACTCAGGACAAATTGGACAACAACTTTTGGGGTCCAATTTCTCCTGGTACCCTTGGGAAAATAAAAAAATGGTGACTAAAAGATCATGTTTGTGGAAAAAATACGAATTATTTATTTTCACGCCCGGGCATTATAAACTTCTGTGAAGCACTGGGGGGGTCAAAGTGCTCACCACACATCTAGATAAGTTCCTTAGGGGGTCTAGTTTCCAAAATGGTGTCATTTGTGGGGGGTTTCCACTGTTTTGGTACATCAGGGGTTTTCCAAAAGCGACATGGTGTCCGATCTCAATTCCAGCCAAAAACGTCAAATGGCGCTGCTTCCCTTCCGAGCTCTGCCATGCGCCCAAATAGTGGTTTACCCCCACATGTGGGGTATCAGCGTACTCAGAACAAATTGCACAATAACTTTTACGGTCCTGTTACCCTTGGAAAAATAAGAATTGAGGGTGAAAAGATCATTTTTGTGGAAAAAATATGATTTTTTAATTGTATGGCTTTATGTTATAAACTTCTGTGAAGCCCATGGGGGTTCAAAGTTCTCACCACACATCTAGATAAGTTCCTTAGGGGGTCTAGTTTCCAAAATGGTGTCATTTGTGGGGGTTTCCACTGTTTTGGTACATCAGGGGTTTTCCAAATGCGACATGGTGTCCGATCTCAATTCCAGCCAAAAACGTCAAATGGCATTGCTTCCCTTCCGAGCTCTGCCATGCGCCCAAATAGTGGTTTACCCCCACATGTGGGGTATCAGCGTACTCAGGACAAATTGCACAATAACTTTTAGGGTCCTGTTACCCTTGGGAAAATAAAAATTGGGGTGAAAAGATCATTTTTGTGGAAAAAATATGATTTTTTAATTGTACCGCTGTACGTTATAAACTTCTGTAAAGCCCTTGTGGGTTCAAAGTTCTCACCACATATCTAGATAAGTTCCTTGGGGGGTCTAGTTTCCAAAATGGGGTCACTTGTAGGGGGTTTCCACTGTTTAGGTACATCAGGGACTCTCCAAACGTGACATGGCGTCCGATCTGAATTCCAGCCAATTTTGCATTGAAAAAGTCAAACGGCGCTCCTTCAATTCTGAGCTCTGCCATGCGCCGAAACAGTCGTTCCCCCCCACAAATCAGGTATCAGCGTACTCAGGACAAATTGCACAATAACTTTTGCAGTCCAATTTCTCCTGTTACCCTTGGTAAAATAAAAAAAATTGAACCTGGAGTATTTTTTTTGTGAAAAAAAGTTAGATGTTCATTTCTTTTTAAATATTCAAAAAAATTCCTGTGACGCACCTAATGGGTTAATAAACTTCTTGAATGTGGTTTTGAGCACCTTAAGGGGTTCAGTTTTTAGAATGGTGTCACTTTTGGGTATTTTCTATCATATAGACCCCTCAAAGTGGCTTCAAATGTGATGTGGTCCTAAAAATAAAATGGTGTTGTAAAAATGAGAAATCGCTGGTCAACTTTTAACCCTTATAACTTCCTAACAAAAAAAAATTTTGGTTCCAAAATTGTGCTGATGTAAAGTAAACATGTGGGAAATGTTACTTATCAAGTTTTTTGTGTGCCGTATCTCTGTGATTTAAGGGCATAAAAATTCAAAGTTGGAAAATTGCGAAATTTTCAAAATTTTTGCCAAATTTCCATTTTTTTCACAAATAAACGCAAGTTATTTGAATGAAATTTTACCACTAACATGAAGTACAATATGTCACGAGAAAACAATGTCAGAATCACCGGGATCCATGGAAGCGTTCCAGAGTTATGACCTCATAAAGGTACAGTGGTCAGAATTGTAAAAATTGGCCCGGTCATGAACGTGCAAACCACCCTTGGGGGTGAAGGGGTTAAAGGAGTTGTCCAGGTTTGTGCTGAGTCTGCAGACATTCTATGTGACTGCAGACTTCTGAATTCTCACAGTGCGCACTGAATGCTGTTAGGATTCTCTCATGCCGGTAATTTACATACATGCGGTCACATGCTGACTAGACATGTGTGGCCTCACTCAATGAAAATGAACAGAGCGAGGCCGGGCACGTCTAGTCGGAATGTGGCCAGAAGTATATAAATCACATACGTGTGCTGACATGACTGTACATCGGCCAGGGAGAATCCTAAAAGTGTGCAGTGCATTCGTTGTGAGAATTCAGAAGCTGCAATGTCAGGATTCAGCTCTGAAAGTTCCAGTGTCATCACATAGACACTTCACTCATGTGCGATTTTCATAGGTATGGTCCTGTGACAACGAGCTTCTCTTCCTGCTTCTCTCAGTTTTTTACTGAACATTGAGAGCATTAGGAAGAGCAGATCGCAGGTACATGGCTAAGTGTGCAAGTCGCATATGTACTTGGCGGGGGGGGGGGGGTGCGCCGAACCGAATTCTTGCCCCGGGTGCCAGAAAGCCTAGATACGCCTCTGCCCAGGAGATCCCTTCCAACTCTACCATTCCATGATCCTATGAAGAACCTGAGGGCTGTTGAAAGTCTAAAGTACAGGTCAATAAACTAAAAATAAAAAAAAACAACTCCAAAGGGAGGAAAATCCTGGTGAAACTCAAGGAGATGGATATGTGAAGATACATATTGTTTAAGCCTACTGAAAAGATGAATTCTCCTATTACCAGTGATGTAACAATAGACCAGAGGGAGTCCATTCAACATCTTCATACCCGTGATAATTAGCTGAGCCTTTTCTATTCCAAGATGGTCTTCTAAGCTGTCTTTCTTTGGGACTGTGAAAAGGTTGAAATAACATGCCTGAAAACCGTTCCATATCTGTAGTTGATGGCTCCGAAAAATGCGAGAGCAAAAGGTAGAACCTTGAGAGGAGGTGAAGTAATTAAATTATTCCTCAGCAGGGTTTTGAAGGCTGTGTTAACTGCTTTGTAGCTGAGATATACCATTTGCCTCACCCAAGCAGCACTTTTTTTAACCATTCAAATCTCTTTGAGGAATAGAAGATGTCTCTTCACCTGAAAGGGTGATGTAAGAGAGAAAAGATCTCCATAAAGTAGTGCAAGGTTATAAGGCAGTCTTTTCAGAAAGGTTTAAGCCCAAATGAGGGCTGCCGGTAGATGTAGGGACAGCTCATAGTTGGCTGAGAATATGTGTGGTTTTGGGGGCAGATAACTCTCATACTGTGTGACATGCTTGTTGATGTCTTGGTGTCTCCAAAGCGCTTGTCTCCCTAAGGATGTCAAGGAGAAGATGTGAGGATGTGTGATAGAAACCACAAGCTCTACTCCATAAACACTCACAGGTGAGCTTGGCTGGGAAGTGCTCCACAGACCTCACCCGTTCAGGGACACTTGGGTATTGAGGGAGACCAGGGTGGGAGGTTTAGGCACTAGGACAGATTGAGCATGCTAACCGCAAGGTAAATGTTTGTCACTGTGCGAACAAAAGAAGTATGTAACCAGTGTGGTGACGGCTGTCTATGGAGTCTTCCCAGGAAAAAGACATAAGCACTTGGAAAAAAACAGTATAAATAAGCTCAGAAGGGTGCCCACTAGTACTAGAAAGTATAGGATCCAGAAAGCCATAGTATGTGTCCCTCAAATGGCGCCGATGGTGGAGAGTCGGCTATATCTTCTGTATGGATGCAACCTGCGAGTTGTAGAAGGGAAGGTGGCCAGGACAGGCAAGAAAACCCCAGAAGATTGTACCTGCAAGCACAGCTTGGGGTCCGCGACAGAGCTTACTGGGGGAGGTGATAGCCTGCTCTCTGATCCCCTTACCCATAAGGTGGGAGGCAGGCTGGGGGAGGTGCCAGGATGTGCTGAGCGCAGGAGAAACTTGCGGCCTAGCTGCATGAAAAAAACGGGCTTCGTTTAGTGAGGCTTCCCAGCCACGAGACACTCAGAGGCCAGAAAAAGGCGCCACCATTCAAAGAAGATGAGGTGGACTCAAAGGGGCCATTGCAACCATTAGTGACCCCAAGGAAAAGGTGCAAAAAAAGAGCCAAAAGATTGACAATACCTGCAAAAAGAGGCAAAAGAAGAAAAAAATGGCAGCCAAAAGGGGCTGAAGACAGGGAAGAAAGCCCAGGGGGGGAAAGAAGGGAAGCCCCTGATGATATAAGCCAGATATTCCTTTATAGAGCTTGATTTAGGTCCCTATTCAACGTGCCATTATGACTATTACTACCTACATGGATTACATAGTTTTACAATAATCTCTTTAAGTAGTGGTCCCCTTCTTACACAAAGACTTCCTCAAGTAAAATTAAGATATGGTTATACTACATTCATAGCCAAAAGTGTAGGCACCCTTGAAATTGTTCCAGAAAATGAAGTGTTTTCCCCAGAAAATTATTGCAATTCACGCTTTGTTATACACGTTATTTCCTTTCTGTGTACTGGAACAATAAAATAAAACTGAGAAAAAAAGGCAATTGGACATAATTTCATACAAAAACGAAAAAATGTTGGCATCTTTCCGAAAATGTAGACAAACAACTTTGTTTCAAGCATGAGATGCTCATTCAAACTCACCTGTGGCAAGCAACAGGTGTGATCAATATGAAATTCACACATGAAACCAGATAACAGGGGAGAAGTTGACTCAATCTTTGCATTGTGTGTCTGTGTTTGCCACACTACGCACGGAGAACAGAAAGAGAAGAGAACTGTCTGAGGACTTTAGAACCAAAATTGCTGAAAAATATCAACATCCTCAAGGTTACAAGTCCATCTCTAGAGATCTTGTTGTTCCTTTTTCCATGTGCGCAACATAATCAAATAGTTTACAACCCATGGCACTATAGCTAATCTCATTGGACGTGAATGACAGAGAAAAATTGATGAAAGGTTGTAACACAGGATAGTACAGATGGTGGTAAGCATCCCCAATCAAGTTCCAAAGAAATTTAAGCCATCCTGCAAGCTCAGAGTGCATCAATACCAGTGTGAACCATCTGTAAACATTTGTATGAAATTAAGCACTATGGCAGGAGACCCAGGAGGACCGCATTGCTGAGACAGAGACATAAAAAGCTATACTGCAGTTAGCCAAAATGTACATGAGTATGCCAAAACCCTTCTGGGAACACGTCTTGTGGATAGATGAGACCAAGATAGCGCTTTTTTGGTAAAGAACAAAATTTCACTGTTTATCAAGAACAATATGAGACCTACAAAGAAAAGAACACTGTACCTACAGTAAGATATGGTGGAGGTTCAAAGTTGTTTTGGGGTTGTTTTGCTGCCTCTGGTACTAGGTGCCTTGACTGTGTTCAAGGCATCATGAAATCTGAAAATTTCCAAAGGATTTGGGGTTGTAATGTGAGTGTCAGAAAGCTGGGTATGTGTCTTAGGTCATGGTGCTTCCAGCAGGACAATGACCCCAAGCATGCTTCAAGAAGCACCCAGAAATATATGGAAACAAAGCCCTGGCAGCAATGATTCCGTATCTGAATCCCATTGAACACCTGTGGAGAGATCTTAAAATTGCTTTTGGGAGAAGGGGTCTTCAAATATGAGAGACCTGGAGCAGTTTACAAATGAAGAGTGATCCAAAATTTCAGGTGAGGGGTGTAAGAAGCTTGTCGATGGTTATCGGAAGCAATTGATTGCAATGGGTGCGCAACCAAATATTAAGTTGAGGGTGCCAACAATTTTGTCCAGCCCATTTTTGATGTTTTGTATGAAATTAGATCCGATTTGCCTTTTTTCACTTTTTTTGTGTTGTTCCAGTACACACAATGGAAATAAACATGTCTATAACAAAACATGTAATAACAATAATTTCCTTGGAGAAATACATAATTTTCTGGAACACTTTCAAGGGTGTCAACACTTTCGTCCATGACTGAACCTCCCGCACTGGCGCAGTTCCAACAATATTGGCGTCAGGTGTCCTGGTGCTCGTGACATTATGTGAAAGCTACAGTCTGTCAGCTGCCATTGATGCGTTGCTTCGCTCATACTTCCCAAATATGAAACTTGGATGTCCTGGTAAAGTGTGAGAGCTGCAGCCAATTAAGGACCACTGATTGACTGCAGCACTCACGTATCATATCTGAGAGCCGCTGCCGACATCGCAGGAATTGTGGAGATGTGGAGGAAAGTATAAGCATTTACGAAGGGTTATCTAAGTAGAAGTAACTCCTTTAAAAATAACACTCACCAACCAAACTGTTCCAGTCGGCATCCATGTCTGCCTGGTGGGCAAGGCAGCCCTTCATGACGTTTAGACATAGGCCGTGACATGGCAGCAGGCCGGTGTGACCTCTGCATAACGGGCAATACCACATCCGCATGGCGGCTCGAAGACAATCAGGAGGAGGCACGGTCTAGAGAGAGGAGTGAGGGAAGTATCAGGTCAAAATCTGTGCCAAGAAATGCAGAGCGGCAAAAATGTTAGGTCATACCCTTAACCACATCCAATTACCAGTTCATCTTCCCCTGGCCGAATAAAGAAAATGTTAGAAAGTGATGAATGAAAGTTCATAAAGCTGAGATCTGGGGAGCTCAGGAACTCAGTGGTGACGACCCTACGAACAGCACCTGATCTCTGCACTTTCTGACCTTTGTGTGAGAATTAGGAGCGGTCTGGTGTAATCAGCCGCTGTTGTACCTTGGTTGCCCTGCTGATGATGTCACTTGCCGTTGCCAGTCCTTGGACCAGTGTCCTGGCTGCTCCCAGTGCTCGTGTGACCTGAAGAAGATGGATAATGATAGTTATAGTAACCTCCTATAGAAGAGTCATGTTGGGCTTTAAAGGAGTATTCTCATCTCCAAGATCCTATCCCAATATGTACAGTCATGGCCAAAAGTTTTGAGAATGACACAAATATTAATTTTTACAAAGGCTACTGCTTCATTTTTTCTAATGGCAATTTGCATATACTCCAGAATGTTATAAAGAGTGATCAGCTTAACAGCAATTACTTGCAAAGTCAATATTTGCCTAGAAAATGAACTTTATCCCCCAAAACACATTTCAACATCATTGCAGCCCTGCCTTAAAAGGACCAGCTAACATCGTTTCAGTGATTGCTCCATTAACACAGGGTGTGGGTGTTGATGAGGACAGGGATGGAGATCAATCTGTCATGATTAAGTAAGAATGACACCACTGGACACTTTAAACGGAGGCTGGTGCTTGGCATCATTGTTTCTCTTCTATTAACCATGGTTATTTCTAAAGAAACACGTGCAGTCATCATTGCACTGCACAAAAATGGCCTAACAGGGAAGAGTATCGCAGCTAGAAAGATTGCACCTCAGTCAACAATCTACCGCATCATCAAGAACTTCAAGGAGAGAGGTTCCCTTGTTGCCAAAAAGGCTCCAGGGTGCCCAAGAAAGACCAGCAAGCGCCAAGACCGTCTCTTAAAAGTGTTTCAGCTGCGGGATTGGGCTACCAGCAGTGCAGAGCTTGCTCAGGAATGGCAGCAGGCAGGTGTGAGTGCATCTGCACGCACTGTGAGGCGGAGACTCTTGGAGCAAGGCCTGGTCTCAAGGAGGGCAGCAAAGAAGCCACTTCTCTCCAGGAAAAACATCATGGACAGACTGATATTCTGCAAGAGGTACAGGGAGTCGACTGCTGAGGACTGGGGTAAAGTCATTTTCTCTGATGAATCCCCTTTTCGATTGTTTGGGACATCTGGAAAACGGCTTATTCGGAGAAGACCAGGTGAGCGCTACCACCAGTCTTGTCTCATGCCAACTGTCAAGCATCCTGAAACCATTCATGTGTGGGGTTGCTTCTCAGCGAAGGGAATGGGCTCTCTCTCAGTCTTGCCTAAAAACACAGCCATGAATAAAGAATGGTACCAGAATGTCCTCCAAGAGCAACTTCTCCCAACCGTCCAAGAGCAGTTTGGCGATCAACAATGCCTTTTTCAACATGATGGAGCACCTTGCCATAAAGCAAAGGTGATAACTAAATGGCTCAGGGAACAAAACATAGAGATTTTGGGACCATGGCCTGGAAACTCCCCAGATCTTAATCCCATTGAGAACTTGTGGTCAATCATCAAGAGACGGGTGGACAAACAAAAACCTTCAAATTCAGACAAAATAAAAGCATTGATTTTGCAAGAATGGACTGCTATCAGTCAGGATTTGATCCAGAAGTTGATTGAGAGAATGCCAGGGAGAATTGCTGAGGTCCTGAAGAAGAAGGGTCAACACTGCAAATATTGACTTGCTGCATTAACTCATTCTAACTGTCAATATAACCTTTTGCTACTCATAATATGATTGCAATTATATTTCTGTATGTGATAAAAACATCTGACAAACACACATAAAAACCAGAGGCCAGCAGATCATGTGAAAATATAATATTTGTGTCATTCTCAAAACTTTTGGCCATGACTGTAGCAGGTGTAATAATAATATTAGCAAATACCTCCAATTAGTAATGTAATACTGTTCTGATTCGTTATGTGCTTACCCCATGTGCAGGGCATTGCAGTAGATTAGATATCCATGGTTACGACCACTGATACACTGACAGTGAATTCTTAGTGGTCGTAACCATGGATACCTAAGTTACGGTAATCAACATAGTGAATAAGAAGAACTACACTACATTTCTAATGGGAGGTATTTGCTAATAATGTTATTATTACACCTACTACATACTGGGATAAGATCTTGGACATGGGAATACCCCGTGTTATTCACAAATTTACGACATACTCACACTCTGATGGATGCCATACCCGCTCTAATCTTAAGAATAGGACCCCACCCTACTTGGTTGTTTCTCTCTGTTCACTTCTATGGGAATCCTGTACATAGCAGAGCAACACTGCTTGGCTAACATCAGACCTCCCATAGAAGTGAATGAACGGTGAAGTGACAACACAAGGGCTTCCCACTGTTTGACCGCTTAGACGCTGTGCTCGTTATTGATGGTAGCATTTAAGGGTTAAACTTTTGCACCTGACATCCACCAATGTAAGAGAGGGGCTAAATTTGTAAGATGTTAGCGGGCTTACTGTCAGGTCTGTTGTGAGGGTAATACTTGGAGTATAGAGAGCGTTGGGTCTTTTCTAGGTACCCAGGGCTGACTGCATAGGGATCCTCCAGTCCCTCGAGTCATTGAAAAACCAAGTAACCAGATGGAGGGGGGCTGATCCCTGGTTAATCTTAACCATGGCGACCAAAAGGTTAAACAGTGCAGATTGGAGGTTTATTAGCGCCCGCTCAGGGGGGTGTAGGACACGGATTCAGACGTTGCTGAAGTCGCAGTGTAACCCTGATCTTGGAGATCTTTAAAAACTGTATTTTGGATTGAATTTTTGCAGGAAAGTTTTGGTAAATCTGGCAAAAAGGGATATTTATTATATGAGAACTTTCTCCACCAAACCTGTATCCGAAGCCTCCGTGGGATGTCTCCGAAGGGCCTGAGCTCCTCGGCTCTCCGGCCGGCGCACTCCATGTAGTCCGCACTCAGCTCATAATGGGGGAGCAGCAGCCGCAGCGTCCGCTCCAAAAGTGCAGCCCAAAACTCGGAGAGTGCCTCGGCCAGCCGGCTCGCTCCTCCTCCCATATAGTAAGCTCGCAGCTCTGAGAAGAGAGTGCTGAAGAGTGCGGCATTCTGGGAGTAAAGATGTCCGTAAGAGAGCGCAAACATGGCGGAGAGAGAGTTCTCCGAAGAGTCAAGAAGTGCGAGGAAAAACTCTGCAAAAAAAAGTAAAATAATGATGAGCAGTTGACAATTAGCAGGGGGTCCATCTTGACTTGTAGATGATGCAGATTTCTCTGAGGACTTGGAGGGATCCACAGCAAAATCCACAACACGTGTGGTCCGATGAGACTGTGACATCCACAGTGAACTCAATCCGGAAAATCCACTTGTGACCGGCATGAGACGTGAAATGTGTGAGTAAAAAATGTCATCCATTCTGCCGCTTCCCTGCTTACAATTGCTACACTGAAAATCTGCAACTTGTATGCCAGGTGTGGACGTAAAGTTAGATCTGTGCCAAGTGAACAGTACCGCAAATTCCCCGAGCAACAGTGTCATGCAATCCACAAATATTAGCACCTATGTATGCAAAACATATCGCCATACTCTGCTGAATAGTGCCAAGATAACAGCAGCACATGGTCCCCAGATACAGCCCACATAACAGTGCCGACAATGTCAGGGCCCATATAACAGTGCCGACCATATCAGGGCCCATATAACAGTGCCGACCATATCAGGGCCCACATAACAGTGCCGACCATATCAGTGCCCACATATCAGTGCCCATATAACAGTGCCGACCATATCAGGGCCCATATAACAGTGCCGACAATGTCAGGGCCCATATAACAGTGCCGACCATATCAGTGCCCATATAACAGTGCCGACCATATCAGTGCCCATATAACAGTGCCGACCATATCAGGGCCCACATAACAGTGCCGACCATATCAGGGCCCATATAACAGTGCCGACCATATCAGTGCCCATATAACAGTGCCGACCATATCAGTGCCCATATAACAGTGCCGACCATATCAGGGCCCACATAACAGTGCCGACCATATCAGTGCCCACATATCAGTGCCCATATAACAGTGCCGACCATATCAGGGCCCATATAACAGTGCCGACAATGTCAGGGCCCATATAACAGTGCCGACCATATCAGTGCCCATATAACAGTGCCGACCATATCAGGGCCCATATAACAGTGCCGACCATATCAGGGCCCATATAACAGTGCCGACCATATCAGTGCCCATATAACAGTGCCGACCATATCAGGGCCCACATAACAGTGCCGACCATATCAGTGCCCACATATCAGTGCCCATATAACAGTGCCGACCATATCAGGGCCCATATAACAGTGCCGACAATGTCAGGGCCCATATAACAGTGCCGACCATATCAGTGCCCATATAACAGTGCCGACCATATCAGTGCCCATATAACAGTGCCGACCATATCAGGGCCCACATAACAGTGCCGACCATATCAGGGCCCATATAACAGTGCCGACCATATCAGTGCCCATATAACAGTGCCGACCATATCAGGGCCCACATAACAGTGCCGACCATATCAGTGCCCACATATCAGTGCCGACCATATCAGGGCCCATATAACAGTGCCGACCATATCAGGGCCCATATAACAGTGCCGACCATATCAGGGCCCATATAACAGTGCCGACCATATCAGGGCCCACATAACAGTGCCGACCATATCAGTGCCCACATATCAGTGCCGACCATATCAGGGCCCATATAACAGTGCCGACCATATCAGGGCCCATATAACAGTGCCGACCATATCAGTGCCCACATATCAGTGCCGACCATATCAGTGCCCACATAACAGTGCCGACCATATCAGGGCCCATATAACAGTGCCGACCATATCAGTGCCCACATATCAGTGCCGACCATATCAGGGCCCATATAACAGTGCCGACCATATCAGGGCCCATATAACAGTGCCGACCATATCAGTGCCCACATATCAGTGCCGACCATATCAGGGCCCATATAACAGTGCCGACCATATCAGGGCCCATATAACAGTGCCGACCATATCAGGGCCCATATAACAGTGCCCACATAACAGTGCCGACCATATCAGGGCCCATATAACAGTGCCGACCATATCAGGGCCCACATAACAGTGCCCACATAACAGTGCCGACCATATCAGGGCCCACATAACAGAGCCGACCATATCAGGGCCCACATAACAGTGCTGACCATATCAGGGCCCATATAACAGTGCCGACCATATCAGGGCCCACATAACAGTGCCCACATAACAGTGCTGACCATATCAGGGCCCACATAACAGAGCCGACCATATCAGGGCCCACATAACAGTGCCGACCATATCAGGGTCCATATAACAGTGCCGACCATATCAGGGCCCATATAACAGTGCCCACATAACAGTGCCGACCATATCAGGGCCCACATAACAATGCTGACCATATCAGGGCCCACATAACAGTGCCGACCATATCAGGGCCCACATAACAGTGCCGACCATATCAGGGCCCATATAACAGTGCCGACCATATCAGGGCCCATATAACAGAGCCGACCATATCAGGGCCCACATAACAGTGCGCGCCATATCAGTGCCCACATAACAGTGCCGACCATATCAGGGCCCACATAACAGTGCCGACCATATCAGTGCCCATATAACAGAGCCGACCATATCAGTGCCCACATAACAGAGCCGACCATATCAGTGCCCACATAACAGTGCCGACCATATCAGTGCCCACATAACAGTGCCGACCATATCAGGGCCCACATAACAGTGCCGACCATATCAGGGCCCATATAACAGTGCCGACCATATCAGTGCCCACATAACAGTGCCGACCATATCAGGGCCCACATAACAGTGCCGACCATATCAGTGCCCATATAACAGAGCCGACCATATCAGTGCCCACATAACAGAGCCAACCATATCAGGGCCCATATAACAGTGCCGACCATATCAGTGCCCACATAACAGTGCCGACCATATCAGTGCCCATATAACAGTGCCGACCATATCAGGGCCCACATAACAGTGCCGACCATATCAGGGCCCACATAACAGTGCCGACCATATCAGTGCCCACATAAAAGTGCCGACCATATCAGGGCCCATATAACAGAGCCGACCATATCAGTGCCCACATAACAGTGCCGACCATATCAGGGCCCACATAATAGTGCCGACCATATCAGTGCCCACATAAAAGTGCCGACCATATCAGGGCCCATATAACAGAGCCGACCATATCAGGGCCCACATAACAGTGCGCGCCATATCAGTGCCCACATAACAGTGCCGACCATATCAGGGCCCACATAACAGTGCCGACCATATCAGTGCCCATATAACAGAGCCGACCATATCAGTGCCCACATAACAGAGCCGACCATATCAGGGCCCATATAACAGTGCCGACCATATCAGGGCACATATAACAGTGCCGACTATATCAGGGCACATATAACAGTGCCAACCATATCAGGGCCCATATAACAGTGCCGACCATATCAGGGTTCACATATCAGTGCCGACCATATCAGTGCCCATATAACAGTGCCGACCAAATCAGGGCCCATATAACAGTGCTGACAATGTCAGGGCCCATATAACAGTGCCGACCATATCAGGGCCCACATAACAGTGCCGACCATATCAGTGCCCATATAACAGTGCCGACCATATCAGGGCCCACATAACAGTGCGCGCCATATCAGGGCCCACATAACAGTGCCGACCATATCAGGGCCCATATAGCAGTGCCGACCATATCAGGGCGCATATAACAGTGCCGACCATATCAGGGCCCATATAACAGTGCCGACCATATCAGGGCCCATATAACAGTGCCGACCATATCAGGGCCCATATAACAGTGCCAATCATATCAGAGCCCACATAACAGTGCCGTCCATATCAGGGCCCACATAACAGTGCCGACCATATCAGGGCCCATATAACAGTGCCGACCATATCAGGGCCCACATAACAGTGCCGACCATATCAGGGCCCATATAACAGTGCCGACCATATCAGGGCCCATATAACAGTGCCAATCATATCAGAGCCCATATAACAGTGCCGACCATATCAGGGCCCACATAACAGTGCCGACCATATCAGGGCCCATATAACAGTGCCGACCATATCAGGGCCCACATATCAGTGCCGACCATATCAGGGCCCATATAACAGTGCCGACGATATCAGGACCCATATAACAGTGTCGACCATATCAGGGCCCACAGAACAGTGCCAATCATATCAGAGCCCACATATCAGTGCCGACAATATCAGGGCCCATATAACAGTGCCGACCATATCAGGGCCCATATAACAGTGCCAATCATATCAGAGCCCATATAACAGTGCCGACCATATCAGGACCCACATAACAGTGCCGACCATATCAGTGCCCACATAACAGTGCCGACCATATCAGGGCCCATATAACAGTGCCGACCATATCAGTGCCCACATAACAGTGCCGACCATATCAGGGCCCACATAACAGTGCCGACCATATCAGGGCCCACATAACAGAGCCGACCATATCAGTGCCCACATAACAGTGCCGACCATATCAGGGCCCATATAACAGTGCCGACCATATCAGGACCCACATAACAGTGCCGACCATATCAGTGCCCACATAACAGTGCCGACCATATCAGTGCCCACATAACAGTGCCGACCATATCAGAGCCCACATAACAGAGCCGACCATATCAGTGCCCACATAACAGTGCCGACCATATCAGTGCCCACATAACAGTGTCGACCATATCAGGGCACATATAACAGTGCCGACTATATCAGGGCACATATAACAGTGACAACCATATCAGGGCCCATATAACAGTGCCGACCATATCAGGGCCCACATATCAGTGCCGACCATATCAGGGCCCACATAACAGTGCGCGCCATATCAGTGCCCATATAACAGAGCCGACCATATCAGGGCCCACATAACAGTGTGCGCCATATCAGGGCCCATATAACAGAGCCGACCATATCAGGGCCCACATAACAGTGCCGACCATATCAGTGCCCATAAAACAGAGCCGACCATATCAGGGCCCATATAACAGTGCCGACCATATCAGTGCCCATATAAGAGAGCCGACCATATCAGTGCCCACATAACAGTGCCGACCATATCAGGACCCATATAACAGTGCCGACTATATCAGGGCCCATATAACAGTGCCGACCATATCAGGGCCCATATAACAGTGCCAATCATATCAGAGCCCATATAACAGTGCCGACCATATCAGGGCCCACATAACAGTGCCGACCATATCAGGGCCCATATAACAGTGCCGACCATATCAGGGCCCACATATCAGTGCCGACCATATCAGGGCCCATATAACAGTGTCGACCATATCAGGGCCCATAGAACAGTGCCAATCATATCAGAGCCCATATAACAGTGCCGACCATATCAGGGCCCACATATCAGTGCCGACAATATCAGGGCCCATATAACAGTGCCGACCATATCAGGGCCCATATAACAGTGCCAATCATATCAGAGCCCATATAACAGTGCGACCATATCAGGGCCCACATAACAGTGCCGACCATATCAGGGCCCACATAACAGTGCCGACTATATCAGGGCACATATAACAGTGCCGACCATATCAGTGCCCATATAACAGTGTCGACATATCAGGGCCCACATAACAGTGCCGACCATATCAGGGCCCACGTAACAGTGTCGACCATATCAGGGCCCACATAACAGTGCCGACCATATCAGGGCCCACATATCAGTGTCCACATAACAGTGCCGAGTCGACCATATCAGGGCCTATATATCAGTGCCGACAATATCAGTGCCCATATAACATTCCCGACCATATCAGGGCCCATATAACAGTGCCGACAATATCAGTGCCCATATAACATTCCCGACCATATCAGGGCCCATATAACAGTGCCGACAATATCAAGGCCCATATAACAGTGCCGACCATATCAGGGCCTATATAACAGTGCCGACAATATCAGTGCACATATAACAGTTCTGACCATATTAATGCCCATATGCCAAAGCCGACATCCAGTGTATTACACTAATGGCAGTTTAGGTAAAGCTTTATGTAAGAGACGTCCACACTCACCCTGGAACCTCTTCCTCGCCTTGGTTAACACTCCGGTGGGATAGCTGACGGTCTCATTGACAATGCGAGCCAGATCCCTGACACTCTCCTCACTCAGCCGCTGCTCGGTCTCACTGGGACAACACGTGTACTCCTGAGGACATATCCGGAGATGTTCCCCTACAGAACAAAGGTAAAATGCATCATCATATGTACTATATTGTCAGAAATCCTACACGTCTACCCTTATAAGGACAGATCCTGCGTCCATACAGCATATATAATAATAACAGGACATATAAGTGGCTGATGTACCGGATATTGGGGTCCGGACCTCCGGGATGTCACTCAGGCCCCTGTCTCTAAGCTCCCGGGCAGCATCCACACAACTTCGCACTTCATTAGCCCCGGCATTGAGGATTAGGATAGCAGTCAGGAAGAAAAGGACAAGCCTGTATCCGAGCATGACGGCTGGGGTCTCTGTACAGGAGACGTCTGCAGAATATGATATGAAAGTAGCAATATAGACATTACAGTGCAGAGTGGTCCGATGTACAGAAATGGCGCCTTTATATGGGAAACATACGACGGATAAACTAAGAGTACAGAGAGGATAGAGAAAAGAATAATATACAAAGATAAAGTCGCCCTAAGAGCTTCAATCAGCCTTATACAAAAGATACAGGAACATACAGTTGTGGCCAAAAGTATTGACACCCCTGCAATTCTGTCAGATAATACTCAGTTTCTTCCTGAAAATGATTGCAAACACAAATTCTTTGGTATTATTATCTTCATTTAATTTGTCTTAAATGAAAAAACACAAAAAGAATTGTCCTAAAGCCAAATTGGATATAATTCCACACCAAACATAAAAAAGAGGGTGGACAAAAGTATTGGCACTGTTCAAAAAATCATGTGATGCTTCTCTAATTTGTGTAATTAACAGCACCTGTAACTTACCTGTGGCACCTAACAGGTGTTGACAATAACTAAATCACACTTGCAGCCAGTTGACAATGATTAAAGTTGACTCAACCTCTGTCCTGTGTCCTTGTGTGTACCACATTGAGCATGGAGAAAAGAAAGAAGACCAAAGAACTGTCTGAGGACTTGAGAAACCATCTTGTGAGGAAGCATGAGCAATCTCAAGGCTACAAGTCCATCTCCAAAGACCTGAATGTTCCTGTGTCTACCGTGCGCAGTGTCATCAAGATGTTTAAAGCCCATGGCACTGTGGCTAACCTCCCTAGATGTGGACGGAAAAGAAAAATTGACAAGAGATTTCAACGCAAGATTGTGCGGATGTTGGATAAAGAACCTCGACTAACATCCAAACAAGTTCAAGCTGCCCTGCAGTCCGAGGGTACAACAGTGTCAACCCGTACTATCCGTCGGCGTCTGAATGAAAAGGGACTGTATGGTAGGAGACCTAGGAAGACCCCACTTCTTACCCCGAGACATAAAAAAGCCAGGCTGCAGTTTGCCAAAACTTACCTGAAAAAGCCTAAAACGTTTTGGAAGAATGTTCTCGGGTCAAATGAGACAAAAGTAGAGCTTTTTGGGCAAAGGCATCAACATAGAGTTTACAGGAGAAAAAAAGAGGCATTCAAAGAAAAGAACACGGTCCCTACAGTCAAACATGGCGGAGGTTCCCTGACGTTTTGGGGTTGCTTTGCTGCCTCTGGCACTGGACTGCATGGCATTATGAAGTCAGAAGACTACCAACAAATTTTGCAGCATAATGTAGTGCCCAGTGTGAGAAAGCTGGGTCTCCCTCAGAGGTCATAGGTCTTCCAGCAGGACAATGACCCAAAACACACTTCAAAAAGCACTAGAAAATGGTTTGAAAGCACTGGAGACTTCTAAGGTGGCCAGCAATGAGTCCAGACCTGAATCCCATAGAACACCTGTGGAGAGATCTAACAATGGCAGTTTGGAGAAGGCACCCTTCAAATATCAGGGACCTGGAGTAGTTTGCCAAAGAAGAATGGTCTAAAATTCCAGCAGAGCATTGTAAGAAACTCATTGATGGTTACTGGAAGCGGTTGGTCGCAGTTATTTTGGCTAAAGGTTGTGCAACCAAGTATTAGGCTGAGGGTGCCAATACTTTTGTCTGGCCCATTTTTGGAGTTTTGTGTGATATGATCAACGTTTTGCTTTTTGCTTCATTGTCTTTTGTGTTTTTTCCATTTAAATGAAGATAATAATACCAAAGAATTTGTGTTTGCAATCATTTTCAGGAAGAAACTGAGTATTATCTGACAGAATTGCAGGGGTGTCAATACTTTTGGCCACAACTGTATATAGATGCAGTACAGGAAGGTACATAGATACAGCTTATAGACCTATGGAGTAATTACAACACCAAGAAGGAAAAGTAGTGGTGGAATGAAGGAATTCACCAGATGGAGATGTTACTGATCAGCAAATGATGAAAAAATTGAGACATTATTAGAAGATCTCAATTTCTTCAGTCTGGAGTCTGAGCCACGTGCAGAAATCCCGGTACTTCCAGCCGCGGCTGCTATCACTCAGGTTATTAATGGCTGTCCGAGGAAGGTTCTGCCACTGAATGTACAAATCATCAAGATCCGTTGCTGGCAGCTCCTTTGTAATCACCAACCAATGACATCTCTAATGTGCTCGATGGGAGACAAGTCCGGAGACGCTGCAGCCATGGGAGCTGGTTTAGGCCACACAGGCTGCTCACAGTAGCTCCATGTAACATGTAGCCTGGGGTTGTCGTGTAGAAAAATAGCTCCTGGGACACTGTAGAGGAATGGCCGCCCCATTGGTTCCACCACCTAATCAATGTAATGCTGAGCTGTTAGTGCATCGGGAATGGAGACTAGAGGGTCCGGGCACCGTACATTATACCACCCCACACCGTAATCCTGGGAGTAGGACCGGTGTGACGTTCCCTTGCAAAGGACCTACTGCCAGGATTATACTATGTGTGGTGGCATAATATGGACAGTATCAATATTTAGGGACAGTATGGCAAAGTGGGGAGACACTGGGTCCGGACACACAGATACATAGGGAAAGTGTAGAGATATACAGTATGAAGACAGTGTAGCGATATATATTGGGGCAGGATAAAGATATGTAGGGGCGGTGTAGAGACATATGGTCACAGTATGGATGTATGGGGGTCATGTAGAAATAGGTAGAGTTTACATATATTTAGGTACAGTATATAGATATATAGGGACAATATAGACATATAGGGGTGGTATAGATATATGGGCAATATAGAAGTATAGGGGCAGTATAGAGGTATATAGGGATAATATAGAGATATAGGGGCAGTATAGAGATATATAGGGGCAATAAAGAGATATGGGGCAATATATAGGTATATTGGGGCATTACAGTAATATATAGGGACAATATAGCGATATAGGGTCAGTATAGAGATATATAGGGGCAATATCGAGATATAGGGACAATATACAGATATATAAGGACAATATAGAGATATAGGGGCAATATACAGATATAGGGGCGGTATAGCGATATAGCGTCAGCATAGTAATATAGAAAGACAGAGTAGAGATATATGTGGAGAGAACAGCTGTATATGGGGCAGTATTCTGAAATATATATATGTATACAGTGACAGTATAACCATGTATGGAGAGACTTGTGAGCAGCATAATGAGGACACAGCACAGATAAGGAAACCTTGAAAGAATATAAAGCAAAGGAAAGAGAAAGTGTCCAGACCATACACAGCCCTGACCTCAGTGACAGACATAGGGGTGTATATATATATATATATATATACACTGTATATTTACACACAGATCCAGTAACACAGGTGACTATGGAGCTGTCTACACCATACACAGATGTATGGATGGATGCTCCCTGTACTGGAGGTATATACAGAGGAGAGCAGCACACACACAGCACAGCACAGCCCCCTATACACACAGACATATAGCCGGCATACATTACATACAGGGCAGCCAGGTACAGAGCACAGCACAGACCAGACCCCGGCGCTGCATCAGCTGGAAGACAAAGAGGCTGTGCGCCGCCCCGCGGTCCTACCGCCGCCGGCTGCTGCTGACTCACTGTATGGTGGGCACAGGCAGGGGGCGTGCACAGGGGAGGGCAGAGCCCACCCAGACATCACTGATCTATACCTCAGCCCAGGCTGCAGGAAATCACCAGGAGTGATTGATATGATGTAAGCAGATAGCTAGAGACAGAGAAGATAGAACAGGCAGATACATACTGTATATCTATATATATTTTGTTCCCCTCCTGGTTTTGGCAGTGATATCAGTACAGCTAGCAGAGGGTGCCGCCTCCTCTTCTTGTTGGGTCCATCAGTCACTCTGTGGGGTTGAGCATTGATCGACATGTCAGTGCAGAGCAGTACAATCCGTACATCATTGGTCGGGTCACAGCCGTGGTGACCGGAGCTGGAAAACAATCGCGTCGTCTGACCCACATAACGATCACCATAAAAAAAAAGAATAACAAAAATGATCAACATTTCATAAAATTTTACACTTTTATTCACAAATTTATGACATTTCTATATAGCCTCAATAGGCCACTTATTTCTCCAGACTACTGCCCTGAAACAGCTTCTGGGGGAAATCCTGACTGATGACCACCCAATTCTTGTCTCATCAAGGCTCAAAGTTTATCACAACCAACTTCTGAGTCTTTGACATTTTCTGAGGATAAACCAATACAATTGACACCTGGGTCAATTCCTGGATCTAAAATGTGATTGTTTTGCTCACCAAGCCCCTTAGTTATCATTTTTGCCTTGTGACTTGATGCTGTAACCAAATATCATACAGCAAACAATGGATTCACCGTGCAGTCTGCAGTGTAATACTCTAATAACAGTGCGTAATGCTTACAGCAGGCGATGGGGTTAGCCAGCAGATCTCAAAAGCAGCAGATGCAAGAGGGAGAATCAACAGCAGTTTACAGAGTGTCACGCTCACCTCCTCCCCGGCGCCTGGCACGCTCACCTCCCCGGCTCTAGCCCGCTCTGCAGCGTCTGCGGCCGCTATCTCGACCGCCGCTGTCCCTGCTACCTCTGCCCGGGCTCCTGTCACTGCCGCTCCATCTGCCGATGCCGCGGCTCCACCGCTTGCGGCGCCTTTGGTCCCCACCGCCTCCCGTGCCTCCACACCGCCTGGGGCTCTCCGGCGCGTCCGGTCCTCTCGCTCCGCCCCCTCATCTGGCACCTGTCAATCATCCTTCCTGCGGCCGGCCCCTGCTCCTTCACACAGGCGTACAGCTAGATACGCCCCCTAGACCTGGCGTCCTATCTCCTGGCCCCATGGTACAGCTGCACTCTGACCCGGAAGTTCACCAGCGTGCCCTATATCAGGCAGCCTCACCCTATGCTCACTGACTGACTATCTTTTGTGATATCGGGTCCACGCGCTCCTGTGTTCCTCTTCGTCTCTGCGCTGTGTACCACTCCGTGGCCTCCGCTGGTCTTCCTGTTTGTGACTTTCCTGTGTTCCCTCCTAGATCCAGTCCATTCCTGCCTCCGTCTTCCTGCTCCTGTGTCTCATCCTGTACCGGTTCCTGCCGCCCGCCATTGCCAGTCACGTCTGCCGTCCACCGTCGTTCCCGCAGTCTCAGTAGCCATCCCTGTGGCCGTCGCCATCTCCCATCTGGTCGCCTGCACCTCCCTGCCTGCATACTCACCCGGCTGTTCCCAGGTATCAGCTTCCGCGGCAATAGTCTCCCTTGGGTCTGCCCCTAACGCTCCCTGTGGTCCACCTGGTCAGCTCGCCCGAGGGAGGTTCGTCGTCGCGGTCCTGAGGGTTCACTCTGGAGGTCCCCAGTCTCACACAGAGAAGATGCAGCTGATGGAGCAAAGTGGTTGCAAGTCCAAGACAAACAGCGACTGAACAAAACACTGGCTGAATCCTTAGAAAACTCAGGTAGATCTAAGTGCACTTTATAAGCCTCCACTGTATCCCCGCTGAATCATTCCAGATCACCAACCTATTCCTGTGTAGCCAAGCTGAGCGGTTCTGGATTACTTTCTGTTTCATCCTGTGTGGATCCTTGGTTACAGGTCCTGGATCACTTCCACCCTCCTCCTGTGTATCCCATGTAAGTGGTTGAAGATCACATCAAACCTCCTCCAGTGTATACCATCCAAATGGTTCCCCTGTGTTTGCCTACACTTCTGGTTCTGTAGCTTGCGGTGCGTCTGTAAAGGGGTTGGTTTAATAATGTTCATTGCTTTATTTATTTATTTGCTTATTGCATATTGCTACATGTTTTATGTACTACCTAATTCATGTTATGGTACTGCTACCCCTTTTGGGTATTACCATTACTGTGTGGTCATGTTCTTCACTGTATGTGGCGCCCCTTTTTGACGGTGCGCCGACGCAACCAAACTGCAGCAGGTTGCGTTTGGCGCAGGTCGGCGCACCGTCAAAAGGACGCATGCGCCGCCAAACGCATACTGCGCACGGCCTGCGCCCCAGTGATAAAGATAGGGGACGCAGGGCGCATGCAGCATCATGTGCCGGTGGGCGGAGCTACCGGTGGAGGCGCGGCAGGGGGCGGGGCTTAGCGGCGGCCGTGCGCAGGCCGTCGCTGCGCTCATAAACGCTAGTGTGAAACTAGCCTTAGAGAGTAGCAGGGCCCCTCTGGTGGTTCCCTGCTTGGAACACTGGATGTGCTGGGAGGTGAGAAGAGTTGAGATATATAAAAGAGTGGGAAAGTGTAGGATTACGGGTTCAGTCTGGCAGAAGGTCAGGCGGGTAAGAAGTCACTCAGACAGGAGTGAGGATCCCTGGAAGGAGGGATGGAGGAAGGAGTGCTGCAGCTGCCTCAGTGATCTGAGCCAGCTGGCACGGGAAAGGGAAAGGAGAAAGACGTAGAACTGCAACCTAAGCTTCCATAAGAGAGAGAAGGATCCGTACGGAACGAAGGAGTAGAGAGAACAGAAAGGAGACGTGGGTTGGAAGAGGAACCCTGCCTATAGGTTCTCAGCGCAAGGCCCGGGCCCAGTCCCCGAGGTTGTATGGACACTTATGGTTCTGCAGCAGACACCGGTGGAGTAGTAGGCTGTAAATGCACTACTCCCATCTAAGACTTGGGGCACAACAGCAACTGATTTAGAGAGCCGGGACTCAGGAGAAGGGAGTCCCCAAAGCAGGTTACAGCTGTCTGCCATACGAGTAGAGTTCTTGGGAACATCTGACAGGAGGAACTCCAGGGTACCACGGTACTGGAGATCTTCACACTTTAAGGCGCAATAGAGGAGTCGTTCAGGAAAGCTACATGTTGGCGGAGTGTTGGAGAGGAGCTTTCCATCTGGCCTGGAGGTTGGCTGAGTCTCTGACCCGGAGGACACGACCTGGAGGCAGGCACCCTTGTGTACCGCAGACTGTGAGTAAAGCTTTGGAACTGCAAGCCTCGGTCTCCTCCATTCATTCCTGCGCCAACCATTCCTGCGCCAACCTGCTCAGCACCGCTACATCTGGGTACCATTCTTTACACTGCCTGCGCCATTCCACAACCATTACAACTACACTGACCTGGGACATCAGCCCTGCCTGTGGAGGGCTATACCATCACTGCTGCACCACACCATCTGTCCCAGAGGATCTGTCTGCAGCGTCGGCTTAACACTTCCCTTGCCGAGCACCACAGGTGGTGTCACAAACTATTCCATTCCATTTAATCTACATTACATTCCCCCATTACTTGGGCGCCCAGGGCCACGGACCGGGTCACCGCTGCTGTGAGACATTCCCCTGACACCGGCCCGGTACCGAGTACCCCACGGCTCTGGAAGGGCGACCTACTGTATATAATGTAATAATGTGTACTATGGCTTATGTACAGTTTAGGGAAAGTGAAGTGCACCATTAGGACATTAGAGGGGGGCACCTTAATATTATAGTTCGCATAGATAAGGGTAAATGTAGTTTCTTTGTGGGCCACTAGATGGGGGCATACTAGTGTGCACGGTTAATTAGGTTATAGATAGTGTATAGGGGGTTAAAGTAGGAGGGGCTGCCTGGTGGTAAGACAGGAATTTTAGGAAGTTAAGTTAGAAGGGGCCAGGGTGCCCAAAGTGTCCACATGGGCTATAGGCCCTGGACGGCTCGGCAGTCACGCAATGTTAAATAGCTGCAGCCTACGTTATTCACGGCCACTGGGCATCATAGCAGAGGGCCAGTACAGGAGAAGATGTGGCGACTCATAGCCTGGGTGGATGCCTTTAGGGCAGGAGTCGGTTGGAGTGAGGAGATGAAGGAAGTTGGAGCTTCGATGGGAATGGTACAGATGGGCTGGATGCTTTACCAGAGGCAACCAAACTGAGTGGCTGATGATTTCTAGTCTGGGGCGAAACAGGCAGAAGGAATTGTCATCATGGCGAGGTTAGGCCAGGAAGGATCTGGGAAGCAGTCTAAGATGGTCCGGTCCAGACGTGTGCCACACAGTAGTGTCAGCAAAGCAGGGAAAGATGAGGAAACAAGTGAATTCCATGATGTGCCAACTGTGGATGTAACGTGTGAAGTACTAAGTAAAGGAAATGTTCAAGTTATCCTGGACTGTGTCTCCATTACTGGGGGTCGCCTGGAAGAGGGGCCGTCGCCACCTGGAAAGTGCCCGGGGGGACCTGAAACTGGAGACGCAGGTACGCTGAGAAATGGAATACAGTTTTCTGTGAGGGAAGGTCAGGACACAGATGCTTCAGTGACTCTGGCCATGACTACAGTCCTGGCCTCCCCTTACATTTGGCATAGTTGGCAGGCTGCAACTACCTCGTAGCGTGGAGAATCCATAGAAAGAAGAGCTGATGATGTGTGTGCGACTGCTGTACCCCTGGAAGATGACCGGGAGAAAGAGGAAGTAGTTGCTGTATCTGGAGAAGATTTTGAGAATGAAACACTGGATTTGCCTACTACCGATTTTGTGACAACACCGGACTTGACTACTGAATTGGACTTGGCTTACTGGAAAAGAAAGTCTAACATCTCTACTGTGACCAAGATGGCGTTGGTGAGTTTGGCCGGAGATGGTGGAGGAGGAAAGACCAACAAGAACCGTGTTCTTCATGGGCATTGCCGTCGTCTTCGGGCACCAAAACCTGCCTGTCAGTATGCCCTGGTCCGCCCCTGGTGGGTGCGGATGAAGAAGAGAAAGCCTTGCCCCCTTCCACTGACCAACGACCAATGGGTGGAGTTATCGGAGGCGGATCCCCCTGGGAACGGGTGTGACTCAGAAGAAAACCCCGGAAGAAGCTGTGCAACGCCATCTTGTGAACTTGAACCGGCCACGATGCAGCACTCTTGCACCCGTAGCTGCCAGGGCGTGGGCCGCATCAAGTGGAGGTGGTGGCAGGAAAGAGCGAGAGCCCAGCCTAGAGTGACCAGTGAGGAGTCGGCGGAGGTTTCCATCTGCCCACCTTCGGAGTTGCCAGCTGAAGGATCTACCACCCTCCCAGAAGCAGAACTGCGGATCCAGCGGTGCAGCGTCGGACCCGAGGATCGGGTGAACCGGAGCCCCTAATGTTTGTTCAGCGGGAACCAGAACTGACGACTGCCCGGGAGGAACCACGTCAACCAAGTCAAGTCAAGAGCGAGCCGGCACTCCATTTGTCCGTCATACGCACGGGTATCCCCGGAGGGAGCCAACATTCCTGGGAATAATATGACCACCTCGTCCCCATCAGAGTGGGTGAGTGTGCCCTCATCCCTGACCCCTGAGGGAAGGTCATCCCAGCAAAGTTCTGTCCCGGAGGCCGTCATCCGCCCCCGTGTTCCTATGGGAGAGGCAGTCTTCGCGTCCCAGCCATTGGAGGTTCCGTCTCTCATTCTGCTACAGCCTTGGGGGGCACACACTCCCACCCGGCAACAGAGGATCCCTTCCCCACTCCCATGCAGTCTGCCTGGGTAGGAGTAATACATGACAAGAAGCAGCGGGAGAGAGAGGTCTGGATGGAGCTGCGGCAGCATGGTGGGGGCGCTCTGGTGGGGCAGCGTGCCTTCGGATGGTTGTTGTATACAGACACAGACCGGGGCTACGGCTTCATCCGAGAAGGAAGGGACGCCAAAGTGTACATTAACGTGGTGTCCGTCAACTTTGGGCGGTTGCTGAAGAAGGATGATTGGGTCTCCTTCTTCAAGGAGGACTGTCCTCGCGGGTACTACTCGGTGGCGGTTACCCACTATGACGAAGACGACATGGGGCTCTTCCCGGAATCGCTGCAGGCCCAAACATCAGCCGGCACCTGGGAGCCTGCTGGCGCCACCGCTTATACTGCTGTACAGCAGTCTGCATCCTCTGTGGCCGCAGAGATGGCAATGGAAAAGAAAGGAGCGACACGCGATGCGTGCCGTTGAACTTTGTAAATCAGGAAAATATGTTGTGCATGTTGCCCCCCTACTGGAACTGGGACTGTTCCGCGTCCCTGCGGGCACTGTAGCCCTTAAAGAAAAAAAAACCCCATGGTAAGTGGGCGAAGTAACAACGCTGAAGACAAAGCGTTGTTTGTTTTTCTGTTTTTGGTATATTTATTCATACTGGCCTGGAGGACTGCAAGCTAGGCGGATTATATGGAGCCTGTGATGAACGCAAGCAGGAGGCACGCCGTTGCCACCAAATTGTGACGAACGGCGCAGCCGGTGCCACCAAAACGTCACGATCCCACCCCCGAAAACGGGTTTGTCAGCGGACGGAGGGACGTGACGCACTGCCAGCACACGGCTATCACAGGCACAGTGGGGGGGTTATCTTAGTTATCCCACCACCGGCACCACGTGACAAAAACATACAGCAAGCTAATCTCGCTCTAACAATTTACCGCAGGGGGGTATTTTGGATGCCCCACCACTGCTAACAACCTTCCAAGAACTGCAGGTGTTACGTGTTACGGAACCACTCAGCACCCAGAATATGTTGTGCAGTTATATGTGTGTATAATAGGTTCCATGGGAGATGCATGTCCCTAATGCATCCGCCACAGGCTGCGCCCAGCCGCCCTTCCCCCCACCTTTGTAATTCCCACAGTAAACATCGGCAGGCTCCGGCCACCTGCGGCTATTGTAATGTATGTCTAGCCTGCCGCTTTTCTATTGGCCTGCCCTCTGTATCTGTGTGATATATTCTGTGTCCTGTGAGTAAAGTGTTGTCAGACTGGAAATACGTGGAGAAGCAGTGATCTTTTATATGCGTCCATGTAACCAAGGAATTCCAGCCAGCGGCCTTCATTCAGACTCCAGCCAAAGCAGAGTGGACCTCCGGAAACACGGGGTGATACTGAAAGAGGTACCCGAGATAGCAAGATCCCGTTACACTGGTGGCAGCCAGCGGGATATGATACCCCTTCTACAGGAGGAAAGGAATGAATGGAAAACAACTACCAGAAGTTAAAGAGGACTACATTAAAAGATCTGGTGGAAGCCCGAGGGTTGATCGCCAGCAACAAAACAAAAGCGGATTTGATAGCAGCCATCATGGAACACGACAGTGCAGTGCCCCCCAATGTGAACGTGGAGGAGACTGAATTCCAGTGGGAGGTAAAGAACAGACTGGCGTTCTATGGCCCGAACCCTGCAGTAGAGATCATACGAGAGGTGATGGCTGATGTGCGTACTGATCTGAAGGAAAAGATGGCCGAGCGGACCAGGATAGAGCTAGCCAAGATGGAGATGGCAGAGCGGACCAAAGTGAAGCTGGCCAAGATGGAGATGGCAGAGCGGAGAGAGGAGAGTCAGCGAGCAGGGGGAGCTCTGGCCTTCGACCAGGTACCTTCAACAGTAAGCCACAAAAAGATCCAGTATAATGCCTTCCGACAGTTGGGGGAGGCAGAGGAAGACATTGATGGCTTTCTGCAGGACTTTGAGCGGCAGTGTGCCCTTCATCAAGTAAAGCCGGAGGAACGGGTTCAGATTCTGGCCAGCAAGCTGACAGGCCGGACAGCGGACGCCTATCGCACGGTACCTGATGAGGACTGTATGGACTATGAGCGGATAAAAGAAGTGATCTTGGCCCGATATGCACTGACACCAGAGGCATACCGCCAAAAGTTCCGTGGACTTATAAAACGCGTAACCGATAACCATGCTGAATGGGCATGTAAATTACGGCGGTCACTGCTACAGTGGGTGCAAGGGAGCCAAGCAACCACTAAGGAGGACGTCCTCCAGCTCTTCTTGTTAGAACGATTCTTTAATGGACTAACCCCCGAGACACAGGAATGGCTTCGGGACAGGCGGCCAACGACTCTGGAGGAAGCCGCTCGTCTGGCCGATGAACATCATGATGCCAGGCCTCAGTTGTCCAGATCAAAGATGGTTACTAGGGGCCCGCCCATGGACCTGGAGGGCCCCAAACCACCGAAGATTGTAGGGGGACCAGCTAGAAACCCGGCCTACCACAGCCCCCCTGGGGCGCGATGCCACACCTGCCGTCAGCTGGGCCACCAGCAAAGACAATGTCCCAAGCGGACTCAGCCTACCCAGTGGCCAAAGGTGGGAACAGCTACCTCCAGCCGGGGTATTGTACACTGCTACCAAGGCATTGGGGGCTACGACTAACCAAGGGGTGGAAGAGATGGAGGAAGTGCTGCATGAAGTAGACCCCGTGCAGGCAGCCTGGGCAGATAATCGACAACAGCATCGACAGGTCGTGTGGGTTAATGGGAAATGTATGCAGGGACTAAGAGATTCCGGGGCAACTTTGACCCTTGTGAAGCCTCATCTCGTCCGGGACCAAGAGAAGATGGACCGGACAGTGGCAGTCCGTGTAGCAGGGGGAGCTATACATAGACTGCCCACTGCCAGGATTCACCTGAACTGGGGAGTCGGGGATGGCCTTATTGAGGTCGACTTGATGGAGGATTTGCCTGCAGACTTCTTGCTGGGAAACGACTTGGGGCCCATGTTGTCTGCATTCTCGGTTGCCCCTCTGGCTGAGACATATCCTGTGACCACCTGGAGACAAGCTCGAGCTGCGGAGGCAGAATCACACTCAGAGGAGGCCCAGGTAAGACTTCCCAGCCCTACACGTATTCCCATAGCCAGACACATTTCTTGGGCCACCCCAGATGAATTTAAGAGGGAGTTACTTGAGGATCCTTCATTGGAGGGATATCGTGGGAAGGCACAGGAGGGGAGAGGGGTACTGGAAGGGGAACAGTTTGTATGGAAGCAGGGACTCCTCTACCGGATCACAGAGCAGCACCACACAGGGATGAGCTCCAATATAAAACGAAAGCTGGTAGTTCCCAAGAAGTATAGGCAGGAGTTACTGTGCTGTGTCACCATTACTGAGGCTCGCCTGGAAGAGGGGCAGTCACTGCCTGGGAGGTGCCCGGGGGACCAGAAACTGGAGACGCAGGTGCGCTGAGAAATGAAATACAGTTTTCTGTGAGGGAAGGTGCTTCAGATGCTTCAGTGACTCTGGCCATGACTACAGTCCTGGCCTCCCCATACACGTCCTGCTCCACTTGCTTGCCGTCCAGCGTAGCTCGTTGTGTGTTCATACTCACTGACATATGATCTCACCGGAACCTTAACCGTTCAACACTACATCCAATGTACTTCCTTGTATCTCAGCTGAGCAGTGCTGGTGTAACAGGCCATATTATACCCTGGGTTAAAGAGGCCTAGACTTGATTGTACCCCGGGTACTATACCCAGGTTTAATCTGATACTTCATCAAAGGAAAAAGTGTCTGCATCTGTGCTGCATGCGGCTGTTAGAATATGTTCCTGTAAGGGAGAGAAACAGTTCGTTGGATGCAGTGAGTAACCGGAGACAGAGAAGGGAGTTAACAAGAATTTCCTAAACAATCAATAACAGTAATACTCCACGCAGGGAGGTAAAGGAAATGGCAAAGAAAATACAAGTAAACGGGACACTTATCGGTTACAGCAGTTCTGCCAGGGAGAAGACCCAAATATCTCGCGGCGACGTCTCAAACAATGCACAAAGTCTCTGGCTCTGCTACGAAGAAACGAGTAACACTGCCACCCAACAGTGCCGAAGGATTCAGTCCTCTTTGTCTTGAGTACGCTGGAACAAAGAAACAGTCCTTTGTATGAATGCCTCAGAAATGGCGCCGGGCACCGGTCACAAGCACGTGGACAAGCCGCAACAATCCACGGTCTTTCGGAGTAGTCTCTAAGCTGTTGTTCCGTTATCTCGGGTGAAGCAGGGGTATTCAATGGTGCGGGTACAGACGGTAACTCAACAGTGTCAAGAGCAATCTCAAAGTCAGCACAAGGGGGTCTGGAAACAGAGCAGTCATCAGTAGGAGCAGCGGAGAGGGAGTGTTGTGAGCTCATTTCCGGGTTTGCCTCTGGCTTCTGGTGAGGGTTTTGGAGCTAGCTGTGCTGACAGAGGAGTAGTGAGTTCTCTATCTGGACTCCCTCTGTTGGTGAAGGGAGGTAATGAAGCTGATCTAAATGGCAGAGACCGGCCACCTGAGGAAGAGGACTGTGATTGGATATCAGGAATTTCTGATTGGATTTAAGGCAGCCGACTCCCTAGTTTCTTGCTGGTGATTTCTCCTGACTGTGGCTTCTGGCTGGGACTGGGCTGAATCCCCATTTTGTCTCTGATCAGTTGATCTCTTTTGCTCTGTCTTCAGAATATACCTGAGTGCTGATATAGGGAATTGAAGTCTAGCGACTTCAGGGCCTTTTTCTATCAGATGTGTAGGACATTTTTTGGCAGGGTTTTTTGCGTGATTGCAGACAGCAGCTTTTCTTTCCTGTCCTTTCTAGTTGTGTTTTTTGGGGATCAGTCTAAATTTTTGAATTTTAAGAATAATTGTAAATTATTTCTTGCCTTGAAGCCTAACTCATCGGGGAGCTCTGCGCAGCAGGTTAAAATTGTCATCTCCTTGCTGCGCGGCGATCCCCAGGATTGGGCGTTTTCTTTGACACCTGAAGATCCTGTTTTGACTAATGTGGATGCATTTTTTCAAGCCTTGGGGTTGTTATATGATGAACCTAATGCTATTGATCAAGCTGAGAGAGCCCTATTGGCATTGAACCAGGGTCAGGATCCTGCAGTTATAATGTCAGAAATTCCAAAAGTGGGCGGTCCTTACTACATGAATGATAGTGCATTGGCAGCTCTCTTTCGGAAGGGTTTGTCTGAAACTTTAAAAGATACTAGGGTGGGATTTCCTGTTCCCTCTGGTCTTGACGATTCTATGTCATTAGCCATTCAAGTTGATCGACGTTTACGTGAACGCAAGACTACACGGGAGGCGCTGCCACCTTTTGAACAAATGTCTGAACCTATGCAATGTGATAGAGTTTTGTCTAGGCTGCAACGTCAGGAGTTTAGAAGGCGTAATAAGCTGTGTTTTTACTGTGGAGATGCCTCTCATGTTATTTCTGTCTGCCCTAAACGAGAGAAACGTTTTGCACACACATTTGCTGTGGGTGGTGTACAACCCAAGTTTCTTTTGGCAATTACTCTGATCTGCTCCTTATCCACATTTTCCGCGAAGGCTTTTGTGGATTCAGGAGCGGCCTTGAATCTGATGGACTTGGATTTTGCTAAACGTTGCGGTTTTCCTATGACACCTCTGCGGACGCCTATTCCTTTGAGGGGTATTGATGCTACTCCTTTGGCGAAGAATAAACCTCAGTTTTGGACCCAGGTGATAATGCGGGTCGCCCCAGACCACCAAGAAAATTGCAGATTTTTGGTGTTGCATAATTTACATGATACCATTGTTCTGGGTTTTCCCTGGTTGCAAATCCATAATCCGGTTTTGGATTGGAAATCGGTGTCTGTGGTGAGTTGGGGTTGTCGGTGTGCTCTTGGCGACACTCCTGTTTTCTCCACCTCTCCCCAGTCGCATGATGTTCATGACTATTTGGCTGATTTTTATGATGTATTTAGTGAGAGCAAGTCTGCGTCTTTGCCTCCTCTTAGGAGTTATGACTGTGCAATTGAGTTGAGACCTGGGTGTAAATTTCCCAAGGGTCGACTTTTCAATTTATCTGTACCCGAACACGAGGCTATGCGATCTTATATTAAGGAGTCGTTGGAGAAGGGTCATATTAGACCATCCTCTTCGCCCTTAGGTGCTGGGTTTTTTTTCGTGGCCAAGAAAGATGGTTCATTAAGGCCTTGTATTGACTATCGTTCCCTCAACAAAATTATGCTTAAATATCAGTATCCGTTACCCCTGATTTCTGATTTATTCTCCAGAGTTAAAGGTGCTTGCTGGTTTACTAAGCTTGACCTCAGGGGGGTGTATAATCTTATTCGCATCAAGCATAGGGATGAATGGAAGACGGCATTTAATACTCCGGAGGGACATTTTGAGTACCTGGTGATGCCTTTTGGGCTCACTAATGCCCCTTCTGTCTTCCAATCCTTCATGAATGATATTTTCCGGGACTTTGTGGATAAGTTTTTGATCATCTATCTGGATGATATTTTGATCTTTTCCAGGGATTGGGATTCTCATGTGGAACATGTTCGGACTGTGTTCCGGATTTTGAGAGTGAATTCCTTGTATGTTAAGGGATCGAAGTGCCTTTTTGGTGTACAGAGAATTTCATTTTTGGGATTTATTTTGTCTCCGTCAACTATTGAAATGGACCCGGACAAGGTACAGGCCATTTATGATTGTGTTCAACCCACTTCTTTGAAGGCTCTCCAGAAGTTTTTGGGTTTTGCTAATTTTTATCGTAAATTTAAAGCTAATTTTACTGGTATTGCTAAACCACTGAATGATTTAACTAAGAAGGGTGCTGATGTGCTGAATTGGTCTTCAGAGGCTGCTTCGGCCTTTCAGGAGCTGAAGCGGAGGTTCACTTCTGCTCCGGTTTTGCGGCAACCTGATGTCTCACTTCCTTTTCAGGTGGAGGTAGACGCTTCAGAGATTGGTGCAGGAGCTGTTTTGTCCCAAAAAGATCCGGTGACGTCTAAAATGAATCCCTGTGCCTTCTTTTCCCGAAAGTTCTCCCCATCTGAACGCAACTATGATGTGGGGAACCGGGAATTGTTGGCCATGAAATGGGCATTTGAGGAGTGGAGACATTGGTTGGAGGGAGCTAGACATCAAGTGGTGGTCCTCACTGACCACAAGAATTTGATTTACCTTGAGTCGGCCAAACGCTTGAATCCTAGACAGGCTAGGTGGGCCTTGTTTTTTACGCGTTTTGATTTTGTGGTCTCCTTTCTTCCAGGCACTAAGAATGTTAAGGCTGATGCCCTTTCTAGGAGTTTCTTTGCTGATTCTCCTATTGTGACCAAGCCTACTACCATCGTAGGTGAGGGGGTAGTTCTTTCTGCCATCTCGCCCGATTTAAGACGTGCTCTGGAAGAATTCCAGGAGGACAAACCTGAGCATTGTCCTATGGGAAAATTGTATGTTCCTGACCAGTGGAGGAAGAGAGTGATGTCTGAAGTTCATTGCTCTGCATTGGCTGGTCATCCAGGTATTTTTGGTACCAGAGATTTGGTGAGTCGGTCTTTTTGGTGGCCTGCCTTATCTCATGATGTCAGGAATTTTGTGCAGTGCTGTGGGACTTGTTCCCGGTCTAAACCCTGTTCTCGCTCTAGTGGGTTGTTGATGCCCTTGCTGGTGCCTAAGAGGCCATGGACCCATATTTCAATGGATTTTATTTCTGATCTTCCTGTCTCTCAGAGAATGACTGTTATCTGGGTGATTTGTGATATATTCTCTAAGATGGTCCATCTGGTACCACTCCCAAAGTTGCCATCTTCCTCAGAGTTGGTACCCTTGTTTTTACAACAGGTGGTTCGGTTGCATGGGATTCCTGAGAACATTGTATCGGACAGAGGAGTTCAGTTTGTTTCCAGATTCTGGAAAGCCTTTTGTTCCAAGCTGGGAATTCAGTTGTCCTTCTCCTCTGCGTTTCACCCTCAGACCAATGGGCAGACGGAGAGAACAAACCAGACTTTGGAGTCCTATTTGAGATGTTTTATATCTGCTGATCAGAATGATTGGGTTTCATTGTTGCCCTTGGCCGAATTCGCTTTAAATAATAGAGCTAGTTCTGCCACCTTGATGTCCCCCTTTTTCTGTAACTTTGGGTTTCATCCTCGATTTTCTTCAGGGCAAGTGGAATCTTCAGCCTGCCGAGGTGTTGACACTGTGGTAGAGAGAATGCAGCAGATTTGGGACCAAGTAGTGGATAAGTTGTCTCTCTCCCAGGAAAAGGCCCAGCGGTTTTCTAACCGGCATAGGACCATTGGTCCCCGGTTTAAAGTGGGTGATATGGTTTGGTTGTCATCAAAGAATATCTCTATGAAGGTGGCTTCTCCAAAGTTCAAGCCAAGATTTATTGGACCTTACAAGATTTTGGAGATTCTTAATCCGGTTTCTTTTCGATTGGCTCTTCCTGTTACGTTTAAGATCCATAACGTGTTTCATAAGTCGCTGTTGAAGAGATATGTTGAGCCAGTAGTTCCTATGGCGGCACCTCCTGACCCTGTATTGGTTAAAGGTAATGTGGAATATGAGGTAGAGAAAATACTGGATTCTCGTCTGGCTAGACAGAGACTCCAGTATTTGGTCAAGTGGAAGGGTTATGGCCAGGAGGACAATTCTTGGGTCTCTGCCTCTGATATTCATGCCGATAGATTGGTTCGTGCTTTTCATCAGGCCCATCCTGATCGGCCCGCTGGCGTGGATGAGGGTTCGGTGACCCCTCCTCAAGGGGGGGTACTGTTGTGAGCTCATTTTCGGGTTTGCCTCTGGCTTCTGATGAGGGTTTTGGAGCTGGCTGTGCTGACAGAGGAGTAGTGAGTTCTATATCTGGACTCCCTCTGTTGGTGAAGGGAGGTAATGAAGCTGATCTAAATGGCAGAGACCGGCCACCTGAGGAAGAGGACTGTGATTGGATATCAGGAATTTCTGATTGTATTTCAGGCAGCCGACTCCCTAGTTTCTTGCTGGTGATTTCTCCTGACTGTGGCTTCTGGTTTCCAGTTTGGTTCCTGCCTTCTTAAAGCTAAGTTTTCTATGCTATTGTTCATATGAGTTTTCGTCTGGTTTACTTAGTTTTTGTGTTCAGCCAGCCCTGGCTGGGACTGGGCTGAATCCCCATTTTATCTCTGATCAGTTGATTTCTTTTGGTCTATCTTCAGAATATACCTGAGTGCTGATATAGGGAATTGAAGTCTAGCAACTTCAGGGCCTTTTTCTATCAGATGTGTTGGACATTTTTTGGCAGGGTTTTTGCGTGATTGCAGACAGCAGCTTTTCTTTCCTGTCCTTTCTAGTTAGTGAGGGCCCCATGGTTTGCTCAGCCTATCTTTCTATCTGTGTTTGTGTTTTCATCTTGTTTCACCGACAATACATGTTGGGGCTGTCTATTGCTTTGGGGTCTGCTCTGGGGCAGTTTAGATTTTCCCTTTCTTTCTTTAGGCTTATTTAGTTCTCCGGCCATGACGAGGTGTCTAGGAACTCCACGGCTACTGCTAGTTGTGTGTATAGGATCAGGGGTCTGCAATCCGCTAGTTACCATCCTCTCTGGTTTTCTGGGCTTAGCTTGCTTTTTGTTTTTTCCTCCTCGGTGACTCATTCATAACAGGGAGTCAACCGTCTCCTGTTGCCTTCCCGCCAAGCCTGACCCGTTCCTGCGCTTATGTCTCCTTTTTATACCCCGCGCCCCCTGCTGTCCGACAGAAAGTTTTTTCTCAGAGGACAACTTCCCCGTCAACAGTGGTGACAGCCCCGATAGTTCCGGCCTTAAAGGGCACCGCATACCGCTGACTACGTCTTGTCTCACCTTCTTACATCCCCATGATCAGAAACGGCTCAGTATTTGCTCAGGATTTGACGCAGGTGAAATCTGCTCCAAATCCGCATCTGAGGTCACTGGCAGGTCACCTGCGTTTTTTACATGCGTTTTTGATGTGTTTTTTCATTGCATGCAATTTTTTTTGTCACTTGAAATAAAGTGAATTGAAAGTTGGCTTCTGGGAAGGAAAAAAAATGATTTCCTGTTTTGCAGATATATTGGGGTATTTTCCCACGATCAGTAAACGCTGCAGGTTGGATGCTGCGTACATCTGCAATGTCCAACCTGCAGCGGATGGGATTTCAAGAAATCCTATGTCCGTTATGCAGGGCCGGTTTTAGGCAAAGTGGGGCCCTAGGCAAAGTTTAAAATGAGGCCCCAAATGCTAACATATTGCACATCACATCGAAGCATTTCTGTTGTATTTACATACGTTGAGTTCAGGCCGCTAAATGAGTGTGATCGACAATACTGAAGTCGTTCAACGCTTTTTTCCCGGCCTCTTTCCACCGTCTGAGAAAGAAAGACGGGGACAGAACAATCACTAATGGATCACTAATAGATCACCATACAGTATCATGTTATCAGCAACACAACTACAGTTTACACCCCATAGTCCTCCATATAGTATAATACACTCCCTATTGTCCTCCATACAGTATAATACACTCCCTATAGTCCTCCATATAGTATAATATACTCCTCAGTCCTCCATATAGTATAATACACTCCTCATAGTCCTTCATATATTAAAATACACTCAGTCCTCATATAAAAATAATTTTTAAAAAATTAGAAAATAGATAAAAAAATATTCCCCAATAAATTCTTTTTTTTTGCAAATAAAAAAAGAAAAACAATAAAAGTACACATTTAGTATCGCCATGTCCGTCACGACCCGACCTATAAAACTTTCCCACTAGTTAACCCCTTTAGTGAACACCTTCAAAAAAAAAACAAGGCAAAAAACAATGCTTTATCATCATACCGCCGAACAAAACGTGCAATAACACGCGATCAAAAAGTCGGATATAAATAAACATGGTACCGCTGAAAACATCATCTTGTCCCACAAAAAACGAGCTGCAATACAGCGTCATCAACAAAAAAATAAAAAAGTTATAGCTCGCAGAATAAAGCGATGCAAAAATAATTATTTTTTATATAAAATTGCTTTTATTGAATAAAAGTGCCAAAGCATAAAAAAAGATATAAGTGAGGTATCGCTGTAATCATACTGACCCGAAGAATAAAACCGCTTTATCAATTTTACCACACGCGGAACGGTGTAAATGCCCCCCCCCAAAAAAGAAATTCATGAATTGCTGGTTTTTGTTCATTCTATGTCCCAAAAATCAGAATAAAAAGGGATCAAAAAATGTCACGTGCCCGAAAATGGTACCAATAAAAACGTCAACTTGTCCCGCAAAATATAAGACCTCACATGACTCTGTGGGTCAAAATACGGAAAAATTATAGCTCTCAAAATGTGGTGATGCAAAAACTATTTTTTGCAATAAAAAAGTGTGTTTTAGCGTGTGACAGCTGCCAAACATAAAAACCCGCCATAAATAGTAAATCAAATCCCCCTAGTTAGGGAATAATTATAAAATTTAAAAAAAAGGATTTATTTCCATTTTTCCATTAGGGTTAGGGCTAGGGTTGGGACTAGGGTTAGGGGTGTGCTGAGGTTAGGGTTGGAGTTATAATTCGGGAGTTTCCACTGTTTGGGCACATCAGGTGCTCTCCAAACGCAACCTGGCGTCTGATCTCAATTCCAGCCAATTCTGCGTTGAAAAAGTCAAATGGTGCTCCTTCCTTTCCAAGCTCTGCCATGCGCCCAAACAGTAGTTTACCCCCACATATGGGGTATCAGCCTACTGAGGACAAATTGCACACCAACTTTTGGGGTCCAATTTCTCCTGTTACCCTTGTGAAAATAAAAAATTTGGGGCAAAAAAATCATTTTTGTGGAAAAAAATATGATTTTTTAATTTTATGGCTCTATGTTATAAACTTCTGTGAAGCAGTTGGGGGATCAAAGTGCTCACCACACATCTAGATAAGTTCCTTGGGGGTCTAGTTTCCAAAATAGGGTCACTTGTGGGGGGTTTACACTGTTTAGGCACATCAGGGTCTCTTCAAACACGACATGACACCTGCAGACCATTCCATCAAAGTTTGCCCTCCAAAACATCACTACTTCCCTTCCGAACCCCAATGTATGCCGATATAGCAGTTTTCTCCCACATATGGGGTATCAGCGTACTCAGGACAAATTGGACAACAACTTTTGGGGTCCAATTTCTTCTGTTACCCTTGGGAAAATAAAAAAAAATGGGGAATAAAAGATCATATTTGTGGAAAAAATATAATTTTTTTATTTTCACGCCCAGGCGCTATAATATTCTGTGAAGCACTTGAGGATTCAAAGAGCTCACCACAGATATAGATAAGTTCCTAGGGGGGTCTAGTTTCCAAAATGGGGTCATTTGTGGGGGGTTTCCACTGTTTAGGCACATCAGGGGCTCTCCAAATGCGACATGGCGTCCGATCTCAATTCCAGCCCATTTTGCGTTGAAAAAGTCAAACGGTGCTCCTTCCCTTCCGAGCTCTGCCGTGCGCCCAAACAGTGGTTGACCCCCACATATGGGGTATCAACGTACTCAGGACAAATTGCACAAAAACTTTTGGGATCCTGTTTCCCTTGGGAAAATAAAAATTGGGGGTGAAAAGATCATTTTTGTGGAAAAAAATGATTTTTTAATTTTATGGCTGTATGTTATAAACTTCTGTGAAGCCCTTGGGGGTTCAAAGTTCTTACCACACATCTAGATAAGTTCCTTAGGGGGGTTTAGTTTCCAAAATGGTGTCATTTGTGGGGGGTTTTCACTGTTTAGGCACATCAGGGGCTCTCCAAACGCGACATGGCGTCCGATCTCAATTTCAGCTCATTTTGCATTGAAAAAGTCAAACAGCACTCCTTCCCTTTCGAGCTCTGCCATGCGATGAAACAGTGGTTCCCCCCCACATATCAGGTATCAACATACTCAGGACAAATTGCACATTAAATTTTGTGGTGCAATTTCTTCTGTTACCCTTGGTAAAATAAAAAAAATTGGACTTGAAGTAATTTTTTTTGTGAAAAAAAGTTAAATGTTCATTTTTTTAAATATTCAAAAAATTCCTGTGAAGCAGCTGAAGGGGTTAATAAACTTCTTGAATGTGGTTTTGAGCACCTTGAGGGGTGCAGTTTTTAGAATGGTGTCACTTTTGGGTATTTTCTATCATATAGACCCCTCAACGTGACTTCTAATGTGATGTGGTCCCTAAAAAAAAATGGTGTTGTAAAAATGAGAAATCGCTGGTCAACTTTTAACCCTTATAACTTCCTAACAAAAAAAAAATTTGTTCCAAAATCGTGCTGATGTAAAGTAAACATGTGGGAAATGTTACTTATTAAGTTTTTTGTGTGCCATATATCTGTGATTTAAGGGCATACAAATTCAAAGTTGGAAAATTGCGATATTTTCAAAATTTTCGCCATATTTCCATTTTTTCACAAATAAATGCAAGTTATATGAATGAAATGTTACCACTAACATGAAGTACAATATGTCACGAGAAAACAATGTCAGAATCACCACGATCCATGGAAGCGTTCCAGAGTTATTATCTCATAAAGGCACAGTGGTCAGAATTGTAAAAATTGGCCTGGTCATTAACGTGCAAACCACCCTTGGGGGTAAAGGGGTTAACCATACTTACTGCATCGCCTATTCTGGAAAGAAACACCACATGTCCGTTTATGCAGGGATGCCGGGGGCATTTCTTCAAATCCCATCCACTATGCTGTAACATCTGTCCGCTGCAGGTTTGATGCTGCGGATGTACGCAGCGTCAAGCAGGCAGCGTTTACTGACAGTGGGAACATACCCTTATTGTTGTCTAGTCATTCAAAGAAATGGTCGTTATCCTGGATTCTTCAGCAGCTCAGATACAGACACTTTTTGCTTTGATGAAGTATCCTCTTGGTCTGCTGACCTGTGTCCTGTTGCAGCTTGGCACCCCTATTTGGTTCCTCGCCGTGTTACCAGTTAAGACCCTATTGCTCTTGTTTTGCACCCCAGTTTCCACGCTATTACAGGTTTAATCTGGACAGAGGATAATTTGGCCAGTTACACAAGGCTTTACAGGAGGAGACCACACGAGGAGGGTGGAATTCACCCAGATCCACTCAGATGGTATGTACACAAGAAGGCTTCACGTGATCCAGAATCAGATGATATACACAGGAATTTGATGTGGAACTACTCAGATGAGATGTATAGCAGGATGCTGGAAGATATCTTTTGTAACAGGACAAATTAACCCCTGTTCAGATTAATCCCGGGTATAGTTTGTCCCAGGCCACAGTGTTGTGAGTTCATTTTCCCCTTCACCGTTGATGTCTGATGAACTCCCTCTGCTGGTGAAGATAGGTAGTGAAATTGATTGGGTTGAGAATAACCTGTCATCTGAACAGGTGGAGCCTGATTGGACACCAGGAATCACTGAGTGGATATAAGGCAGCCGACGCCCTACAGGGGTGCTGGTGATCCTTTCTGCTCTGAGCTCTTGCAACCAGTTAGTCCTGTCTACTGAAAGCTAAGTTTTTGCTCTCTTATTTTTCCATGAGATTGTGTCTGTTTTCTTCGTGTTTTGTGTTCAGCCTGCCTTTGTTGGGACGGGCTGAGCTCCATTTTTGTCTCTGATCAGTTTATCTCTTTGCTCTGTTTTCAGAATATACCCGAGTGCTGATATAGTGATTTTGAAGTCTAGCGACTTCAGGGCCTTTTTCCCTATCAGATGGTTGGGACATTTTTGGTAGGGTTTTTTGCGGATTGCAGCCAGCATCTTTTCTGTCCTTTCCTGTTTAGTTGGTTGGGCCCCATCGTTTGCTCAGCCTGTCTTTCTGTCTGTGTTTGTGTTTTCATCTGCTTTTCACCGACAGTACATGTTTGGGGCTGTCTTGCTTTGGGGTCTGCTCTGGGGCAGTTTGGATTTCCCCTTTCTTTCTTTGGGCTTATTTAGTTCTCCGGCTGTGAACGAGGGGTCTAGGGCACCGTAGGAACCCCCCACGGCTACTGTTAGTTGTGGTGAATGGGATCAGGGGTCTGCAGTCCGATAGCTGCCAACCTCTCCGGTTTTCTGGACTTAGCTTGTATTTTTGTTTTTTCCTCCTTCGGTAACTCATTCATAACAGAATCACCAGCCATACCACAGATTCTAGGGTACTCAATAGCAGGAAAGAATTGTAAAAAAAAAAAAGAGGGAAAGAAAAAAAAAATGTCAGAATTTTTTTTTTTTTTGTGTGTGTGTATATTTTTTCCTCTATGTCTTTGAGGCCGTAGGGGGAATTTTTTCTTCTCAATGGAGATGAAGCAATTGTCTGATCATGTGGAGCAGCTCGCTGCTGAAGTGCGGGGAATTTCCGCCTATCTTGCTCATTCACATGTTGCTGAGCCAAAGATCCCTACTCCTGATGTGTTTTTTGGGGATCGGTCTAAATTTTTGAACTTTAAGAATAATTGTAAATTGTTTTTTGCTTTGAAGCCTAACTCATCAGGGAGCTCCGCACAGCAGGTTAAAATTGTCATTTCCTTGCTGCGCGGCGATCCTCAGGATTAGGCGTTTTCCTTGAAACCTGATGATCCTATTCTGACTAATGTGAACGCATTTTTTCAAGCCTTGGGGCTGTTGTACGATGAACCTAATGCTATTGATCAGGCTGAAAAGGCCCTTTTGGCATTGAGCCAGGGTCAGGATTCTGCAGAGTTGCACTGTCAAAAATTCCGAAAGTGGGCGGTCCTTACTACCTGGAATGATGGTGCCTTGGCAGCTCTCTTTCGGAAGGGTTTGTCAGAAACCGTAAAAGATACTATGGTGGGATTTCCTGTTCCCTCTGGTCTTGACAATTCTATGTCATTAGTAGAGTTGAGCGAAACGGGTCGAACAATTTCAAAAGTCGCCGACTTTTGGCAAAGTCGGGTTTCATGAAACGAAACCCGACCCTAGGATGAGGTCGGCCACGAGGTCGGCGACTTGCGCGCCAAAGTCGCTTTTCAAAAGTTTGTTTAGCGCTCTTTTTCAGCCAATCAGGATTCACGGACACTGTGGGCAACGTGATGACATAGGCAGGGGTCACCACCATCTTTCAGAAGGGCATGCAAGTGATTGGCTTGCTTTGGTGGGCGTCACAGGGGTTATAAAAGGGCGTGCACGCCGACCGCCATCTTACTTCTGCCGATCTTAGCATAGGGAGAGGTTGCTGATTCTGTAGGGAGAGCGTTAGGCAGGGAAGAAGACAAAAAAACTGCTTCTGCTGCTAGCGATTTTGCCTGTGCAACACACCAGTCACTGTGTGTGCAGTGCAAGAGGAGGCTATATTGTGGTGGATCAGCGGTGTTGGTTGTTAGGCTGCCTTCTAAGGCTTCCTGACAGCTGCATTGCTGTTTCCCCACTGCTCTGCAAACTGCTTTTTTAAAAGCAATCCCAATTTTTTTTTTTGTCCTGCTGAGGTACTGAGCGTGCATTTATTCACACCGTACAGCGGTGTACGCTCCTCACACAGTACCGAGTAACGGCTGTTATCACAGCCACATTGAAGCTATCTGTGTGTCACTGTGGAAGGATAAGTGGAGGACTTGTTCCGTTCTTACAGACCTACACTCTAGGGAGATTCCTATTCTGCCCAATTCTACAATTCACTTTTTTCACACCTGTGCCATCGAGCCTGTGACATAGCGCTCTGATATTCAGTGGGCCTCACACAATCCAAAAGTGTCCAGTGTCCACAAGTGTCTGCAGAAATTCAAAATCTCCCTTATCCTGTAGTCACTTTTTTCACACCTGCTGCATCGAGCCTGTGACATAGCGCTCTGATATTCAGTGGGCCTCACACAATCCAAAAGTGTCCAGTGTCCACAAGTGTCTGCAGAAATTCAAAATCTCCCTTATCCTGTAGTCACTTTTTTCACACCTGCTGCATCGAGCCTGTGACATAGCGCTCTGATATTCAGTGGGCCTCACACAATCCAAGTGTCCAGTGTCCACAAGTGTCTGCAGAAATTCAAAATCTCCCTTATCCTGTAGTCACTTTTTTCACACCTGTGCCATCGAGCCTGTGACATAGCGCTCTGATATTCAGTGGGCCTCACACAATCCAAAAGTGTCCAGTGTCCACAAGTGTCTGCAGAAATTCAAAATCTCCCTTATCCTGTAGTCACTTTTTTCATACCTGTGCCATCGAGCCTGTGACATAGCGCTCTGATATTCAGTGGGCCTCACACAAACCAAGTGTCCAGTGTCCACAAGTGTCTGCAGAAATTCAAAATCTCCCTTATCCTGTAGTCACTTTTTTCACACCTGTGCCATCGAGCCTGTGACATAGCGCTCTGATATTCAGTGGGCCTCACACAATCCAAGTGTCCAGTGTCCACAAGTGTCTGCAGAAAATCTAAATCTCCCCTGTCCTATAGACACCTTGTACCTTGTTTTACATTACTATATAGTTTGTTGGATTTTGTCTACATTTCTACCAAAAATGAGGAAGGCTGGTGGAAGAGGCCGTGGAATTGGGCGGGGGTTGGCAGCTGGAAATGATGGTGTTGGTGGTGGATCTGATGGTAGTGGCAAAAGCAAAATAGGACCGAATGCAGGAGGTGTTGAGCCTGCGTCATCGTCTGGCTCCATAAGGCTTTGAAGGCTTAGTTTTCTAGGAGTTGGCAAACCGCTTTTAACGCCAGAGCATCAGGAAAAAGTTTTGTCTTACATTGCTGACTCAGCCTCCAGCTCTATCGCCTCCTCTTCTGAAGTTGTAAAAAGTAAAAGCACTGAGTCGCCATTGGAGGCTCATGTTCATGAACCACACCTTTCCTTGTGTCCTTCACCCCAACCAAGATTGAAGGAGGACGCAGGCCATACTACTGATTACTCCATGGAGCTGTTTTCACATACCATGCCTGGATTATCAAGTGAAATGGTGAATTACCCAGGCCAAGATGAATCTGACATGGAGTGCACTGATGCACAGCCGCTGATAGATGATTCTGCTGGTACATTCACTCAGAGCACTACATTGTCCTCGCAGTGTACAGAGCCAGATTCTGACCCTGATGAGACTCAGGTGCCCCTTCCCGCACACTATACCAACATACACGGTGACACAGAGGAAGGTGCACATGACATTGAAGAGGAGGTGATGGATGACCCAGTTGTTCACCCAGATTGGCATCCATTGGGGGAAGAGGGTGCTGCTTCCAATAGCTCAGATGAGGAGCATCCACAGCAGACATCGACATCGCAACAGCTGTTATCTGGCAGGCCCGGAGCACTCCAAAGACAGGTTCCAAAAATCAAAAGAGTTGCTGGACAACTTGTCCAGAGGGTCAAAACATCACAGCGTGCTAGGCCGCAAAATGTCTGCCAAAGTAGGAAGAGTGCAGTGTGGCACTTTTTTGAACAAAATCCTCATGATCAGGCCAAGGTTATCTGTAAGAAGTGCGCAAAGACCTTTAGCCGAGGGAAAAATCTGAAAAATTTGAATACCAGTTGCATGCTTAGACATTTAACCAGCATGCACTTGCAAGCGTGGACACAACACCAAACCTCAAGTGCCACATGTGCAACTGATCACAAAGAAGGTAGTCAGCAACGCTACATTGTTTCCCCCACTGTAAGCCCACCGGTTAGCACAGCAGCAAATGTTGAGGTGTCGTTGCAAGGCCACAGCAGTCAGGGAATCCCAATGTTATATCAACGAAATACTGAATCTAGGCCATCAGAAAGAACACCAACTCCATCACCATCATCAACCCTCTCTCAGTCCGCCCTGTCCACCGCTACTTCCACCATATGCAGCTCTCAAGTCCAGCTCACCCTCCCAGACACTATGAGTATGTCAAGAAAGTACTCAGTCTCTCATCCGCGTACACTGGGTTTGAACGCCCACATTGCCAAACTAATCTCGTTTGAGATGATGCCCTATCGGTTGGTGGAAAGTGCAGCTTTCCGCGAACTCATGGCCTATGCAGTACCATGCTATGACCTACCCAGTCGCCACTTCTTCTCTCGCAAAGCCATCCCAGCCCTCCACCATCATGTGAAAGACCGCATTGTCCATGCACTCAAGCAGTCAGTGAGTGGAAAGGTGCACCTCACAACTGATGCATGGTCCAGTCGGCATGGCCAGGGCCGTTACGTGTCCATCACTGCGCTCTGGGTTAATGTGGTGGATGCAGGGTCCACAGGGGACAGCGGTGGTGGGACAGTGCTGCCTAGCCCACGGTATAGGAAACAGTTGGCTGTAGGCATTCCACCCTCCTCCTCCTCCAGAAGCGAAAGCTCGTCCACAGAGCGCAGTCGTACGAGCACTCCATCTGCAGCTGCCACTGTTGCACACGAGGTGTCCCCCTATCGAGCAGCTAGTGGAAAGCGTCAGCAGGCTGTGTTGCAGATGATGTGTTTGGGCGACAGACACACCGCCGAGGTGCTGGCCGAGTACTTGAAGCGACAAACTGAGTCATGGCTGGGCAGTGCACATCTTGAGGCAGGCAAGGTAGTTAGTGATAACGGCCGTAATTTTGTGGCAGCCATAGCCCTTTCAAAACTCAGCCACATACCTTGCTTGGCTCACACCTTGAACCTGGTGGTGCAGTGCTTCCTCAAAAATTATCCGGAGTTAACAGCCCTGCTCCATAAGGTGCGAAGACTGTGCGCGCACATCCGCCGGTCGCCTGTACACTCCGTTCATATGCAGAAGCTGCAGCGATTGCTCCACCTTCCCAACCACCGCCTCATTATCGACATTGCAACAAGGTGGAACTCCACCCTGCACATGGTGGAGCGGCTGTGCGAGCAGAGGCAGGCCATAATGCATTTGTGGGAGGATACACGGCCAGGCACTTTGAGAGCAGACATGGAGTTGACAGGTGTGCAGTGGTCGAAGCTGAAAGACCTCTGTAAAGTCCTTCAGTGTTTTGAGGAATGCACACGGCTGGTAAGCGCAGACGACGCCATCCTAAGCATGAGCATCCCACTTATGCGTCTGTTCATGCAAACTTTGACGCACCTTAAGGAGCAGGTGTCTGCAGCCAATGTTGACGAGGAGGAAGAGGTGGAGGGAATCCTTGATGACATTCAGCCATTGTCTGCTCAGGGACCTCTCCTGGACGAGTTGGAGGAAGAAGAGGAGGAGGAGGATGATGATGGGGATGATTACTTAGGGGAGGAGGATGCATCTCGTGGGGCAAGTGAAAATGTTGGCGTAGCAAGGTCTGGTACAAGGTTTGTGCGTGACTGGAGGGATGTGGATTTGCCAGAAAGTGCTCCTCCAACCAGCACTCGCAGTGCATCATTGACACCGGGAACATTGGCCCACATGTCAGATTATGCCTTGCGGATCCTAAAAAGGGACCCCCGCATTGCCAAAATGATGAACGATGAAGACTACTGGTTGGCCAGCATCCTGGATCCACGCTATAAAGGCAAATTACAAAACATCATGCCACAGGAGAACCTTGACCTAATATTGGCTAATAAACAAGCAACTCTGGTAAATCGGTTGCTTGAGGCATTCCCAGCACACAGCAGCGGTGATGGTTCTCACATGAGCCGTACGGGCCGGGGGCAGCTTGGCAGAGGTGTTCATGGTGCACACAGCAGAAGTGGCGTTGGAGACAGGGGTTTCATGACAATGTTGTGGACTGATTTTTCAAGTACCGCTCACACAACTGGTAATACAGCATCGATGGAAAGTGACAGGAGACAGCAGTTGTCAACTATGGTTACAAACTACTTTTCCTCCCATATCGATGTTCTACCACACAGGTCATTCCCCTTTGACTATTGGGCCGCTAAACTGGACACCTGGCCTGAATTGGCACAATATGCCTTACAGGAGCTCGCTTGCCCAGCTGCAAGTGTGCTATCGGAAAGAGTCTTCAGTGCAGCTGGATCAATCCTGACAGAAAAAAGGACCCGTCTGTCAACCCAAAATGTGGATGATCTAACCTTCATTAAAATGAACCATGCATGGGTTTCCAAGGATTTTGTCCCACCTTCCCCTGATGACACATAGGGTGACAGAAAAATGGCTTGCTTTGGTCCACCTCTTCCTGGGACTTGACCTATTTCGCCTTTTGCATCAGCTGAATGTCCAACATCAACATATGCCACTTTCTAAAACTCCCTAACTGTGCTGCCTCCCCCCCCATGGCCGGGGTCACCACCTAGCGCACGACACCGTGCGAGTGCCGTTGCCCTGGACAGGTGGGTAGGCCGACTCTTGGGCGCGGGCACTGGCACAGGGTCCCTCATAGTGCAATCAAGTGTCTCTGACGGTGGTGGTGACACCGTCTGAGCCTGCCTCCTGATGTATAGACATATCTTTTGAATGTGTACGCTATCCATACGTTATCCGGGGATACGGTACCCTTTCTCACCTTTGTGCAATCACGTGCAAGCCATACTGGGCCTAACACCGTCTGAGCCTGCCTCCTGATGTATAGACATATCTTTTGAATGTGTACGCTATCCATACATGTTATCCGGGGATACAGTATCCTTTCTCACCTTTGTGCAATCACGTGCAAGCCATATTGGGCCTAACACCGTCTGAGCCTGCCTCCTGATGTATAAACATATCTTTTGAATGTGTACGCTATCCATACGTTATCCGGGGATACGGTACCCTTTCTCCCTTTGTGCAATGACTTGCAAGCCATACTGGGCCTAACACCGTCTGAGCCTGCCTCCTGATGTATAGACATATCTTTTGAATGTGTATGCTATCCATACATGTTATCCGGGGATACGGTACCCTTTCTCACCTTTGTGCAATCACTTGCAAGCCATACTGGGCCTAACACCGTCTGAGCCTGCCTCCTGATGTATAGACATATCTTTTGTATGTGTACGCTATCCATACATGTTATCCGGGGATACGGTACCCTTTCTCACCTTTGTGCAATCACGTGCAAGCCATACTGGGCCTAACACCGTCTGAGCCTGCCTCCTGATGTATAGACATATCTTTTGAATGTGTACGCTATCCATACATGTTATCCGGGGATACGGTACCCTTTCTCACCTTTGTGCAATCACGTGTAATCCATACTGGATGTGAGAACGGCTGGCGAGCTGTTAAGCAAGCTACAGCACCTGTGGTTTGCACACGTAAGTTTTTCATTTTTTCAGGAATGACGGTTAGGCCTAATTCCGGAACTGCGGTTGACCTGCACTTACTGGGAAATCATCGTTCGCGAGTAATAATTGTAATCAGTGATCCCCATCACTAACGTTGTTCAGCGGGTTATCTGCACCTGTAAGCGACAAACGCTGGCCTTTTCAGTGTAGCGCACATGCAGCCACGGACATGTAAGGGCATGACACACCAGTTATTGGCCAATCTCATGTGCCAGAGCCTCACGTGTCCCTCTAGTAAGCCGGACTCGGACCGCGGGGCATGACGGAGTCTCGTTCGTTAACGGAATTAAGCTTGCAATGTGTGCATCTGTTCTGTAGCTGGCATGGTTGAGGTTGCCCGTGTGTTGAGTCAAATTACGCCGTAGGCTCCACTCCTGGTGGTGCCCTTCTGGACATTCCTTTAAGGTTCAGCTTTGCAACCATACTGCCCACGTAAAACAAACACTTTGCCTTCATGAACGCTGTTTGGAGGGTCATGACTCGTGGGAATAACGCCGCCCAATCAGTTAACCTGCTAGAGAGATCCTTTGTTGCTCCCAAGCATGACATCACACTCCCTAGGAGGAAGGTAATGCCACTGTGGCGACCGTACTCCTGGGGGCGACACAAGTGCACTGATGCCCAGTTACTGCTCGATGAATCTGCTGGTACATTGACCCAGACCACTAAATTCCCCTCGCACGCTACACGGCCTGAATCTGACCCTGATGAAACTCAGGTTACCCTTCCCATATACAGTTCCATCTTACACGGTGACAAAGAGGAAGCTGCAGATGAAAGTGCAGGTTCGGCCCACCCGCCATCAGACACACCACCGTACTATCAGGGGCCCTGTGCCAGTGCCGTCGCCAACGAGTGGGCCCCCCCTGCTTGCTCAGGATCACAGCACTTGCAAGGTTGAAATACTGTGCAGTGAGATGGAAGATGGGGACGACGAGGAGTCCAGACTAGTACAGGGATTCCCTAGCGAGGAGACTTATTTGATTGTTTTCAATGTTGGGACAGCAATTTTTGGGGAGCACTATACTCTGGAGAATGATAGATGGGGCCCACCATACACTGGAACATTCCAAAGGTGGACATCAGACACTGGTGCAGCATTTACAGGGCCCATTATACACTAGAGCATTAGAAATGGAGCCCATTATGTTTGGAGCATTATTTGGGCCCATAAGACAGTGGAGCTTCATCCATGGGGACCAACATATACTGTAGCATTATGTGGAGCTCATCATATACTGTTTCAAACATTATATGGGACCAATGATTCTGTATGGAGAAATAGATGGGCCTCGTCATGAGATGTAAAAAGTGAAGTATTTTTCATTGTACTATACCGCTATTTCGCTGCCGTATCGGAGCATGATGAGTTGTGGTATGTGTTAAAGGGGCGCTCTTTCGCCCAGAGCACATGAAAACCTGGAGCCAGCCCTACCCCCCCACAACTTTAGCCAAATAACCCCCATTTTTCAGTGCGTAACTTGTATTATGAAGTTAATTAAGGTTGACCAGCTTAAGTAAGAAGAATTGATGCTTTTGGCATTCAAATGAGCGCTGTAGGTGTGTTTCCTGTCCTCCTCTCACTGACGACTTTTATTCCCCATTGACTTACATTGGGTTTCGTGTTTCTGGACGACCCCGACTTTTCCCTATAATCGGCCGATCTTGCTCGACCCGACTTTTGGAAAAGTCGGGTTTCACGAAACGAAACTCGACCATAAAAAACCAAAAGTCGCTCAACTCTAGTCATTAGCCATTCAGGTTGATCGGCGTTTGCGTGAACGCAAAACTGCACGAGAGGTGTTGCCACCTGTTGAACAAATGTCTGAACCTTTGCAATGTGATAGAGTTTTGTCTAGGGCGCAACGTCAGGAGTTCAGAAGGCGTAATAAGCTGTGTTTTTTCTGTGCAGATGCCTCTCATATTATTTCTGTCTGCCCTAAACGAGATAAATGTTTTGCACACACATTTGCTGTGGGTGGTGTTCAACCTAAGTTTCTTCTGGCAATTACTCTGATCTGCTCCCTGTCCACATTTTCCGCTAAGGCTTTTGTGGATTCGGGAGCAGCTCTGAACCTGATGGACTTGGATTTTGCTAAACATTGTTAATTTCCTATGACACCTCTGCGGATGCCTATCCCTTTGAGGGGTATTGATGCTACTCCTTTGGCGAAGAATAAACCTCAGTTTTGGACCCAGGTGGTAATGCGGGTCGCCCCAAACCATCAAGAAAATTGCAGATTTTTGGTGTTGCATAATCTGCATGATACCATTGTTCTGGGGTTTCCCTGGTTGCAAATCCATAATCCAGTTTTGGATTGGAAATCTGTGTCTGTGGTGAGTTGGGGTTGTCGGTGTGCCCTTAGTGACGCTCCTGTTTTCTCCACCTCTCCCCAGTCGCATGATGTTCCTGACTATTTGGCTGATTTTTATGATGTTTTTAGTGAGAATGAGTCTGCGTCTTTGCCTCCTCATAGGAGTTATGACTGTGCAATTGAGCTGAGCCCTGGGTGTAAATTTCCGGGTCGACTTTTCAATTTATCTGTACCCAAGCACGAGGCTATGCGATCCTATATTAAGGAGTCGTTGGAGAAGGGTCATATTAGACCATCCTCTTCACCGTTAGGTGCTGGGTTTTTTTTCGTGACCAAGAAGGATGGTTCATTAAGGCCTTGTATTGACTATCGTTCCCTCAACAAAATTACTGTTAAATATCAGTATCCGTTACCCCTGATTTCTGATCTATTCTCTAGAGTTAAAGGTGCTTGTTGGTTTCCCAAGCTTGACCTCAGGGGGGCGTATAATCTTATTCGCATTAAGCATGGGGATGAATGGAAGACGGCGTTTAATACTCCAGAGGGACATTTTGAGTACCTGGTGATGCCTTTTGGGCTCACTAATGCCCCTTCTGTCTTCCAGTGCTTCATGAATGATATTTTCCGAGACTTTGTGGATAAATTTGTGATCATCTATCTGGATGATATTTTGATCTTTTCCAAGGATTGGGACTCTCATGTGGAACATGTTCGGACTGTGTTCCGGATTTTGAGGGAGAATTCCCTGTATGTCAAGGGATCGAAATGCCTTTTTGGGGTACAGAGGATTTCATTTTTGGGATTTATTTTGTCTCCGTCAACTATTGAAATGGACCTGGCTAAGGTACAGGCCATTTATGATTGGGTTCAGCCCACTTCTTTGAAGGCCCTCCAGAAGTTTTTGGGTTTTGCTAATTTTTATCGTAAATTTATAGCTAATTTTTATGGTATTGACAAACCATTGACTGATTTGACTAAGAAAGGTGCTGATGTGCTGAATTGGTCTCCGGAGGCTGTTTCTTCCTTTCAGGAGCTGAAGCGAAGGTTCACTTTTGCTCCGGTTTTGCGGCAACCTGATGTCTCACTCCCGTTTCAGGTAGAGGTGGACGCTTCTGAGATTGGTACAGGAGCTGTTTTGTCCCAAAAAGATCCGGTAACATCTAAAATTAATCCCTGTGCTTTCTTTTCCCGAAAGTTCTCCCCATCTGAACGTAACTATGATGTGGGGAATCGGGAACTGTTAGCCATGAAATGGGCATTTGAGGAGTGGAGACATTGGTTGGAGGGAGCTAGACATCAAGTCGTGGTCCTTACTGACCACAAGAATTTGATTTACCTGGAGTCGGCCAAACGCTTGAATCCTAGACAGGCTAGGTGGGCCTTGTTTTTCACACGTTTTGATTTTGTGGTCTCTTTTCTTCCAGGCACTAAGAATGTCAAGGCAGACTCCCTCTCTAGGAGTTTCTTTGCTGATTCTCCTGTTGTGACCAAGCCTGCTACCATCTTAGGTGAGGGGGTAGTTCTTTCTGCCATCTCGCCCGATTTGAGACGTGCTCTGGAAGAGTTTCAGGAGGACAAACTAGAACAACATGGGAAGGGAAGCAAAAGACCAGAAATAGCCATACACCTGACAAATGCTATTGAGAACTCTGCTATTAGAAGTGGAAAGGAAGAACAAAGACAAAAGAATCTAATTAATAAAAATATTGGAGAAAGAGAAACCAATCACAAACTAAAATGTTTCTATACTAATGCACAAAGCATGGGCAACAAACAAGGAGAACTGGAACTACTAACGCTGGAGAAGAAATATGATGTCATTGGAATCACTGAAACTTGGTGGGACGATACACATGATTGGAATACAAGACTAGAAGGATACAACTTATTTGCAAGAAACAGACTTGATAAACGAGGAGGAGGTGTCGCATTGTATGTTAGAAACGCGTATATCTGCACAGAGATTGAAGTTTCAGAGACTGGGAGTTCTGTGGAAACTGTTTGGGTAAGAAAACAAGGACAGAACAATGGAAAGGACACCATTGTAGGCATTTACTACAGGCCGCCTGTGCAAGGTGAAGATATGGATGAACTCTTTATGCATCAAATGGCCAAGTTCTCCAAAAAATATGACATAGTTGTCATGGGAGATTTCAACTATCCAGACATTTGTTGGGAATCTCTCTCAGGCAAAACTAACAGGTTAAGGAAATTCTTATCCTCTCTTGCTGACAACTTTATCTTCCAAAAGGTAGGGGAGAAAACAAGGGGAACTGCTACCTTGGATCTAATCCTTATGTTGAGAAGGCCGAACTTTTAAATTCCTATTTTGCATCTGTTTTCTCTCAAAAAGGAAATGTAACATCAACTGTTCTTCACTGTCCTATTAAGGGAATAGAAGAATCCAGGATATCTATAAACAGAAAGATAGTGAGGAAACACTTAGCTAACCTAAATGAATTCAAGTCTCCAGGTCCAGATCAATTACACCCCAGAGTACTGAATGAGATAGCAGAAGAAATTTTTGAACCCCTCTCCATAATCTTTGAAAATTCTTGGAGAACAGGAGAAGTCCCAGAAGACTGGAGAAGAGAAAATGTTGTTCCTATCTTCAAAAAGGGGAAGAAGGTGGACCCAGGCAACTATAGGCCGGTGAGTCTGACTTCTATACCAGGAAAGATATTTGAACAAATTATTAAACAACATGTATGTCAGTACCTGGATAACAATGAAGTGATTAAACAGAGTCAGCATGGGCTTGTAACTAATAAGTCATTTTTGGGTTGGCATATGATACAAGCCATCTGCCGTTCTCCAGAGGAGGGTAGCTCCACATAAGTCAATAAGGGATCCATCCTGAAGTATGTTGGTCTCATTTTCCACCAGTTTTCCTCTCTGCTGAGCTGATCTGGTTTCTCGGAGAGTGTAGACGTCCCCACAGACGGAGATTTCCCGCCACACGCCCGGTCTGGATTCATCGGTGAAGCCCCCTTTCGGATGCATAACAAGAACACCATTGGTGGTTAATCCATCCATGTGACCATCCGGATTCTTCCACTTTGCTGCTTTCTCACCAAGAAAGATATTTTTAGAGGAGTCGAATCCTGCTGCAAAGATTCTGGCGGTGTACGGTGGGTTGCGATCGCAGACGATCCTACATGCGAACCTGGAGATGGTGCTTTGTGTTATCTGAGCCTCGTCATTCTGGTTACCAGATATCGTGTCCGTAACAACAAAGTCAATTGGGCTTTCTGTCGATCTTCCAATCTGAAACATATCCGTGTCCTTGTCATGGGTGTACTCCACAACCACGGTCTGGTTTCTGGACAGAGTGTAGGAGATGCTGTGTTGACCTCTGCTGCTGATTGCCTTTGAGGCCTGTGGAGTGGAGATCACGTGGACGCTGCTAGCTCTGACGCCGTTGGATTTAGGCCGCTTATAGAGTGCAAATCTGCTTTTCCTTCTGCCTCGGTCTCCATTAGGAAGGCAGCCATTGTACCCCAGCACCACCAGCTCCCCGTACTTGATGGGCTCTTTGTTGGGGGCGCAGTGCTCCTCCTGGTTGGGGGAAAACATGGAGGATCCCCCGTGCGCTGCCACAATCCCCTCCACACTCGCTAACGCAACCCCCCGGGGAGCCGCTCGGCCGACTTCATAGAGACAGCGCCGTTCCGTCCTCAGTGGCGCAGATACTGCTCCCCGGCCGAGCCCGCTCTCCGCTCATTCCCGGTAGCGGGACACTCCACTCTTCAGGTGACGGGGGAGCGCTCGGTGCTGCTCTCCTCGGATACAAGCTGCTGCTGCCGGTTATGCATCCGAAAGGGGGCTTCACCGATGAATCCAGACCGAGCGTGTGGCGGGAAATCTCCGTCTGTGGGGACGTCTACACTCTCCGAGAAACCAGATCAGCTCAGCAGAGAGGAAAACTGGTGGAAAATGAGACCAACATACTTCAGGATGGATCCCTTATTGACTTATGTGGAACTAATAAGTCATGTCAGACTAACTTAATTTCCTTCTATGACAGAATCACTGATTGGGTGGATCAAGGAAATGCTGTAGATATAGTATATCTTGACTTCAGCAAAGCATTTGACAAAGTCTCTCATACAATCCTTATTGAAAAAATGACTAAGTATGGAATGGACAAGGCAACTGTTAGGTGGATTCATAACTGGCTTAGTGATCGGACCCAAAGAGTGGTCGAAAATGGCTGCACATCCAGTTGGAAGAATGTCTCAAGTGGGGTACCACAGGGCTCTGTCCTGGGCCCTGTATTGTTCAACATCTTTATCAATGACTAGCTGAAGAGCCCGGCGCTGCCCGGGCATAGTAACTAACTGTGGTAAGTTATAGAAAATTATAATTATCCTCCATCCCATAGTCCCATGCCCATATACCCATCATACATCCTCCATCCCATAGTCCCATGCCCATATACCCATCATACATATTCGCCATCCCATAGTCGAGTGCCCATATACCTATCACACATCCTTCATCTTATAGTCCCATGCCCATATACCCATCATACATATCCTCCATCCCATAGTCCCGTGCCCATATACCCATCATACATATCCACCATTTCATAGTCCCGTGCCCATATACCCATCATATATATCCTCCATCCCATAGTCCAGTGCTCATATACCCATCATACATATCCTCCATCCCATAGTCCCGTGCCCATATACCCATCATACATATCCGCCATTTCATAGTCCCGTGCCCATATACCCATCATATATATCCTCCATCCCATAGTCCAGTGCCCATATACCTATCCGCCATCCCATAGTCCCGTGCCCATATACCCGTCAAAAATATGCTCCATCCCATAGTCCAGTGCCCATATACCCATCATATACATCCTCCATCCCATAGTCCCATGCCCATATACATATCCGCCATCCCATAGTCCCGGGCCCATATACCCGTCAAACATATGCTCCATCCCATAGTCCAGTGCCCATATACCCATCACACATCCTCCATCCCATTGTCCCGTGCCCATATACAAATCCGCCATCCCATAGTCCCGTGCCCATATACCCGTCATACATATCCTCCATCCCATAGTCCAGTGCCCATATACCCATCACACATCCTCCATCCCATAGTCCCGTGCCCATATACATATTCGCCATCCCATAGTCCCGTGCCCATATACCCATCATACATATCCTCCATCCCATAGTCCCGTTCCCATATACATATCCTCCATCCCATAGTCCCGTGCCCATATACCCATCATACATATCCTCCATCCCATAGTCCGGTGCCCATATACTCATCACACATCCTCCAACCCATAGTCAACCATTATGACATCATAATGAGCGGCGGCAGGGCTTGCAACCTTTGATGACATCAGGGTCGCCATGGCAACCATTGTGACATCATAAGGAGGGGCGGGGCTTGGCGCACACACTGCTTCCCCGGTATGCAAATAGGGGCATTGTGACATCACTATGAGGGGAGGGGCTTGACGCGCACACACTTTTTCCCCCAGTATGTAGATACGGGCAACATTGTTTGGTGAATTGGAACGCGCGGGGTTAAAATTTTGCCTCACAACATAGCTTAGGACGCTCTCGGGGTCCAGACGTGCGACTGTGCCAAATTTTGTGGCTGTAGCTGCGACGGTGCGGATGCCTATCCCGGACATACAAACAAACACACACACACATTTTGAGCTTTATATATTAGACTAGCTGAAGAGCCCGGCGCTGCCCGGGCATAGTAACTAACTGTGGTTAGTTATAGAAAATTATAATTTTCCTCCATCCCATAGTCCCGTGCCCATATACCCATCTTACATATCCACGATCCCATAGGCCCGTGCCCATATACCCATCATACATATTCGCCATCCCATAGTCGAGTGCCCATATACCCATCACACATCCTCCACCCCATAGTCCCATGCCAATATACCCATCATACATATTCTCCATCCCATAGTCCCATGCCCATATACCCATCATACATATTCGCCATCCCATAGTCGAGTGGCCATATACTCATCACACATCCTTCATCTCATAGTCCCATGCCCATATACCCATCATACATATCCTCCATCCCATAGTCCCGTGCCCATATACCCATCATACATATCTGCCATCTCATAGTCCCGTGCCCATATACATATCCGCCATCCCATAGTCCGGTGCCCATATACCCGTCAAACATATGCTCCATCCCATAGTCCAGTGCCCATATACCCATCATTCATATCCTCCATCCCATAGTCCCGTGCCCATATACCCGTCATACATATCCTCCATCCCATAGTCTGGTGCCCATATACTCATCACACATCCTCCAACCCATAGTCAACCATTATGACATCATAATGAGCAGCGGCAGGGCTTGCAACCTTTGATGACATCAGGGTCGCCATGGCAACCATTGTGACATCATAATGAGGGGCGGGGCTTGGCGCGCACACACTGCTTCCCCCAGTATGTAGATAGGGGCAAAATTGTTTGGTGAATTGGAACGCGCGGGGTTAAAATTTCGCCTCACAACATAGCTTAGGACGCTCTCGGGGTCCAGACGTGCGACTGTGCCAAATTTTGTGGCTGTAGCTGCGACGGTGCGGATGCCTATCCCGGACATACAAACAAACATACACACACACACACACACACACACACACATACACACTTTGAGCTTTATATATTAGATTTAGATGAAGGAATTGAGGGTAAACTGATTAAATTTGCTGATGACGCAAAACTAGGAAGGATAGCTAATACTAGAGAAGAGAGAGAGAGAGGATTCAAAAAGATATAAATAAACTGGAGAAGTGGGCAGCAACTAACAATGGTTTTTAACAGGGAAAAATGCAAAGTACTACATCTGGGCAATAAAAATGAAAAAAGCATATACAGAATGGGAGGAATAGGGCTAAGCAACAGCACATGTGAAAAAGACTTGGGTATACTAATAGATCACAGACTGAATATGAGTCAACAGTGTGATGCAGCAGCAAAAAAGGCAAATGCAATTCTAGGATGTATTAACAGAAGCATACAGTCTAGATCACGTGAAGTCATTATTTCCCTCTACTCCTCTTTGGTCAGACCTCATCTGGAATATTGTGTCCAGTTTTGGGCACCACATTTTAAAAAAGACATCAACAAACTGGAGCAAGTTCAGAAAAGAGAGACCAGAATGGTGACCGGTCTGCAAACCCTGTCTTATGAGAAACGGTTGCAGGAATTGGGAATGTTTAGTTTGCAAAAGAGAAGACTGAGAGGACACTTAATAGCGGTCTACAAATATCTAAAGGGCTGTCACATTGCAGAAGGATCAACTTTATTCTCATTTGCACAAGGAAAGACTAGAAGCAATGGGATGAAACTGAATGGGAGGAGACACAGATTAGGCTAGTTTCACATTAGCGTTTTTTTGCGCAGCGCATCGGGCGCATAAAAAACGCAAAGAAAAACGCAAAACAAACGCGCGTTTTTTTAACGTCATGCGCACGCTGATGTGTAAAAAAAACGCAGCGTTGTTTGCGTTTTACATGCGTTTTTTGCATGCGTTGGCGTTTTTTATGCGCATGCGTTTTTAAGTGTGACGTTTTTTCCATTGTCTAGAGAACATTCTAGACGTGTTTAACTCAAAAACGCATGCGCAAAAAAACGCAAGCGTGCGCAAGACCATGCGCACGCATGCGTTCCCATAGGCTCCAATGTGGTGTTTTTGCGCATTCCGTGCGCAAGCGTGCGCATGCGTTTTTTTGACGAGACAGGGCGGAACCAAAAATGCAACATGTTGCGTCTGGCGCGCCTGGCGCAAAAGACAAAAAAACGCATGCGCACGAAAACGCAAGTATGCGCAAGACCATGCGCACGTCATGTTAAGTATAGGTGCGCAGTGCGCATGCGCACGGGTGCGCACGATGCGCTGCGCACAAAAGCGCTAATGTGAAACCAGCCTTAGATATTAGAAAAAACTTTTTGACAGTTAGAGTGATCAATGAGTGGAACAAGCTGCCACGAGAAGTGGTGAGTTCTCCTTCAATGGAAGTCTTCAAACAGAGGCTGGACAGACATCTGACTGGGATGATTTAGCGAATCCTGCTTTGAGCAGGGGGTTGGACCAGATGGCCCAGGAGGTCCCTTCCAACTCTACGATTCTATGATTCTATGACAAACCTGAGCATTGTCCCATTGGAAAATTGTATGGTCCTGACTAGTGGAGGAAGAGAGTGATGTCTGAAGTTCATTGCTCTGCATTGGCTGGTCATCCAGGTATTTTTGGTACTAGAGATTTGGTGAGTCGGTCTTTTTGGTGGCCCGCCTTGTCTCGTGATGTCAGGAGTTTTGTGCAGTCCTGTGGGACTTGCTCCCGGTCTAAACCTTGTTCTCGCTCTAGTGGGCTGCTGATGCCTTTGCCGGTGCCCAGGAGACCATGGACCCATATTTCAATGGATTTTATCTCTGATATGCCTGTCTCTCAGAGAATGACTGTTATTTGGGTGATTTGTGATAGATTCTCTAAGATGGTCCATCTTATACCATTCCCTAAGTTGCCATCTTCCTCAGAGTTGGTGCCCTTGTTTTTGCAACAGGTGGTTCGCTTGCATGGGATTCCTGGGAACATTGTATCTGATAGAGGAGTTCAGTTTATTTCTAGATTTTGGAGGACTTTCTGTTCCAAGCTGGGAATTCAGTTGTCCTTCTCCTCTGCGTTTCGCCCTCAGACCAATGGGCAGACGGAGAGAACAAACCAGACTTTGGAGTCGTATGTGAGATGTTTTATTTCTGCTGATCAGGATGATTGGGTTTCATTTTTGCCCTTGGCCGAATTTGCTTTAAATAATAGAGCTAGTTCTGCCACTTTGATGTCACCTTTTTTTTGTAACTTTGGGTTTCATCCTCGATTCTCTTCATGGCAGGTGGAGTCTTCTGCCTGCCCAGGTGTTGACACTGTGGTGGAGAGAATGCACCAGATCTGGGACCAAGTGGTGGATAGGTTGTCTCTCTCCCAGGAAAAGGCCCAGCAGTTTTCCAACTGTCATAGGACCATTGGTCCCCAGTTTAAAGTGGGTGATATGGTTTGGTTGTCATCAAAGAATATCTCTATGAAGGTGGCTTCTCCAAAGTTTAAACCTAGATTTATTGGACCTTACAAGATTTTGGCGATTCTTAATCCAGTCTCTTTTCGATTGGCTCTTCCTGTTACATTTAAGATCCATAACGTGTTTCATAAGTCTCTGTTAAAGAGGTTTGTTGAGCCAGTAGTTCCTGTGGTGGCACCTCCTGACCCTGTATTGGTGGAAGGTAATGTGGAATATGAGGTTGAGAAGATACTGGATTCTCGCCTGGCTAGACGGAGACTCCAGTATTTGGTTAAATGGAAGGGTTATGGCCAGGAGGATAATTCTTGGGTCCCTGCATCCGATATTCATGCCGAAAGATTGGTTCGTGCTTTTCATCGGGCCCATCCTGATCGTCCTGTGGCGTGGATGAGGGTTCGGTGACCCCTCCTCAAGGGGGAGGTACTGTTGTGAGTTCATTTTCCCCTTCACCGTTGATGTCTGATGAACTCCCTCTGCTGGTGAAGAGAGGTAGTGAAATTGATTGGGTTGAGAAGAACCTGTCATCTGAACAGGTGGAGCCTGATTGGACACCGGGAATCACCGAGTGGATATAAGGCAGCCGACGCCCTACAGGGGTGCTGGTGATCTTTTCTGCTCTGAGCTATTGCAGCCAGTTAGTCCTGTCTACTGAAAGCTAAGTTTTTGCTCTCTTATTTTTCCATGAGATTTTGTCTGTTTTCTTCGTGTTTTGTGTTCAGCCTGCCTTTGTTGGGACGGGCTGAGCTCCATTTTTGTCTCTGATCAGTTTACCTCTTTGCTCTGTTTTCAGAATATACCTGAGTGCTGATGTAGTGATTTTGAAGTCTAGCGACTTCAGGGCCTTTTTCCCTATCAGAAGGTTGGGACATTTTTGGTAGGGTTTTTTGCGGATTGCAGCCAGCATCTTTTCTGTCCTTTCCTGTTTAGTTGGTTGGGCCCCATCGTTTGCTCAGCCTGTCTTTCTGTGTTTTCATCTGCTTTTCACCGACAATACATGTTGTGGGCTGTCTATTGCTTTGGGGTCTGCTCTGGGGCAGTTTGGATTTCCCCTTTCTTTCTTTGGGCTTATTTAGTTCTCCGGCTGTGAACGAGGGGTCTAGGGCACCGTGGGAACCCCCCACGGCTACTGTTAGTTGTGGGGAATGGGATCAGGGGTCTGCAGTCCGATAGCTGCCAACCTCTCCGGTTTTCTGGACTTAGCTTGTATTTTTGTTTTTTCCTCTTTCGGTGACTCATTCATAACACCACAGTATAACCCAGGAGACAGCAGGCCAAATTATACTCAGGGATGCAAAATAGCCTAGGCCAAACTATACTCTCCAGGCTACAATATAGCCCTCTGTTTTATGGGCCATTCCCCGTAGTGGGAAGGTATTTGTGCTGTTATTCACATGATGAAGACTGATCTTACAATACGATGGGACTGGTAAGAAGAACAGTCATTACATCGGAGATTACACCGGTGTCCAGTAGGATAAGGGCTTTTACCTTAGAATCCTTTGATCTTATCACTCTCACATAGAGCCGACACCCACGCCCGTACATATACTCCTCTTTGTGAGAACGCAGCTCCCGAAGTGCAGAATATATATGGCACACGTCGGGAAAAGGCTAACTGGATGCAGAAGAATGCAGGTGCAAGAGACGGACAGCGGTCGATTCGCACACAATGGTGCTTCAACAAGTCCAAAAGGGACTCAGGGTTTACTATGACCAGGCAGCTTAACCCCCAGGTATAGTGAGGACTCGGGGTATACTATGGTCTCTTACACCGGCTGACTCTAACAGATCATTTCCAACCAGTGCCCCCATAATAACAGCGATATCCACAGTGCCCCCATAATAACAGCAATATCCACAGTGCCCCCATAATAACAGTGATATCCACAGTGTCCCCATAATAACAGCGATATCCAGTGTCCCCATAACAGCGATATCCACAGTGCCCCCATAATAACAGCGATATCCACAGTGCCCCCCATAATAACAGCGATATCCACAGCGCCCCCATAATAACAGCGATATCCAGTGTCCCCATAATAACAGCGATATCCAGTGTCCCCATAACAGCGATATCCACAGTGCCCCATAATAACAGCGATATCCACAGTGTACCCATAATAAGAGATACCCACAGTGCCCCCATAATAACAGCGATACCCACAGTGTCCCCATAATAACAGCGATACCCACAGTGTCCCCATAATAACAGCGATATCCACAGTGTCCCCATAATAACAGCGATATCCACAGTGTCCCCATAATAACAGCGATATCCACAGTGCCCCCATAATAACAGCGATATCCACAGTGCCCCCCATAATAAGAGATATCCACAGTGCCCCCATAATAACAGCGATATCCACAGTGCCCTCATAATAACAGCGATATCCACAGTGTCCCCATAATAACAGAGATATCCACAGTGCCCCCATAATAACAGCGATATCCACAGTGCCCCCATAATAACAGCGATCTCCACAGCGCCCCCATAATAACAGCGATATCCACAGTGCCCCCATAATAACAGTGATATCCACAGTGTCCCCATAATAACAGCGATATCCACAGTGTCGATCACATGACCGCTCACTCGTAGCACTGGCGACAGCCCCTTCAAGGCTATGTTCCCATATAGCCTATGTACTGGGTTTCTTTTGTGAAGAAAATCCGCTTCTTTTACCAGTTCAAGCAAAGTTGATGTAATTTCATGCAAATTCATATCCAATGGGCGCTTAACAACGGTGTTAACCCCTTCATGACACGACGTAAACCACATGTCGTGTCTGACTTTGATGCAGGCTCCGGTGCTGAGCCTGTATCTTTCCCTGCACGACAGCTGATTTAATTATGTCGCCATAATAACAGCGATATCCACAGTGCCCCCATAATAAGGGTGTGTGCACACGCTGCGGATCCGCTGCGGATCTGCAGCAGTTCTGCAGACAGTGTACAGTACAATGTAAGTCTATGTGATTTACATTCTGCTGTGCACATGCTGCGGAAAAGCTGCGGTTTTGAATCCGCAGAAAGAATTGACATGTCAATTCTTTCTGCGGATTCCGCTGCGGTTTGCCACGTACTCCATTGTCCAGGTGTCAAACCCCAGGGGAAAACCGCTGGCCAATCCGCAGGTAAATCCGCAGACTCACACAACATGGCCACCAAGCTTCACCACAGAAACGCTCAAAGGCGCCAAAACACAGGGCTGTCCCTATTGGTTAATCCCCGTGCCTCAGGGGCGGAGCTTCCCCTCCTGTTGCCGGGTGAGACGGTCGGTGGGCGTGGCTTGCAGTCCCGCCTCGTTCAGTCGGCACTCGGCAGAGGACGCGCTGAGCTGCGGGTGATCCCGGGCGGTGAGGTGGCGCCAGGTGCCCGCTCCGCTTCTCTCACCCGAACACCCTGCTGGAGGAGTGGCCTGCAGACTGTGGGCGTGCTTATAGTAGGTCATATTCTCAGCGCAGGTGATAGAGTAACGGAGGAACGTGCTGGTAAATCTCCGCTCTGTGCCCGTTAGTGGCGTTGTTATGTGACTCTTGCTATGGGGACGGAGCTGCTGCCGATGGCCTGTATGGTCACATGACCCATCACAGCACTGTCCTTACGGCTATTGGCTAATGTGGTCACATGGCCTAACCTTACAGTGTGGTCTCTGAAGCTATTGATTACTGTGGTCACATGACTTGACCTTGCATTGTTTTCTGCAGCCATTGGCTAGTATGGTCACCTGACCTTTGCTTACAGTGTTCACTGCGGCCATTACATTTTCTTGATGTTATCCAGGTAGGGGAAAGAGCTGTGCAGGCAGGCGCCATTTTCAATTTTGTGTTATTGGGCCACTAAGCATGTGATTGTTCTGCAGAGGAGATGCCACGGCCGACACCTGCCTGCAGAAGGGCGTTATGTCTCCTTATTGAGTCTGTGCTGGTATTCACTGTGTACACTAGGGGTCGGTGACCTGTCAGCAGTGTGACTGCCTACTCGGAGCACCACATGCACCAACGCCACCTCAGGGCACGAGCATCTCATTAAAAGGAACCTGTCAGCACTTTTGGCCGCTATAAGCTGCGGCCGCCGTCTTTCCGGGCTTATCTTACATTCTATAATGCTGTAAATAAGCCCCCGATCCGACCTGAAAGAAAAGAAAAATTTGTTATACTCACCCGGCGGCGGGGTGGTCCGTTGGGTGTCACAGGTCCGGATCCGGCACCTCCCATCTTCTTGCAGTGTCAAACCCCAGGGGAAAACCGCTGGCCAATCCGCAGGTAAAATCTCAGGTCATTTTTACCTGCGGATCCGCAGATACAAATCCGCGGGTGAATCCGCAGCGTGTGCACATAGCCTAACAGTCGTGGGTTGATCGGAGCTCCACCCATAGATGTTAACTAGTTAAATCCCGCTGTCATTCTGCTGTGAATCTCTGACAGCGGAATTTAACACGCGCCAGCCCGAAGAGCATCACAAATCCTGCACATCGGCGCCCCTGTCCCATGATTGGGGTGCACTGATGGGTTGTGATGACAGCTGGGAGTCTGCAGAAGACCCCCGGTGCCTGTCATTGTTAACCTTTTAGTGAAAGCCAGCCTGGATCATGATTTCTGCTACACATCGCAATGCTGAAGCCCTGCTATGTACACCACAAGCGATCAGACCAAAAGTGAAGAAAAAAAATGAAAAAAAAAAAAAATGAAAAAAAGTTCAAATCACGCCATGGAAAATAAATAAATTAAAAAATAATAAATACACATGCGGTATTTGTTATTTCTGCCATCAGAAGTGTCTGCTCTATCAAAATATAAAGTAAATTAGTCTGATTGGTAAATCTGAAGAAGAAAAAAAACAAACGCCAGAATTACATTTGTTTGGTTGCTGCAATATTGCAGTAAAATGTAATAACGGGCGATCAAAACATCCTATGGACCCCAAAATTGTATCAATAAAAACGTCCGCTCAGGGCGCAAAAAAAAAAGCTCTGATCCAGCCTCAGATCCCAAAAAATGGACTCTACGGGTCTCAGAAAATAGCAAAAAAAAAAAAAAAATTTTTCATAAAAAAGTTGGAATTTTTTTTACCATTTACAAAGCGTAAAATGCATAAAAAAAGGTAAACTATTACAAAAGAGGAAAAAACATAAAAAAAGGGAAATTAATAAAAATAGAGGAAAATAAAAAATGAAAATGCATAAGAGGAGAACGAAAAAAAAAGAGGATAACACATAAAAAAGGAAAATAAATAAAAAAAAGAGAACACATAAAAAAGAGGAAAACGCATAAGTGAGGAAAACACCAAAAAAATGCAGAAAACATAAAAACCCTCCAAAAAAATGCAGAAATCAGAGCAGCTTTGTATTGAGTTCGGATACATGTAGAAAAACGCAGCATTTCTGTTCTGTGAGAACATGGCCAGAGGAAAAGAAAAAAAAAATGAATGTAAAAAAATATACACAAAGTATTTTGTGGCATTTATTGCTCTGGGTATGGGCTGCGTTTTCGAATGCGCTATACACTAAGTGTAATTATATAATAACTGTTAAAAAAATTGCAAAGACATCACTAAAAATGGGATAAATGCCCCAAAAATGCGCCACAAAACTATGCAGATATACAGTGGTATGTTTTCTGACAAACCTTGCTCCCATTAACCTGTCATTACCTCAGTTTAATGTGAATTTGTGTGTACGTTCTCGCAGTGCGCTCATGTCCCATCGGTGCGCTGTCTCAGCGGTATGCTCTCGGCCCAGAGGTCAGCTCACGTCCCTGCGGCGCGTTAACGGCCCAGAGGGGAGCTCTTGTCTCAGTGGTGTGCTCACGTCCCATCAGTGCGATCGTGTCCTATCGGTGCGCTCACGGCCCAGAGGTACGCTCAAGTCCCATCGGTGGGCTGACACCTCAGCAGTAAGCTCACAGCCCAGAGGTGCGCTCTCGTGTCAGTGGTGCGCTCACATTTCAGCAGTAATCTCACGGCCCAGAGGTGAGCTCACGTCTCAGCGGTACGCTCTCGCCCTCGCACTGCGTTCACGTCTCAGCGGTACGCTCACAGCCCAGAGGTGCCATCTTGTCTCAGCGGTGGGCTCACGACCCAGAGTTGCCCTATCGTCTCAGCGGTGCGCTCATGGCCCAGAGGTGCGCTCTCGTCTCAGCAGTGCGCTCACGGCCCAGAGGTGCGCTCTCGGCCCAGAGGTTCGCTCTCATCTCAGCGGTGCGCTCACGTCCCATCGAGACGCTCTCATCCCCGCACAGCGCTCACGTCCCATCGGTACGCTCTCGTCCCTGCCCAGTGCTCACGTCCCATCGGTACGCTCTCGTCCCCGCACAGCGCTCACGTCCCATCGGTACGCTCTCGTCCCCGCACAGCGCTCACGTCCCATCGGTACGCTCTCGTCCCCGCACAGCGCTCACGTCCCATCGGTACGCTCTCGTCCCCGCACAGCGCTCACGTCCCATCGGTACGCTCTCGTCCCCGCACAGCGCTCACGTCCCATCGGTACACTCACATCCCCGCACTGCGGTCACGGTTTCTTTTTAATCTATATAAATAGCTCTTTAATTTAGACCATGAGCCATATTTCTGCATCATTATGCCTGTGAACGGACACTTAGTAAACTGGCAACTTTTTCTGTGACAGGACAAAAAAAATATTCATGCTACTATTTACCCCCGAAATAATGGCTGAGGCTGGAGTCACACACAACCATTAAAAAAATCGGTCCGACTTTAACGGTACGAAATTGCACAAAGATTTCTTGTCCAGGGATCCGTCTGTCATCTCATTTTCCGGGGATGAATCGATTTTAATCGCATCTAAGCATCAAATTGACATCCAATGTCTGATTTTTAATCGCATCCATAGACTTGCATTGGCGAGTCCGATCCAAAAATCGGTGACAATCGTAGCATGCTGTGATTGTCTTGGTCCGTGGAACGGATCTGATAAAAAAAAACGCATGATGGGAGCAGCACCATAGAATAACAATGGGACGAATGCAATGTGATATTTTATCGCATTGTACTCGTCCGATTTAAACGCTAGTGTGACTCCGGCCTGATAAGGAAAGCTGGAGACATGAGGGACTAATAATAAAGATGCCATCACGGCCTCACCTCAGGCATCAGAGGAGGCGCACCTCGGTGGGAACAGTGGGCTGGCGGCCATACAGTAAACCTCACAGCTTTTCCCCCCAATAAAGCCGCGTAGATTGTGCCTCAGGTATTTACTAAAGTTTAATGTTTACTGTTCACTTCAGAATTGTCTGTAAAACCGTGAAAGAGACAGGGTCCCACCGACTGCGTCACAGACTCACACAACATGGCCGCCAAGCTTCACCACAGAAACGCTCAAAGGCGCCAAAACACAGGGCTGTCCCTATTGGTTAATCTCTGTGCCTCAGGGGCGGAGCTTCCCCTCCTGTTGCCGGGTGAGACGGTCGGTGGGCGTGGCTTGCAGTCCCGCCTCGCTCAGTCAGCACTCGGCAGAGGACGCGCTGAGCTGCGGGTGATCCCGGGCGGTGAGGTGGCGCCAGGTGCCCGCTCCGCTTCTCTCACCCGAACACCCTGCTGGAGGAGTGGCCTGCAGACTGTGGGCGTGCTTATAGTAGGTCATATTCTCAGTGCAGGTGATAGAGTAACGGAGGAACGTGCTGGTAAATCTCCGCTCTGTGCCCGTTAGTGGCGTTGCTATGCGACTCTTGCTATGGGGACGGAGCTGCTGCCGAAGGCCTGTATGGTCACATGACCCATCACAGCACTGTCCTCACGGCTATTGGCTAATGTGGTCACATGGCCTATCCTTACAGTGTGGTCTCTGAGGCTATTGGTTACTGTGGTTACTGTGGTCACGTGGTCACGACCTTGCATTGTTTTCTGTCGCCATTGGCTAGTATGGTCACCTGACCTTTGCTTACAGTGTGCTCTGCGGCCTTTACAGTTTGGTTGAGCCTAGACTGTATGGGCTCCTTCCAGGTCCTAACTGCAGCCCATACAGTCTAGCCAGCTCACTACTGAAGATGCTAGACTGTATGGGCTCCTTCCAGGTATATTTTCTTGAAGACAGCAGACATTATGGGTTGCTGCTTGGCCCTGACTGCAGCCCATACATGACCCTAGAATGTATGTGCTCCTTCAAGGTATAAATTATTAAAGCCAGCCGAATATATAGGCTCCTTCCAGGTCCTAACTGCCGCCCATACTGTCTAGCTGGCTCACTACTGAAGATGCTAGACTGTACGGGCTCCTGTCAGGTATATATTATTGTAGATACAGACTGTACAGGCTCCTGTCAGGTATATATTATTGTAGATACAGACTGTATGGGCTCCTGTCAGGTATATATTATTGTAGATACAGACTGTACAGGCTCCTGTCAGGTATATATTATTGTAGATATAGACTGTACAGGCTCCTGTCAGGTATATATTATTGTAGATACAGACTGTATGGGCTCCTGTCAGGTATATATTATTGCAGATACAGACTGTACAGGCTCCTGTCAGGTATATATTATTGTAGATACAGACTGTACGGGCTCCTGTCAGGTATATATTATTGTAGATACAGACTGTACAGGCTCCTGTCAGGTATATATTATTGTAGATACAGACTGTATGGGCTCCTGTCAGGTATATATTATTGTAGATACAGACTGTACAGGCTCCTGTCAGGTATATATTATTGTAGATACAGACTGTATGGGCTCCTGTCAGGTATATATTATTGTAGATACAGACTGTACAGGCTCCTGTCAGGTATATATTATTGTAGATACAGACTGTACGGGATCCTGTCAGGTATATATTATTGTAGATACAGACTGTACGGGCTCCTGTCAGGTATATATTATTGTAGATATAGACTGTACGGGATCCTGTCAGGTATATATTATTGTAGATATAGACTGGGCTCCTGTCAGGTATATATTATTGTAGATACAGACTGTACGGGCTCCTGTCAGGTATATATTATTGTAGATATAGACTGTACAGGCTCCTGTCAGGTATATATTATTGTAGATATAGACTGTATGGGCTCCTGTCAGGTATATATTATTGTAGATACAGACTGTACGGGCTCCTGTCAGGTATATATTATTGTAGATACAGACTGTACGGGATCCTGTCAGGTATATATTATTGTAGGTATAGACTGTATGGGCTCCTGTCAGGTATATATTATTGTAGGTATAGACTGTATGGGCTCCTGTCAGGTATATATTATTGTAGATATAGACTGTACGGGATCCTGTCAGGTATATATTATTGTAGATATAGACTGTATGGGCTCCTGTCAGGTATATATTATTGTAGATACAGACTGTACGGGCTCCTGTCAGGTATATATTATTGTAGATATAGACTGTACAGGCTCCTGTCAGGTATATATTATTGTAGATATAGACTGTACGGGCTCCTGTCAGGTATATATTATTGTAGATATAGGCTGTACGGGCTCCTGTCAGGTATATATTATTGTAGATATAGGCTGTACGGGCTCCTGTCAGGTATATATTATTGTAGATATAGACTGTATGGGCTTCTGTCAGGTATATATTATTGTAGATATAGACTGTACAGGCTCCTGTCAGGTATATATTATTGTAGATACAGACTGTACGGGCTCCTGTCAGGTATATATTATTGTAGATACAGACTATGGGATCCTGTCAGGTATATATTATTGTAGATATAGACTGTAAGGGCTCCTGTCAGGTATATATTATTGTAGATACAGACTGTACAGGCTCCTGTCAGGTATATATTATTGTAGATACAGACAGTACGGGCTCCTGTCAGGTCTATATTATTGTAGATATAGACTGTATGGGCTCCTGTCAGGTATATATTATTGTAGATACAGACTGTACGGGCTCCTGTCAGGTATATATTATTGTAGATATAGACTGTACAGGCTCCTGTCAGGTATATATTATTGTAGATACAGACTGTACGGGCTCCTGTCAGGTATATATTATTGTAGATACAGACTGTACGGGCTCCTGTCAGGTATATATTATTGTAGATACAGACTGTACGGGCTCCTGTCAGGTATATATTATTGTAGATACAGACTGTACAGGCTCCTGTCAGGTATATATTATTGTAGATACAGACTGTACGGGCTCCTGTCAGGTATATATTATTGTAGATACAGACTGTACGGGCTCCTGTCAGGTATATATTATTGTAGATATAGACTGTATGGGCTCCTGTCAGGTATATATTATTGTAGATACAGACTGTACGGGCTCCTGTCAGGTATATATTATTGTAGATACAGACTGTACGGGCTCCTGTCAGGTATATATTATTGTAGATACAGACTGTACAGGCTCCTGTCAGGTATATATTACTGTAGATACACACTGTACGGGCTCCTGTCAGGTATATATTATTGTAGATACAGACTGTACGGGCTCCTGTCAGGTATATATTATTGTAGATATAGACTGTACGGGCTCCTGTCAGGTATATATTATTGTAGATATAGACTGTACAGGCTCCTGTCAGGTATATATTGTAGATATAGACTGTATGGGCTCCTGTCAGGTATATATTATTGTAGATACAGACTGTATGGGCTTCTGTCAGGTATATATTATTGTAGATACAGACTGTACAGGCTCCTGTCAGGTATATATTATTGTAGATATAGACTGTATGGGCTCCTGTCAGGTATATATTATTGTAGATATAGACTGTATGGGCTCCTGTCAGGTATATATTATTGTAGATACAGACTGTACGGGCTCCTGTCAGGTATATATTATTGTAGATATAGACTGTACGGGCTCCTGTCAGGTATATATTATTGTAGATATAGACTGTACAGGCTCCTGTCAGGTATATATTATTGTAGATATAGACTGTATGGGCTCCTGTCAGGTATATATTATTGTAGATACAGACTGTATGGGCTCCTGTCAGGTATATATTATTGTAGATATAGACTGTACAGGCTCCTGTCAGGTATATATTATTGTAGATACAGACTGTACGGGCTCCTGTCAGGTCTATATTATTGTAGATATAGACTGTATGGGCTCCTGTCAGGTATATATTATTGTAGATATAGACTGTATGGGCTCATGTCAGGTATATATTATTGTAGATACAGACTGTACGGGCTCCTGTCAGGTATATATTATTGTAGATATAGACTGTACGGGCTCCTGTCAGGTATATATTATTGTAGATACAGACTGTATGGGCTCCTGTCAGGTATATATTATTGTAGATACAGACTGTACGGGCTCCTGTCAGGTATATATTATTGTAGATACAGACTGTACGGGCTCCTGTCAGGTATATATTATTGTAGATATAGACTGTACGGGCTCCTGTCAGGTATATATTATTGTAGATATAGACTGTACGGGCTCCTGTCAGGTATATATTATTGTAGATATAGACTGTACGGGCTCCTGTCAGGTATATATTATTGTAGATACAGTACGGGCTCCTGTCAGGTATATATTACTGTAGATATAGACTGTATGGGCTCCTGTCAGGTATATATTATTGTAGGTATAGACTGTATGGCTCCTGTCAGGTATATATTATTGTAGATACAGACTGTATGGGCTCCTGTCAGGTATATATTATTGTAGATATAGGCTGTACGGGCTCCTGTCAGGTATATATTATTGTAGATACAGACAGTACGGGCTCCTGTCAGGTATATATTATTGTAGATACAGACTGTATGGGATCCTGTCAGGTATATATTATTGTAGATACAGACTGTACGGGCTCCTGTCAGGTATATATTATTGTAGATATAGACTGTATGGGCTCCTGTCAGGTATATATTATTGTAGATATAGGCTGTACGGGCTCCTGTCAGGTATATATTATTGTAGATACAGACTGTATGGGCTCCTGTCAGGTATATATTATTGTAGATACAGACTGTACGGGCTCCTGTCAGGTATATATTATTGTAGATATAGACTGTATGGGCTCCTGTCAGGTATATATTATTGTAGATATAGGCTGTACGGGCTCCTGTCAGGTATATATTATTGTAGATACAGACTGTATGGGCTCCTGTCAGGTATATATTATTGTAGATATAGACTGTATGGGCTCCTGTCAGGTATATATTATTGTAGATATAGACTGCACGGGCTCCTGTCAGGTATATATTATTGTAGATACAGACTGTACGGGATCCTGTCAGGTATATATTATTGTAGATATAGGCTGTACGGGCTCCTGTCAGGTATATATTATTGTAGATACAGACTGTACGGGCTCCTGTCAGGTATATATTATTGTAGATACAGACTGTATGGGATCCTGTCAGGTATATATTATTGTAGATACAGACTGCACGGGCTCCTGTCAGGTATATATTATTGTAGATATAGACTGTATGGGCTCCTGTCAGGTATATATTATTGTAGATACAGACTGTACGGGCTCCTGTCAGGTATATATTACTGTAGATATAGACTGTACGGGCTCCTGTCAGGTATATATTATTGTAGATACAGACTGTATGGGCTCCTGTCAGGTATATATTATTGTAGATATAGACTGTACGGGCTCCTGTCAGGTATATATTATTGTAGATACAGACTGTATGGGCTCCTGTCAGGTATATATTATTGTAGATACAGACAGTACGGGCTCCTGTCAGGTATATATTATTGTAGATATAGACTGTATGGGCTCCTGTCAGGTATATATTATTGTAGATATAGACTGTACGGGCTCCTGTCAGGTATATATTATTGTAGATATAGACTGTACGGGCTCCTGTCAGGTATATATTATTGTAGATACAGACAGTACGGGCTCCTGTCAGGTATATATTATTGTAGATACAGTACGGGCTCCTGTCAGGTATATATTATTGTAGATACAGACTGTACGGGCTCCTGTCAGGTATATATTATTGTAGATACAGACTGTACGGGCTCCTGTCAGGTATATATTACTGTAGATATAGACTGTATGGGCTCCTGTCAGGTATATATTATTGTAGGTATAGACTGTATGGCTCCTGTCAGGTATATATTATTGTAGATACAGACTGTATGGGCTCCTGTCAGGTATATATTATTGTAGATATAGACTATATGGGCTCCTGTCAGGTATATATTATTGTAGATATAGACTGTACGGGCTCCTGTCAGGTATATATTATTGTAGATATAGACTGTATGGGCTCCTGTCAGGTATATATTATTGTAGATATAGACTGTACGGGCTCCTGTCAGGTATATATTATTGTAGATATAGACTCTACGGGCTCCTGTCAGGTATATATTATTGTAGATACAGACTGTAGCGGCTCCTGTCAGGTATATATTATTCTAGATACAGACTGTACGGGCTCCTGTCAGGTATATATTATTGTAGATACAGACTGTATGGGCTCCTGTCAGGTATATATTATTGTAGATATAGACTGTATGGGCTTCTGTCAGGTATGTATTATTGTAGATATAGACTTTACAGGCTCCTGTCAGGTATATATTATTGTAGATACAGACTGTACGGGCTCCTGTCAGGTATATATTATTGTAGATATAGACTGTATGGGCTCCTGTCAGGTATATATTATTGTAGATACAGACTGTACGGGCTCCTGTCAGGTATATATTACTGTAGATATAGACTGTACGGGCTCCTGTCAGGTATATATTATTGTAGATACAGACTGTATGGGCTCCTGTCAGGTATATATTATTGTAGATATAGACTGTACGGGCTCCTGTCAGGTATATATTATTGTAGATACAGACTGTATGGGCTCCTGTCAGGTATATATTATTGTAGATACAGACAGTACGGGCTCCTGTCAGGTATATATTATTGTAGATATAGACTGTATGGGCTCCTGTCAGGTATATATTATTGTAGATATAGACTGTACGGGCTCCTGTCAGGTATATATTATTGTAGATATAGACTGTACGGGCTCCTGTCAGGTATATATTATTGTAGATATAGACTGTACGGGCTCCTGTCAGGTATATATTATTGTAGATACAGACAGTACGGGCTCCTGTCAGGTATATATTATTGTAGATACAGTACGGGCTCCTGTCAGGTATATATTATTGTAGATACAGACTGTACGGGCTCCTGTCAGGTATATATTATTGTAGATACAGACTGTACGGGCTCCTGTCAGGTATATATTACTGTAGATATAGACTGTATGGGCTCCTGTCAGGTATATATTATTGTAGGTATAGACTGTATGGCTCCTGTCAGGTATATATTATTGTAGATACAGACTGTATGGGCTCCTGTCAGGTATATATTATTGTAGATATAGACTGTATGGGCTCCTGTCAGGTATATATTATTGTAGATATAGGCTGTACGGGCTCCTGTCAGGTATATATTATTGTAGATACAGACTGTATGGGCTCCTGTCAGGTATATATTATTGTAGATACAGACTGTACGGGCTCCTGTCAGGTATATATTATTGTAGATATAGACTGTATGGGCTCCTGTCAGGTATATATTATTGTAGATATAGGCTGTACGGGCTCCTGTCAGGTATATATTATTGTAGATACAGACTGTATGGGCTCCTGTCAGGTATATATTATTGTAGATATAGACTGTATGGGCTCCTGTCAGGTATATATTATTGTAGATATAGACTGCACGGGCTCCTGTCAGGTATATATTATTGTAGATACAGACTGTACGGGATCCTGTCAGGTATATATTATTGTAGATATAGGCTGTACGGGCTCCTGTCAGGTATATATTATTGTAGATACAGACTGTACGGGCTCCTGTCAGGTATATATTATTGTAGATACAGACTGTATGGGATCCTGTCAGGTATATATTATTGTAGATACAGACTGTACGGGCTCCTGTCAGGTATATATTATTGTAGATATAGACTGTATGGGCTCCTGTCAGGTATATATTATTGTAGATATAGACTGCACGGGCTCCTGTCAGGTATATATTATTGTAGATACAGACTGTATGGGCTCCTGTCAGGTATATATTATTGTAGATACAGACTGTACGGGCTCCTGTCAGGTATATATTATTGTAGATACAGACTGTACGGGCTCCTGTCAGGTATATATTATTGTAGATACAGACTGTATGGGCTCCTGTCAGGTATATATTATTGTAGATACAGACTGTATGGGCTCCTGTCAGGTATATATTATTGTAGATACAGACTGTACGGGCTCCTGTCAGGTAAATATTATTGTAGATACAGACTGTACGGGCTCCTGTCAGGTATATATTATTGTAGATACAGACTGTACGGGCTCCTGTCAGGTATATATTACTGTAGATACAGACTGTACGGGCTCCTGTCAGGTATATATTATTGTAGATACAGACTGTATGGGATCCTGTCAGGTATATATTACTGTAGATACAGATTGTACGGGCTCCTGTCAGGTATATATTATTGTAGATACAGACTGTATGGGCTCCTGTCAGGTATATATTATTGTAGATACAGACTGTATGGGCTCCTGTCAGGTATATATTATTGTAGATATAGACTGTACGGGCTCCTGTCAGGTATATATTATTGTAGATACAGACTGTACGGGCTCCTGTCAGGTATATATTATTGTAGATATAGACTGTACGGGCTCCTGTCAGGTATATATTATTGTAGATATAGACTGTACGGGCTCCTGTCAGGTATATATTATTGTAGATATAGACTGTACGGGCTCCTGTCAGGTATATATTATTGTAGATACAGACTGTACGGGCTCCTGTCAGGTATATATTACTGTAGATATAGACTGTATGGGCTCCTGTCAGGTATATATTATTGTAGATATAGACTGTATGGGCTCCTGTCAGGTATATATTATTGTAGATACAGACTGTACGGGCTCCTGTCAGGTATATATTATTGTAGATACAGACTGTACGGGCTCCTGTCAGGTATATATTATTCTAGATACAGACTGTACGGGCTCCTGTCAGGTATATATTATTGTAGATACAGACTGTATGGGCTCCTGTCAGGTATATATTATTGTAGATATAGACTGTATGGGCTTCTGTCAGGTATGTATTATTGTAGATATAGACTTTACAGGCTCCTGTCAGGTATATATTATTGTAGATACAGACTGTACGGGCTCCTGTCAGGTATATATTATTGTAGATATAGACTGTATGGGCTCCTGTCAGGTATATATTATTGTAGATACAGACTGTACGGGCTCCTGTCAGGTATATATTACTGTAGATATAGACTGTACGGGCTCCTGTCAGGTATATATTATTGTAGATACAGACTGTACGGGCTCCTGTCAGGTATATATTATTGTAGATACAGACTGTATGGGCTCCTGTCAGGTATATATTATTGTAGATACAGACTGTACGGGCTCCTGTCAGGTATATATTATTGTAGATACAGACTGTACGGGCTCCTGTCAGGTATATATTATTGTAGATACAGACTGTATGGGCTCCTGTCAGGTATATATTATTGTAGATACAGACTGTACAGGCTCCTGTCAGGTATATATTATTGTAGATACAGACTGTACGGGCTCCTGTCAGGTATATATTATTGTAGATATAGACTGTATGGGCTCCTGTCAGGTATATATTATTGTAGATACAGACTGTACGGGCTCCTGTCAGGTATATATTACTGTAGATATAGACTGTACGGGCTCCTGTCAGGTCTATATTACTGTAGATATAGACTGTACGGGCTCCTGTCAGGTATATATTATTGTAGATACAGACTGTATGGGCTCCTGTCAGGTATATATCATTGTAGATACAGACTGTACGGGCTCCTGTCAGGAATATATTATTGTAGATACAGAATGTATGAGCCCCTGACAGGTATATTTTAGTGATGATATCAGAATGTATGGGCCTGTCAGGTGTATAGTTGTGCTCAAAAGTTTACATAGCCTGGCAGAATTATTGCTTTCTTGGCCTTTTTTCAGAGAATATGAATGATAAAGTCTTGATGTTTTCTCCACTCATGGTTAGTGTTTAGGTGAAGCCATTTATTGTCATACTACTGTGTTTTCTCTTTTTTTAATTATGACAACCCAAAACATCCAAATCACCCTGATCATAGTTTACATACCACATTTTTTGTAATACCATGTATAGCCCCCTCTAATATCAATTGACTACTTGAAGTCGTTTGTGGTAGTTATGGATAAGGTTCTTTATTTTCTCAGATGGTAAAGCTGACCACTCTGACCACCAAAAAGTTTTGATGTTATCATTCATATTCTCTGAAAAAAGGCCAAGAAAGCAAAAGTTCTACGGCGGTATGTAAACTTTTGAGCACAATTGTATCAGTGATGACATCGGAATGGAGTATAAATAAAGAGAGATAAAAAACTCTGCATCACCATTAAAAAATAGAAATAAACTAAAAACTTTATTCAAAACATTAAAATCATGAAAAATAATGCCCACAGGTAACAGCTCTGTCAGTGATCTCCCGCCCACACTGAAAAAATATTGGAACATTTGTTAATAGTGAGCTGTACTGCAGGTTGTGAGTTCAGAAGCAGAGGATATAAGTACAGAGATGCATTGCTATGTACTATGTATCTCTATGTTCCTATATTGTACAGTTGAAGAAAATATTTTTTTCATATAAAATAAACTTTAAAAAATGCCAATTTCAATAACCTTTTCATCCCCCCAGTATTTTTTAACTTTAATGACCAGACCACTCCTGGGAAGTTTCACCACTGTACCATGTTTTCTCCATTTGTGGATAATGGGTCTCACGGTGGTTCGCTGGAATATCAAAGCTTTAGAAATGGCTTTATAACCTTCTCCAGACTGATAGATCTGAATTACTTTCCATCTCATTTGTTCATGCATTTCTTCGGATCGCAGCATGATGTCTACTTTTTGAGGATCTTTTTGTCTACTTCACTTTGTCAGGCAGGTCCTATTTAAGTGATTTTTTGATTGAGGATAGGTGTGGCAGTAATCAGGCCTGGGTAGGGCTACGGAAACTGAACTTTGCTTTTCGAAGATGTGACAAACCACAGTTAAAAAAAAAAAAAAAAGTAGGGGGCAATAACTTTCACACAGGGCCCTGTATTTTCTTCCCAATAAATAATAAAGACCTTCATTTACAAATTGAATTTTGTTTACTTGTGCTGTCAAATATTTTAATTTGTTTGTTACTCTCTGCAAGAGAGTAAAAAACCAGGAGTTGTGGGCAAAAAGTATTTCACATCACTGTACACTACCGGGCCACACAGATCTTTATATGAAGATCTCCTGTATATACAGTAATGACCACCTACAAGTAATGACTTAACCCCTTCCCGACCAGTGGCAGCGTATGCGTCATGAAAGTCGGTGCCAATCCGACCAATGACGCATATGCTGTGTCATGGATTTAAAGTCCCCCTGCGGGTCGGGTGCCCGGGGTCAATGAAAGGTCACCTGACCCGCAGATACAGGGGGCTTTGTACTTCACCGGGGGGGTGGCTTCGCCCCCACGTGGCTACGATCGCTCTGATTGGCTGTTTCACTTTTAACAGCCAATCAGAGCGATAGTAATATTTCATCAATGAAATTTGATGAAATATTACAAAGCAGCCATGGCCGATGCTGCAGTAGCATCGAACATGGCTGAAGACACCAATCTGACCCCCCCACACGGTTAACGGGGTTGATCTGCCCCCCGCCGCTGAATGACAGCGGCGATCGGCTGCCGCTGTCATCATCTGCTCCCCCCGCCTTCCGATCACCTCCCCTCCCACCCCCTGGTACCTTTCCGAGTGCTGCTCCCGGTGTCCCGCGGTCCCAGATCATGGGCACCGCCATCTTAGAAAATGACGGGCGCATGCGCAGTGCGCCCACCTGAATCTGCGGCTGCAGATTTCATTCATTCATTTTGATCACTGTGATAAACTTTAACAGCGAACAAAGTAAAATAAAAAGTAAATAACCCCCCCCTTTATCACCCCAATAGGTAGCCACATATAATGAAATAAAGAACATATTTTTATTTTTCCATTAGGGTTAGGGTTGGAAATAGGGTTGAAATTAGAGTTAGGGTTGGAATTAGGGTTAGGGTGCAACTAGAGTTTTGGATGGAATTAGTGTTAGAATTAGGGTTGGAATTAGGGTTAGGGGTGTGTTGGGGTTAGGCTTGTGGTTAGGGTTGGGATTAGGGGTGTGTTGGGGTTAGGGTTGTGGTTAGGGGTGTATTGGGATTAGGGTTGGAGTTAGAATTGAGTGGTTTCCCCTGTTTAGGCACATCACAGGGGGTCTCCAAACACGTCATGGTGCCACCATTGATTCCAGCCAATTTTGCGTTCCAAAAGTCAAACGGTGCTCACCCCCTTCCAGGCCCCGACGTGTGCCCAAACAGTGGTTTACCCCAACATATGAGGTATCAGCGTACTCAGGACAAATTGCACAACAACTTTGGGGGGCTAATTTCTCCTATTACCCTTAGGAAAATAAAAAATAGCGTGCTAAAAAATCATTTTTGAGGAAAAAAAGATTTTTTATTTTCACTGCTGTTATAAACTTTTGTAAAGCACTTGGGGTTTCAAAGTGCTCACTAGACATCTAGATACGTTCTTTAAGGGGTCTAGTTTCCAAAATGGTGTTACTTGTAGGGGGGTTTTCACTGTTTAGGCACACAGGGGCTCTCCAAACGTGACATGGCGTCCAATAACGATTGGAGCTAATTTTCCATTCAAAAAGTCAAATGGCGCTCCTTCCCTTCTATGCACCGAAACAGTGGTTTATGACCACATATGAGGTATCCGTGCACTCAGGAGAAATTGCCCAACAAATTTTAGGATCCATTTTATCCTGTTGCCCATGTGAAAATGAAAAAACTGAGGTTAAAGGAAAATTTTTGTTTAAAAAAGTATTTTTTTTTAAGGATCAATTTTGGAAGCACCTGGGGGTTCAAAGTGGTCACTATGCATCTAGATAAGTTCCTTGGGGGGTCTAGTTTCCAAAATGGGGTCAGTTGTGGGGGAGCTCCAATGTTTAGGCACACAGGGGTTCTCCAAACACGACATGGCAACCGCTAAATATTCCAGCATATTTTCCATTCAAAAAGTCAAATGGCGCTCCTTCCCTTCTGAGCCTTGCTGTGCACCCAAAAAGGTATCCATGTACTCAAGAGATATTGCCCAACACATTTTAAGATCCATTTTATCCTGTTGCCCATGTGAAAATAAAAAAAAATTGATGCTAAAAGAAAATTTTTGTTGGAAAAATTAAAATGTCCATTTTTTCCTTCCACGTTGGTTTAGTTCCTGTGAAGCACCTGAAGGGTTACTAATCTTCCTGAATGTAGTTTTGAGTAGCTTGAGGGGTGCAGTTTTTAGAATGGTGTCACTTTTGGGTGTTTTCTGCCATATAGACCCCTCAAAGTGACTTCAAATGTGAGGTGGTCCCTAAAAAAAATTTTTTTTTTTTTTTGTAAATTTTGTTATAAAAATGAGAAATCACTGGTCAACTTTTAACCCTTTTAACTTCCTAACAAAAAAAAACTTTGTTTCCAAAATTGTGCTGATGTAAAGTAGACATGTGGGAAATGTTATTTTGTAACTATTTTGTGTCACATAAGTCTCTAGTTTAACAGAATAAAAATTCAAAATTTGCAAAATTTTCGCCAAATTTCTGATTTTATCACAAATAAACGCAAAAATTATCAACCTAAATTTACCACTAATATGAAGCCCAATATGTCACGAAAAAATAATCTCAGAATCGCTAGGATCTGTTGGAAGTATTCCAGAGTTATTACCTCATAAAGGGACACTGGTCATAATTGCAAAAAATGGCCTGGTCATTAAGGTCAAAATAGGCTTGGTCATGAAGGGGTTAAAATACAATGACCAACTTTCTACTCTGCTTTCTGTGCCATTTTGAGGCATGGCAGGCACAACGAAGGAATGTTCTCACATGTGGTCTGATGTCTGGCGTGCACGGTCTCGAAACGTCCTCACGTGTGGTCTGAGGCACGGTCTCGAAACGTCCTCACGTGTGGTCTGAGGCACGGTCTCGAAACGTCCTCACGTGTGGTCTGAGGCACGGTCTCGAAACGTCCTCACGTGTGGTCTGAGGCACGGTCTCGAAACGTCCTCACGTGTGGTCTGAGGCACGGTCTCGAAACGTCCTCCCGTGTGGTCTGAGGCACGGTCTCGAAACGTCCTCCCGTGTGGTCTGAGGCACGGTCTCGAAACGTCCTCCCGTGTGGTCTGAGGCACGGTCTCGAAACGTCCTCACGTGTGGTCTGAGGCACGGTCTCGAAACGTCCTCCCGTGTGGTCTGAGGCACGGTCTCGAAACGTCCTCACGTGTGGTCTGAGGCACGGTCTCGAAACGTCCTCACGTGTGGTCTGAGGCACGGTCTCGAAACGTCCTCACGTGTGGTCTGAGGCACGGTCTCGAAACGTCCTCACGTGTGGTCTGAGGCACGGTCTCGAAACGTCCTCACGTGTGGTCTGAGGCAAATGTGAATAACATCTTATACTCACCTACGGGGCAGTCTGGTATTATGTTTGTCACTGTTCTTCTTCCAGTACAGTCCTCCTTCCCATGGATGATGCATCCTACATCATCCACACAACCTCCCCCATGACGCTTCGGTGCAGGAACACGTCTCTGCCCTGCCGATCACAAAGCAAAGTACAAAGAGAAGTCTGCACCGGAGCGTGATGGAAGACACTGTGTGGATGGACTTAGGACGCGTCGTCGACTCAAAGAAGGATAGGAGGAGGCACCGGATTAAGACTAGCGAAGCCCATTGGATGGGGCTGCCCCAAGGGCAAATCTAATAAGAAAAAAAAAAAAAACAAAGTTATGCAGATTGGCATTCTAGAATGTTGTGTATATATAAGGGCATTCAGATAGTGGACGTGCTTTATAAAATGCTGTATATAGAGGGTATACAGGTAGTGGTCGTACTATATACACAGCATTCTAGAATGCTGTATATGTCAACATACAGATGGTGGTAGTACTTTATACGGGGGGGGGGGCATAAACAATGCTTGAATACCCTGTAGTAAACAGCAATAATGCATGAAAATATAAGGTACTTGGTTAACACGCTCGATTTAAAAAAAAATGCAGAAGCCATAAGCCATCCTACCACTTCACAGTGACCCTAATTGGGACAGTGATAACTAATATTAAAACCCTTTATATATTGATGTGGTTTCCCATTCCTGTGTCCACTATTTGGGCCTAATCCTTCTCAGTCCTTATCCACAAGCAAGTCACAGGACAAAGCGGTAAGGTTTTTAATATTAGTTAGGACTGTCCCAATTACGTCACCGTGAAGTGGTGGGATGGCTTTGGCTGTTTTTTTTTTTTTTAATAAAGAACAAAATCCCCTATATTCTCATGCACTATGCCATTTACTGCAGGGTATTCAATCATGTTTGTTTTTTTTCCGTTCAGTGGCCAGTGTGAACGTGCGCTTACACGCTCCATGCACACCAGATTGTATCTTTTTTATGGGGAATCCTGGTGACATGTTCCCTTTAGGCAGGCTTACATCTATGCAGCTTGTACAAGTGATCTTTACTGTCTCAAAAGTGGTTTACCTGTCTAAGGCTAGTTTCACACTAGCGTATCTACATGCAGTGCACGGCGCCACTAAGCCCCGCCTCCTCCGGTCATCTCCTACTATCGCACATCACTGCATGCGATCTGCGCACCCTACCTTTAGCATAGGGTGCGCAGACTGTGTGCTAGTAGGATTTTGAGTGCGCTGCGCCCTTTTGACGGTGCGCCGAGCGCACCATGTTGCATTTTGGGGCGCTCGGCGCACCGTCAAAAGAGCGCAGCGCACGCAAAATCCTACTAGCGCAGTCTGCGCACCCTATGCTTAAGATAGGGTGCGCAGATGGCATGCAGCGATGTGCGATAGTAGATGACCGGAGGGGGCGCCGTGCACTGCGTGTAGATATGTTGGTGTGAGACTAGCCTAACCCAGTTATTACAGTACCTTCCATGTGTTACACAGATGCATCATGGGCTTGTCCATGCATGAAATAAAAGGCTAAATTACAAAATGGAGACTTAAAGCAATGTTTTATTTACATTCAGAACCAGTTTAAGAGGAACAAATTAAGATTTCCCACAGAAATCTCAGACTTTTACTTACAGAACTATTGGCTAAATAACATTCTTACATATATAGAAACCTTTAATTTTATAAAAGTGCATTTTTTTGCATTGAAAAATTTGCCTTGTTTCATGCAATGCATTTATGTATTGTACAACTGTAATATGCTGTTGGTGTATGCGGGCAGGACTGATGGATCTGTGGCTCGGCCCCCCGGGGCCTGCTTCCAGTGTCTAGGACCAGATATCATAATACCAGCCTTGAATAGTGAAGGAGACGGCAGCCAACCCTGAGAGACATCCAAGGTGGGAACGCCCCGTCATGCCGAAGGGAGTCTGCTAGATCCAGGCGTAGTAGACCAGCGCTGATGGGTTTATGGACGCCAGGAGGGGGTTGGGCCTGAAGGAAGGTTTCTTTTCCTGGCGGGTAGGAGAGTTGTCCTGTTGGTTGCTGTTTTGGACTGAACATTTCCGAAACCACAATTGGACTGTGCACCTCTTGGGAAGCAGGAGTTTAGTCTTCTGTTGCAGAAGAAAAGTACTCTTACCCTGATAGGTAGAGGGCAGGAAGCACTAGAAAGTTGGCGTGCATGATTGTTCAGGGCGCAGGTGGTGTGGCCCGGCCACCAGAGGCTAGACGAGAGCCTGGATTTTTAAGAGTAGGGTCGCAGGAGCCTCTGTCAAACGTGGAGGCCGCATGAATAGGAAGGTTTCCCCAGGAGATGTCCATATTGCTCAGGGGAAAACTAGGACATATTTGTCTTGTACCTTCATTTTTTTAATGGAGCCCCCTCACTGCCTGGTAGGATATACCTGTCCTGAAGATTTCAAATCCTAACCTTTACACAGACTTTCTGGCGGCTGGCAGGTAACGGATTTGTCTTCCCTCCCTACTCTATTTGGCTCTGGGGGGCGAGAGGGTAGGGGATTAGTGGCATGGACTGTCCGCCGGAAAACCGCAAACACTCTTGATGTGTTAGGGCCCTGCCTCGTAGACCACAGATGATATGGTAGTGACAATTCTAGGTGGGAGATCAGAGTGATAATTCCACTCTGTCGCCCTTAAAAGCCATATCTGAAAGAAAAAGGGAAATCATTAATAAAAAAAAAATCAAGACCTAAGGCAGAAACCAGCCTGGGTGGTCCGGACCCATGTCTGCCTCCTACTGACACTAAGCGAAAACGGATTAGCTTCATGCCAGTTAGTAGTGTTCCCTCCTAGCATAAGCAGCATACAAACATAGCTTTTTGTGTGCCCCAATGAAGCATTAACCACCCCGCACACCAACCAGAGGGCCACACAGGGTAACCCCCCCCTGTCCAATCATAAACCTCCACCTCACACTAATCAGTGGACCCCACAGGATAAACCCATCAAAGCCCAAATGCCCCCTTCCACAGGCCCCCATCGGACGTCCACACGCCCCCAAGCGCACAGGCCCCCATCGGACGTCCACACGCCCCCATCGGACGTCCACACGCCCCCATCGGACGTCCACACGCCCCCATCGGACGTCCACACGCCCCCATCGGACGCCCCCAAGCGCACCAGCCCCCATCGGACGTCCACACGCCCCCAAGCGCACCAGCCCCCATCGGACGTCCACACGCCCCCAAGCGCACAAGCCCCCATCGGACGTCCACACGCCCCCAAGCCCCCATCGGACATCCACACGCCCCCAAGCCCCCATCGGACGTCCACAAGCCCCCATCGGACGTCCACACGCCCCCAAGCCCCCATCGGACGTCCACAAGCCCCCATCGGACGTCCACACGCCCCCAAGCCCCCATCGGACGTCCACACGCCCCCAAGCCCCCATCGGACGTCCACACGCCCCCAAGCCCCCATCGGACGTCCACACGCCCCCAAGCCCCCATCCGACGTCCACACGCCCCAAAGCCCCCATCCGACGTCCACACGCCCCCAAGCCCCCATCCGACGTCCACACGCCCCCAAGCATAAGCCCCCATCCGACGTCCACACGCCCCCAAGCATAAAACCCTATCAGACGTCCACCCCCCAGAATGAACCCCCATCGGACGTCCACCCCCCCAGCATAAACCCTCAGCGGACGTCCACCCCCCTTAAGCCTAAGCCCCTATCGGACGTCCACCCCCCTTAAGCCCCTATTGGATGCCATTCCCAGCATAAAACCATCATTGGACATTCACCCCCCGCATAAAACCTCATCGGACGTCGACCCCTGACCCCTCCCCAGCATAAACCTCATCGGACGTCCACCCCCTCCCAGCATAAGCCCCATCGGTTGTACAGCTTCCCCATCATAAACCCCCGTCGGATGTCCATCCCCCGAAAGTATAAACACCCACCAGATAGCACCTCTTCCCCAAACAAAAAGCCCTACCAGTCGAGCGCCTACCCCAAAATCAATCCACCCCTTTCAAGTCACAACAGATGCAGACAGGCCCCGTTGCCCTAGCATCAAGTCCCCAAGACACCACAATTGCGCATTAAATCCCCCCGTCCCAAGATCCCAACCAGACCAGGAGGAGTTAATGCACGCTTGTGGGGTCTGTTTGTCCCCGGGGGGGCCTACTGGGGATAATGCACGCTCGTGGGGTCTGGTTGGGCTTCTGGGGGTCGATTAACGCATGCTTGTGGGGTCTGGAAGGGCCCCGGGGAAGGGTTAATGCACGCTTGAGAGGTCTGGTTGGGCCCTGCATTAGACCCCCAAGGAGCCCATCAGACCACAAACGCATGCATTAACCCCCTCCCCGTGAGCCCAACCAGACACACAAGTGTGAATTAAACCCTCCGCGCTTGTGGGATCTGGTGGGCTTCTGGGGTGGGTTAATGCAGGGTCCACTCAGACCCCGCAAACGTGCATTAACCCCCCCAGGGCCCAACTAGACCCCAAAAGCATGCATTAACCCCCCCTGGAGCCCAACCAAACCACAAAAAACGTGCACTAATCCCCCCCACAGTAAGGAGCACACCCAGACCCCACAAGCATGCATTAATCCCGCCGGAAACCTCTACCAGAACCCACAAGCGTACATTAACCACCCCTGAGATCCAACCAGAACCCATAAGCTTGCATTAATCCCCCGGGAGCCCAACCAGACCTCACAAACGTGCATTAACCCCCCCGGGACCCAAACAGAACACACAATCGTGCATTAACCCCCCCCCCCCCCAGGACTACCCAACCCTGCGTGTGCATTAACCTCCCCCGGGACCCAACCAAACACGGCAAGCGTGCATTAACCCCCCCCCCCGGGACCCAACCAAACACGGCAAGCGTGCATTAACCCCCCCGGGACACAACCAAACACGGCAAGCGTGCATTAACCCTGCTGGGAGCCCAAGCAGACCCCACAAGCATGCATTAGTACCCCCCCCGAAGTACAACCAGAGCCCACAAGCGTGCATTAACCCCCAACCAGACCCCACAAGCATGCATCATTAACCCCCCTCTCCCGGGACTGCCAGACACCCCAAGCGTGCATCATCAACCCTCCTCTCCCGGGACTGCCAGACACCCCAAGCGTGCATCATCAACCCTCCTCTCCCGGGACTGCCAGACACCCCAAGCGTGCATCATCAACCCTCCTCTCCCGGGACTGCCAGACACCCCAAGCGTGCATCATCAACCCCCCTCTCCCGGGACTGCCAGACACCACAAGCGTGCATCATCAACCCCCCTCTCCCGGGACTGCCAGACATCACAAGCGTGCATCATCAACCCTCCTCTCCCGGGACTGCCAGACACCCCAAGCGTGCATCATCAACCCTCCTCTCCCGGGACTGCCAGACACCACAAGCGTGCATCATCAACCCCCCTCTCCCGGGACTGCCAGACATCACAAGCGTGCATCATCAACCCTCCTCTCCCGGGACTGCCAGACACCACAAGCGTGCATCAACCCTCCTCTCCCGGGACTGCCAGACACCACAAGCGTGCATCATTAACCCCCCTCTCCCGGGACTGCCAGACACCCCAAGCGTGCATCATCAACCCTCCTCTCCCGGGACTGCCAGACACCCCAAGCGTGCATCATCAACCCTCCTCTCCCGGGACTGCCAGACACCCCAAGCGTGCATCATCAACCCCCCTCTCCCGGGACTGCCAGACACCACAAGCATGCATCATCAACCCCCCTCTCCCGGGACTGCCAGACACCACAAGCGTGCATCAACCCTCCTCTCCCGGGACTGCCAGACACCACAAGCGTGCATCATCAACCCCCCTCTCCCGGGACTGCCAGACACCACAAGCGTGCATCATCAACCCTCCTCTCCCGGGACTGCCAGACACCACAAGCGTGCATCATCAACCCCCCTCTCCCGGGACTGCCAGACACCGCAAGCGTGCATCATCAACCCCCCTCTCCCGGGACTGCCAGACACCACAAGCGTGCATCATCAACCCCCCTCTCCCGGGACTGCCAGACACCACAAGCGTGCATCATCAACCCCCCTCTCCCGGGACTGCCAGACACCACAAGCGTGCATCATCAACCCCCCTCTCCCGGGACTACCAGACACCACAAGCGTGCATCATCAACCCCCCTCTCCCGGGACTACCAGACACCACAAGCGTGCATCATCAACCCCCCTCTCCCGGGACTACCAGACACCGCAAGCGTGCATCATCAACCCCCCTCTCCCGGGACTACCAGACACCGCAAGCGTGCATCATCAACCCCCCTCTCCCGGGACTGCCAGACACCACAAGCGTGCATCATCAACCCCCCTCTCCCGGGACTGCCAGACACCACAAGCGTGCATCATCAACCCCCCTCTCCCGGGACTGCCAGACACCACAAGCGTGCATCATCAACCCCCCTCTCCCGGGACTACCAGACACCACAAGCGTGCATCATTAACCCCCCTCTCCCGGGACTACCAGACACCGCAAGCGTGCATCATCAACCCCCCTCTCCCGGGACTACCAGACACCACAAGCGTGCATCATCAACCCCCCTCTCCTGGGACTACCAGACACCACAAGCGTGCATCATCAACCCCCCTCTCCCGGGACTACCAGACACCACAAGCGTGCATCATCAACCCCCCTCTCCCGGGACTACCAGACATCACAAGCGTGCATCATCAACCCCCCTCTCCCGGGACTACCAGACATCACAAGCGTGCATCATCAACCCCCCTCTCCCGGGACTACCAGACATCACAAGCGTGCATCATCAACCCCCCTCTCCCGGGACTACCAGACACCACAAGCGTGCATCAACCCCCCTCTCCCGGGACTACCAGACACCACAAGCGTGCATTAACCCCCCTCTCCCGGGACTACCAGACACCACAAGTGTGCATTAACCCCCCTCTCCCGGGACTACCAGACACCACAAGCGTGCATTAACCCCTCTCTCCCGGGACTACCAGACACCACAAACGTGCATTAACCCCTCTCTCCCGGGACTACCAGACACCACAAACGTGCACTAACACCCTGTACCCAGCCAGACCCCAGGAGCGTGCATTAACACCCCCCCGGAGACCCAACCAGACCCCTCAGACGTGCATTAACCCCCCCAGGACCCAACCAGACCCCACAAGCGTGCATTAACCCCCCGACCCAAACAGACCCCACAAGCCAGCCTTAACACCCCTGGGAGCCCAAGCAGACCTCACATGCATGCATTAGTACCCCCCGAAGTACAACCAGACCCCACAAGCGTGCATTAACCCCCACCCCCAACTAGACCCCACAAAAATGCATTAGTACCCCCCAAAGTACAACCAGACCCCCACAAGCGTGCATTAACCCCCACCCCCCTGACAAAACAGACCCTGCAAGCGTGCATTAACCCCCCTGGGAGCCCAAAGCAGACCTCACATGCATGCATTAGTACCCCCCGAAGTACAACCAGACCCCAGAAGCATGCATTAACCCCCCCCCGGACCCCACCAGACCCGTAAGCGTGGATTAACCCCCTGCCCCAAACATACTCCACAAGCATGCATTAGAACCCCCCCCAAAAGTACAGCCAGACCCCACAAGCATGCATTGACCCTCCCCGGACCCCACCAGACCCGTAAGTATGCATTAACCCCCACCCCCCTTCCCCAACCAGACCCCACAAGCATGCATTAGTACCCCCCAAAGCACAACCAGACCCCACAAGCATGCACTAACCCCCCACCCAGACCCCACAAGCATGCATTAGTACCCCCCGAAGTACAACCAGACCCCCACAAGCGTGCATTAACCCCCACCCCCCTGGCCCAAACAGACCCCACAAGCGTGCATTAACCCCCACCCCCCTGACAAAACAGACCCTGCAAGCGTGCATTAACCCCCCTGGGAGCCCAAAGCAGACCTCACATGCATGCATTAGTACCCCCCGAAGTACAACCAGACCCCACAAGCGTGCATTAACCCCCACCCCCAACCAGACCCCACAAAAATGCATTAGTAACCCCCCCCAAGTACAACCAGACCCCCACAAGCGTGCATTAACCCCCACCCCCCTGGCCCAAACAGACCCCACAAGCGTGCATTAACCCCCACCCCCTGCCCCAAACAGACCCCAGAAGCATGCAGTAGTACCCCCCCGAAGTACAACCAGACCCCACAAGCGTGCATTAACCCCACCACCCCCAACCAGACCCCAGAAGCATGCATTAACCCCCCCCCCGGACCCCACCAGACCCGTAAGCGTGGATTAACCCCCTGCCCCAAACATACTCCACAAGCATGCATTAGAACCCCCCCCAAAAGTACAGCCAGACCCCACAAGCATGCATTAACCCTCCCCGGACCCCACCAGACCCGTAAGCATGCATTAACCCCCACCCCCCTTCCCCAACCAGACCCCACAAGCATGCATTAGTACCCCCCAAAGCACAACCAGACCCCACAAGCATGCATTAACCCCCCCGGACCCCACCAGACCCATAAGCGTGCATTAACCCCCACCCCCCTGCCCCAAACAGACCCCACAAGCATATATTAGAACCCCCCCAAAGTACAACCAGACCCCACAAGCATGCATTAACCCCCCACCCCCCAACCAGACCCCACAAGCATGCATTAGAACCCCCCCCCCCCCAAGTACAACCAAACCCCCACAAGCGTGCATTAACCCCCACCCCCCTGGCCCAAACAGACCCCACAAGCGTGCATTAACCCCCACCCCCTGCCCCAAACAGACCCCAGAAGCATGCATTAGTACCCCCCCGAAGTACAACCAGACCCCACAAGCGTGCATTAACCCCACCACCCCCAACCAGACCCCAGAAGCATGCATTAACCCCCCCCCGGACCCCACCAGACCCGTAAGCGTGGATTAACCCCCTGCCCCAAACATACTCCACAAGCATGCATTAGAACCCCCCCCAAAAGTACAGCCAGACCCCACAAGCATGCATTAACCCTCCCCGGACCCCACCAGACCCGTAAGCATGCATTAACCCCCCACCCCCCTTCCCCAACCAGACCCCACAAGCATGCATTAGTACCCCCCGAAGCACAATCAGACCGTAAGCGTGTATTAACCCCCACCCCCCTGCCCTAAACAGACCCCACAAGCATATATTAGAACCCCCCAAAGTACAACCAGACCGCACAAGCATACATTAACCCCCCACCCCCCAACCAGACCCCACAAGCGTGCATTAGAACCCCCCAAAGTACAACCAGACCCCACAAGTGTGCATTATATATCCCAAGCCCCCTGCCCCAAACAGACCCCACAAGCATGCATTAACCCCCCAGACCCCAAATAGACCTTGCAAGCATGTATTAACCCCTCTGGGAGCCCAAGCAGACCCCACAAGCATTAACCCCTCCAGACCCTAAACAGACCCCGTAAGCGTGCATTAACCCCCCCCCCCCCCGAACCCAAATAGAGCCCGTAAGCATGCATTAACCCCCCGACCCAACCAGACCCCACCAGCGTGCATTAATTCCCCCTCCCCTCCGGGAGCCCAACAGCTCCCAGGTAAGCCCCCAAATCCCACTAGTTAGCCCCAAGAATCAGCCCCATCAACCAAACATCTAAGAAGACACCAACCTGTTACTAAACCCTACTGCCTGTCACCGACGCGGCTGACCTAACTCCACACTGCTCACAGACGCCAGCACCATAGAGACAGCTAAGACAGTATGTAATGGAGGCTTGTCTCCCTGCACCAGACGGCAGAGACACGTGTAATGGCGTCTTCTCTTCCTGCCTTTGCAGTCAGAACACGCCCCCCTGGTATGACACGCCCCCAGAGCTGACATCACACGCCCCCAGAGCTGACATCACACCTGGAAGGAGCCCATACAGTCTAGCATTTACCATTACAGTTTCTTGATGTTATCCAGTTGGGGAAAGAGCTGTGCAGGCAGGCGCCATTTTCACTTTTGTGTTATTGGCCCACTAAGCATGTGATTGTGCTGCAGAGGAGAGGCCACGGCCGACACCTGCCTGCAGAAGGGCGTTATGTCTCCTTATTGAGTCTGTGCTGGTATTCATTGTGTACACTAGGGGTCGGTGACCTGTCAGCAGTGTGACTGCCTACTCGGAGCACCACATGCACCAACGCCACCTCAGGGCACGAGCATCTCATTAAAAGGAACCTGTCAGCACTTTTGGCCGCTATAAGCGGCGGCCCCCGATCCGACCTGAAAGAAAAGAAAAATTTGTTATACTCACCCGGCGGAGGGGCGGTCCAGTGGGTGTCACAGATCCGGATCCGGCACCTCCCATCTTCTTGCAATGCCGCCCTCCTATTTCTTCATGGCTCCCCTGCGCAGGCTTACTGAAACTACGCAGTGCGCAGGCGCCGGGAAAGGTCAGAGAGGCCCAGCGCCTGCATACTGCATGAATCTGCTCTGCCTTCACCAGGGCAGGTCAGTACACCTGCACAGGAGCGCGATGCCGCATGGCATGCATGTGCCGCTCCGACGGGCACCAGGGAAGAAGCGCTACAGTCAGTGCTGTTCCCCAGCGCTGGGTGCTGAACACTGCTCTCATCATTTTCTCCTGATCTGCCGGCGATCAGTGCGAGCAGGGGAGAATGATGAGAGTTACATTTAAATGATAAAAGAGGCAGCGGCTGATGGGAGTATTACTACCATCAGCCTACACCTGCTGCTGCTACTAACGGAGCAGGAGCCGCTGGTGGGAGTATTCATCAGCCACTGCCTGCACTATAAATAAATGGGAAAGATTTTCCAGCTCACCGTTTCTGCATCTTGTTAATGCCTGGAGCACGGACCCACTGTGTCAGGGCATGAGGAATCCAAATGAAGTAGAATGTCCAGCTCAACAGCGTAGTGAAAAGCAAACTTTTATTCACCACGGACACGTTCCAGAGAGAGGATAAAACATCAGCATGACTTCATTTGGACTATGAATAAAGCGGTGAGGGTTCCCCTGTGTTTTCTATAACCAGCCAGGCACAACTCACAGCTGGGGGCTGCAACCCTCAGCTGTCAGCAAGGCTGGTTATCAGGAATAGAGGGTTCCTCCGCTTTTTTTTTTTTTTTTTTTTTTTTTATTGAAATAAATAATTTTTGACAACCAGCCTTGCTAAAGCAGAGAGCTGGGGCTGGTATTCTCAGGCTGGTAAGGGGCCATGGATATTACCCCCTCCCAGCCTAAAAATAGCCCATAGCTGCTCAGGAAAGGCACATCTATCATGCACCAATTCTGGAACTTTGCCCGACTCTTCCCACTTGCCCTGTAGCGATGGCAAGTGAGGTAATATTTGTGGGGTTGATGTCACGTTTGTATTGTCCGGTGACATCAAGCCTACGGCTTAGTAATGGAGAAGCGTCTATTAGAAACCTCTACCTTACTACGGCTGGTTTCACATTAGCGTTTTTTTAGCGCAGCGAATCGTGCGCGTCCACGCACATGCGTCATGCGCACCTGTCTTTAACATGGCGTGCGCACGTTCTTGCGTTTGCACGCGTTCGTATGCGTTTTCGTGCACATGCGTTTATTTAAGGTGTGCGCCTATGCGTGCCAGACGCAACCTGTTGCATTTTTGGGTCCGTCCAACGGCGTAAAAAACCCCACATGTGCACGGAATGCGACAGAGTCATTACAGTCTACGGGAATGCACGAAGCACTGCGCTAAAAAACGCTAATGTGAAAGTAGCCTAATCCTATAGTTGTATTATAAATAAACACACAGCCAGAATAAAGTCCTTTAATTGAAAAAATGACACAGACTCATAATCATAATTAAACCTTACTTACAACTTCGCCTAACTCCACCAAAGCCCTCATTCTCCTGTAATAAAGGTAAAATAAAAAACTAATATACCGTACCTGTCTGTCGTTCTGTCACACACCATAATCCATGCTTGGGGGATAGTTAGTTTTCAACCTGGATGGTGCCAAGATGTGACTGTCCAGACTGAGAACCACTGGAGAATGGGAACGCAGCGTCAGTGACCGGGGTGAGGTCATACAGGTCACATCTGGTCACTGGGCTCCGTTCCCAGCCGGGCTGAGGTGCGGTGAAATCCCCGCAAGCCCACCATGCGCAAAGTAAGCGGATCATGTGTGGATGGTACCCACGGTCTGGAGGAGAGGAGATTCTCCTCCAGGCTCTGGGGACCATATCCCTGTGTAAAAAAATAATTAAATTAGTTTCTGTCCATGGTGATCTAGTGCTTAGTCTCTGTCCCTGGTGATCCTGTGGCTCGGTGTCTGTCCCTGGTGATCTAGAGCTTAGTGTCTGTTCCTGGTGATCCAGTGGCTTATTGTCGGTTTTGAGTGATCCTGTGGCTCGGTGTCTGTCCCTGGTGATCCTGTGGCTCGGTGTCTGTCCCTGGTGATCCTGTGGCTCGGTGTCTGTCCCTGGTGATCCTGTGGCTCGGTGTCTGTCCCTGGTGATCCTGTGGCTCGGTGTCTGTCCCTGGTGATCCTGTGGCTCAGTGTCTGTCCCTGGTGATCCTGTGGCTCGGTGTCTGTCCCTGGTGATCCTGTGGCTCGGTGTGTATCTGCTGCTTCGGAGCATCTCCTGAGTACTCCTCCTTGAGGTGTAGTGGGCAGCCCTGGTCCTGCCATGGAGTAGTTTTGATTCCTGGTCAGGGCATAGTGATGTGAGGGAACACAGCGTGCTGGGAAGTGAAGTCCATATAACAAGTAGACGCACCGAGCTGCCACCCCACACCCTGAGCTGGCACTTGCGTGACTTTTGTGTCCTTGCAGCTGCTGCCGGAGATGGCGTCCCAGGTATCCGACATCTCCTCATCAGAAGCGTCTGCTCCTCCATCCTCCTCGCTTCCTGACTCACAGTCACCTGTGCAAGGAATCACCAGCAGATCTCCCACCAGTGGTGAAGAAGGATCCCCGAGGGCAGAGGATGAGCCGGAGGCTGACAGGCGAGTAGCATGCAAGTATGTCACTGATCACAATACATTCCCAGGCACTAACACCAGATCACACATTCATTGTAGGAGTGCGGACAGCCACCAAGAATTATCTGCTGACGGTGACACCAGTGACTTTGAAGAAACATTAAAGAAAAAACCGAGGAAGACTCGGAGACACGCCGTAAAGCAGACACAGGTCAGTATAACGCCAGTATCCTTATTGTGACCTCTACATGGATTAGTGTCACACTGGAGGGAGGAATAGGACTGTACCTGCATGGATTAGTGTCACACTGGAGGGAGGAATAGGGCTGTACCTGCATGGATTAGTGTCACGCTGGAGGGAGAAATAGGACTGTACCTGCATGGATTAGTGTCACGCTGGAGGGAGGAATAGGGCTGTACCTGCATGGATTAGTGTCACACTGGAGGAGAAATAGGGCTGTACCTGCATGGATTAGTGTCACACTGGAGGGAGAAATAGGACTGTACCTGCATGGATTAGTGTCACACTGGAGGAGAAATAGGGCTGTACCTGCATGGATTAGTGTCACGCTGGAGGGAGAAATAGGACTGTACCTGCATGGATTAGTGTCACACTGGAGGGAGAAATAGGACTGTACCTGCATGGATTAGTTTCACGCTGGAGGGAGGAATAGGACTGTACCTGCATGGATTAGTGTCACACTGGAGGCAGGAATAGACTGCACGTCTTTGCGCTACATTTCCCATTATGGCTTTCTAGCATTTATGCCTCACACCCCCATGCCGGAGTAATTTTATATATTTTCTGGCATTTTACACACGTTATTACATTTTATTGTGGAAAATGCAACTTTCTCCTTCGCCTCATTGGGGGACACAGGACAGTGGGTGTATGCTACTACCTCCAGGAGGCTAACACTAAGTGGATGAAAAAAAGTTTATCTTCTCCTCTGTAGTATAGACCCTCGCCTCGATTGCAGGCGGAATCCGTTCATGCTTAGGCCTGTATCACACTTCAGTTTTTTGACGTCTGTCAAAATCCGTCGTTTTGCCAAAAAAACAGATCCGCCATTTTTTTTGACGTATCCGTTTTTTTCCCATTGACTTGCATTAGCGGCGGATTTTGACGGATGGTCATCAGTTGGATCCGTTTTTTGACGGATCCGCCATAATTTTGGCGTCCGCTGTCTTGAATTGACGGACAATGAAACGTTTTTTGTCTGCGTCAAAACAGCGGATAGCAACGGATCCGCCACTATCCGGCATTCATTATCATGGTCGCCTATGGGCGTCGGATCCCTTGCCAACCGTTAATTGACGGAATCCGGCAACGCATCCGCTTTTTTACACTGAGCATGCCCGGATGGATTTCCTTGCCCGAAATTTAACCCCGAATGCCGTTCTGGCGGCGGAAAATTCTCTCTCTCTCTCTCTCTTTTCCACTCTCGTTTTCCTTTAAATTTCGGTCACTACCTGCTAAAGCGGATCCATCAAAAAACGGATCCGTTTTTTTCACAACCTGGCGGATTTTGACTGACGTCAAATAATTGAAATGTGAGACAGGCCTTGGTGTCCTAGGAGGCACACACGTCTGGTCTTTTTTTCAGACTTTTTTTTATTTTTTTTTCATTTTTTTCCATGAAGATGAGACAGGGGCATCGGACCCTATTGAAAGGGTCCTATTTCCCCAAACCAACAACGGGCGAGCACGTGCTAGTGTCGCCTCAACTTATCCTTTCCCGCGACGCGGGATATGATGCCGGACTCGCCCTGACCACCCTAAGGTATCGAAACCCTAGGACTACGAATAGTCTGTGCGGCCCCCACTGCACAACCAAGGCTAGACTGCGGTGCTTCAAGGCTGCGGACGGTCCCTCTCCTCATCCCTTGGAGGGAAAGATGGATCGAGGGGGCCTGCACTGTCCTTGATTTGGATACAGTCCCCCTTCCCCCCCCCCCCAACCTGAGGATCAGCTGGAGCTCCAGGGGTGAAACGCTGAAGGAGGTGGGCTGGGAGTGCTCCTGAAACCCCGAGGGTCGGCATTCCCCTGGGCGGCAGCAGCGGTCGGGCGTCAGCATGCGCCCCCACAGCGGTAGCACTCGGCAGCGCATGTTCTGACCAGGCTTCGGTTTCTTGGTGGTCCCGTCCGCGTGTCCGGGCGGGCACCGTAAATTTAGTCCGACGCTAGGCCTTGAGCAGAAGCTCGGCCCATAGGACGTCACCGGCGGCGCCTTCTCTCCTTTCAGGACCGCCCACACGCCGAGGCGCACTTTTTGGAAAAGGGTGCAGCGGTTCGGCAGGCTGGACACCTAAAGGGGATCCAGGACTGGGCACAGGACTGGGGTAAGTGCTACCCCTTAAGGAGGAAGGCCACCCTCTGTTTTTTTGCCAGAGGCTAAGCAGTAGAACCCTGCAGTCATATCACCTAGCAGGGCCACCATGCCCAGAGCAGCTAAGACATACACGTTTCTGTATGCTGCGTGCACCTCCTGTCGATCTGACTTCCCACATGAAAAATCTGTGAAATTTGCGAGTCTGAAATGCCCAGGAGCCCTGCCCTGCGACCGCCCGGAATGGGCTCTGCCTCTGTCGCAGTCTACGGCATTACGAGAGCAATCAAGTCCCTTCAAGCCCCAGATAGGGGCAGGGATAGTGGCTCGCCTGTCTTGGATGGGTCCTCCACCTCACATGAGCCTCCAGCCTGCGGGGGCCACTCTCCCACTAGGCAGACGCGGGGGAATCGAACCCACACAGCGTCTCCCGGTCCGTCCGGTGCCTCGGCATCCGTGAGCTCTGCCTCTCGCTTGCCCTCGCCTGTAGTTGATAACGAGAACTCGGATTACGACTTGAACGAGCCCCTTTACTTAGTTATTCTGGGTTACCAGGAAACAGTGAACAGCCTTATCGAGGCCGTCAACCAGACCCCGGGGATTGACAATAAATCCACCCTGACCTCAGGGCACAGTGTGTCATTTAAGCGGGTCAAGCAGCCTCATAGAGTAATTGCCGCTCACCCAGAGTTGACGACATAGTACAGCGAGTCGACACAGGGAACGGCCTGATAGGCGTTTCTTAGACCAAAAAGCGCTTGACGTTTGAGGTGGGTGGAATCCCTGGCGGTAGATCCACCCGTGTTGCGCTTGGTCTCTAAAGCCCTGTTGTCCATACCTAACGGTTCCTCTATTAAGGATCCCACCCACTGTCTCATAGAGAGCTTGGCTCGCTAAGGCTACTTTCATATTAGCGTCGTGCGACGCACGTCGCAATGCGTCGTTTTGGGGAAAAAACGCATCCTGCAAAGTTGCCCGCAGGATGCGTTTTTTCTCCATTGACTTACATTAGCGACGCATTGCCACACGTTGCATCCGTCGTGCGACGGATGCGTCGTGTTTTGGCGGCCGCGACACACACAAAAATGTTACATGTAACTTTTTTTGTGCGTCGTCTGCGCCATTTTCGACCGCGCATGCGCGGCCGAAACTCTGCCCCCTCCTCCCCGGACATTACAACGGGGCAGCGGATGCGCTGAAAAACTGCATCCGCTGCCCCCGTTGTGCACGCCTTTCACAGCGTGCGACGGTACGTCGCCCCGACGCAGGGCGACGGCCGTCGCACAACGCTAATGTGAAAGTAGCCTAAGTATTGGAGGCGTCAGGTTCAGCACTTTCTCCCTCGTTCGCTGCAACTTGGAAAGTTAAGGCCATGTGCTCTGGGTCTGAATCATTATACATAGCCTTGCAGGATATGGACCTGTCTGCGGAGATAGCAGATATTGCTAATCAGATTGCGTTGGCTGCAGACTACTTGATTAATGCGTCTTTGGATACGGCTACCTGCGCAGCACTCGCTGCCGCAAATGCAATCTCTAGAGGGGCTCTGTGGTTGAGGACTTGGCGTGCAGATTCAACCTCCAAGAAGTCCCTAACTTCTTTACCTTATCAGAGCGGCCGCCTATGTGGGTGCCACCGGCCATTCTAGGCTGAGCGTGGCTGCATTGGCCTATTTGGTGAAAGGTTGGACCAGCTTATCTTTGACCCCATGGGGCAGGAGCAGTTTTGTCCCTCAATAAAGGGTTAAACAGCTTTTTCGTCACCTGCTTCAGACACGGTTTCGGTCCTTTCGCAACCCCAGGGGGGCTTCAGCAACCAACTCCGCCGTTGCAGGTTGCCCCAACCAGGACAGAGATCTTCAAGTCTCATATAGAGCCAACCCATTGGGGAGAATGCGATCCCAACAAGCCCAGATCAAGGGGACCTAGATCCCAAGGATCTTCGGCCTAATGGCTCGAGGCAAGTGCCGGGCGACACCAGCAGAATAGGCGGTCGCCTACGCTGGTCTCGCCATGTCTAACTCTCCTTCGTGTACGACACATGGGTAAGGGAGCTGGTATCCTCGGTGTACAAGTTAGACTTTGTCAAACAGCCCCCAAGACGATTTTTTCCTCTCTCGTCCTCCCAAGGTGGATTCCCGGGCACAAGTTTTGTTCAGGGCCATCGGATTGCTCCGGAAACACGGCGTTGTCATCCTCGTACCGGAAGGAGAAAGAGGTCAGGGTTTCTATTTCGACCTGTTCACGGTCCCCAAAAGGGACGGCACTGACAGGCCCATTCTGGACCTAAAGCTTCTGAACAGATTTGTCAGGATCAGGCAGTCCCGGATGGAGTCTCTCCGCTCGGTCATAGCTGCCATAGAACAGGGAAAAGGATTGGCTTCTGTTGACATCCAAGATGCGTACCTATACATCAGAAAGTTCTACGTTTCGCTATCAGCGGCCTATACTTTCAGTTCGCAGCTCTCCGCTTCGGGCTAGCTACCGCCCCCCGAGTGTTTACAGGGGTCAGGGTTAGTGTCATGGCCATCCTGCACTCCCGGGGCATAGTCATCTTGCCTTATTTAGACGACCTCTTGATCAAGGGCCCCTCATATCGAGCATGCGAGGAAAACATCAACATCGTGCTAGATACTCTTGGCCGCTTAGGGTGGTTGGTCAACCTGGAGAGATCATCCCCGGTCCCAACTCAGAGGAGTTCCCTTTTAAGGATGATCTTCGGCACCTCCCGAGGGTTGGTAATCCTTCCTAGAGACAAGGCCCTAGCTCTTTGGCAAGGAATCCAGATACTTCGCAAGCCAGTCCCTCATACCTTTCATCTTTGCATGAGGGTCATAAAGAAGAGGGTGGCAGCAATGGGAGCAGTTCCATTTGCCCAACGCCATCCTCACCCCCTGCAGCACGCCCTCTTGGCATCATGGGAAAAGAACCTGTTCTCACTCGACCACCAGTGTCGGTTGTCCAGGCAGGTCAGACAGGCACTTGGATGGAAGACAGTCAGTTCCTCCCGTCTTCAGGGGAAACCCTTTCCCCTGGACCATGGGTTGGTGGTCACAACCGATGCCGGTCTCCTCGACTACGGAGCATTCTTTTTTCACCATCACATGACCCAGGGACGGTGGTCGCCGCAGGGGGCACGCATCCCAATCAACTTGTTAGAAATTCAAGCAACCCGGCTGGCTCCGCAACATTTTCATCATCCTCTATCAGGCCGCCCCGTCCGGATTCAAGCGGACAACGCCATGGCCGTAGCTAACATAAATCATCAGGGGAGCACCCGCAGCAGAGCAGCCATGTACGAAGCGAGGCACATCCCTCACTGGGCCGAGAGGAATCACTCGGTGATCTCGGCCGTCCACATTCCGGACGTAGAGAGCTGGACGGCAGGCTTCCTCAGCCGGCAGGGTCTTTTGTGTCCAGGGAATGGCCACTACACCCCGAGTTTTTTCTGGCAAGTATGCCGATGTTAGGTAACGCCGGACGTCGACCTGACGGCCTTCGGGGTAGGCGCCAAGGTGGTCGCGTTGGTCGCCTCGGTCCCGGTGTTGAGGTAGCTAATTTGGGAGGGCTAAATTAACCCTTCACGGTTGAGCCAGTGATTTCCAAATTATTCCAGTGTTGCTAGCAACTCAAATGACCACACGGAGACTGGGGTCTCTGTACGGGAGGATCGAGGCAGATCACTAAGCCCCTTTATTTTAGTCACATCTTTTATAATCTTTTGCTTAATTATGCAAGGTTCTCAAGTACCAATAGCATCATTTCACTTTATAAGCCAATAATATTGCAAGAAAACCGGAAACTACATATATGTCTGTACCTAAATAGCGTAGAAAGTAGTATAATGGCATATTCTGAGCAATGCACTCCCCCGAGCCCCTTATCTTTGTACCTGATGAGAGCAGTCTGGTTTCATGACAGCCCATGCCAATTATAAAAATTTATCTTACAGCTACAAAAACGGAGAAACGAAACCTTACAGAGAAATGGAGAAGTGAAACTCAAGCTCTGATTTTAGTATTAACCCGCAGGCAAGCGCCGGGAATGCGTTGGTTCTGCTATGGAACCAGAATTTGCCTCCCATACCTATTTCCCCCGCTGCCGCTATTCCCAAGGATCATCAAGAGGATCAAGGCAGAAGGAGATTCCAGTGGTGCTACTGGCCCCAGATTGGCCTCGGCGGGCGTAGTACGCAAACCTGGTGCAGCTACTCGCTGACATTCCCTGGCGACTGCCAGGTTCGGACGCAATGTGGTTACTACAATGGTTAGTGCCCAGAAGCACGCCTCAGTACATATTGTCCACCACACCTGGAGGATTGTCTTTTCATGGTGTCAGGACCACGGTCGTTCTCCACTGGGATTCTCTATTCCCAACATTTTGGTGTTTTTTCCCAGTCCGGCTTGGACTCGGGTTTAGCTCCAAGTTCCCTTATATCTGCCTTATCCGTCCTGTTCCAGCGCAGAATCGCTACCAATCTGCAGGTATAGACCTTCAGCCAGGGGGACTCACACTTGGTACTCCCCTATAGGACCCCTCGGAACAACTGGGACCTTAACCTGGTCCTAGGCGTTCTGCAGGAAGCTACATTCAAGCCACTACAATAGGTATCTTCGACATGCCTTCCCTGGAAGGTGGTGTTCCTTGTGGTGATAACATCAATCAAGCAGGTCCCGGAGCTGGCAGCTCTATCTTGCCGAGCTCCGTTCCTGATATCTCACAAGGAGAAGGTGGTTCTTAGGCCAACTACCCCTTTTTCTGCAGAAGGTTGTTTCCTCATTTCGTTTTAATGAGGATATTGCCTTGCCCTCCTTTTTTCCCAGCACCAGTACACCGGGTGGAAAAGGCTCTTCATACGTTAGACCTGGGGAGGGCTCCCAGGAGGTAGATGTCACGGACGCAATCCTTTCGTCAGACAGACACACTGTTCGCGCTCCCTGAGGGTCGCAGGAAGGGACTTGCTGCCTCAAGAGCGACCATAGCCAGGTGGATTCGGCTGATTATTCAGGAATCCTACCGCACCAGAGGCGCAGCTGTGTCAGCAGAGATCAGAGCGCACTCAACTCAAGCAGTGGGCGCCTCTCGGGCTCTTCGGCACCAGGCATCGTCGGACCAGGTATGCAAGTGGCAACCTGGTCCAGCCGGCACACATTCTCCAAACATTACTAATGTCCATACGCTGGCTTCAGCACATGAAGCTTGGATAAAATGATTCTCCAAGCAGTGGCGCACCCTTACACAGGTGAGTGTAGCTTGGACCGCTGAGTCAACTCCCCACCCAGGGACTGCTTTAGGACATCCCACTGTCCTGTGTCCCCCAATGAGTCAAAAGAGAAACATGGATTTTTGTGATAACTCACCGTAAAATCCTTTTCTCCGAAACGCTCGTTGGCGGACACAGCACCCACCCTGTTAACCAATTGGCTCCTTTTTGTTTATTGATAGGTATTTATGATACCAGGTGGGTTTTCTTCTTTAGACAGGTTGTTACCTGCATTGAGGCTGATTTTGTCTTGTAGATCTCCTACTGCTTTTGCACCGAACTGATTCCACCTGCAATCGAGGCGAGGGTGTAAACTGCGGAGGAGGAGCTAACTTTTTTTCATCCACTTAGTGTCAGCCTCCTGGCGGCAGTAGCATGCACCCACTGTACTGTGTCCCCTAATGAGCGTCTCGGAGAAAAGGATTTTACGTTGAGTTATCACAAAAATCCATGTTTCTACTTAAAAAAGGAGCAAAAGACTGAAAAATAAAGCCTTTTTTTGTGTGCAAAATTCATTAACCACATGCGACTTTTTGAAGAATTTGGTCTTAACCCCTTAATGTCCAATGACGGACACAGTCCGTCATTGGACTTCTCCCCTGCTTTGATGAGGGCTCCGGCGCTGAGCCCGTATTAAAGCCGGGACATGTCAGCTGTTTTGAACAGCTGACATGAGCCCGCAATAGTCGCAGGTGGAATCGCGATCCACCTTCACCTATTAACCCGTTAAACGCCGCTGTCAAACGCTGCGCTGACAACAGCGTTTAACCGGTGCTTCCAGCCGCCGGGCCGGAAATGAGGTCATCGCTGACCCCCGTCACGTGATCGGGGGTCAGTGATGCATTGGCATAACAACCAGAGGTCTCTTGGAGACCTCTATGATTGTTGATGCCGCTTTGCTATGAGCTCCACCCGGTGGTCGGCGCTCATAGCTATGCAGTAATTCTGCTACATATGGGCGATCTGCTCATCGCCTATATTATTATTATTATTATTATTTATTGTTATAGCGCCATTTATTCCATGGCGCTTTACATGTGAGGGGGGTATACATAAAAACAAGTACAATAATCTTAAACAATACAAGTCATAACTGGTACAATGTAGCAGAGCCGATCAAGTATGACATGCTTCTAGCCTCCCATGGAGGCTATTGAAGTATGACCAAATTAAAAGAAAAGTATTTTAAAAAATATGAAAAAAATACAAAAGTTCAAATCACCCCCCTTTCGCCCTATTCAAAATAAAACAATAAAAAAAAATACACATATTAGGTATCGCCGCGTTCAGAATCGCCCGATCTATCAATAAAAAAAAAGCATTAACCCAATCGCTAAACGGCGTAGCGAGAGAAAAAATCAAAACCCCAGAATTACGTTTTTTTGATCTCTGTGACAATGCACAATAATCGGCGATCAAAAGACCTTGTCTGCATAAAAGTGGTATCATTAAAAATGTCAGCTCGGCCCACAAAAAATAAGCCCTCACGCGACCCCAGATCACGAAAAATGGAGACGCTACGGGTCTCAGAAAATGGTGTTGGTTTTTTTTGTTTTTTTTTTTCAGCAAACTTTGGATTTTTTTTTCCCCACTTAGATAAAAAAGAACCTAGACATGTTTGGTGTTTATGAACTCGTAATGACCTGGCGAATCATAATGGTGGGTCAGTTTTAGCATTTAGTGAACCAAGCAAAAAACAAGTGTGGGATTGTTTTGCAAATTCACCGCACCTGGATTTTTTTTTTCCCGTTTTGTAGTCCCGCAAAAAATAAGCCCTCACATGGCCATATTGACGGAAAAATAAAAAAGTTACGGCTCTGGGAAGAAAGGGAGCGAAAAACAAAAACGCAAAAATGAAAATAACCCCGGTCCTTAAGGAGTTAAAAATGTAAGCAAATATCACAAGATAGGAAAGAAGGCAAATGATGACTCAGATCCAATATGTTTTTTTTCTAGGCCACTAAGCGAGGCCGGAGACATGACCGAGTCAGTGAGGAGCTGTTTGAAGCCATCATACTGGGCAGAAGTGCCAAGCAGGTGAGGAGGCAGAGAGCTAGAGCTGTGTGGTGCTTGGAGTCGTGCAGGTGCTGGAGTAAATGGTTGATGACATTGTTCCATCTCCTCGCACAGATCCTAGTGGATGATTGGCTGGATAGTTATAAGACGGACCGCGAGACGGCGCTCCTCGGGCTCCTCAACTTCATCATACAGGCCTGTGGATGTAAAGGTGAGTGTGGCGGCTGCGCTCTCCCAAAACCTATGCTCTGCACCCTCCAGGGAACATCCCGCTCCCTCTTCTGTTTGCCTGCAATTTCCTGTTTTTTTTCCTCATCTGTGCACATGTCACGAGCTTCTTTTGCAACTTTAGCCCATAGATTTGATTGCAGTCAACACTGAGCGCCACCAACCTTTTCAGATGGGACCTACCAACTACAGCGCAGGCCTCCATCGTGCTCTTTCTCCTCAATCTACTCTTATCTTGATCTGCTCCCGCCTTCCAGATACCAAGCAGAAGACCCCATATGGTTTTCTGTCCTAAAGGGGGTTTTACACATAGCGATATCGCTAGCAAGATCGCTAAAGCATCACCAATTTTGTGACGCAGCAGCAATATTGCTAGCGATATCTCTATGTGTGATACTTACCTCTGACCGGCTCCCCCGCTGTCTGTCGCTGATCGCGTGAGATCAGCCGGGTCCATTTCTCGTCGGGCGCTTCCTGGCACCAACGAGCGACGCGTGGACGCTGGTGGAGGACGTCAGGATGGCCGCGTATGAAAGGTAAGTAACGACCGCTGCTGCGTCGCTACATCGCTAGTGAGATCTGCCTGTGTGGCAGCTCACTAGCGGCCATTTAGCGATGCACCAGCGATCCTGACCGGGTCGTATCGTGGTTGGGATCGCTGGTGCATTACTAAATGTAAAGGGGCCTTTAGACCTGTCCAGTTCTCCCCAAGCAGCCAGAACTATCTCTACATTGGTTAATTGAATCAATTCAGGACCTGGTATGCTCTCCCTCATCAGGGACTGACACAAGTCCATTTTGCCTCCATTTTCTTTTTTTTTGGCACTTGTCTCCAAATATTTTTGCTCCTTCTAGGCTTCGTCTAGGCAGCCAGGCTATTCTTTCCATGTCACCATATATTTTTCTCCTTCGTCTCATTGGGGGACACAGAGACTGTGGACACAGAGACTGTGGGTGTATGCTACTGCCATCTGGAGGCTGACACTAGGCATACAAAAAACAAGTTAGCTCCTCCTCCGCCGCATACACCCTCGCCCCGACAGCGGGCGGAAACCAGTTTTTTGCTTAGTGTCTTATGGAGGCACACGCAGTCTGGATCTCTCCAGGCTGTTTTTTTTTCTAGTTTACCATGAAGATGAGACGGGCGACGGATCCTACAGAAAGGGTCCGATCTCCCCAAACCAACAACGGGCGAGCACGCGTTGAGTATCGCCTCCGCGTATCCTTTCTCGCACCGAGGGACATATCTGGGACTTTTCCCCAGACATCTAATTTTTCTTTGTTTTATGAAGATAAGAGGGGCAACGCATCCTATTGAAAGGAACCGATTTCCCCAAACCAGCAACGGGCGACCACGTGCGAGTGTCCCTCCACGTTTCCTTTCCCGCGACGTGGGACATTATGCCAGACTTAGCCCTGTCCACCCCTAGGTATTGAAACCATGGGCTTGCACAGAGGCACAAGACTAGTCTGTGCGGCCCCCATTGCTCCACCAACGCATGACGGCGGTGCTGCATGGCGGCAGACGGTCCCTCTCCTCGCCCCTGCAAGGCGATCGGAGCTAGGGTTCCTGCACCGTCTTAAACAGAGTACCTCAGGTATGAGCTGGAGCGCACCCCCGGGTGGAGGGCCCTGGGCAGCGTTTTCGGAAGTCTGGGGCTGGAGGAGCAGCTATTCGGCTGGGGGGGGGACAATAGCCCGGGTTGTTAGATGGCATTTCTTCCTCCCCCCCCCCCCTCCTTCTCTTCCGCCCTCCCTCCCTCCGCTCCTCTAACCCGGTTCGCGCCTCTCTTCGGGTACTGGCGGTCCGGGAGAAGTGGGGGGAGCTGCCAGCCGGCATGGCCGAGGTAGCGGTCCGCCGGCGTACCAGGCGGGCGGACTGGCTCTAATTTAGCCCGCGGCTTCGGCCTGGGCCGCGGGCGGAAGTTCCGCCCTGGGCGCAATGTCATTTCCGGCGCCGCCCCCCATCTCCAGGGCAGGCATGGGGAGTTGGACGGCCGGGGTAGCGGTCCGCCGACACGCTAAGCGGGTGGACCGTCTCTAAATTTAGCCCGCGGCTTCGGCCTGGGCCGCGGGCGGAAGCTCCGCCCTGGGCGTAACGTCCTTTCCAGTGCCGCCCCCCATCTCCAGGGCGGGCGCCGGATAAAATTGAGGCCCCGGCGGCAAGGCAGGGTAGGACGCGATAAGAGAAGAATCGCAGCTTACCAGGAGTGGGGAAGACGAACTGCAGAAGCACGGGGAGAGACACGCTGGAGCGGGTAAGTGCGACCCCGTCCCGGAGCCACACTAAGGCACTACAGGGTTATCCTCTTCCTCCTCCCCCCCCCCCCAACCTTAAAAGGATTTTTTGTGTGTGGCCTACGCCAGCAGTATGTCTGGAAAAGGAAAAACACACACGTTCCTTTATGCCGCATGCGTTTCCTGTGGGGTTATGTTCCCACGTGCGCAGACTATTAAGTTATGTGAAGCCTGCGACTCCGAACGCGTCCAGGAGCCCTCCCCTGCGACAGAGCCCAGGGGTCTTGATCCCCCAGAATGGGCGTTATCACTCTCTCGGTCCATGGTTTCGCTCACGAAGGCGATTGAGACCCTTCAGGCCCCGGATAGGGGTAGAGACGACGGCTCGCCTGTTTGGGAGGGGTCATCCACCTCACAAGAGCCTCCGGCCTGCAGGGGCCACACACTCTCTAGGCAGATGCACAGGAAAAGAGCCCATACTGCGTCTCCAGGCCCCTCCGGTGCCTCAGCATCCGTGAGTGCGGCATCTCGCTCACCGTCACCATTTTCTGGGAGCGAGCAGAGTTCAGTTGATGACTGGGAAGAATCCTTGGACCTGGATACCCCGGGGTACCGGGAGACGGTAGACAGTCTTATTGAAGCAGTCAATCAGACTCTGGGTATTGAGGATGATGTCTCCCTAGCCGCAGGTCATAAGGTATCCTTTAAGAAGACCAGGAGACCACACAGAGTGTTTAGCACTCATCCTGAGTTCGAGGACATAGTGCAGCGGCACAGGGAACGTCCAGACAAACGTTTTTCAGGACAAAAAACGCTGGAAACAAGATATCCGTTCGCATCAGAGCTCTGTAAGAAATAGGCAGAATCTCCGGTAGTGGATCCCCCAGTGTCACGCTTGGCCTCAAGACCCTTGTTGTCAGTACCTAGTGGTTCTTCCATTAAGGACCCCATGGATCGACTCATAGAAGGTTTAGCTCGCTCGGTGTATGAGGCATCGGGATCAGCGCTCTTTCCTTCTTTTGCGGCAACGTGGGTAGCCAAAGCCATGATGTCATGGTCAGATTATTTGAATAAGGTCCTACAGGATAGAGATTTGCCGACGGAAGTGGCTGATATAGCAAGTCAGATCGCGATGGCGGGTGACCATTTAAATAATGCATCCTTGGATGCGGCTAATGGCGCAGCACTAGCGGCAGCAAATGCAATCGCCATTAGGAGAGCCTTGTGGTTAAGGTTATGGCGGGCTGATTCGATTTCTAAGAAGTCTTTGACTTCCCTGCCTTTTCAGGGTAATCGGCTATTTGGGGAGAAATTGGACAAGCTCATTTCAGATGCTACAGGGGGAAAAAGCAGCTTCCTTCCACAACAGAAAATTAGACCGCCTTTTCGTCAACCTCAGGCGCGCTTTCCAGCATTTCGCACCCCCGGGTGGATGGCAGCGGCCAGTACCTCCGCCCCAGCTCGCTATGGCCAAGACAAAGAGCGTCAGGTCACGTATAGAACCAACCCGCTGGGTAGGATACGGGGCCGCCCGCCCAGATCAAGGGGGGCCAGGTCCCAGAGGCCCTCAGCGAAATGACTCGAGGCATCTAGTACCCGAGGACAGCAGAGTGGGCGAACGTCTGCGCAAGTTCTGCCGCGTCTGGGTTGCGGTGGCACGCGGCGCATGGGTGGCAGAATTAGTGTGTTACGGGTACAAAATAGAATTTGTCAAGGATCCGCCAAGACGATTTTTTCTTTCCCAGCTTCCCAAAACGGAATCCCAGGCAGAGGCATTGCTAGGGGCCATCGAGGTGCTGCAGCGCAACGGGGTCATTGTCCCTGTACCAGAGTGCGAAAAAACCCAAGGATTTTATTCCAATCTGTTCGCAGTCCCCAAGAAGGACGGAACAGTAAGGCCGGTTCTGGACTTAAAGCTCCTGAACAGGTTCATCAGGGTCAGGCGTTTTCGCATGGAATCTCTCCGGTCGGTCATATCATCCATGGAGCATGGAGAATATTTGGTCTCGATCGATGTCCAGGATGCCTACCTGCACATCCCTATTTTTCCCCCGCATCAAAGGTTCCTTCGGTTTGCAATCGATGGCCAGCATTTCCAATTTGTGGGCCTACCTTTCGGGTTGGCCACGGCCCCCGGATATTCACGAAAGTGATGGCTGTCGTCATGGCCGTTCTACATTCTCGGGGCATAGTGATTTTGCAGTACTTGGACGACCTCTTAGTAAAGGGGCCGTCCTTTCGGGCATGCGAGGAGAATGTCAGGATCACACTGGATACCCTATCTCGCCTAGGATGGTTGATCAACGGGAAGAAGTCATCCCTTACCCCAGCTCAGAGGATTCTATTCCTAGGGATGATTTTCGACACTTCCCGAGGGTTGGTAATTCTCCCTCAGGACAAGGCTCGGGCGCTCCGGCAGGGAGTCCGAAGTCTTCAACAACCGGGCCCTCACACTATCCGGTTTGAGATGAGGGTTCTAGGAAGGACGGTGGCGGCGATGGAAGCAATTCCGTTTGCTCAATTTCATCTCCGTCCCCTGCAGCATGCTCTCTTAGCAGCTTGGGACGGGAGTCCGTTCTCCCTCGATCATCAGTGCAGGTAAGACGGGCACTTCAAAGGTGGACACGCGACTCCTCTCTTCGTCAGGGGAAGCCCTTTCCCCC